>NC_090307.1:80152859-80865359 GCF_039906515.1 Pseudorca crassidens | reverse complement strand
ACTGAAGAGAAATGCAGAACTGATGGAGACACAGTAGGGCATCTACAGAGACAAGGAAAGATGAGAAAAAGAGAGGGAGACATTTTATTTTTTTTATTATTATTTTTTAAAAAGTCTTATTTATTTAATTTTGGCTGTGCTGGGTCTTAGTTGCAGCATGCACGTGGGATCTAGTTCCCCGACCAGGGATCAAACACCGGGCCCCTTGCATTGGGAGCGCAGAGTCTTATCCACTGGACCACCAGCCAGGGAAGTCCCCAGAGGGAGGGATTTTAGACCTGAGAGGTCCAGTATGCCAGCCACTTGCCACATTGACTATTAATCAGTTGAAATGTGGCAAGCTCTAATTGAACTGTGCTATTATTATAAGATACCCGCCAGATCCCAAGCTCTTAGAAAGAATAGAATGCGAAATATCTCATTGGTATTCTTTTACATTGACAACTTGTTGACATGATGCTATTTTAGATATATTGGGTTAAATAAACTAAGTTAAAATTGATTTCACCTGTATCTTATTTTGTCCCCGAGGTTATTAGAACATTTTAAATGACACAGGCAGCTCACTGTATATTTCACTTGGTCAGCGCTGCTCTTGAGCATCGAGGTGATTTCTGTGTTTTGCCATAATGGAAATCTTGTTCTTGATAAAGACTGAGAGCACGGGCCCCCTGGAGTTTCTAGGCAGCCATCGATTAAAGCTGTGGATGCGTTCCAAAGATGGATGTCTTCGATTTCCCTGGACCAGGAAAAAAATGAGATGAAGACTCAGAAATAATAACATAATTGAGTCCCTGGAAATTTGGGTGGGCGCTCGAAGCAGTAGAGCCAAGTAGTTGGGAGGGTGTGGGCTACACAGTAAGACTGCTTGGATCCCAGTCTGAATTCAGGATCTACTAGCTATGTAACCCTGGGCAAATGAGCTCTCCTTCCTGAGCCTCAGTTTCCTTGCTTATAAAATTGGGACAGTGTTTTACATGGGGTTGTTACGGTGATTCAATGGAATCATGCATTAAAAAGCTGAGCAAAGTCCCTGGCACATAGCAAATGCTTAATAATTGTTAGCTTTGGCGGTTTTGATGATCATACTCTCTGTAGCTTGTCATAGGGAGGTTAGGGTGCTTCAGCCCTGAGGTGGTGGGTGGGGTGTTTCAGCCATCCAGGGAGGTACCAGTTCATTTATTCGGTCATTGTTAACTGAGCCCCCAGCGTGTGAGAAGCAGGGAGAAGACAGCAAGACGTGAGAAGGCGAAGCCCATGGAGGCCTTCTATGGGATAATGGCACACCTGCTGGGCCGCAGGTGACATAAGCGAACAAGATTCTCATACCAGGTGTGCATCTTCGAACTGCTCACAGATGACTCACTTCCCATCAGTGCCTGGCAGGCTTTAGTCTTTAAACCGTTTGCTCGTCATAAACTCCAAGTTGGATAACAAAATGCCAGTTATGGGGTTGGGCCTTACAACTCCTGAACTTGTCTCAAGCTTGTGCGGTAAGGAGAAGAGTCAGAAGCTGTGATATCCAAGTGCTTCAGAGGACCCTGAGAGGTTGCGTAGGCCCCCTCCTGCCCCGGGTCCAGAGTTGGCTTTGCGATTTGGGGTGAGCGCTACTTCACAAAGCAGCCTTTTAAGAACTACATTTTTTTTTTATTGTGGTAAAATATATATAACATGAAATTTACCATTTTAACTATTTTTAAATGAGCAATTCAGTGGCGTTAAGGACTTTCACGATGTTGTGCAACCATCATCACTATCCAACTGCAGAACTTTTTCATCACCCCAAATAGAAATCCTGTACCCATTAAACAGTATCTCCCCCTGCCCCCAGCCACATGGTGACCTCTATTCTGTGTTCTGTCTCTGTGAATCTGACTCTTCTAGGCACTGCCTCACGTAAGCTGAATCGTACACTATGTGTCTTTGGTGTCTGCCTCCTTTCACGTAGCACAGTGTTTCTGAGGTTCATCCATGTTGTAGCAGGTATCAGTGTTTCATTCCTTTTTATGGCTGAATAATATTCCATTGTATTGACAGACCATGTTTTGTTTATCCATCCTGTGTTGATAGACACTTGAGTTGCTTTCATCTTTTGACTACTGCGAATAATGCTGCTATGAACATTATTGTACAAGTACCTGTTTGATTCCCTGCTTTGAATTCTTTGGGGTTATGTATCTAGGAGTGGAATTGCTGGGTCATATGATAATTCTATACTTAATTTTTTGAGAAACCTTCATACTGTTTTCCACAGTGGCTACACCATTTTATATTTCCACCAGCAATGCACAAGGTTTCCAATTTCTCTACATCCTTGGCAATACCTACTCTTTTCTGGTTTTTTGACTATAGCCATCCTAGTGGGTATGAAGTGGTATCTCATTGTGGTTTTGATTCACATTTCCCTAATGACTAATGATGGTAGGCATCTTTTCATGTGCTGATTGGCCATTTGTATATCCCCTTTAGAGAAATGTCTATTCAAGTCCTTTCATAAGTCAGCCTTTTGATGTGGGTGAGTTATAAAGGTGAGAATTATCCTCTTTCTGTTGGCTTGGATCTGCTCTCTGATGTCTTTTATCCTTTGGTTCTACTCTTTGGAGGAGAGCGAATAAGGCCAGTCCTTCCTTTGGCTGACAAAAGTCTCAAGTAGAGTTTGCATTTAGATCTGGAACCTACCAAGTAGAGACGAGAGATAGCCATGTCCACAGATTCCTGACAAGTCTCCAACCCAAATTTTGCAGCCGCTGTCTCCCTGCTTTGTCCTGTCTGAGTTCCATTCTTATAGAATTTTGGATTCTGGGGTCTCTGGCGATGATAAATTTCCCTTTGTCTGTGCACCAATCCTACCCAGAGTATCATGCCCATCAGAAATAGTCATGAATGTGTCTCTTTGTGCCCATCCACAAAGGCCCTGCGATGGTGCCTTGGGCAGGGTTGGGTGGCATGCACTTGAGCAATGAGGCGAATAGACAGGTATAAAAAAGAACCCATCAAGTGGGGCATCCAGGGGCTTCATTTTTATTAGGTAGGAGGTAGAGCAAGGTTAGATGCCACTTTTTGTAGTTTTATGCTTATCTGACTTGGAGAAACAGTGCTTTGTGATAAACCCAAAAAACAATATTATCCTTTTAATATGTTGCTATACTATTATTTTAATATGTTGCTGGATTTGATTTGTTAGAATTTTGTTGAGGATTTTTGTATCTGTTCATGAGGGATATTGTCTGTGGTTTCCTTTTTCATACCATCTTTGTTTAGTTTAAGTATCAGGGTAATACTGGCCTTATAAAACGAGTTTGGAATTGTTTCCTCTACTTCTGCTTTCTGGAAGAGACTGTGTAGAATTGGTGTTACTTCATCTTTAAATGCTGATAGAATTCCCCAGTGAAACTATCTGGACTAGAGATTTATTTTAATTTAATTTAATTTTTTTGCAGAAGGTTTTAAACTACAACTTCAATTTCTTTAATTTATTCTTGGGTGAATTTTAGGACTTTGTGGCTTTCAAGGAATTGGTACATTTTATCTAAATTGTTCAATTTACATACGGAGAGTTGCTCATAGTATCGCCTTATTATCCTTTTGTGTCTGTGGGGTGTGTAGTAGTGTCACCTCTTTCATTCCTGTTGCTGGTAATGTACATTCTTTCTCCTTTATTCTGTGTTAGTCTGGCTAGAGGTTTATCAATTTTAGCCATATTTTCAGAGAACTAATTTTTAGCTTCATTTATTTTCTCTATTTTTCTGTTTTAACTTTTACTAATTTTTGTTCTTCTTATTATTTCTTTTCTCCTGCTGGCTCTGGGTTGATTTTGCTCTTCTTTTTTCTATTTTCTTGAGGTGGATGCTTAGACTGTTGATTTGAGACCTTTCTCCTTTTCTAATACAAATATTTGTTGCTGTAAATTTCCCTTGAAGGATTACTTTAACTGCATCCCACAAATTTTGTTATATTATATTTTTATTTCCCTTGCATATATTCATCAAATTAAATGATATTTGATGTCATTTAGTTTCCAAGTATTGGGGATATTTCCTGTTATCTTTGACTAACAGGTTAATTCAATAATGTCAGTGAACATATTTTATATTATTTTACTTCTTTTAAAATGTTTAAGGTTTACTTTATCACTTAGACCATATTCTCTCTTGGTGAATGTAGCAGGTATACTTGAAAAGAATGTGAATTCTGCACTTGATGGGTGCAGTGTTGTATAAATGTCAATTAGATCCAGTTGATCGATAGTGTTAAGTCCTCTATATCCTTGCTGATTTGCTCTCAAGTTTTATTGATTACACAGAGGGGAGCGTTGTCCATTTCTCCTTGTAGTTCCATCACTTTTTGCTTTCATGTATCTTGAGCTGTTTTGTTAAGTGTATATGCATTTGGGATGGTTGTTTTCTTGGCGACTTCACCCTTCATCATTATGTAAAGTTACTATTTATCCCTGGTAATTTTCCTTGCTCTGAAAACTATTTTCTTTGATATTAATATAGCCACCCCAGCGTTTCTTTTTTTAGGTTTTTAAAAGTTGAGGTAAAATTCACATAACATAAAATTCACCATTTAAACTCTTTTGAAGTATACAACTGAATGCTTTTTAATATATGTGCAATGTTGTGCAACCATTTCCCCTATCTAATTTTAGAACATTTCCATTACCACACATGCAAAAACAAAACAAAACAAAACAAAAACCCCCCAACAACCAAGAAACCAAAACTAAACCTTGTACCTATTAGCAGTCAATTTCAGTGTTCCTGTCCTCCATCCCCTGGCAACCATTAATCTATTTTCTGTTGCTATGGTTTTTCCTAGTCTGGGTATTTCATATAAATGAAATCATACAGTATGTGGCCTTTTATGTGTGGCCTCTCTCACTTAACATAAGGTCTTCAAGGTCCATCCATGGTGTAACATGTATCAATAATTCATTCCTTTTTATGGCTGAATAATATTCCATCATATGGATAAACCCATTTTGTTTATCCATCCGTCAGTGGACATTTGGGTTGTTTCCACCTTGTGGCTATTTGTGAATAGTGCTGCCATGATCATTTGTTTGGTTAAGAGGATGGGGGCGTTTGGGGAGGAAACTGTTTTGCTTCTGGTAAAAACTAAAGAAACGTGTCCCCAGGTTCAGGCTGCCATGCAGTTAGGAACTCTAGAGCCGGAAGTTCCTTCCACACCCTTTGTGGTTGTATGTGATGGTCTCTGTGACATTTCCCTGGAGCTCTTGCAGGTACTTGGTTGGCTCTTCAGGTTACACATGCCAGGTGATGAATCGTTCACACTGACTTCAGAAATGGAACTCATTAAATAAAATAGTCATTTAAAAGACATTTATAGCCATTAAAGCGAAGCATATTCACTCTAGAAAAAAATAGAATATGCATTTAATCAAAAAGAAAAATGAACACACTTATAATCCCACCACCCACAGATCAACATTGTTAACATCTTGTTATAGAGTCTTATAGGTTTTTCTGCATGCAAACATGTACTTTCATATGACTTTTAAGAACAACTATATTTTATTTATTTCATAGTCTCCTCTTATTTGTTTCTTTTTCCTCTTAAAATTTGACTTAAGACATGAATGTCTTTCCCTGCCAAAACCATTTTTTAAATAGCATTTCAAATGGCTGGTAACACTCCAGCATAAAGATGTAGCATAATTGAGTTAAACAACCCCCTTTAGTGAGTTAGATTATTTCTGGTTTTTTGCTCTCATAAACACAGCCTTAGTGACTACTTTTGAAATGAAGTCTTTGTAAAGCATTCTTATTTGTTTCCTTAAGAAATATACCTAGAAGTAGAATTACTGCGTGCTTGTAAAGCTTTTTCTCACATATGGCCAAATGGTCCTTTAGGAAGAGTGTACCCGTTTATAACCCTCTCAGACTTTACGAGAGCAGAGTTTGTGGCTTTGCATCTTCAGGAATGACAACTGTGAGAGGTAAATGTTTCCAGCAAATCTGTGACTTAATAAAAAATATGTAAAGTCACTTTACTAGCGAATCCACTTGTGATGAGCTAAGAAACTTGGGGCAGGCTTGGTTTTTAAAAATACATACTTTCAGTTGAAATAAATACAGAGTTAGAATCGTGTCAATGACAAGGAAGCCTAATTTAAGATGAAATTTTTGTGAAGTGACATCAGAAAGTGATGTGAGTTTTACAGATGAGGCTGTGTGATTTCCAGGGATCACACAGTCAGTTGTTTTCTGGGACCAGGCAGGGAACCCACAGAAGAAAAATAGGCCAGGGGCAGGATACTTGGGAGGAGACATAAGGGTCATGGTGAACTGGAGAGCATATGTCACGTCTACAGATGTCAATGTTGCCAATGGGTCGTATGTAAGCCTCATTTTATCATGGAATTTCCATTTTCTAGCAGAACTCAGAAATCAAAACTATAAGTAAAAAGCAGACATTGACTCATTATTATCTGATTAAGAACCTCACTATTCTTTCCCTTAATATGTTTAAACAATGTTGGATAAGGAAAAGGAAGGTACAGATAATCAATGCTATTGAAGTAATGTCTCACTGCTGTTTCAAATTGTTTTTTCTAATCCTACCCATCCATAAGTTGAAAAAATTGAGGTTGTATTGTTTAGTCTGGAGAAGATGGGGTAACCAACTACTTATTGATTTTATGATCTTTGCTTATTGGGAGGCTGTTCTCAATCACCAGTGAGGGCAAAGTTAGAGATATGACTGGGACTAGACAATCACACACACACACACACACACACACACACACACACACACACACACACGCACACTTCAAACCTATACAAAGGTAGGGAGAATAGCATAATGGACCCTTATGTACCCATCATAAAAATTCAACAAGTATCAAATTATGGCCAATCTTCTCCCCCTACCCCATCCTCCCTGGATTATTTTGAAGCAATTCCTAAGACATTGTAACATTTCATCCTCAAATATTTCAAATGTATATTTCTGTTAAATACAAAGTACTCTGTTTTAAGCATAACCAGACTCCTAATATCACACCAATAATTCCTTAGATATTTCTCTAAACAACAAATCAAAGTATTTATACACAAAAGAGAGCTGTACTTCTCAAAGCAGCCATGGTAGAATGCATCTGTCTGTCCCAGCTCTGCTGGCGTTACTTAAGACATTCTTGAAAACCATCTTCAGAGTCACCTTACAAGACTCTTTATTTTTTTCTTGACTCTAAATGGTGGCTCTCAAGATGGAAGGCTACCATCTTGACTTGGCTTGACCCACTCCTGATGACTTTTGTCCCTTTAAAGCAAATAAATAGGCACTCAAAGAACAAGCCGTGTTGCCATTGAAGATTCTCCTGACAGCATTCTGGGCACCGTGTCTGGGAGGAAACTCAAGAAGAGTCATAGCTTTGATGTTAGGATAAGCCTTCTGCCATTTCCAATGTCTACCCTGAAAGGGGACCTGGTTGATTAGCTTCCACATTCATTCACTCATTCATTCATTCCACTTTGTGTTAAATGCATTAGACATACAAAGGAGACTGGAACAACGTCTTGCCCATATGGGGCTTAAGATGTATAAATATGTACAGCACATAAGTCCCAGTTCTAGGTACTGGGACCTGGAATATACTGCCTCATGGATCTAGTGATATGATATTAAAGCTAAGACCTGAAGGACAATGGAGTTATCTTGAGTTGAGGAAAGGCTGTTCCAGGCAGAGGGACAGTATGTGCAAAGGCCTAGAGGTAGAAGACAGCCTGGGTCTTCTGAGGGACCAGATGGAGCCCAACATGGCTGGAGTACCGAGTGCTTCAGGCCCATTTGAAGGCAAGGGGATGGGGCAGCACTTTTTCCTTTCTCTAAACTGGGCTCCTTTGCATCTTCTTCCTGCCTCATCTTCTCCTCATTATAGAAAAATGAGGCAGTCTCATTTGCCAAATTGAATAAAACTCTCTATGATCACCATTTCTCAAGTTCAATTTGAAAGCATAACATGAGTTTTTTTGTCCCCTAAGGTGGAGGCAGGTTCTTTAACTCCATAACAAACACAAGCCATCCCATAATAATAACAGATGGGCAAGGTCTTGAGAAGGGTGGGCTGGAGGGAGGGAAAATAAAGCCAGGAGAGAAAGAGGTGGTGAAATGGAAATATGTTTTCAATCCCATGCTTTGTGGTTTATTATTAACAGCAGTGCAGAAAATGTCTCCACAGAATTATAAAAAGTTCATTAGTAGCATGCTACAGGTCCGAGAAGCTGGTCATTGATCAGATTAATGATAATGAGAGCAGTCTTACATTAACTCAGATTAAGAGGAGGACTCTTCCCCCTACTATTCAGTCATACATGTATAATCACATTTCCTCACAGCCAGTCGCCCTTAGTTTTCTGCTAAGATGGGAACTAGGGTCTTTGCAAAGGTGGAACCAGGACGGCAGAGGGTAGGCTGAACCCAGATGCCACCTTGAACGTTGGGTCTGATGGAGGAAGAGTCTCTGGACCCTCCCCTGTGCTCCAGCTTTTGTCTAATCTCCCAGAGGCTGCCCTTCTATTTTTCAGACCTGTTTCCTTCCT
Organism: Pseudorca crassidens; assembly: GCF_039906515.1. Taxonomy (NCBI): domain Eukaryota; kingdom Metazoa; phylum Chordata; class Mammalia; order Artiodactyla; family Delphinidae; genus Pseudorca; species Pseudorca crassidens. The sequence continues at coordinate 80,856,792 of NC_090307.1, read as the reverse complement.
CCTGGGCCTGTGTTATCCCAACTCATGATTTCCTAGTGTTGAGCCCATACAACATGCCATGCGACGTTCTAGGTGCTAGGGATACATCTGGGTGTAAAACAGGCAAAGAGCCCTGATGTTGGGTAGCTCACATTCTAGTTGGTGGAGACATACAATAAATAAACATGAAGGAAAGGAAAAGGTGACATTTGGAAAAGGTCATGGAAAAGGTGACATTTGACCAAAGACTTTCCTACATGGAAAAGGTGACATTTGACCAAAGACTTAAAGGAAACAAGGGAGCCATCCATGAATCTGTCTGGGGCAGGGGAAGAGCACTTAGAGTGAGGCAACAGCTCATGCAAAGGCCCTGAAGCCTTGGAGGAAGCTTGTGTGACTGGAGTGGAGTGTTGAGGGTAAGGTCAGAGCAGCAGAGTGGGACCAGATCAGTAGGGTCTTTTAGACCAGTGTAAAGATTTTTTACTAAGTGCAGTGAGGTGCACTGGAGGATTTTGAGCAGAGGAGTAACATGATCTGACTTGAGTTTTAATAGCATCCTTCTAACTAATAGACTGTAGGGGGCAAGAGTAGAAGCAGGTAGATGAGTTAGAAGACTATCATGGAGAGAGACGATGGTGGCTCACCCCAGGCTGGTGAGCCGTGGTTGGATTTTGGATATATTTAGAAATTATAGCAAATAGGATTTCCAGATATTTTTGACCCTTCCTGTTGATTGATGTAAAAAATGATGACGTTTACTGGTTGCGTTAACCCGAACTCTTTTGGTCGCAAGTGACAGAAACGTACCTCAAATTGCTTATGCAAAAATTGGGAGCTCTTTGGCTTATGTAACTGAGAAGTCTATGGGTCATTATTAGCTTCAGCATGGCTGGATCCAGATACTTAAAGAATATAGGCAAGGGCCTCTATCTCCACCTCTCAGCTCTGCTTTCTTTCTCTGTTGCTTTCATCCAGTCTTTCTATCACTTTTAGCTACTATGGAGGAAGAGCCTCCTTATTTCCCAGGAGCTGCAACAAATGTCTGGGGTATCCTTTTCACTGGTCAGGCTTGATTCATTTCTGTACTCCTCCTCTCTACAGGAGGGCACAGCATTCTCAGAGATCGATCCTGGAACCAGGGCGGAAGGTCAGTTCTTCCCAAGCTTCATGGACCAAGCAGGGGTGTTCTAACCAAAAGCTTGGATGGAGGGAACACTAGATTCTGTTGTCCCAATCCTTAATCCAGAATTCCAGCAGATGTAGGACATTCTGAGGAGGATATAAGGAGCAAAAGGGTAAAACATACCCTGGGAATGTCGAGATGCTCATAGTGGGGTGTTTCAGAGATTTTTTAACTCAGTGTTCACAGAATCAGTGGATTTACCTGAGAGCCTTACTCTGTGAGTCTACTCTGGGACCAAGACACTTTGCTTCCAGTGTGTTCTCATGACTGGCCTCCCTTTCAAGGTGGGCCATATATCTCTCATGGGACAACGAGTAGATGGAGAGCTAGAACACAAGGTATGGGTCCCAGCTCCGCCACCCTCTTGCTGCTGGTTTGGGCAAATTACATAACTTTACTGAGCCACAGAGGATATTGGCAGGATCAAAGGACAGACACTTTTTAAAGCACTTGGGGGAAATTCCCTAGTGGTCCAGTGGTTAGGACTCTGAGCTTCCACTGCAGGGGGGCGCGAGTTCAGTCCCTGGTCAGGGAACTAAGATCCTGCATGCCATGCAGCATAAATAAATAAATAAATAAATAAATAAATAAATAAATAAATAAATAAATAAAATAAAGCGCTTGGGAAACTGGACCCACAAGTCAGGGCCTTGGCTGTATTGTTTTGTGTTTGCTGATCATGGGGTTGCCAGATAACATATAGGATGCTCAGTTAAACTTGCATTTTATATAGATAATGAATACTTTTCTGGTATAAGTATGCCCAAATATTGTATAGGACATACTTACAAAACTTATCATTGTTTATCTGACATTCAGATTTAGCTGAATATTCTTTTATTTGCTAAACCTGACAGTGCTGGGTGATCATGACAAGGGAAACGTGTTATTCTTACTGATTGCTCATGACTATCTCCTGACAAGCAATTCATGTGAGGACCAGGAACATTCTCTAAACTGTAGATATCACTAGTGTTTTCAGATTGGACATGAATGAACTTTTTGTTCTCTTTTTGGACTATGGGTTTATTGCTAAGTTTGAATTCTTGAATTTGACTATGTCAAATTCATGTATGTCCATCCTATAATACCACATTTTGAAATTCTCATTTTAAGATAAGTTTAAGTTTTGGGTAACTGTGTCGGCTCTTCCAGTTATGAGCCATAACCGTGGGCTTAATCTTCTCTGTGTCTCAGTTTTCCAATCTGTACAAATAGGAAGATGACAGTACTTACCTCATAATGTTGTTATGAGGATTGGCTAATATATGCAAAACGTTTAGCTCAGTGTCTAGCACATAACAAGAGCTCACTAAGTGTTAGCTGCTGCAATTATGGCAAATCTCTAGAAATTAATCTGGCTGGTCCAGAATAATTTGTGTTTGGTTTTCCAAATTAACTTCTCAGCTCCATGTGGAAAATTTGGGGTTGAATTGTCCTTATGGCTCGGGCTTCATGCTTACCAGATCAAACCCTTGAAGCAGAATAACAAGGTGCAGTTTTGAACTTGACATATACGGGCAGCTATGAGCTCCAAACTGGGGGAAGGGGGAGAAATGGGGAGGGAGAACTAACAGTGATTTGGACTGTTGTTCCTAGGCTTGGTGGGCATGATTTTGACAGTCTTAGCTCAAGGTTTTGCCCCAAATTCAAGCAGGCATGCCCTGTTTAGCAGGGGGGTTGGGTGTAGGAGCATGACTTGGATCCAGGCCATGGAGATGTGCTCCTTTTTGAGTCATTTTCTGCAGCTCCTGTTTCTAACTATTTCTGTCCATTCCTCATCTGCAAACCCTGGGCAAATGCTGGGGTTGAGTACAGATGAGCTCCTGGTCATCAGAAGTGTTTGAGGGCTGCCCAAGATCAGGGTCTGGACAGGGCCCACCCAAGGTTCATGCTGTGTGTTATGCATGCTTCTTTCTCCTCAGGATTATTTAACATGGAAATGTTTTCAAGCTTGGTGTTTTTATCCAAATGCCGTTGTGAGAGAAAAGTTTTTAGATGACTGTGGGAGACACAGCGGCTGAAGTCTCTGCTCTGCAAGACTCTTGTAGCTTCTTAAAAAGAGCATGCTTGGGGGCTATGAAATTTCAGAGGCAGATCAAAATGTGCTGGTGCCATATGTATATGTGTAACTGATTCACTTTGTTATAAAGCAGAAACCAACACACCATTGTAAAGCAATTATACTCCAATAAAGATGTAAAAAATATATATATATATGGGAAAAAAAAATGTGCTGGTGCATACTGAATCCTAACACTCACCTGAGCTTCAGGTACATGGCTCCCCACAGTGTGGCCCACAGACAGGTGGCATCGGTGCCACTTGGGAGCTGGTTAGAAAAACGCAGAGTTTCAGGCTCTGGCTCAGAGTAATTGAATTGCATTTTAATACAATCAGGTGATCTGTGTGCACATAAAAGTTTGTGAAGCACCAGTCTAATCCTTAGAACAACCCCAGTATTATTGATTTCATTAAAATTTTTTTCTTGTGGTAAAATATATATAATATTTATTATTTTAACCATTGGTAAGTGTACAATTCAGTGATGTTAAATACATTTACAGTATGGTGTAATCATCACCACTATCTAATACCCAAAACTTTTTCATCATTACCAAGAAAAACTCTGTAACCATTAAACAATAACTCCCCCTTCCCTGCCTCTTCCAGTCCCTAGTAACCTCTATTCTACTTTTGGTCTCTATGAATTTGCACATTCTAGGTATCTCATATAAGTAGAGTCATATATTATTTGTTCTTTTGTGTCTGACTTATTTCACTTAGCATAATGCCTTTCAGGTTCATCCATGTTGTTATGTGTATCATCACCTCTTTCCTTTTCAGGTCTGCATAATATTCCATTGTATGGATAGACCACATTTTATTTATCCATTCATCTGTTGATGGACACTGACGAGTTGTTCCTGCCTCTTTTTAAAAAATATTAATTTGTTTGTTTATTTATTTATGCTATGCTGGGTCTTAGTTGCGGCATGCAAGGTCTTTGTTGCTGCATGCAGGATCTTTTAGTTGTGGCATGCGGGCTCCTTAGTTGCGGCATGCGGGATCATTAGTTGTGGCATGCAGGATCTTTTAGTTGCAGCATGCGGGCTCCTTAGTTGCGGCATGCGGGATCATTAGTTGCAGCATGCAGGATCTTTTAGTTGTGGCATGCGGGCTTCTTAGTTGTGGCATACAGGTTTCCTAGTTGTGGCATGAGGACTCTTAGTTGCAGCATGCATGCAGGATCTAGTTCCCTGACCAGGGATAGATCCCTGGCCCCCTGCATTGGGAGTGTGGAGTCTTACCCACTGGATCACCAGGGAAGTCCCCTGTTCCTGCCTCTTGACTATGGTGAATAATGCTCCTATGAATATTCATGTACAAATATCTGTTTGTACCTTTCCTGCTTTCAGTCCTTTAGGATGTATTCCTAGGAGTATTAACTCCATTTACACATGAAGAAATTGAGATGCAGAGATGTGAAGGGACTCGTCTCAAGTCACACAGCTGCTGGGTGGTGGTGCTGGGTTTCTGCATTTATTTGGTCCCTTACATTGAACCCAGAGGCCACATGCATCCTTAAAGAGAAAGACAAGTGTTTTTCTTCCTTTCTAAGGGATGACAACATGGCCTGGTGGTAAATATTGGGCTTTGGGGTCTTCCAGATCTGAGTTCAAATCCCACCATTTGCTCTTGCTAAGTTTAGTGTCTTGGACGCATTACCTATCCAGTCTTAAGCTCTATTTTTTTAATCTGTAAAATCAAAATGCCTACAATGGAAATTGCTGTGAGAATTAATGGGAAAAAGTAATTCAAGTGCCTGGTTGTAAATATTCAACAGATATTATTTACCATTAAAAATAAGGAGATTCCTGGGAATTCTCTGGCAGTCCAGTGGTTAGGACACCACACTTTCACTGCCGAGTGAAATCCTTGGTCAGGGAACTAAGATCTCACAAGCTGTGTGACGTAGCCAAAAAAAAAAAAGGGGGTTCCTTACAACATTAAACATAGATATACCATATGATCCAGCAATTTCACTTCTGGGTGTATACCCAACAAGATTGAAAGCACGGACTCAAGCAGATACTTTACATGAATATTCATAGAAGCATTGTTCACAATAGCCAAGAGGCAGAAACAACCTGTGTCCATCAACGAATGAATAAATAAACAAAATGTGGTATATCCATACAACGGCATATTATTTTGCCATGAAAAGGAAGTACTGATAAATGCTACAACATGGATGACCCTTGAAAGCATTATGTGAAGTGAAATAAACCAGACACAAAATGAGTAATACTGTCCTTTTCCACTTTTTTTTTTTTTGCGGTACGCGGGCCTCTCACTGCTGTGGCCTCTCCCGTTGCGGAGCACAGGCTCCGGACATGCAGGCTCAGCGGCCATGGCTCACGGGCCCAGCCGCTCCATGGCATGTGGGATCTTCCTGGACCAGGGCTCAAACCCGTGTCCCCTGCATTGGCAGGCGGACTCTCAACCACTGCGCCACCAGGGAAGCCCCCCTTTTCCACTTTTATGAGATACCTGGCATTGTCAAGTTCATAGAGGCAGAAAGTAGAATCTCTGGAGCTGGGGGAGAGGGAAGTGGGGAGTTACTGTTTAATGGGTACAGAGTTTCAGTTTGGGAAGATGAAAAGATTCTGGAGACGGATGGTGGTGATGGTTGCACAACGATATGGATGTGCTAAACTGTACACTTAACGATGGCTAAAATGATATACTTTGTTATATATACTTTACTACAGTATTAAAAAATTAAGAAAAGGAAGAGAAGTACTTTTCCAGGTACTAATTTTTTTCTGGTATGCCCAATTACCTTGCTTTCACATACCAGTATTTGATTGGTGTCCAGGAAAGGCTGGATCCTTTTTTTTCTTTATGATATAATGATGATAAAAACATTACCCAAAAGTGATCAGGGTTGTTATTGGGTGCTGACAGGGTGCCAGAGACTAGGCAAAACCCTTTCCATATGTTATTCTATTTTCATCTGCACAACAACCCCGGGAGGTAGGTGCCGTTGCATTTGACACATGAAAAAACTGAGATCAAATAACTTTCCCGAGGACACACAGCTAGTCACTGGTGGAGGCAGCATTTGAGAGCCTCGGGACCTGCTGACCCACAGGCCAAGCTGTGCTGCATCCCAAAGGTAATCTACAAAGGGCACCCTTAGATCGTAACTGTGCCCCTATGTTGCAGGAAGAAGGTAGGTGGTGGAGTTCATTGGGCCATCTCTGCCAGGAGCAGGGCCGTCTGTGGCTTTCACTACCAGTGGCTGCTGAGGGATATTTCTCCTCTGGGTGGGAATGAATGCATGACAGGAGAAAAAGAATGTTCAGGGAAACTTCCTTGGTGCCAGAAAGAGCTCTTGGGAACAGCACCAGTAGAGTCCCTCCCAGGAGAGATCAACCAGTTTCCTCTGTTTAAAGCAGCCCTGACATATGTAAATCAAACTTATAATTCACCTCCAAAGCAGCAGCTTCCAGATTCCTAACTGAGAGATGCTAATTAGGAATTATGGAGCGTTCGTCATCCTTGGGGTGCTTTGCACATGATGTTTGGTGCTCACAGCATCCTTGTCAACAAGTTATCAGGACTTCTGTCTGTAGCAGAAAACAAGATAGGCTAGTGAAGCTTTGCCTGGTTCCCTAAGAAGGAAACCAAGGCAAGGATGGGGAGACAGCTGATTTTTCTTCTATTTTCTCTGTTGTTTACTTCCAGATCTATATGAGAGAGATAAATGGGCAGCCAGTACGTTGTTTCTGAAAAGGCTACATTGGGCAGTGTCCCAAGACAGATAAGCACACACTTCAGAATCAGCCCTGGGTTCAAATCTCAGGTTTGCTGTTAATTAGCTGTGTGTCTTTGAACAACTCTGTCAGTTTTATCATCTGTAAAATACAGATAATAACAGGACCTTCCTCTCAGGGTTAGGATTTAATGAGATAATACGTGTAAAATGCCTTATGTCAGGCATGCAGGAAGTAATAATATTAATAGCTACTGCTGTTATCATTATTATATAGTTATTATTATGTAAAATACTACTATGTGTTAAAAATTGTCAGCATTAACTATCTTTTCCTTTAAGGAGTAAGGTAAATAGGAGACAATTTATTTAATCATTTTTTAATGGAAAAATTTAACAGATAAAACAGTAATCAACATTTTGCTAATCTTGTTTCATTTGTCTCTCTCTGTGTGTGTGTGTGTGTGTGTGTGTGTGTTTTGGAGTATTTTAAAGCAAATCCCGAAGGTTGTAGACTTTTATCTGGAAATACTTCAGTGTGCATCTCAAACAGGTTAAGCCTTTTACAATAATATAACTACAAAGCTGTTAACCACAGCTTACAAAATAGAAACTAATTTCTTAATATAATTTAATACACAGTCCATGTTCAGATTTCTCCAGGTGTTTTGAAAATGTGTTTGTGCAGTTGATTTGTTTGAATCGGGATCCATATGAGGATCTTATATTGCATTTGGTTTATGTGTCTCTTAAGTTCTTAATCATCATCGTTCCTGCTCCTTTTTTTCCATGTTACTTATTTGTTGATGAAGCTGAGTCATTTGTCTTGTAGAGTTTGCATGCTTCCTCAGGGTATGGTTTAACTTGTCCCTATATCCCCATGTTTCCTGTCAAATGATAGCTAAATCTAGAGGTGTTTAAGTTCAGGCTTATTTATTTATCTTTTGCGAGAATACTTCCTAGATGATGCTGAGTATTTTGTAATGATCACACCAGAAAGCACGCAACATCTGGAGATTACACTTTTAGTGATGTGAACATCCAACCAGCAGGATCATGTGCTGTCAGCCCGATGTATGCATTATGTGTCCCAACAGTCTTTCACCTAGTGACTGGCATCCATTGATGACCATATCTAGATCCTTTATTCCATTAGGGGGTTGCAATATCATGCTTTTCTAATTCTGTCATTCCTTCTGCATTTTAAGCTAGAATTATTTTATAAATAACTTTTGCATATCTCCTATATGGTTACTCTGAAATCCAGTTTATATGAAGAGGCAGGATAAATGTTGATTCTTTCCCTTTACTTACCAGTTTTTCAAATGTAGAGTTGGTAAAAATGGCCAGTGATTGTTTTAAAGAATATTATTTTGAAATCATGGATTTAAAAAATTTACTTGATGTGTTACTATCCATTGTAGCCATTACTGTTTTTGAAGCTCAAAATGCCCCACCTTTGACCATTCAAAGCCACTTTAAGTTGTCTCCCAAGTTCTTCAGACATGGTCTCAGTTGTCTTGAATGGCTTCCATGCCTTCTGTCACAACAAGTTGTGCCAGAATTCTTGTTTTGTTCCCCAGACCTGAAATCAGTCATTTCTCAAAGAAGCCCTGATTCCTTTGAGAGAAAATGATATTTAGAAACCACAGGTGGGCACTGGGGGTGCTCATTGCTACTGGGTTATCATTTCAGTAGATAGAAGACACATATTTTTTAGAGAGAGAAAAATGAATTCATAATTTAAATCTAAGATTATGTGATTTTACTTAGCTTTTGATTTTATATTTGTATCTCATTTCTCTTAAGCTAAGAATTTTGGTTTCTAACTTTATTGACCTTAATACTAATTATATGTTTCAAAATAATGATATTTATACTGCTACTATTGACTAAGAATACTGAATATAATTAAGATTTTTTTCAGTTCTTTTGTCATTAGGATATGTCCTACTCAATATTTACAATTGAAACACTGTGTTTTAAAGTCACATAACTTTTTTTCTCTGTGTAGTTATGTCATCAACTTGATATACAGATAGATTCATTTGTTTTTAAATTTTTATTTTAGTTTTAACCTCCATCAAAAAAGCAAATATGTACATGTATACATATGTGCATATATGACAAATATATTTGTTAATATTACCCCCTTTCTTACACAAAAGGTAGAATGTTATATACACTATATACCCTAATAATCTAAAGTAGAGCTCCCCTGTTTAGTTCTCTTTCAGCTAAGTTGTTTGCTTCATTGCGTTAATAGATTTGAATGAGTTGATTCTCATTATTCACGGTAGTTATGTTCTATAAAGTCATCACTGAGTTCACAAATACTGAACCATTACCCCAGGGGAGATACAGGGTCAGGTTCCTGCAAGCCTCTGGTCATGTTTTTGCCAACTGATCAGCACATAACCTTGTTTTATGTGCGTTTCTGTTTAAAGATACCTTATTTAGTATCGCAACCAACACTACTATAACTCACCCTGAATGAACCTTATCTAACACACGTATTGTCTCCATAAGTCACATATCCCAGCTTTCTTCCTTAGGAACTCTAAACAGCTTTTCAGCACTATGCTTGGGGGCCATTTAAAAAAGTGAAATCTAAAAAGAAAAAAAAAAAAAAAAACAGGAAAGGCACAAAAACGTGGCTCTAAATAGACCATGAAAAGGACACTAGTTTATAGAACCAGAGTTGAAACAAGAAGCCAGAGTGTCACTTTGTTCAACCTCAACTGGCAACGTACAGTGGGCAGTGCAAACCTTTCACTGCTCTGTGTATGTTCCCAAATGACTGTGAAAGTGCTTGAGTATTGATTTGGGGATTACAAATGCATGCTAGCAAGTAGGCAAATCTGCAACAGGAAATCAGCAAATGATGAGGGTGGCTTGTATTTTATTTGCCTATCTCTATTTTCTTTCTCCTTCATTCTCCACTGTTGTAAGCTCTATTATGGGAGAGACCCTGCTTATGTGTGTCTTGGACATGGTAGAAGCTTAATAATGATGGATGAATGGATCCCCAAGTGAGAATGGGTATTTTCTACTTTGGGTCATATAGCTCTAAATATTTGTGTTTAATTTAGTGTTTCCATTCTTCTGAAATAGTAGTTTTTTGTCAATAAGGCACTGGCCTGGCACATTAGTCATCAAGTCTATCAACTCTGTTGGTTCTGGGTCTTCAGAAATATCTTGCGTGAAGTCAGATTCATGTAAAATTTCCCAAGTGCTTCATTTGTCACTGTTGGTCACCCTACCATACGATTTACCCAGATTTTCTTTAACTAGAGAACTCTACTAATATGTGCAAACCATGCTTTCATTTACCCCAAGTTGATTGATATGTACTCTTTCAGCCACACAGGCATTGTCCTGGTAGGGGATCTTAAGCCATGAATTTTAGCCTGTTAGGGAGAATTTCTCTGAGAAGAAGTTAAAGCATTTGCATTAGATTGGCTGATGAGATTTTGTTGGATGTTGCTAATTTGAGACTCGCTGGGTTTGCCCTGTCTTCAGATAGGTGGGAACATTTCTGGGTGTGATTAGCAGCCTAAATATACTGTATCATCCTGCCTGCAGAGGAGCTAAGCTTCCAGAGAGCTTGGGAAGGAGTCCTGGCTTCTGTCTGGGGACTGCTTCTATCAGAGTCTTCATCATAATTTGTTTATATGTAGTGCATCAAATTCTAGGCAAATAAAAGCATGCAACCTCCATAAATAGCTGTCACACGAACATACGTTTGCTAAGTTCTTTAGGGATTTGCATGTATATATGTTAAGAAGAGCATCTACTATTTTACCGATCACTTCCTGTTGTTTTGTAAGGTTCAAACCACTTTACTAGCTATGCATCCTCTTGTGGGTGACACTATAACATTACTTGTGATGGAAAAGGAGTGGGATTAAGTGAGCCCAGTGCAGTGACTTAGTTGCTGATCGTGATTACTGTTATTTTAATGGGCATTATTATTTATTACGTGCTAGGCATGGTGCTGAGACCTTTATATTGACGGCATTAAATTCTCCCGGCAGTTCTGAGGGCATAGTATCAACATCCATTTTACAGATAAGGAAGTTGAGGCTCAGAGAGGTGAAGCCAGCTACCCAGAGTCACACAACCTGTTAGTGGCAGAGTCTAAGTCAGCCTGACTCCAAAGCCTGTGTGTTAACTACCTCAGTTAGAAGTGTCTCTAAAAGTCTCTTTGTGATAAGGTCTCACTGTGTGGCCTCAGAGACAGTCTTATTCAACTTGCTTAATATTTACTGAACACGTATCATACGCTAGACACCCCACTTGGCGTTTGTGGAGTTAAGAATAACAGTGGCAGGCAGTACTTACGTAGTATGTAATGTGCCCATGCTATTCTGAGGATTTTACATATATTGGCTCATGTAAGCATTAGAATAACCATCTCAGGTAGGTTTTATTATTACCCTCATTTTACAGATCAGGGAACCGAGGCCTAGAGCAGTTAAATAAGAAGTCAGCGTCCCACAGTAAGTAACTAGCAGCTGAGACTCATACCCGGGCACCAGGGTCCCTGAGCTGGACCACTACACTCTCACTGCCTCTCAAAGATAAATCAAACACCAGTATGGGAGTAAGAACAGTACCTAAAAAGCTATAATTTAGAATGAGGAGGGTTTTGTGCTTCCACCTGCCGTGAGTCCACAGTTTTACCCCAGGTTTGTGTTTGTTCCCCAGGAGTTTGCCGTCTGTGGGCTGCAAACCCATTTCGAAGCCAGGTGGGCCCCCAGTTCAGAAATCCTGCTGCTTTGTGCTCGAATTCTCCCTTCTCTCCACCCTGTTCTGTGGTGTGGGTAGCCATTCTGCCATCTCCACCCTGAGCCCTGTGTTTACTTACAGAAGTTAAGAGACTGCATTGCAGAGTATAATCTTAGGAAAGGCCTTTTACCTTTGCGGGTCACCATGTCTTTATTGAAAAATGAGAAATCATAACTGTACCTCTCCCATGGGACTCTCGTGAGGTTTCAAGTTAATGCATCCAAAGTAGCTGATTTAATCCCTGGCATATAGTAAGTGCTCAATAAATGGCATCAATATATTACTATTATTCATCTGTCTTATTTTAATCTAGGCAGTTGTTTCTTTTTTTTTAAGTGCTAAAATTTAATGAAAATATCAATTACTCTTTAAAATCCTAGAAGTTTTGGTCTCTACTAATTTAATAATGTATCTTAGTGAAGTTATAAGAAAAAGCATGGGTAGGCAGTTGTTTCTTATTCTTCCTTTATTCCAGGTCAAAGCCACCATCATAGGACCTACTTTTTGTTTCTTTCATTTGTGTTGTTAAAAAATTATTCATAGAATGCATGACTCATTCTCTTGGTAAAAAATTAGAGTATTACAGATAGCATTAAAATGCCTTTAAGCACCCCTCCAATTCCGGGGCCTGTTCCCTGCTCCCCAGAGCTAGTTGGTATGATCGGTTTGCTGTGTATCCTTCTAGACTGTTTTCTGTGTATTTACATATACATGTATGCACTTGTAGGAAATACATATCATTGTTTTATTTGTATATAAGTATATACCTTTACTGTATACATTATTCCGTAATTTTTTTTCACTTAGTATGAATTAGTTCCTATTTTTTCAAGTCTTCTCTGTTTTTGCTGATTTTGTCTAATTCTTCTATCATTTGTTGAGAGTGGATATTAAAGTCTCCAGCTATTTTTATTTATTTATTTATTCATTTGTTTATTTATTTATTTATTTATTGGCCCTGCCGTGAGGCATGTGGGATCTTAGTTCCCTGACCAGGGATTCAACCTGTTCCCCTTCCTTGGGAGTGCCTTAACCACTGGACCACCAGGGAGGTCCCTCCAACTATTATTATTAAATTGTTTTTTTTTCTCCCTTCAATTCTGTGAGTTTTTAGTTCATGTATTTTGGAGCTCTGTTGTTAGGGGTGTGTATTTTGTATAGTTGTTAATCTCATCTTTTAGAGTGCTGCATTGTGTTCTATAGAATGTGTATAAGTCAGCACGGGCTAGGAAATGCTGCAGTGACAAATAACCCTCAAAATTCAGTAGCTTAACACAACAAAAGTTTATCTTTATTTCATGCTACATGTTCAGTGCAGGCCAGCAGGGATCTCTGTTAATCAGAGTCACTCATGGGCATAGGCTGACTGAGGCTTCACAATCACTGAGGCAGAAAAGGGGGATGTAGAGATGGCCACACTGGCCCTTGAAGGCTTCCATTTGGATGTGACACATGTCACTTCTGCTTGTGTTTCACTGGTCAGAGCAGGTCACATGGCCATGCCTTACTTTAAAGGATATGAACAGGTATAGTCTTTTGTGACAAGTGAACGTGGAACTAGTGAGTAGCACTGACAGCTATAAAATGGATGTTCCATAGTTTAACCACTTTACTATCAAAAGTCATCTAGGAGGAATTCCCTGGCGGTCCAGTGGTTAGGACTCCGTGCTTCCACTGCTGGGGGCATGGGTTTGATCCCTCGTTGGGGAACTAAGATCCCACATGCGGCACAGCACTGGCCAAAAAAAAAAAGTCATCTAGGATTTTTTTTTTTTGCTGTACGCGGACCTCTCACTGTTGTGGCCTCTCCCGTTGCGGAGCACAGGCTCCGGACATGCAGGCTCAGTGGCCATGGCTCACGGGCCCGGCCGCTCCATGGCATGTGGGGTCTTCCCGGACCGGGGCACGAACCCGTGTCACCTGCATTGGCAGGCGGACTCTCAACCGCTGCACCACCAGGGAAGCCCTAGGATACTTTTGACTATTTTGTTTTTACAATACTTACTGCAACAAAGAGCCTAGTGTATGCCTACCGGAGGATTTACCTTCTGCCACATTGTGTTTAAAGCTGTTGATGCTCCTACTTATTCCCTGGGGCTCTGGGACTTATTCATCAACAAGCTATAGATCAAACACGGGAGTTGTTCAAAGCAGGGACAAGATCATGCCTGGTCTGAAGGACCAGATAAGGTTTATAAGAGACAATGTCTGAAATGGGTATTGAAAGGTGGTTAGGAGATGATAGGGCAGAAGTAATAGGGTGAGTTAGTAGGTGACAGGGCAAGGAAGTTTGGGGTTTGTAGTGGAGTGTGCAGAAGTTGGCCCTTGAGACTGGGGCCGCATCATCAAGACCTTTGAATACGTAGTTTGGTGGGCAGTGGGAACCAGTGAAAGTTCATGAGCAGGAAAGTGGCATGATCAGGGGCGTGTTTTAGGATGGTGCGCAAGTCACCACATAGGGCTTAGGTTTGCAAATTCAAATGCTTAGAGGTGCCAAAGAGGCTATCATAAGGAATGGGGCAGTGTCCCCTGAAATAAACACACAGTCCAAGTAACAACAGCTTGCCTGCTAGTTCAGGGCGTTTCAGGTCACTTGTCAGCCTCCTCTTTCAATCAGAAAGCCATCCCTGATGGAGTTGCCACTGACTGGATGTGAGACCTAAGGAGTGGGGGATGGGGGGTGGGAAGGAGACGGGGTGGACTGGAAAGTGGAGACACCATTACTGTGTTGCTGCTGGGGTTTCCATGCACGAATGTGGGCTCAGAGTTGCTGAATCTTCTGTTTGTTTTGAGTGAAGTCAGACATTCAGATTTTTCTTGATTTCTCCTAACTTTTAGAGTTTGGCAGCTAATGCACAATTGAAAGGATACTTTTATGGGCTGGATCTGACCTGTGAGTTGCGTGTTTTCATCCTCTGGTGCTGAGGAGAGAACGGAGCAAAGAGAGGCCAGATACAGTAAGGATTCTGAGTATTGATTACATTCCAGTATATCTACAGGTATATCCATCCATGGGTGCAGGTGCTCTGTCAGTTGGGGTTTCACAAACTCAAGGAATATTCCTCTTATAAAGGAAAAAGACATTTAGATATGTTATATAGACTTAATTATTTTAAGTAAATAATTATTTAATTAAATCTCTACCAACACAAGCCTAGTTCTTAAGCAGGGGTTGTTTTGCCCCCTCCCAGAGGTCATTTGGCAAAATCTGGAGGCATTTTTGGTTGTCATGACTTCAGGGAGGATGAGGTACCACTAGCTTCCAGTGCAGACAGGATGCTGATCAACACCGTGTAATGTGCAGGACGACCCCCCCAACAGGGGATTGTGTGGCCCCGAATATCAGTAGTGCCCATATGGAGACCCCCTTGCACAAACCTAGGTGTAAATGTCTTCTGCTTATAGACATGAAACAATGATGAAGACCACACAGATTTGCAAAAATTAAATGCAAACTGTTCTGCAAACCCAGTGTATTCCAATGGATCAGGCCAGTGGGGCAAAGAGTACTTTACTGAAAGTCAGTTGTCCGTTGGAAGCCTGACGTGGCTCCATCGTACTCCTGTGTAGTTATTTTGTCTTCAGTGAGCCTCAGGTGTGCGCCTTGGTGCCTGAGTTCTCCTGTCCTATGAGGAGGGAAGAATGGTAGGATTTGGCCTTCAGGGGGAACCCGTTATCTCTGTGTTAAAACTGCCTCAGTCCGATTCTCATTAGATAATTAAAGCGGAACAGCATGGTGCCGAAAGGCTCATAAATGACAAGCCCTGAAATTGCCAGGCAGGACTGGTTTCCAAGGTGGGCATCCAGGTGATCCAGTAGGTATGTGTATCGTGTGCCTTTTTTTTTTTTTTTTTTTTTGCGGTACGCGGGCCTCTCACTGCTGTGGCCTCTCCCGTTGCGGAGCACAGGCTCCGGACGCGCAGGCTCAGCAGCCATGGCTCACGGGCCAAGCCGCTCCGCGGCATGTGGGATCTTCCCGGACCGGGGCACGAACCCGTGTTCCCTGCATTGGCAGGCGGACTCTCAACCACTGCGCCACCAGGGAAGCCCCTCGTGTGCCATTTTAAAATAGTAGCTTTGAAGTGAAAACTCGAAATTAAAAAATTCTCAGGTGGAATTTATAGACCCTGAAGAATTCATCTGAGGACCCTCAAGGTTTTATGTATCCTAGTTTGAGGACCACTAATGTGGATGATATCAGAATGCGTTGGATTGGGGAAAAAAGCGAGAAACGGAAGTGGAATTATTTTGCTAATCTTGCAGTTGGCAAAATGATAAATTGGCCACTTCCTCAAAGTCTGCTTAATGGTAGAGAAGGTTTTGGTAATTCTGGGTGTGGGGGAGATGGTGAGAGGGTGTTCTGGGTGTGCAGGTGATAGATTTTAAATCTTCCTCAAGGCTGAAAGAGGTTTCCAGGTGAAGGAGCTATTTGCATCAGGTCTTGAAAAAAGAGGACCCCTTTTTTAGGGTATATCTCAAGCCAGAGCTTCTAAACTTGTCAGAATCCATGGAAAATACACAGATATGACAGTTTCCCCTGTGTTTGCCAGGATACGTTTAGTCTGTGGTCAGCCTGATGGCAGAAGCCACATGTGTGTTCCTCTCCACTGTTTCCCCACTGTCTGGTATGTACAAGTATGCAGTTGAATATCTGTTAAAACGGTGAGTGTGTGGCCATCTCGGCTGGAAGTCCTCTGCCCCGGCATCCTCCTAAGTGCACTGGGGCTTGTCAGATCTCAAATCTTGATTTTGGGGTAAGAAAAAAGCCACTGCAGATACAGACTGCTACCGATACAGTCATGGCTTCGGGTGACCTTGTACCCCCACTGACATTTGGGGTCGCAGACCTTCACTGTGTGACCGAAATCTCAGGTACCTGAATGTGTCCTTTCTTGGCCTCATCTCTCTGAGATGCTCTGCCAGCCCATGGCCCCCATACTTTCAGATCCCTGTATTCACACTGTATCTAGCTTACGCATATGAGAATTTATCTCTTGTCGTTTTCATCAGAGTCGTCCAGCACTTACTACCACCAGGCCCTGAGACAGACACAGGCATAGAAAGGGACAAATTGGGGGTCCTATAAAGGCTCAGTGCCCAATAATTGGAATTCAACTCTGTGAGCCTTGTTTTTTCATCTATATAATGAGTATAATAACTTCTACTTGGCAAAGGTATCCTGAGGCTCAAACAAATCACAAAGTGGGAGTAGTTTGCAAACTGTAAAGTGGCACCATTTTTGGAATTTGTTATCCGGCAACTGCTAATTTTTCTGCCTAGGTCCAGGAACCTCAGAATCCTTCATTATTCTCTTAGCTCCACTTTCATCCAAGGCTGTTCAGATCAACTTAGAGAAAGTGCCAACAAAAGGGGCATAAGCAGCTGAGTAAACGCATTCCCGACTTATGACAGATGAAATCAGTGTGAGGTGCTTGACATGGATTACTTCTTTGATCCTCCTAATAACAGGATACACCCAGCACATCATTCTTCCCAGGTTTGAGATGGGAAATCTGATGCACCAGGCATTTGATGTAATTTATATCCAGGTCACACAGCCAGTAAATGGCAGGACCCCCTTAGAACCATTTTGGGGTCATTTGCCCCATTTGGAGTGAAGAGAGGAGCAGAGAAGAAAAGCCACAGGAAGAGGGTGCTGCATAGGAACTGGATTCACGGGGCCAGGGTGGAGAACGTGGGGGTGGTAGCTGTATTAGTTTCCTGGGGTTGCTGTAACAAAATTCCACAAACCAAGTGGCTTAATACTATAGAAGTTTATTCTCTCAAAGTTCCGGAGATCAGAAGTCCACATCAGGGCATCAGCAGGGCCGTGCTCCCTCTGAAGGCTTGAAGGGAGGATCCTTCTTGCCTCTTCCAGCTTCTGTGGCTCCAGGTGTCCCTTGGCTTGTGGCTACATCACTCCAGTCTCTTCCGCCGTCTTCACGTGGCCTTCTTTCCTGTGTCTCTCTGTGTGTCCTATTTCTGTTTCTAATAAGGACACTGCCGTTGGATTCAGGGCCCACCCTAATTTAGTATGATCTCCTCTTAATTTTTACCTTAATTACATCTTCAAGGACTCTATTTCCAAATAAGGTCACATCCTAAGGTTCCAGGGGGACAGGAATTTTGGAGGAGACACTCTTCACTACTATAGTAGGATGGGCAGGTTTAGAGAAAGAGAGGCCTGGAATGGGGCAGAGAGCAGAAAGGCCAGGTGTCATCACTGGCCCATTGCACTTGGCAGTGGTAACTGCTTCCCTGGGGGTGACTTTCAAAGCTCCCCCAGCCCACTGACATGTGACCATCTCACAGCCGAAAGAAACCAGGTCCCCGCGTCCTGTTCTAGAAACTCACTGTCCAAATCCCAGGATGTTTCTCTTTTTGGGCCACGTGGGGATCGAGCACTCTGCTTCTGAAGCCATCTGGGGGCAGGGACGAGATATGCCGTTCATTTCCTGGTCGAAGATGTCCCCCCTACCTCCGTTCCTGGCTCCCCTGCCCCGGGTAGGGCCTCTCACCTCTGGGCTTGCTGGAGATTCTCATCAAAAGGTTAATTTGGAACAAACTGTTTTCAGAACTGCTGGAAACAGTGTCTGCCCTGAGGGGACTGACTGCCAATGAATTTTTTTAACTAGGTAAGCCTCCCTAGCTGGCATTTCACTATCTTTACAGGTCCCCACTTGCCGTCTTCCTGAAATACAACATCCAGGGAGCCAAGATCAGAGAAAACTCTATCCTCTGGAGTGTTGAGCTCAAATCACTCTTTCTTTTAATGTGTGTTTTCCCTGTATTTTATATTTTTAAATCTGGCTCCTTGCTGAACATTTGGACAGTATGCAAAAGTGTTAACGAGGACAAAACAGTCCAATACCCGTACCACCCAAAAGCACTCAAATTCACTGAGACAGTTTAAATATTTTTTCTCCTCTGTGATATAGAGGTCATCTGCATCTAATGCTTTGTATCTTGCTTTTCTTGCTTAACCGTATATTCTTGCTTGACTGTTTCTCTGTCATTTCAAAACTCTCAGACAACTTTAGATCCCTGTGGGCAAACAGATCAGCAGTTTTCCCTAAGTTTCTGTTTCCATTAATACAGAAGTCTCCTGTACTGGCAAGATTTTGCTATGAGTTTCCAAGGTTCCAAATGGCCTTAAGGTCACAGATACATTTTTTTGTGTTTCCCAGAAGAATATAACCCACTATCATTTCAATAACGTTAACCTCTACTTTTATTTTAACAAGGATATTAAGATAAAGCATTAAGCAAGGTTACAGATCCAAATAGCTAAGTACCAGCAAAATAGCTTCTTCCCCGTCAACTCGGCTGCTTAATTTGGTCTTGGGAGAACTTAATTTTCATATTTAATATTTAATGGCATTGCACATCCAAGACTCTTGTTTATTACAGCACATCCTAAAGATTGAGAGAGAGCTAGGTCACTTTCCTTCTTTTTAGTTTCCTGGTATATTGGAAATGAAGAAAAATAACAAAAGGCCCAAAGAGAATTATGCAAGCTGGTTTAAATGTTTTCATTTAGGAAATCAACATGCTTTACCCTCATAATATAGTGAGATTCATGGCTTTTTGAGATGGTGTTGCATGTCTGGATTCGAGGTCCTTTCTGGATTCAAAGCTCAGGACAGATGGCCCTCTTGACCTAAGAAGACTTCATGCCAAGCAGTATGTTGCCGTGTTTAAAAATCCAACTCACGTTTGCTAACTTACGCCTGTAGTCATCGTGAATTGCGGTATCTGTCCAGTCAACACTTTAATTTATTGAGCAAGTGTACTGAATGCCTGCCGTATAAGAAACTGGAAGGGATGTCATTCCTGCCCTCAAGGAGCTGTCTCATGTGAACATGGAATTGTAAAGAAAAGCACTTAAAGTATGATAAGAAGTCCTTAGATAGACGTGTTCAAGTACCACCATACCAGAGGAGGGCAGTCTGGATGCAGCATGTTAGCTGACTGAAAAACAATGCAGTGGCCAGGGTCGTGCCCTTTGAGGTCAGGGGGACTAGTGAACCCTGACTTCACGAGCCGTATACAGAAACAGCAAAAGCAAGAGCCCATCAGCCAACGTTGGCTATTTTCTACGCCAGGCACCGAGCTGGTCGCTTTTCACGCAGTATCTCTTGAACCTTACGCCATCCTATGAGGCAAGTATTCTTATTACAAATGAGGAAATAGAGGCTCTCTCTTAGTTAGAGGAAGGAGATTAGCAGGCACTGGGTAGTTGTTAAGGATAGAATAGCACTAAGCTGAGGCTCTCTTGGTATAATCTTGATATAGTTGAAGAATTGGAGAAAGTGAGTAAGTTTCAACCACGTGATTCAGGGTTATGTAATACCATGTGCAGACACCAGCTAAATATTCCCTGATATTAACAGGTGTACACGTACCACACTTTGGTCAATTGTATCTTAGGTAATTGTTCTGGAGGGTAAAGCCAGTCGGAAGACATAGGAGCTGGGGTGGGGGGCATTGGAAGGAGAACTGGAGGCATAGAGAAGTATTGTCTCCCACTTTATCACCATCCTTTTGGTAAACAATGTCAGGTGACTTAGACCTGGTAGGGAGGGAACTAGTGAATTTGTTTTATAAGAGACAACAACGGGGGTAGTGAAGTAGTGCCTAGATTTTATTCAGGCTGTGGAGACCCTTTTCCCAAGTGAAATCTTCCTGAAGACTCCAATATAAAAAGAAGGTGAAAGTCAAGCTACTAGGTTGAAGCAGTGGGGGTTATTAGAACCCTGAGGGTTCCATGGAATGCGCTTTGAAAACCACTGGTATAAGGACATGCATCTTGGTCTTGGGAGGCAGAACCAAGTTTGAGTCTTGGTGCTGGGATTAACTTGCTTCTTGGCTTTGCATGTTTACGCCACCGCTCTATGTCTTTCCTCACCTACAAAGTTGGATTGCATGGGAGGCCCTCAGAGGCTCACTTTTGGTTTCAATATTCTCTATAGTTATAGGTTGAAGTGAATTAAATACTGGAATTGAAAAGGATATTTCATTGCCCAACTACTTCGTTGCCTTATAGCCCAAAAGAAATTCTGTAACTTGCTTTGGAAACTCAAGTGGGACTTATGCAAAGTATGTAACTTTTCCCTGTATTGTGTTAAAACGGTGGTTTACTTGCAGTAAGTATATAGCACATAACTTCACAGTCTCGTAAGAGTCACAGCACATTAAAGTTCCTTTGACCTCAGAGATGCTGTGTAACACCGACATCTCTTTGACCCTTGACCTCTGTGGATTTAGATCCCAAACACTGAGGATTATCTTTATGATTTTTGTTTCCTAGAGATACTTAAAGATACTAAACTATAGACATCCTTCAGGTAGTAGAAAGAGCAGCTTTCATGAATTGTGCCTCTGTTTACTGTTCTATTCCTAAGGCTGGTTGCTTAGGAATATTGTGCCTTGATAAAGTCCCTTAAAGGTGAAGGTAGGTGTGCATTTCCACATTTGTTCGGATTTCAGAAGCCTTGTTTTTCTCTCAAGGCAGCCTCACTAAGTAAACACGCCAGTGGATTCTAAAATGTAATCCAGAAGAAAGCCAAACTCAGTAAAGAAGTAGCCTTGCAAGAAAGCATAAACAAAGCCAAAGTGAATGAGTTTTCTGGTTATTTTTTTCCGGATATTTATTTGGAAATGTCTGTAAATGGATATATGACAGGTTCATTTAAATATAGTCCATGCTTTGCTTTTCCATATATGGATTGCTTTCATTTCAACACGAGATAGAAATGGAAGATATTGATGCCACACTGTAAACCGATTGCTGTCAACCACTCTGTCCTGCAAATACCCACCCCAAATGCTTCTTTTTCTCATTACATTCTTCTTTATAACTAATTCTCACTTTACTTTTACCCAACCTGAATCTTCCAGTATCTTCCAGCTCTCACCAGATGCTTTCACTTGATTCTTTTCTCTCTAAAAGACAAGCAGTGTGATTATATTGAATACCTTTTCAGTAAGTTGGCAGCTCCCAAAGAGGGGCAGTGAAAGGATTATTATGAAGCCAGTATTATATAGCTTTATAGGAAGAAAAAAGGAAAAATAATAATAAAAAAAGATGTGGCTACAGTCCCCCTTCCAGATATTTCTGGAACCTTGGACATGAATTTCTCTTCATTTGCATTTCATGACTAAACAGCGTGAAGTCAGCTTACTTTGACCTTGTAACTCTTACAGGTGCCTGGTTTGCTTGCAGATTTTTCCATTCACTTTTTCTGATATTCTCCCTCTCTCACTCTGTCCCTCTCCCCCTCTCTCTCTCCCCACCCCCCCACTTCCTTTCTCTGTTCTGTGCTCTCTTAATCTCTAAACAGGTCAGGGCAGGAGAGCAGTTTCCATTGTGGCTGACGTCAATCCAGCCCTGCAGATTAGTTAGCAGAGGGCGTTGCGAGAGAGGTGCAGCTGTTGTACCTTCACCTGGAGACCAGATCTCACCTGAGATGCCTGGCGAGTGTCATCTTGAGCTCCCAGACCTGGCACATGTTTACAGGCTGGAGGACTCGTTTCTTTGAGTTTTATACATTCTGGCTGAAAGAAAGTGCACGGGTTCAATCTCTGCTGAATCAGCTCGGCAGGATTCCCCATCCTCAACCAAGACAGTTCGTCCCAGTGACAAATCTCATAGATGCTGTAGTCAGAAAGAACCAGGTGTGAATCTTGGTGTTGTCACTTACTTACTGTGTTAATTTGAGCAAGTCATTTAACCTCCCTGAGCCTCAGTTTCCCCGTCTGTCCAACAAGGAAAATAAAAGTACCTGTCTCATACAATTGTTGAAAGGCATTGGTTCCCAGAGTGGGCCCCCTGACCAACAGTGTGAATTAACATCACCTTGATACCTATTAGAAGTACAGATTCTCAGATCCCACCCCAGGACCTATTGAATCAGCAACTTTGAGAGTGGAGCCCAGGGATCTGTGTTTTAACAAGCCCTCCAGGGAATTCGACGCACACTTTGCGAACCACTGCCTTGAGGAGTCAAGGAGAGAATCGTCAGCACATCATAAGCTTATACCTCCGAAGAGCAGAAGCTTCTTGAAGATCAATGATTTTTTAATATATTTCATCCATGTGTCCCCAGCACCTAGAACCAGGCCTAACACATAGTAGGTACTCAACAAACATTTGTGAAATGAATGAATGGATGTTAACTGTTATCATCACTCAATTATCATTTTTATTACTAATTATTACATGCTATCTTCCTACTTTTAAAGTCATGGAATCAGATAAGAAAAAAGGGGAAGGTGGTATAATTTAGTCCAGATCTCTTTAGAAAGATAAGGGTATACAATTCCCATTTTGTGGTTATTTTATTTATATTTTCCTCTTATTATGGCTCAGTGTCTAGTCCGCAGGCATAAGGCAGAGCTGTGATTCCAACCCTTGTCACCCGCTTCTCAGGGTAATATTTTTCTGCTGCAAGGTGCTATCCTTATGGGGAAGAGAATACATTCTTAGTTCCGCAGAATTTTTCATTGCCGATATTCCACAGCTGCTGTGCGTAGCCTACATATTACATTAGCTTTTTCTCTTTCCTCTTCTGGAATCCTGTCTCCCCTGATTGTTTTTGCTGCTTCTAGTGTTTCAGGCATCCCAGACTGTGACAATTTGACCACCAATGGTAGATGCACATGGTGATTTGGGGCTGGGGTGTGGCATGTTGGCAAAACATTTTGCATTTTAATAGTTACATGTTTAATTTTATTTGTATTAAATACACATACTAGCATATCAAAATTATGGCCTCCCAGATATTATGATGTAGGACAAGGCCAAAATGAGAAGTGTTATTAGGTTTGCATTAACTTGAAGACAAATTTTAAAGAAATAACAATTGCTGATTTTATTTTATTTTTTTTTTTGTGGAACACTTTCATCTTTGCAGTTTATTCAGTGATCACCTCCATGGCCCTCTTGGGGCAAAGCAGACTTTTTTTTTTTTTTTTTTAATATTTCTTATTTTATTTATTTATTTTGGCTGCGCCGGGTCTTAGTTGCAGCACGTGGGGTCTTTAGTTGCGGCATGCGGACTCTTAGTTGTGGCATGCATACGGGATCTAATTCCCTAACCAGGGTTCGAACCTGGGACCCCTGCATTGGGAGCACGGAGTCTTAGCCACTGGACCACCAGGGAAGTCTCCAGTTGCTGATTTTAAAGAAACAGCAGTGACTGTGGCAAAGGGCAGCAAGGCGGTATACAGGTGACAAGTTTGGGAAACTAGCCCAGGGGCCGAGAGCATCATCTTTGGGGTTAAACATAGCTGGGTTTGAGCTCAGGATCTGCCAATTACGAGCTCCGTAACCTTGGACAAACCATTAAACATCCTTAAGCAACTGTTTTCTCATCCATAAAAAGGGAGTATTTCCTCCCTCACAGGGTGGTGGGGAGGATTAAATGAGAAGCGTATGCAAAATGCTTAGCAGAGTGCTGGCACCTAGTAAAGGCCCAATATACAGAAGCCTAATTAATATCTTTAGGAGAGGAAGGGGGTTATAATGCCATGGGAATCTGTTTTCTAGTTTCTTAAAGATGGTCTGAATTAAGCAAAGTGTTGATGTAGAAAATGTTAATATGAATGGTATGATTGTCCGCTATTTTTCAGCTCAGAGAGGTTAAGGAACTTGCCCAAGGTCACACAGCTCATAGGCAGTCGAGTTAGGATTTGAATCCAAGCAGTCTGGCTCCAGAGACTATTGTTGACCTCTCTGCATCGTTTGGTATATGTTTGAGATGAATCCATAAATAAAACTTTTGGAACCTTCGGAGAAATTTTTCCATCGGGTTGGTTTAGCAGAGACTCCTTAAAATAGGAGTCTATTGACATTTGTACTAAAGATTTCATTTTCCTTTCCTCGCAATTCACCTTTAGCAAGCGTAAACAAACTTTGTTGTATCCAGAATTTTCAAATCTTCAAATTTTCAAACCAAGTTCGAAATTACGTTCATTATGTTTGGCCATTCAGGGTATATAAAAATGAAAGGCTTTGACTGCTAACTGCTGGCCGGGGAAAGGTAGTTTTGACAGTAGTGAGCAGAGCCACATTGGGGCATGAGGGGCAGGAAGAATGGGCGCCCCTCTATGTCCTTCTCAAAAGATCTGCCCATATTCTGAGCTGAGTGGGAAAGTTAGTAAAAGTGTTGCAGGAAGGGGGACCCCTTCCAGGGCCCCAGAGTGGCCTTTTTCTAACACTCGGAAATGGATTTTCTGAGGAGACACACGTGCTGACAAAGCAGGAGACTTTATTGGGAAGGGGCGCCTGGGTGGAGAGCAGCAGGGTAAGGGAACCCAGGAGAACTGCTCTGCCACGTGGCTTGCAGTCTCGGGTTTTACGGTGATGGGGTTAGTTTCCGGGTTGTCTCTGGCCAATCATTCTGACTCAGGGTCCTTCCTGGTGGCGCGCGCATCACTCAGCCAAGATGGATTCTAGCGAGAAGGATTCTGGGAGGTTGGCAGGACATATGGGCTGGCGTCTCCTCTCTCCTTTTGACCTTTCCCAAATTCTTCTGGTTGATGGTAGCTTTTTGGTTCCACGTTCCTTACCAGGGTCTCCTGTTGTAAGATAACTCATACCAGTGGTTACTGTTGGGCCTGCCCGGGCCGGGTGGTTTCAGTCAGTGTTTCCCCAACAAAAGCTCTACAGTAAAAGAACATGACTACATCGGGACTTCCCTGATTGTCCAATGGTTAGGACTCCACACTTCCACTGCAGGGGGGCCGGGTTCGGTCAATCCCTGGTCGGGGAGCTAAGATCCCATAAGCCTCGAGTTGCGGCCAAAACAAAACATGACTACATGTAAAGCCTGCATTGTCCAATGCCTGAATGTCATTGTCGACCCTCATAAACCTGCCCAGTAGGGGACATGATGACCTCAAGGTCTAAGGCTCATTGGAAATGACAACTCCTATTGCACAGTAACTCTGGGTCTTAAAATGAGCCATCAACCATGGCCGGTCTTTTAAAAATATTTGAATATTTTGTTCATCATGAATCATTTTTTCCATTTTTTTAAAGTATTGCCTTAAAATATTAGGTATTTTATTCATATTTTTGTATATATTTATTATTGTATGTTTATTTTATGTTTTATTTACATTCTATTATATACTTATGATTTCCAGGGTGTTTTGGCACCCCTTTAACTCTTGTTTTTGAGTGGCAAACAATTTTTTAAAAATTTATTTTATTGAAGTATAGTTGATTTACGAAGTTGTGTTAATTTCTGCTGTACAATAAAGTGATTTAGGTATACCTATGTATACATTCTTTTTCGTATTCTTTTCCATTATGGTTTAATACAGCATACTGAATATAGTTCCCTGTGCTATACAGTAGGACCTTGTTGTTTATCCATGCTATTATATTATATAATAGTTTGCATCTGTTAATCCCAAACTCCCAACCCATCCTTCTACCATCCCCTGTCCCCCTTGGCAACCACAAGACCGTCCTCTGTGTCTGTGGCACCCCTTAAACTTGTATCCAAGGCAAATGCCTCACCTGCCTCACCCTAGCCCTGGTCCCTCAACTTCAGTGACCCCGTTGCACTGTTTCATCTTGAACATCTGTTGCAGTGGTATTCTCTTCACTGATTTTAAGCTGCCTTTTTGGGAAGAGTCCGTGATGCTTCTGAATTTATTTTGCCAACAGATTCTCTCCTGGGAAAGATGAAACCATCTTTGGTCTTAATGATTTGATGTCTTGCCATGCTGTTCTAAGCATTTTGAAGAGAAAGGATGCCTTTGCCAATATCATGATTAGTTGGGAGGCATGTGAATTTATTGTATCCGATCAAGCATCCATTCAACCCAGAGCTGGTCCACCTTACGCGTTGGCCCATCACATTTGCTTGTCACAGTGGATAGTATGGTCGAATGCCAGTTTATTCAATAGTTTATCAATGTTGGATGCATTCTTAAATACAGGTTTTGGCTATGATGCTGATGTTCTTATAATAGGAAGAAAAAAAGCAGTGGGTTGTAAGTTGGGTTTGCATGTCTGTCACATCTCAAAAGCCCAATGAATAATAACCAACTTGTCATATCTACTGTGAAGATGAAACATATGAAGTCCCTATCATGGTGCCTGGCACACACTAGATTTTCAATAAATGATGGTCATTATTATTTTGAATTTTATGTCCAGCTTCCTGTTTTTCTTTCCTTTCCCTTGATGCATCTGTGAAATGTTCTTTGATTACACACCGTGTGCTAAAGACTGACCACAGCACCTTTGGCTGCTGTCAGAGTTTCTTTCATATAGGATCTGTTCCTGCTGACTATGTCTTTCCAGTATTATGTTTCTTACTAGCTGTGTTCTAGAAAAATATACACCTGAATTTAGGTACTGAGTTAGAGTTAATAAGCCTCTGTATTGGATATTGGGTGAGAGTCCCATAAACCTCTGAGTAGGGAATTGAGGACCTCTATGTTAGTTTTATATTGCTGCATACAAGTTATCACAATTTTAGTGGCTTGAAACATACACATCTGTTATCTCACAGTTTCCATGGGCCGTACGTCCAGAAGTGGCTTAGCTGGGTTCTGTGCTCAGAGTCTCACAGAGCTGCAGTCAGGGTGTTGGCTGGGCTGCATTCTCATCTGAAGGCTTGAGTGGAGAATAATCTGCTTCGAAATTCATTCATGTTGCTGGCAGAGTTTATTTCGTGGCAGCTTTATGACTGAGGACCCCAGCTTCTTGCTGACTGTTGCTTGGAGTCTACCCTCGTGTCCTGGAAGTTGCCCATGGTTCCCTGACCATATGGCCATCTCTGTAGGCAGTTCACAACATAGCTGTTTGTTTCTTCAAGGCCAGCAGGGAAGTGTTGTTCCCCACTCCGCTAAGATGGGAGTTTTATATAATGAGTCCTAATTACTGGAATGACATCCCATCACCTTTGCCGTATTCTGTTGGTTAGAAGCAAGTCACATATTCTCCCCACACTCAAGAGCAAGGGTTGTACAAGGACATAACAGATCATGGGGCCGTCTTAGAATTCTTCCTATCACAGCCTCCTTGGAGAAACACTTAGATGTTAGAGCATGGGCTTTGTGAAAACTGTTTTAACTTCTCATAAGACCTCATCTACAGTTTACTTTATGGTTGTGTCCCAAAAGGGGGGGAAGTTGCTGGAAGTGTGGTCTGGGAATAAGTAGAGATTTTTATGTTTTTATCACACGCTAAGAATCCATGATATACCAGTCACATTTATATAGCTATTGAGAAAATCTGTGCTTACGTTGGGATCCATAGTATTCAAGCTTTTATGAAAGGGGGGACTTTCAACAGCAGTTTACACAGAAGGAAGAGCCCGAGGTCATCTGATCTTGCTTCCTGCCTCCAAGCAGGAATTTAGTCAGTCCTTAGGCCTCCCAAACAAAAACAATCCAGGAGACAAAACAGCCCCACAAACACCTCCTGCTGTTTTCTTAAAAGAGAGTGGAAAAAGCAAACCTTCACTGACCTCTTCTGCAGCTGGAGGACTTTTGAAGTAGGATTGCATTTGGCTGTGTACTAAGAAGACAGTTGTTGAGAGGGGGGAGATTGACCATCACTGTCTCTGTTCACTATCGCATCACCCTTTTGAAGTGCATTTGAGTGTCTTAACCCTCAACATGGGCAACTAGTTTGCAGGAGGTCGATGTGCAAAAGACAGGAGCCCTCAGGAAGCCACCTGGGAGAGGTGCTAAGTCGCTGAGCCGAGGGTAACATATGACTGTGTGCATAGACGCGCGCAAATGTGCGTGTACGCACACACACACTCTCACGTTGTGCACAATAAATTGCCAACACTTTTGTGTGGGTGGACATATTCTCAAGCCAAGTGAAACTTCTGCGGGGGTGTTTTCCTAGAAGCCTTCAAAATAAGACAATATTCCCAACAATCTGGGGACTTGAGCCCATTATATTTGTGGGGTATCTGCTTGGTGGTTTCTGCTGCGTTAATGGTCTGGCATCACCAGGTTTCTTTGCCCTGCAAAAAGCTAGCACCCAAGTCACCTAGCTCACATTAAAAAAAAAAAAAAGGAAAATTACCAACCCAGTGCTTATTTTTGTACCAAAGGGGATTTCCACAGGGGGAGAATTTTCCTCCCTTCCGAAGGCCGTTGCTACCTCAAAGGCATGTCTGTTGAGCCAGGTAATGGGGACAAGCATGAAGACAGAAGCCCCTTGCATGGGAATCACAGGAGACACCAGCTAAGCTTTGATTGTATTTTTGGACACTGCAAAGCCGATGTGCTTTCCTAGTCAACCTTTTATGCCTCCTGATAATGGAGGCTAGTGGGCAGACTGGAGTGCTTGCTTTTTCTCTTAAAAGAAGTGGAGATCTCAGACTTGCTGGGTCAGGGAAAGCAACCTTCTCACCTTTCTGCACAGCGTGCTGAGTGCCAAAGCTATTCTTAGTTTGAGTGTATTTCCTTGGCACTTGTGCCTTTGTACTTTTTTTTCCCCTCCAGATCATTTCTGCTGTACATAATGTGGCTTGAAACTGGCATCTGCCACAGCTTGGGAGATGGATGCTAATGAGGCAATAACTCCTGGTAACGAAAGGTGGATGCTTCCTGCCCTCCCCCTCCCCAAGCTGAAGACCAGTCCCTGTTGACTTGGGCAAAGAGGAACAGGATGAAGGGGAAGAAACTGTTTCTCTCTAACACCTCCTGGTTAGCAGAGGAAGTGGCACAGCCCTGCCCTGTCAAGCTCTCCTAGTCTGATCACTATCGGAGCCTTGACCTTGCTGAGACGGGCAACCACCAGCACACCCATTTTATAAAGATGGAGACTTAGCTGCATGTTAGAATCACGCAGGGACCATTTTTTTCTAAAATTGAGATATAATTCACATAATATAAAATCCCCCCTTTTCAAGTGTACAGTCCAGTTACTTTTAGCATATTTACATCACCACTATCCAATTCCAGAGCATTTTCATCACCCCAGAAAAAAACCCATGCCCAGTTATGCCCCATCCCCTCCTCTCCCCAGCCCCTAGCAACCACTAATCTACTTTCTGTCTCTATAGATATGCCTATTCTGGACATTTCATACAAATGGAATCATACAGTATGTGGCCTTTTGTGTCTGGCTTCTTTCACTCAGCATCATATTTTCAGGGTTCATCCATGTTGTAGCCTGTGTCAGTACCTCATTCTTTTTTATGGCCAAATAATATTCCACCGTATGGCTAGACCACATTTTGTTTATCCGTTCCTTAGTTGATGGACATTGTTTCTGCATTTGGGCTGTTGTGAAGAGTGCTGCTGTGTACATTCATGTGTGATTTTCGTATGAACATATGTTTTCAATTTTCTTGGTCTGTACCTACTAGCAGAATTTCTGGGTCATGTGGTAACTCTGTGTTTAGCTTTTGAGGAACCCGCAAACTGTGTTCTACAGTGCTGCACCATTTGACATTCCCACCAGCAGTGTATGAGAGTTCCAGTTGCACCACATCATCACTGACACTTGTCTGTCTTTTTGATGATAGACATCTTAGTGGGTGTGAAGTGGTCAGGAGACCTTTTTAAAAATACCAAATGCCTATACCACCCCCACTTCTCTCCATTCCGATGAACTGGTCTGGGGATTGGGCATAGGCATTGGTTTTCTTATTACTGTATTTTTTAATTCCCCCAGCTGAGTGTCTTGTACAGCCAGGTTTGAAAACCGTGAGGCTGGGAGCACGTTTTAGCACATTAGTAGATATTTAGCAGGCCTCTACCCAGGGCTGGGGGTAGGTGAGGTAAGCAAGGCATTCCCCTTGGGCACAAAGTTTAAGGGCCAGGGGTAAAAAAAAAAAAAAGTCAGTAATCAAGATATTTAATATTTTAATGCAGTATTTAAAAATCAAAATTAATGCAACAAATTCTTGATAAACAAAAGAGCCTCTGACCCCTCATTGGCATGACTTACCTCACTCCCCTCACCCTAATCCTGGCACTATTAGATCCTGTCTTTATTTAAAATTGTGAGCTTTTGTTCTTTGTAGATTTGTTTTGGTATTACTTTTGATTTTTAAAGAATATTGCATTAAAACGGAATCCATCTTGGGTGTTTGGTGCCTCCTGGAATTTTGCTCCTAAGGTGAATGCCTCACTCTTCTCCACTTTCTCCCAGCCCTGCCTTTACCTGCCTCCAGATACGGTGAAAATTAAGCACCTACTATGTTCCGGTTACTTTTAGATGCTCTGTGTGATCTCATTTTACCACACCTAATTCTCGCGGCAAGCCCTTTAAAGTAGGTGATAGAATCCTCAGTTTATGGATGAAGATACAAGGTTCAGAGAGATAGTGACTGTGACCCAAATCACACAGGTAGTGTGGGTGACAAGGCTGGATTTGGACCCAGATCTTTGTGCCTGAGATGATGCTTTTTGCACAGCTCTGTGCTGGGGTTTCTGACATGCTCAAATTCATAAGCCTAAACCAACCCTGCAAAGTACAAAGGATGGAAAGTGCGGATCCCCATGTACAGATGAGAAAACTGAGCCTTGGTCACTACTAATTCATTGGAGATTTGGTCACTTTTTCTGAAAAGTTTTTTTTAGTTTACATAGAATCTCATTCCACTTTCCCTTTAAATTTCATCGGCAGTTTATTTATTTGGCCCAGCAAATAATTACTGAATCCAGCTATGTGTGCTCTGTCATATTGGTTGTGGAGTAGGGGACAAGACAGCCAAAGTTCTGCATCTGGAGTAGAGATGTAGTAGTGTTCGTAAGAATTCACTTTATAAGCAGCTTCTCCTGAAATTGATTTTTTTTTTTTTTGTATGTAGGGCAGGGGTTCCCTTTTTTCTGTAAAGAGTCAGAGGGTAAATATTTTAAGCTTTCCAGGTCCTGCAGTCTCTGTTGCAACTACTTAACTCTGCAGTTGTAGCACAAAAGCAGTAAATGAATGGGTGTG
The DNA here is from genome assembly GCF_039906515.1 of Pseudorca crassidens. Classification (NCBI taxonomy): domain Eukaryota; kingdom Metazoa; phylum Chordata; class Mammalia; order Artiodactyla; family Delphinidae; genus Pseudorca; species Pseudorca crassidens. The sequence continues at coordinate 80,825,124 of NC_090307.1, read as the reverse complement.
TCTGTGTTTCAATAAAACTTTATTTACAAAAACAAGCTGAGGGCCGGATTTGGCCTGTGGGCAATAGTTTGCTGACCCCAGGTGTAAAGGAAGGTGTATCTTTCACCAGAAGCCAGTATGGGGGAAAAAAAAATGCTTGGAAATGTCTGAAATTGGCCTGTTGAAGATAGAATCTTGAAAGGCTGGAAACGAAATGAATTCTGAAAGGCAGAAATAGAAGAGGTGGAAATATTGTGTTGTGAGAGTCCTCAGCCTTGGAGGCATAATGGGGAATGAGAAAGAAAAAAAAAAATGCCAATTTTGCGGGGGGCAGGAGGAGTTAGCTTTTAATTTAATCTTGAATTTTAAATGGGGGAAAATGAGAATGTAAGTTAGAACAGAGATGTTAAAAAGGACATATAAACTGCTTTTTTTTTTCACTTGACTCTCAACTGTCTTAAAAAATTATTCAAAAATTTTATTGTGGTAAGAACGTTTAACATGAGACACGCCCTCTTAATAGAGTTTGAATTGTGTAGTACAGCACTGTTAGATTTCTTTGGTCATGATGTTGCATGTCAGATCTCTAGAACTTTCTCATCTTGTGTAACTGGAATTTTATATTTATTGGTTAGCAGTTCCCCGTTTCTCCCCCCAACCAGTTTTGAAATAAATCACTTTAGATGTAATAAGACATTTCTAATAAAAGAGGTGAGCTCTAGTGATTGGAACTAGAGGCCTAAGAATCGAGAACCTCACTTAATTGTGTTGGCCAAAAAGTTCGTTTGGGTTTTGCCGCAAGATGTTATAGAAAACCCCGAACGAACTTTTTGGCCAACCCTATACTTTTTTTTTCCCTCCCCATGCACACTTCTCCTGTGACCTTTGAATGATTTAAAGGGGTGACAGTGCTTAACCACATAGTAAGGTGACCCAGTGGGTCGTCAGCAAGGGAATCCAGGAGCCGTTGGAGGGGGAAGATGGGCTGTTGCATAATTGCACTTTGAGACTTCCTTTTCCATCTGCTGGAACCCAAGTCTCCTGGCTCCCAGTCCAATGCTATTTCCATTACACCATTCAAGTGTGATGCAAGATTTGGCAGAAAAATGTCCCATGGTGGATCCCAGCGGGAAGAAAAAACCCTATGGTTTATGGATATATAAACAACTTTAAATGCCATAAAATGGATCTGAATGAAGCATAGGAGAGGGGTCCCTACATAAAGTAAATCGGGCATGAAATCATGGGTAAAATATTTCTTCTATAAAGTTTCTACAACCTGCAAAGGCTTTAACACAGAGAAGACCTTTAAGTAGTGATCTTATTTAAACATACTAGGTTTATAAGCAGCGTTTCCAGGAAAACACAATTACGGAATTCTGAGCTTGGTACCCTTAGTCTGAAATGTACAAGCTCCATTGATAGAGGATGATTGTGGTTGGAGGAAACACGTGCAAAAGGTACCGTCCTGGGCTCCTAGGACACTTGGCTGAGCACTAAAGCCTTTGGGTGCCCATGGAGGCTGGAGATTGTATGCATCTGGGTTTGAATACTGATCCTATCACTTAATAGCTTGAGTGCCTTTGGGCAACGCTTGTCCCCTTTAGAGCCTCTGTTCTCACGGCTATAAGATAGGAAGAACAGTGTTGATGCCTCAAGACTGTGGTGAGAATGACCCAGGACGGTGCTTCTCACACTGTAGTCCCTGGACCAGCAGCATCAGCATCGGCTGGTTGGATGCGAAGTTGGTCACCTCCCCAGACCTACTGAATCACAACTCTGAGGTTGGGGTCCAGCAATCCACGTTTGGACAAGCCCTCCAGGGGATTCCGATGCAGCTCAAGTTGGAGAACCACTGGCGCAGGAGAGGGGTTCTCAGCCTCTGCACTGATGATATTTAGGGCTGCAAAATTCTTTGTAGGGGCGGGGGTGATGGGAGGGAAGCGGGGACTGTCCTGGGCGCTGTAGGATGTTGGGTAGCCCTGGCCTCTACCCACCTGATGCCAATAGCAAACCCTCTCCTGTACGTTGTGACAATCAAAAACATCTCCAGATTTTGCCAAATGTCGCCTGGGAGCCAAAATCGCCCCTAGTTGGGAACCACTAGTTTAGTAGAAAGCGAGTTCCTGGAACTATGGTAGGCTGTTAATTAAGCACTAACTTGCTTCCCTTTCTTCTGCGGTTTAGCCATTTGCATCGTAGCAGGAAAAAAGAAGAAAAGAGGCAAGATGCAAGCCTTTTCTTTTTTTTTTTTTTTTAACTTTTGTGGGTGTGCTGACATCGTGGCCTGATGTCTCATTTAAAAATAGTCATACCCTTTAAACTTTCTAACAAAATTTTCCTTTGGGTTGAAGCTAAACATGGAAAATCTCAGCGCCGGGGACCCGCATTAATTCTCCCCCAAAGCTAAGTGGCTGTACGTGGGGATTTTGGTGGAAAGTTTTAGGTCGTTGTGAGTTCAGGGCTTGCTGCCCAGATGCGCGGGCACGATGTCCCTCCACTTCACCTTGGGTTCCTCTCCCGAGAGAGCCGCACAGCTGGTGCCCTGGACACCTGGCTGCCTCCCCCTGCTAATAATAACCAGAGGAGATCTGTTTCCCTTTGCTGGTTAACTGTCTCTTGTGCCTGGATTTTCCTTCGACATGTGACCCTAGTTTGAAGACGCATCTGAGCCTGGGGAAGGGGCATCGTCCCAGTGTGGTGTCATGGAAGTGGGTGACCCTGGTTCTAATTCTGCCTCTGCTACTGACTTGCATGCGAGATGCTGGGCAAGTCATTCGGTTTCTGCATCTGTAAAATGGACACTATAATACCTGGGGCTTCTGTGGGAACATAATCTTTCTTTTATTGTTGTAAAAAAAAAATATATATATATATATGTCATAAAACTTACCACATTTTAAGTGTACAATTTAGTATTAAGTGTATTGGCATGTTGTGTAACCCTCGCCGTGATCCGTCCCCAGAAATTTTTCATCCTCCCAGACTCAAACTCTGTATCCATTAACAATAACTCCCTGTCAGCCAGGGCTGCCATACAAAATATCACAGAATGGGCAGCTTAAACAACGGTCGTTTATTTTCTCACAGTTCTGGAGACTGGATGTCCAAGATTGTTACTGGAAAACTGAGTTTTCCTCTTGGTGGGTGTTGAGCCAGTAGACACAGCCAAGCCTAAGATCAGGAGAAGGGAGGACTTATTATGACTTGCAGCAAGTAAGAAGAGCACCAGGGATCTTCCCCAAAGCAGTGTCTCTCCCAACAGCAAAATTGGGAACGTTTTAAGCTAAGGGTACATGCATATTCATGAAGGGGCTTGAGCAGAGGAGAACTCAGCATAGAATTGGAGCAAGGTCGACAGATTCCAAGCTTTGGTTGATTGAAGTCAGGAGGGTCAGCATATCATTCCATCCTCCACCTGGGTGGGGGCCTGAGTTTCTGCAGAACTCAAAGGTATATTATTATGTATATCCCTTGAGGAACCAGGCCTCTCCCCCAAGGCTACACTGTTGTTTCTTGACCACTCCTCCCTTGTTTCTGCATTCCCTCCCTTCAGATCGTTAATTACTGAGACCTGTTCAAGGGCAAGCATTGTGGCCAGGCTTAGATCACAAAGTGGTTTAGGCCAAAATGGGTTCTTTTATGTCAAGAAAGCCATGCCTGGTTCTCTGTCTCCAGGGACCTCCTAGCCTTGCTTGCAAGATCATGGTGCCAGCATGGTCAGGTTCTGGTGAGGGCTCTCTTCCTGTCTTGCAGACGGCCCCCTCATGACCTCATCTAAACCTTATTGCCTCCCAAATTTCCCATCTCCAGATACCATCACATTGGGGATTAGAGCTTCAACGTGTGAATTTTGGGGAGACACATTCAGTCCATACCACTCCCCATCCCTCCCCTGCAAACCTCTACTTTCTGTCTCTGTGAATTTGACTATGCTGTACCTCATATAAGTGGAATCATCCAATATTTGTCCTTTTAGAGAACATACTTTTGATACGGTGGAAGCTTTTATTTGTAGCACTGACCCTCTGAAGTTTTCTGAGAAGCCTTATTCAGGGCTGAATCTGAACTCTGGTGGAAAGTTTGGAAGTGCCCTGGGGAAAAACCAAAGGTCAAACAGCTGAATAAAAACTAAAAAATGCTGGTGGTTTTCCAATTATCCTCCATAGGGGTTTAATCCAGAAGTTATTTGGGGCTGGAAAAGAGGCTGCACTTGTTGGAAATACTGTCCCAAGCATTCAGCCCTTTTTTGAGGCAAGCACTGGGTGTGGCAGACACTCCTGTTTGCCTATCCAAAGTCATCCATCTTCCTCCCTGCTTCCTGAATTCTAATATGATTTTGTGTTCATTTGAGTGACACTGCCCTTCAGTGGGTCACTCAGAACTGGTCCAAACCAATGACATTCTCTTTGCAATGATTGGCTTGTCCTAACCATGTGACCTCCCCTTCTCGCCAATGGGATGCAGGGGAGGTCTAAAGGAGGCGGGCTCATGGAAAAAGTTGTCTCGCTGATGGAAAGAGACCCCTTGGAGAAAATGCTGCCCCTTTGTTTTCACCTACAGGGAACTGCTGCAGCCATTTGGTGCCCACTAGGAGAGAAATCATTATACACGGGTGCTTGCTAGTGTCAATGAGCCACTGAATGAACCAACCCTGGAAGCCACTGCCCTCTGGATTTCTTGCTCTGTAACTAAAAGATGGCTCTGTTGAAGCCAATTTTAATAGGGTTTTTAGTTCCCTAAGACAGGGCATCCCATGGATAGGCTAGATTCTCAGGAATTGGTTATGGGCCCTCTCACTCTGGTGGTTGCATTGAGGCCTGTGTATACTGGATTTTGACCAAGATGGATCTGCATGTAAATATCATAGGCACCTCTACCCTCCCCCCACACCTCTTCTTACGACCTTGACAAAAAAGAAGACAAGGTGTTTTTTCTCTTTCCCAGGGGATGACCCTATTTTGTTAAAACATTTATTATTTATTTTATTATTTTGGCTGCACCGGGTCTTAGTTGAGGCACACGGGATCTTTGTTGCAGCATGTGGGATCTTTCGTTGTGGCATGCATTCAGGATGTAGTTCCCCGACCAGGGATCGAACCCTGGGCCACCTGCATTGGGAGCGTGGAGTCTTACCCACTGGACCACCAGGGAAGTCCCGACCCTATGTTTTTAATAATCCAGGTCATAGATGCTTATGACATAAAATATACATAACAAAACCAAAAAAGGATATACTTAACAATTACATATACACACACATCTGTATGTGTGTATGTAATTATGTATGTATATTATATATGTGTATATATACCTGTATGATCACATGTATATTATATAGATAATTTACATATTGTGCACATGCACACACACACACACACACACACACACACACACACACACACACCTTTTCCCCCAGAGACAACTCTGGCAGGGTACTATAGTGGGCTGCGTGCCTGGCCACTGAGCTAGACCTCCTGCATTCATTTTCGGGCTCCACCTTTTCTGGCTGTGTGATCTTGGGCAAACTGACTAACCTCTCTCTGTGTCACTTTCTTTATCTGTAAAAAGTGATTAATAATATTAATACCTACTTCATAGGTTTGTGGTACAGATCAAACGAGATATGCACGCAAAGTGCTTAGCACGATGCCCAGTGTCTAGTTAGCGCTCAATGATTAAGGATAGTAATGACTCCTATAACCTTCATTGGAAAGACTTGGATTCTGGCTTCAGCTGTGCCACCTCGTAGCTGTGTAACCCCAAAGGAGTCCTTTTGTCTCTCTGAACCTGGCCTTGGCCATCTGCATCCAACAGGTTGTTATGATTGTGCCCATTGCAGTGGTATCCGAGGCCCAGGTAGGCGAAGTGACATGTACAAGGACACCCAACTAGACTCTGTCCTCCCTCCTCTGGGCCTGGGCATCCTTTGGCATTACCTATTGGACATCGGGAGGGAAGACAGAAAGGCGTTAGTTACATGCAGTTTTTTTTTTTTTTTTTTTTTTTTTTGCAGTCTGCGAGCCTCTTACTGTTGTGGCCTCTCCCGTTGCGGAGCACAGGCTCTGGACGCGCAGGCTCAGCGGCCATGGCTCACGGGCCCAGCCGCTCCGCGGCATGTGGGATCTTCCCGGACCGGGGCACGAACCCGCGTCCCCTGCATCGGCAGGCGGACTCTCAACCACTGCGCCACCAGGGAAGCCCACATGCAGTTTTTCTACATGGCAGATGCTATGGCTGCCTCTACCCGCATTTGTTGCCGGTGAGGCTTAAAGTAAAGAGAAGGACCAGAGTGGGTGGTAGAGATGATGGAGACAGACAGGGCTGGCGAAATCTAGTGCCTCATTCCCCGCACTGGGTTTTGCAGAGATCTATTCAGTGCAGTATTTTGTGTCTGCCTTTCTCCTTTCCACTCACTAGCTACACAACAGCCGCAGAGGTCAAAGGATGTATAATTTGAATTTTTAATAACTCCTGCCAGATTGCTTTTCATAAATATATAACTTCTTGCACATCCACCAGAAATAAAAGAAACCAGAAACTGTTTCCTCAGTTTTAAGGCGGGATTTTTTTGGTATTTATTATCATTTATTTTTGGCTGCATTGGGTCTTCGTTGCTGCGCGCGGACTTTCTCTAGTTGCGACAAGTGGGGGCTACTCTTTGCTGCGGTGCGCAGGCTTCTTGTCGCAGTGGCTTCTCTTGTTGCGGAGCACGGGCTCTTGGCACGTGGGCTGTGTAGTTGTGGCGCACAGGCTTAGTTGCTCCGCGGCATGTGGGATCGTCCCAGACCAGGGCTCGAACCCGTGTCCCCTGCATTGGCAGGCGGATTCTTAACCACTGTGGCACCAGGGAAGCCCCAAGGCAGGATTTTTGGCAACATCTCTTCTGAGTATCATCTTTTGGTGGAAACTGAATATATGAGGCTGGCTGGTCATCAGGATTTTGGGAAGGCCCTTAGTTTTTTCCCCACCACTACAAGTAATACGTTTTCAGAAATTTCCCTTTGAGAAGACCATTTTTAGTTCTCGTAATAGCTGGCAGAGTTGAGGATTTTGCCTGTGCAATGTGGAGCCGAAAATGTCCATCTCAGTTCAAGTACATGCTCGTTAACGATTGCTGGGCTAAGGCCTCGCCAGAGACAGGATCCCCCCTCATCCTGGGTTTCACGTCGTCTTTCTTTCTCTCTTTTGCTTGTATCCTTTGTTCTGGGATTGGGGACTTTGCCAGGGTGTAATCTATAGAAGGGTCTTCACAGTTGGAAGGCAGGACGAGGCTCAATGGCCAGCTGGGGGGGTTACAGAGTTACAGATCCAGAAGAGACAGAGGAGGCCCTTAATCCCCTGGTGCCTCTGTTTCCCCATTTGTTAAATGGGCATAATAACGTTGGCCGTACCCATCTCTCACAAGGTTGCTTTATGGGACAAATGAGATTGTTTCTTTTATCGGGTAATGTCACTCCTTGCTTAAAAAACTTCTGCAACGTGGATGAACCTAGAGATGATCATACTAAGAGAAGTAAATCAGACAGAGAAAGACAAATTATTATATGTCAGTTACATGTGGAATCTAAAAAACAATACAAATGAATTTATTTACAAAACAGAAACAGACTCACAGACATAGAAAACAAAGGGTTTTCTATGGTTACCAAAGGGGGAAGAGGGCGAGGGATAAATTAGGAGTATGGGACTAACAGATACATAACACTATATATAAAATAGATGAACAATGAGGATTTACTGTATAGCACAGGGAACTATATTCAATATATATATATTTTTTAATGTTAATATCTTTTTAAAAAATTTTATTTTTATTTTTGGCTGCATTGGGTCTTTGTTGCTGCACGCAGGCTTTCCCTAGCTGTGGCAAGCATGGGCTACTCTCTTGCTGTGCGGGCTTCTCATTGCGGTGGCTTCTCTTGTTGCGGAGCGCGGGCTCTAGGCACGTAGGCTCAGTAGTTGCGGCACTCGGGCTCCAGAGCACAGGCTTAGTAGTTGTGGCGCACGGGGCTTAGTTGCTCAGCGGCATGTGGGATCTTCCTGGACAAGGGCTTGAACCTGTGTCCCCTGCATTGGCAGGTGGATTCTTAACGACTGTGCCACCAGGGAAGTCCTATTCAATAATTTTTAACAACCTATAATGGAAAAGAATCTGAAAAATATAGAAATATATATAAATGAATCACTTTGCTGTACACCCGAAACTAACACAATGTTGTAAATCAACTGTACTTCAAGGAAAAAAAAAAACAAACAAACGAACAAAACCCAAAAAATGTCTGCAGCTCCCTACTGCATAGTAATAAAACCTTGCTCCTTGCCATGACTAGTAGGACCCACATGATCTAGCCCCTGCCTACACCTTTGACCTCATTTCCTCCTTATCTTCCCTTTGCCCATGATAATCCAGCCCTCAGATCCTGAAACATGCCAAGTGCTTTCCCACCTCAGGGCCTTTGCACACGCTGTACTTGGCTGCATTGCCCCTGATGTAGGGAGATTTCCTTTAGCTGGTGCAGGTAATCATCCTTCCGTGTTATGTGCTCTAAGCTCTTTGTTGCAACCATAGCATTTATCACAATCTGTGTTTATCTTATTTATTGCTTACATGTTGTCTCTCTTTCCCACAAAAATAGAAGTTCCAAGAGGGCAGGGATCAAGTCTGCCTTGTTCACCATTTTATCCCAAGGCTTAGCACAGTGGTTGGCACTTAAAGGAAATCAACTATTTATTCATTGTCTACTATGTGCCAAGCACTATGAGGAACACTTTTAAAACAACATCTTATTCTACTCTGTGGTTGGTTGTAAACTAACTTTATTGTCAAGACTAGTAAGAGAAATTTATATCACTTGGATATAACAACTACACAAAACCTGATATGCCCAATGTGATGTCATTGGCTTTCAAGATGGGAGTCAATCCCAGCTTCCCTGTGTTTTCATTATATGGTGCTAGGCAGGTACCATGAGTGAAATGCTTATATGATGAATGGATGGTTAGGTGGATGAATGAATGGACGGTTGCCTGGATGAGTGGGTGGATGAATGGATGGATAAAGGGGTGGGTGGGTGAATAGGTAGATGGTGGATGGATGGTTGGGTGGATGGATGGTGGGTGGATGGATGGATGGATAGAAGAATGGTTAGGTTCCAGATATCTGCAATCAGAGGATTCCAGGGTTGATAGGAACCTCAAGATTCATCCAGTCGAGTCCCCCATCCACAATGGTCCCCCTCCGCTCAAATGGAAGCTGGTGTGGATGTATTTTTGTGTGTAGGGGACAGGTGAATAGCGACTTGGAACACAGGAAATTGTGAATGTCTGTCAAGGCCTGCCTTGGATGCCACCTCCTCTGGGGAATTTTCTCAGATTGTCCCTCCAGAAGTCATCTCTCTGTCCTTGGAGCACTAGGCTGCTACCTCCACTCTAGTGCCCATTTCCCCTTGCAGTCATTTGAAGGAGTTGTGCATGTACCTGGCCACTTCACTACTCTCTGAGCTCCTTGAAAGCAGGGCCTGGTTGGGAGCTGCAAGGTGCTTTCCTCTTGAGGTTGTCTGACCTTTTCTAGCTGCCATGGTTTTTCCTTGCTGAGGCCTATAGCTGCCTCTGGGCTTTCAGGGAAATGTATGTCCTCTGTAAATGTGCCCAGGACACCCCAACATTCCCTTTGAGGGGCTCTGGATAGGATTGTGGTCCTGGGGGTGGAGCCCTAAGCCATTCGGTGTCCTGTTATCTCTCTGTTCTCACGACCTTGAGAGATATGAATTGGGCTAAGATGCATAGAGTTACCAACCCTACTGGACTTAACCACAGCCTTGGCCTCTGGTGCTACCTCTTACCAGCTCAGCTGGCCCCACAGCTGTGGAAGGCCTGCAACTTTGAAGCAGACAGCCCTGGGGTCAGCTCTGCCGCTGCCCAGCTAGACTTGCTCCAGGCAAGTCCACTGACTCCCTATTTTCCTCATTTGTAAAATGGAGACAAGGAGGCCAACCTTGCAGGTTTGCAGTAAGGATTTGAGAGACTATACATAAAGAGCCTGAGAAACGGAGGCTGCTGTTGCCATTTATTGGCTGCCGAGCTGATTGGGAGAAATGACACAGCAGGGGCTGTAGGACAGTCACCGTACTAAAGAGGGCCACATGATCAAAAGAATCTCTCCTCTCTCTTTCTTTTGGGAAAGAATAGCTTTCCACTTCTCTCTGCTGACAACAACCTCATCTCTAGGTTAGTAGCAGATGGTTGGAGTTGCCAATCTGTTGGGTTTGTATACTAAACCCCCTCCACACCCCAAATCACACCAAAACAAACAAAACAAAAAATGTAAACCGGAGTCGAGGCTGGTAATCTGAACCCAGGACCTATGAGGCAGCTGTGGGCTTTGTGAACAGAGAATGCCCTTCCTTTGGTCATTTTTGTGCATCTCTCATTCATTCATGAATCCATTCTACTGTTTTATTTGATTTATTATTTTTTTGTAGGTGTCGTTTATTTTTTAAAATTTTTATTGGAGTATAGTTGATTTACAATGTTGTGTTCGTTTCAGGTGTACAGTAAAGTGAATCACTTATACGCATACATATATCTATTCTTCTTCAGATTCTTTTCCCACATAGGTCATTACAGAATACTGAGTAGGGTTCCCTGTGCTGTACAGTAGGTCCTTGTTAGTGATCTATTTTATATATAGTCGTGTGTATATGTTGATCCCAATCTCCCGATTTGTCCCTTCCCCCACGTTCTACCATTTTAGTTACTTCCTAGGGGGACATCACTGTGTTCACTGGTGGGAGAATGCAAAGGTGACAAAAACAAGGCTCGCTGCCCTTAAGATACTTGAAATCTGGTGGGAGAATTAAGACATGACTAGAAACAGTCCTAATACCAGGGAATACGTTTTAGCTGTCAAGCATAAACATCGTGGTCTTGGAGTTGAGGCTGGTGCATTGTACTCTGATTGGGGAAAAAGAAGGCTTCCAGGGAGAGTGAGCATTGGAATTAGAACCTGAAGAATGAACAGGAGGTCAAAGGGCAGGGAGGTCATTTCAGAAGCACAGAAGTACCCGGAGCAGGAGCTCCCAAACTTGAACGTGCATCAGAATCACCTTGTGAAAAGCACGTTGCTCCGTCACACCCAACGTTTCATTCAGTGGGTCTGGGGTGGGGCCTGAGAATTTGCATCACTGACAAGTTCCCAGCTCATGTTGATGGCCCTGGTCTGGGGACCCCACTTTGAGAACCCCTGGTGGAGGCAAAGCGACAGAGGAAGAAAGTATAGGAGATCATTCATTCACTCACTTCCCCATTGAACAAATATTAAGCACTTACTACACATCAGGCCCTGTGCTAGGTGATAGGGATACAGAAGAGGATAAAAGAGACTGCTGCCAGGACAGGGGAAGAAGGATGTTAGGCAGAGAGATACCAGGGGAATATGATTGGAAGCTGTGATAGGTGTTATGAAGGAAAAGAACATGGATAGGAATATAGGAGAGAATAACAGAGTGGAGTCTCATCTGTCTTGCTGGAATGGACATGACGTGTGAGGGGGGCTGTGCAGAATGAGAAGGATCTGGTGAGATGTGTGTGGCGAGGGTTCCTGGTGAAGGGGCTGGCATATGAAGAGGCTCTGGGGCAGTAACGAGCTTGGCTCATCTGAGGAGTGGGAGAACCTCGTGGACTTGGAATAAAGAGTTGTGGGGTTCATGATGGCGGAGAAGTGGGCAGAGCCCTGCCGGCCATGGCAAGGCATTTGGATGGTACTCAAAGTGCACTGGGTATCCAGCAAATGCACGTTTGGGAGAGAAGTGGAGAGCGTTTAGGCCACAGGACAGGAAGGTCTTAGATGACAGTCTCAGGACCTTGGACCTTCATCCGTGGCCACAGCAAGATCTGAGTGGGAGGCTCTGCCCTGAGCTCGGCTGGACGGCACCAGCTCACACCTCCGAAGGGACCTTCTATTAGCAAACCCTCAACCCTCCATAGTAATCCCTTTGTTCAATCTCTAAACATACCTGGAAGGGAGGGAGGAGCAGGTATGCCTTTTTGCTGAGGGGGAGGAAGATGGGGAGAAGAAAAACCGTGGAGAAAGTGTTACATCTGTGCTGTCCAAGATGGTAGCCACTGGCTGCATGTGGCTATTGAAAACTAAATTAATCAGTATTAAGTAAAACGTTGAATTCAGCCCCAGAGTCACACGGAGTAGCCACCTTTCAAGTACTCAACAGCCACAGGTGACTACGGCTACCATCTTGGATGCGGCAGATATAGGACATTGCCGTCATCGCAGAAAGCTCAATATTGGACAGTGCTGCCTTAAGTGAGGTTTTATCAGCTTGTTTAGGAGACAGTTAGATGGGAACCTGGTCTCCAGAAGAGCTCCCAGCCTGGAACTATTTTTGATCCATGATTTCACTTCCATGGTGGCCACGTGTGCCGCCACGTGTGCTGAAGTCTCCCCGCTCTTGGCTTTGCTTGCTTGCGCGCAAGACCAGGAGGCTTGGCGGCCCAAACCCGAGCCCCACCTGCCTGGCCAGCGTTCTCTTCTGAACACTGACCCTGTTGCCAAGACCCCAGGTGCAGCACAAGGAGACACAAGAATGGTTTCCCTCGCCAAGCAAAGCCGAGACTAGTGTGTGAAACTTAGTAGGAAGCTTTTGCTTTTCCTTCATCAGTGTCACTTCTAAGAATAATCCTGAAATCTTTGAACTTGGGGTCACTCTGGAGAGTAGTTTTTAATCTTTCATCGAATGGATAGATAAACGAGTCTGTGAGGGGTTATGGGCTTCCCTGGCGCCTCATAGCTTCTTAGCTGCAAAGCAGAGAGTTGAATGAATGCGAGCCCCTGGCTTTAATTTTAGTCTTTTTCACCCTGGCATTCAAAGGGAATGGTGATGTCATACGGTTCATCTTAGCCAGACCATTTTCTGGCTCACTTGAAAATTTCCAAGTTTATTTTTGGGTCAGGATCCTTTAGCTTGTGTGTGAAATTTACGAAATGGGGGGAAAAATCAAAATCGATTAAGCCCCTCCCTGATTCCCCACTCAGAACTGCCCAGTATTGAGCAGGGATCAGGTGACAGTACTATCAAGAAATTGGGAAAAATCCATCATCAAATAAAACAGAGAGGGGTTAGAGGATGCGTTTATCGCTTCTACGCTTCCTCCTGCGGATTATGATGGATTCTATTCATTCTGAGGTGAATTTCCCTGTTCCCTTCTCCGCCTCTCCCATCCCAGGTCCGCTCTGGAGCTTGCATTTTCCTTCAGGAGCTTGCATTTTCCAATCCTGAACATCTTTGAAGGAGTTATGTAGTCTATCTGGGGGAAAAGGCTTTGGGGTGTTTGCTTCCTAAGAGATCTGCTAAAAACTGGATGTATGTTAGAGAGGAAATACCCTATGAATGATGGACATAGTCTACTTCTGTATTGTCCAGCACCACAGCTGCTGGCCACATGTGCCTGTTGACCACTTGAAACGTGGTTAGTGCAACTGAAGAACTGAATTTTCACTTTTATATAATTATCTGTTGGTTTTAGAAGTTAACAGTTTATTAAAGCAAAAAAGAAATTCAATACCCTTATTCTCCTTACGCTTTAAATTCAGCTTACAGGCAGTATTATTCTATTCGTGTAAGTCCAGGAAATTTTAGCAATCACACGTAAGGGGAGTTTGCATAATTTTTGCTTCCATTGACAACCTTAGTGAATTCAACACCTTCAAATAATTTAACTATATTTATAAATTTGATATGCAGAAAAATTTTTTAAGACTCAGTTGACAGACAAGCCGTCCCACTACTTACACAGCACATAGAAATCTAAAAAAATAAACTTATAAATATGCTGGGCCTTAAGCCACTTTCTATCATAGTACATAAATGGAATACAATTTTAACTTAAAATGTACGTCTGAACCAGTTATTCAATTACACATTTCCAATTAGACTTAGAAAGGTGAAGTCTTCCTCTAGTTGGCCAAATTATATAAAGCATTAAGAGGATGTACAATAACTACTCCAAAGGCACAGACTTTTTAATTCAAATATTACTATTATGGGTTTAATTACTTAAATACGTCTATAATTCATACTAGATTTTCCCAGAACTTAAAGATGCCAACCCATTCAGGAAACTAGTTTATCTCACACAATTCTCAGCTTCAAGTCTAATGACATTTTTGGGAGGTGAATTCTCTGATTGCCTGAGGTCACTTAATGTCCAGTAAGGCTGCTTTCTGGATTTTTGTCAGTGGTGCCCATAAGCTGCCCTAACCTTGTTTAGTCACTATGTTGATTAATTATGTAATTTTAGTTAATTTAAATTTACCTTTACAGGGCCACGTGTGCTCAGTGGCTGGTGTATTGGAAAGCACAGCTCTAGATGGAATAGGTTTCCACGGTCAAGGTGAAGTGGTTGCCCAAATGAGACGTGCTTTCAGTGTACGCAGGTTTTGTGTTTTTTCCTTGTGTCGTCTGTTCTTGCTTTATGCCTGGGGTCTTAGTTCTACTTTCCCTCTCGTTCAGGCAGTGAAGAGTAAGGCAACATCTGGCCTAGGGCAGACCTTCCACAGGTCTGGCTGCTACTTTTTTAAGTCTGGCTCTGTCCCCCCAGCTGCCCAGGAACCACAGCCATCACCTCCCAGAACTTCTGTGGGATTCCTCCCAGCCACACCACCTCTTGTGCAGTGCCCACCCATTGGCTTTTTTTTTCAATTTTTGGCAACTTCATCTATCTTTGTCACTTGCCAGGAAGTTTCATGCTCAAAGTGTAGGTACAAAGTGTGGGTCCCCACTCTGCAAGCTTATATTTCTCTGTACAGCTTGGTCCTTGGTGAATGATTAAGGGGGAAGAAGGGGGATGGTCGGGGGAGGTCTTTTCAACTGTCTGGCTTTCCCCCCCTAAAGCTGGCCCTGGACAGAAATGTGTGCTATTATTTATTACTCTTCATGCAGGCTGTCCTTGTTCCAGAAAGGCTGGGAGAGGTTACAGCTGGGGCACAAACTAAGTTTGCCTGAGGGAACCCTGCAATCTTATTTTTCCCGCTGCTTCTTCTCATTTTCAGGATGATTGGTCCTACATACATCACTCTGCCCTCTCTGGAATTTCAACCCCTCCAGACTCCCTCGTTTAATCAGATCACCTAATTGGCACTGCAGTGGCAATGACTGATAAAGAACCCCTCGGCAGTGGTTCTGGACTTCTTGTGTCTGTCAGAACTACCTGGGGACCTTGTTTAAAAGAAATGAGATGAGAAGCCCCCTGTCCCCAGGAGTATTTGGTTCCGCATGTTTGGGTCGGGGGGAGCAGGGCTCAGCCTGTGTGTTCTTAACAAGCTCCCCTAAGGGAGCTAAAGGTTGACAACTGTAAAGTATTGTCACTTAATGGAATGAAAATAAGGAACGTGACAGGCTCAGGGGCAAACTCAGCACCTACTTGTTATCCTCGTGACCTTAGGTAAGTTACATCGTCACTCTGTGCCTCCATTTTCTCATCTCAAAAATGGGAATAGGGACTTCCTTGGTGGTCCAGTGGTTAGGGCTGCGCGCTTCCACTTCAGGGAGCATGGGTTCGATCCCGGGTTGGGGAACTAAGATCCTGCAAGTGGTGCAGCGCGGCCAAAAAAAAATTAAAAAATTAAAAAAATAAAAATGGGGATGATAAAGTTCTTGGCTCTTACGGTTCATATGACAATCAAATAACATTAACAAAGCACTTACTGCAATGCCTGGCACATGGTAAGTGCTCAATTAAATTTAGCTATGAATATATTATTGTATAATAGTTTATTGATAATAACATTGTTCTCAACATAACTAAAGCAGTAGGCACAGGGCTGGCATATAAAAAGTGTCAACAAATGTCAATTTTATTATTATAAATATATAATATATGCTGTATAATATAATATGTTTAAAATTATCTTATGTATTATATATCTATGAACTCTTATCTATGGATATATATTATACAGATATACTATATATAATATACAATAATATATAATAATACATATATTAATATATAATAAATTGTATATGTTATATAGTATATAGATGTACTATAAATATGTTATAGCAAAATGTATTGTTATAGCAAAAATATTAAAATTGTAGTTATCATTATGTGAGGAAGTTACCAGTGGGGCTGGCATCTAAGTAATTGCTCATTAAATATGTCAACTCTTTTTTCCCTGCTGTTTGTAGTATTCATAAGCAGTAATAATGTAAAGAAAAGGAAAAGCCATCAGGTGCATTGAGGGCTTTAAAAGGCAGGGCAGTTTCGGGCAGAGGGAGCCGGCCGCGGTGCGGCATTCCGGGAGGCCAGCGCTGGACTGGTGGGTCGGGCTGGCTTCCGCCTGAGGGATCCTGTTCTTACTGGGATGGGGTGGGAAGAAGAAGAAGGGCGCGTCTCCCAGGCCTCCAGCCGTCAGCAGCGAATTTGCCTGCAGTTACAAATCGCCGGTTACTTGAGACGTTAGAGAGTCAATTCTCTCCGCTGTCAGCTGGTCCTCCCAGCGCCGGAGATGTTATGACAATGGTCGCCCTGGCAACCGCGGGAAGGCGTCGGGCCGCTGGCGATTTCTTTACCCTCAAAGAGCCTGGGCCGCAGAGCCAGGGCTCGGTTCTGAACGTGCAGCGCCGGCTGGAAAAGGAGTTGGGATTTCTGGGTAGAGGCCTGACCCCCCCGACCCCCAATGATGTTGGTTCATAGACCAACCAAGAAAAATGTCTTGTATGCCAGGCACTGATCTGAACGCTGCGGGGAGAGACAGGCAAAGCCCGTGCTCTTTGGAGCTGACATTCTGATGGGTGTGTGAGATGGGGGTAACCATGGAAACCAATAAACAGGATAATTTATAGGATAGCGATGAGTGCTCCCGAGGAAAAAACAGGGTGTTGTGACGGTGACATTGGGGGACAGTTGGGAAGGGATGACACCCGGAAGACAGGAAAATGCCGTTTATGTCTCAACGCCGGAGGGCAAGAACTCTGAGCAGTGGGGAGACGTGGACGGTTCAGATTCAGGGCTTTGAGCTCTCCGTTAGCAGTGGATTCCTGCTAAAGAGAAGGCAGCAGTGTGGGTGCTTGCTGACAGGCAGCCCTGAGGGTTACAGAGGGCTCTTCATCTGTGTGATTTTAAGGCCAGCTCATCCCTGAGCCTCAGTTTCCTAATGTGTAAAATGGCCGTTGCCATGAGGTTTACACGAGATGATTCGTGGAAGATGACAGACCCTCAAGCTGTATTGCACTCCTTTCCAGTTTCCACGGACTCTGCTTTAGTCTTTTCTGGTTTTTTTTTTAAACATCTAAGTGGTGAAGGTTTTGGACTCCAGCAAACCAAACCCCAGGGCTTGACCATGGGTCTCTGGGTTTATCTAGGTTTAGATTCTGAGTGAAAAGTTACCCGTTTTCACATTAGAAATTTCAGACATGATTATTTATAGCTCTGTCACATGTCTTGACTTTAAACATTTTTTTTGTTTATGCTGCTAAATTTACCATCATGCTAATACCAAGTACAGTAATAAGGCACTGAAGATGCTCGGATCCAGTGAGGTCGCAAAAAATTTTCCATCTGCTGGAAAGTGCCAGGCTGCCCCCTGGTGGGAAGATGGGGAACTGCATCTCTGGGTTC
Source organism: Pseudorca crassidens (assembly GCF_039906515.1). Taxonomy (NCBI): domain Eukaryota; kingdom Metazoa; phylum Chordata; class Mammalia; order Artiodactyla; family Delphinidae; genus Pseudorca; species Pseudorca crassidens. The sequence goes on along the minus strand of NC_090307.1, from coordinate 80,807,505 downwards.
CTACTCTCAAAGTCCTGTGATCCTTCTGACCCCAAGCCCAGGAGTCCTTACTTTGTACGGGACAGTGCAGGGGCCCATGGTGGGCTCAGCTTGGATGTGTTATTTCCAGGAGTCCAGTGTTTATTCACTTGAAGATGTCATTTCTTTGGACTTTTTTCAGTTCAGCTCTGCATGGTCTTGAATTGAGGGTGACCTAAAAATAAATTAGGACACCTGGCAGGGTGAGGACATACCAAAGCCCTTTACTAGTTGTGTTTCACAACCTTGACCTCTAGATGGTTTAGACTCTCCACTTCAGCAGAGTGTTATGGTGAAGAGGGCACGGAACTGGAAATCAGAGCCCGAGTTCAAATCCCGACCCTCCTGCTTCTTTAGTTATGAGCTTGGACACAGTTCCCAAGCCTCTGAGCATCAGTTTCCCCACCTGCAGAATTTTGTTAATAACAATCCAACACCCACTTCAGCATTGTCATGATGCTCTTATAAAGCAGTATCTTTAGAACCATTTTGGAAAATAATTTGGTTAGTGATGTAGGGAGATTAAGATCAATCCCTGAAAATTCCTCAAGTGGAGGTCAGTGCCTCTCACACCTCGTGTGGGGAAGGGTCAGTTTTTTTCTTTCCTGGTACTTTGGAGCCAATACTCATAAAATATGATAAAAATGACTTGCTAGAAAAATGAAATGGACCCCAAACCCCAAACAAAATAGAAGCCTCACTTTAAAACTATCAGATTCAACAGACATAAAATTACCCTGTCAAGTAGCCATTAAAGTGTCTAACTGCTCTCAATTTCTGTCCTTCACTGAAGGGGGCTGACCTTCGGGGCCTTCCTGGCACTTGAATAGTCCTGTCTTAGGGCAGGTGCAGGGGTGTGTGTGTGTGTGTGTAATTGATCTCGTATTCCCCCCACCCGCCAGCTCTTTGTATTTAGAAAGTACCTACACAAGCTTAAATGAACGAATGAGAAGTCTTACTTCTCTTAGGATAAACGTAGAACTCTCCCATCTCTGTCATCCTGTGATCTTGGAACATTGCTTTGTAAGAGGCTGTTCTCGTAATTTTGCATCCTTGGTGCCTGTGCTGAACCCTGGCTGCCCTTCTGCTCTGACTCCTGTCCGCCGCCTCTTGATTGTGTTTGCACGGCTGTCTCATCTGCCCCACTGGGAGCCCCTTCAGGCCTGGGCTGGTGCGGCCTGCTCTTTGGATACCCTGGGCCTTGATGAGGACTCCTCCCTCAGAGCTGCTTGGTAAAGGCCTGCTGTGCAGCTGAGCCCCCAGCCCTTGAAGGGTGCTGCTGGCAGGGTGCTGCACCCCAGCTTCCAGAACTGGTTTTCTGCCCTGATTTTGTTGCCCAAGGGTCTGGACGCTTAAGCTTGTCTGAGAAACAAACTGCCTTCATTACATAATTCAGACAGTAGATGGATGTTTCTCCTGCTTGCCTGATGCTCAGAACCATTGGGGTGCTTGCGTTTCTATGGATTCCTGGGCTTTCTCCAGATTCCCTGGATCGGAATTTCTAGGGCGTGGGTCTGGAAGTTTGATTTTTTAGCAAACACTTCCAGGTGGTTTTTATGGTCAGGAAATTAGGGAAAGAGGGAACTACCTTGTAAAATGTTCTAGTGCCTTAGGAGAGCTACTTAAAGCTCCATGGCCCTCAGTTTCCTCATCTGTAAAATGGGGATATGTATGTGTGTGTATTTATATATAAATATTTATATATATTATATAGATATATTTAAAATTTATTTAATGAAATGGCTAACATTGTGAATGACCCACATCTTTACTGTTGGCAAGGGTCTGATTTTCATGACATTTGTGACTAATTGTTATATAGATAATTCAAGCTTATAGAAAAATTCCAAGATACACATGCACAGAGATGCAGAGATAATAACCCAGAGATGCAGCTGCTAACATTTTGGAACACTGCCTTCTAGTCTCGTGTGTGTGCATGTGCCTGTACATACATGCAGTTCATATTCAGAAAATGGGGTTATACTGTTCCTGTTGTGTTGTTGCACTTGGCAGTGGACCATAACATTCTTTGTGCGTCAATAACTAAGAGTTTGTTAGACTTGGGTTCATATCTTGATTCATGCACTCAGTAGCTCAGTGACGTTGGGCAAGTTATTTAACCTTTCTGAGCCTTGATTTTCTCAGTTGTGGAGTGGGGCAGTGATTGGACCTATGCTGCAATGTCACTGTGAGAATTAAATCGATAATTCATAAAAAGTGCTTATCATGGCACCTGGCTCAGAGAGAGCCCCTGTTAGCTGACAGCTGTGACTATCCTGCAGCACCAGCCCTGGGGACCTGGTAGAAAGAGCTGCTGATCCCCAGGGTCCCCATTTGGGAAGTTCTGCGCCATCTCTGGCCAGTCCAACTTCACGTTCTGGGCAGTTTTCTGGAGTTTTCCCTTCTTGGACTAGCCATGCTCTTGTCCGGAAAGGTGATCTGTATTCCTCTTTGGCTCAAGGGGAAGCCCTGGACCTGTGGCTGCCGCCTCACACTCCATCTGCTTCCTACACCCATCTGTCTCCTCCATTCTAATGCATCATAGTGGGGATGCCCCTTGATTCTGGCTTCTGGGCAGGTGTAGGTCCAGTCTCTGGGTGACCCTGGAAACTCCTCCCCAGAATCCAAACATTCCTTCAGCAAATAGCTAGGACGCGTCGTTTTGTGAGGGGTGGGGTGCGGTGGGGCTCAGCCTGTCTTCTGCACAGACATTATCTCATGTGATGCCTCAGCAGGCATGTGAGCAAAGGTGATATATGCCCATTTCGCAGATGAGAAAGTGGAGGCCCAGGGAGCTGATATGACTTGCCCAAGCCTCAGAACTGGAATTCAGAAACGCACTTCTCCCACAACACCTAGTAGGCTTCCCAAAACGAGTGAGACTGTCTCCCTGCCCTTGAGGGGTTGATAGCCAACTTTTGGATTTCCCATTTGGTGGGAAGGACCTATGAGCAACTCAGAGTGCAGCATCCTGGTAAAGAAGGGAACTTTGGGATCATACCCTAGCTTTGTGGATCCAGGCAAGTGGTTTAATGTTTTTGTTGCCTCAGGTTTTTCATTCACAGAATGGGCTCAGAACACCGGCCTCACAGCTAGCATTGCTGTGTGGATTTAAAAACAAACAAACACATTCAAAGCATTTATCTCACAGCGCCGGCACACTGTGAGTATTCAGTGCACGGTGGCTGCGCGATCATGGCCATTATTCCCCAGAATGCTTTATGGTAACTGACAAAGATGCCCCCAGCAGACATCCCAGAGATGCTCTCATCATGGACTTTTGACCCTGGTATCAAAAGAATGCCTCATGCGGAAGATTAAAAGGAAAGAGGTAGTATGAAAAAGTATGAAAAAACAGGGAGAGATCCTGGAGGCTTGCTACCAAGGGAAAAAAGTATGATACAATTTATGTGAAAAGACCCACAAACCTACCCATCAAACAACACTGCAGAGTTTCTACATGTATGTACATATATGTGAAAGTACATAGGAAAAGGTATGGAAAGAAGGACACCAACCAGATCTCAATAGTTACCCCCATTATCTTCAGGGAGAAGGAGGCCAGCATCAGTGGGAGTAGTGGTCACAGGGAGCTTTGGCTTTATCTGAAGCGTTCTAGCTTCTTCTTTACAAAGAAAATATATGGATGTGTTTATTAAATAAGTAAAGTAAACTAAAATAAAGTTATCTTTTCTGCAATATTGGGGCTTTGGAATCAGACTTGGGTTTGAATCCTAGCTCTCTACTTAAGTTGTGTGATGGTGAGCAAATGACTTAATTTCTCTGGGCATCATTTCTTCATCTGTAAAATGTAGATCTTGACAGCACCTAGCTCTGGGGTATGTGAGGATATATTAACATGATACATGTAAGAGCACACGGAAGTGCTCAATAATGGTACTTTTATTTTTATTTATTTATTTTTGCGGTACGCGGGCCTCTCATTGTTGTGGCCTCTCCCGTTGCGGAGCACAGGCTCTGGACGCGCAGGCTCAGCGGCCATGGCCCACAGGCCCAGCCGCTCCGCGGCATGTGGGATCTTCCCGGACCGGGGCACAAACCCATGTCCCCTGCATCGGCAGGCGGACTCTCAACCACTGCGCCACCAGGGAAGCCCCGGTACTTTTATTTTTATCGTTATGCTTATTTCATTTACTCTTCCAAATCTGAAAAGGGCTCCTTAATCCTTTAAGACTCCTGTGTCTTCATTACTCACCAATTATAATGCAAGGAAAACAGTAATAAATTTTATTATAGCGTATGTACAAATAAAATGCCAGAGAAGAATCGATAAAGACTTGCTGGAGAAGGTGACATCTGAGATGGGCTTTGGAGAGAAAGTCAGATTTTCATGAGTTGATGGGGTGGTATATCAATTAGCTATGGGTTCCATTAATGCTGCATAACAATCACAAACCCTTAGTTGTGGACAATATAAACTTTAATTGGTTCCCTGAAGATTAGTGGCTCTTCTGATGTTGACTGGGCTCCCTCATAGCCAGCCCCAGGCAACAATTTGCTTTTGGCTGAGCTAGGATGGCTTTGGCTTGGATGTCTGTGAAAACTTGACTTTGCTCTGTGTAGTTTCTCATCCTTCAGCGACTAGCTGACCAGCCTGGGCACATTCTCATGGAGATTCAAGAGAGCAAGCAGAAACCCACGAGGCCTCTTTCTCTTGGCGGAGGCAAGTCACACTGGTTGGGTGCTGGTACCGATTCTGCCTGTTTAGTGAGTTCACTGCAAAGTCATATCGCAAAGGATGTGGAGATAGGAGGGGTAAAGGATTCAGGTCCTCTTTACGTCTACCACAGGGGGATATGGAAAGGACTTTTAGGTAGGAGGAGCCTGAGCAAATGCATAGAGAGGTGACGTGTTTAGGGAATTGCATGGAAATGAGAGGCAAGGAGAATAATGGAGTTGAGATGAACCCCAAATAATAGTCAAAAGAGTTTGAACATTATTCTATAGGACAGTGTTGCCCAAACTCATCAGTTTGTATCACCATCGTACTTTTTGTCATATCTGTGTATTTTGCTATCAACCAAACCCAATTTTCTAAAAACATACATGTATCTAAAATTAAAGCTTTGTACAACTATTGTAATAGAAAACTAGTATCACTTGCCATAAATGGAAGACAATCAAGAAAATAAATACGATGAACATGTATCATTAAGTTGTTAAATACTGTTACCTGCCCAGGGCTGTGAGTCTGTGTCCTGCTGTCTGTTATAAAGAGAGATTAGCCAGTGTTAGGTGTTAAAGACATAATATCACTGAACTGAGACTGTCTCTTTGATATATAATTAGAAGACTGCAGGGAGATTAGGACAGGAAAGAATGTGCTCATTATGGGACCCAATGTTGCCATGCCTGGGTACCACCCCAAGTTATCAGTGGTACCGACACTTGGGAAATGCTGCTCTTCAAGCATGGGTGTTTGAGCAGTGACATGGTTCCATCAATCCTGCTAAATGTCCATTGACAGATGAATGGATAAAGAAGATGTGGTACATGTTTACAATGGAATACTACTTACAGCCATAAAAAGAATGAAATCATGCCATTTGCAGCTACACGGATGAACTTAGAGATGATCAGACTAAGTGATGTAAGTCAGAGAAAGACAGATACCATATGATATCACTTATATGTGGAATCTAAAATACGACACAAATGAATATATCTATGAAATAGAAACAGACTCTCAGACATAGAGAACAGACTTGTGGTTGCCAGGGCGGAGGGAGTTAGGGATGGATTGGGAGTTTGGGGTTAGCAGATGCAAACCATTATATGTAGAAAGGATAACAACAAGGTCCTACTGTACAGCACAGGGAACTATATTCAGTATCCTGTGGTGAACCATAATGGAAAATAATTTTTACAAGAATGTATATATATATATATATATATATGTATATGTATAACTGAATCACTTTGCGATACAGCAGAAATTAACACAACATTGTAAGTCAACTATACTTCAATTGAAAAAAAAATGTTGATACTTCCAAATCAAATTGCTTTCTGGTGGCATTCTCAATGGTTTCTCACATTCTCATTGACATTGGATAGCATCAGCGTTAAAAAATATTGCCAACCTTATCCAAACATTTTTTTCCATTGATAAGCAGCTAATGCACATACATCGTATTTTCTAAGATTGCTACAGATGTGCAAACAGGAAAAAAATAGGTCACCCGTAATCTTAATTTTGTTATATACCCTCCCAAGGCTTTTTGCATCTATACTCGTATAGCTTTATAAAGCTTTTAATACATTATTTATACATTACAAATATTATACATATTTTGTACATCTTTAAATGGTATGCCACTATATGAATACATTGTAATTTATTTACATCAGCTCTTATCACTGAAGAGTTGGATTGTTTCTAATCTTTCATGGCTATTATCCACTTGGAGCAAGACTTCATGAATATCCTTAATTATTTCTTTAGGATAAAGCCCTAGAGCAACACTGTCCCTTAGAAATATAATGAGGGTGACAGATGTGAACCAAATGTATAATTTAAAATTTTCTAGTAGCCACATTAATAAACAGCTGAAATTCATTTTAGTAATATATTTTATCTAACCCAATGTATCCAAAAGATTATCATTGAAACATGTAATCCATGTAAAAATATTAATGAGATATTTTATGTTATTTTTTTCCTATCAAGTCTTTGAAATCCAATGTGTATTTTACACTTACAGCACATCTCAATTCAGACCCTAAAATGTCAAAGTTAAAGTAAAATGTAGCTCTATCAAAATGATAAGTTTATGTTTAACAGAAAAATGCTGTACGTGGCTTCCATTTTCAAATTTAAATTAAATAAAATTTAAAATTCCATTCCTTAATCACCCTATAGCAATACCCTAAATGTTCAGTTAGCCACATGTAGCTGGTGAAATGACCATTTTGGACATTTGACACCGAGATTAAATCAGTTTCACTCGTGTCCGCTTCTCAGCGTGTGAAACCAGAGCAGAGTTGGGGGTGGTGCCTGGATATTGGATTTGAGAATCCATCGGCAAACATCAATATCTGAAACAACAGCAACAACAACAAGGCATGGCCATATGACCCAGCAATCCCACTCCTAGGCACGTATCTAGAGAAAACCGTAATTTGAAAAGATACATGCACCCCAGTGTTCATAAGCAGAAGAGTTTACAATAGCGAAGATATGGAAACAACTTAAATGTCCATCGACAGGTGAATGGGTAAAGAAGATGTGGTACGTATATACAATGGACTACTACTGAGCCATAAAAAGGAATGAAATAATGTCATTTGAAGCTACATGTATGCAACTAGAGATTATCATGCTAAGCGAAGTAAGTCAGAAAGAGAAAGAAAAATACCATGTGATATCACTTATATGTGAAATCTAAAATATGACACAAATGAACTTATCTACAAAACAGAAACAGACTCACAGACATAGAGAACAGCCTTATGGTTGCCAAGGGCGGGGTAGAGGAGGGATGGACCGGGAGTTTGAGACTAAGAGTTGCAAACTATTGTGTATAGGATGGATAAACAACAAGGCCCTACTGTAGAGCACAGGGAACTATATTCAATATCCTGTGATAAACCATAATGGAAAAGAATATGAAAAAGAATATATATAGATAGATATATACATATCTATATCTATATCTGAATCACTTTGCTGTACACCAGAAACTAACACAACACTGTAAATCAGCTATACTTCAATTAAAACAAAAACAAAAACAAGGTCTTCCCTGGTGGCACAGTGGTTGAGAGTCCGCCTGCCGATGCAGGGGACACGGGTTCGTGCCCCGGTCTGGGAAGACCCCACATGCTGCGGAGTAGCTGGGCCCGTGAGCCATGGCCGCTGAGCCTGCGCGTCCGGAGCCTGTGCTCCGCAACGGGAGAGGCTGCATCAGTGAGAGGCCCGCGTACCGCAAAAAACAAAAACAAAAACAAGGCAGGCAGCAGAACTAGGGTGAGAGGGCAGCCCAGCAGGGGTCAGGGTTCATGAGGGCAGCACCCAGGCAGGGCAGTGGCCTGGTGGAGTTAGGGAATTCGCTAAATTCAGCAGACGGAGCCAATAAATAAGTATATTGAGGATTGTTTTTCTCACTGCCTGAGAAGAGTGATACAAATGTGGGGAGGGAAAATGTTAGAATAAACCCCATGGTGTTGGATTGGGATTAGAGGTATCAGTTATCAATACATATAAATAACAAAATAAATATAGGTGCAGATTTATGTATCTACGTATTCACATATGCATTGCTCATACATATGTTGCCTAGGCTGTCTACTAAGGGGACTGGAAATGATGACACCCCGGTATCAATAATCTCACCAAGTACCCAGATCTTGGCTTCTGAATACCATATTCCGCTCAGAGGAACCAACACTCCTTGGAGAAACGATGGATTCCAGGGTTGGGTCAGGAAAAGAATAAGATGACCCTAGAAAATTTTGTGGTGTCGGAGAGTAAGGAAGTGCTCAAAGAATGATGGGGAACGTGTCAAAGTGTACTTCTTTCTTTTGTGTGGTTTTCCATACCTGTATAAAGAGAATAGTTAAAACAAGTCGTAAAATAAAACGAGAGACATGAAAGTTCTATGGATGTCTTAGTTGAGAGCCCAGCTTTGAAGTCTCAGTAGGTCAGACCCTATTCATTCAGAAATAAGCTAGAGAAAAAACATATTCTTTTTGAAATTTCCTATTCTAACACTCAAAATTGAGATTCTAAATGAAAAGCATTCTAGGTACATTAGCATAAGGTGATTTTTGTGCCGTTATTGCAATAGAATGTGGGCTGATCAAGAATGGCAACTTTGGGACTTCCCTGGCAGTCCAGTGGTTAAGACTCCGTGCTTCCACTGCAGGGGGCACGGGTTTGATCCCTGGTTGGGGAACTAAGATCCCACATGCTGCGCGGCACGGCCAAAAATATAAATTAATTTAAAAAATCTCCGTTAAAAAAAAAAAGAATGGCAACTTTCTCTTTACTAGTGAGGTGAATAAAATTAACGTTAACTTAAGCACCAGTTTTCTGATTTCTTCCAGTGGGCTTCAGTGTCAGGTGAGCTCTCCTCGATGGCAACAGGGATGCCCCGCCAGCTCCTGGCTTCGTTGGCGCCCTCCTGACACTTCCAGTGGGAAGTGGGAGCTGTCCTCTGAGTGCTTGGGAAGGGTTGATGGGGAGGTTTCTCGGCGGCCCAGCCTGGCTTACTTGTTACTTCTGCTCCAAAGGCTGCAGCCAGGCCTGGGTCACATGCCCACCCTGCAGCCCGGTGGTGGTGGGGTGGGTGGGTGAAGCCAGCCTCACCTCAGCCACATGAACTGGGAGCCGAAGAAGGAGGCTCCCCAAAAGAAAGCTGAAATAGTCTTTGTATGGAGACCAGCTAGACAGAAACAGGTGCCCACTGCTGTCATGCCCTGCTCCAAATGATGTGATCCTAGAATTCTGGGACCGCCTTCTTGATAAATATTGGCTGACAGGTGCTTTAAAATGTCAAAAGCATTTGTATAACTAAGGATTTTTATTTTTGTTTCATTGAATTATCTTTATTAAATAGCTTTTAAATCACAAAAATGAAACATGCTTTGAGTAACTATTGAAACAAAGCAAAAATATATAAAGAAATACAACCGTTTTTTTCTCACCCCATCTACAGAGCTTCCCCATCCCAACTTAGCAGGCTGGGGTGTGTCTTGCACACTTTTTTCTTTGCTCATGCACACCTATTGCCTTTCTTTTGTTAATGTTGTTAGTTTTTACATAATAGGCAATAAAAAAAAAAACCTTTCCTTTTTCATGGCATGGCATCCCTCTAGAAGCATGGGTTCAGGTCCATCTCATTTTATTTTTTAAATTTATTTTTTGCCCACACCAGGCAGCATGCGGATCTTAGTTCCTGGATGAGGGATCGAATCTGTGCCCCCCTGCGGTGGAAGCATGGAGTCTTAACCACTGGACCTCCAGGGAAGTCCCGGGGTCCACCTCACTTTAAAAGTATTTGTTAATTTATGAATACTTGCATGTGACTTAAGACTGAAATAGTAAAAAAGGGGTTAAACAAAATGTTCCTCTCACCTCTGTCCCCCTCCCTCCCTCTTTCCTTCCCTAGAAGATTAGGGATCTTTCCAGAGAGCGTCTGCATTTACAAAGATACACAAATGTAAACATTTCCCACATGAATGAGAGAGTATTTATTTTTATTTATCAGCATATCTTGTCTTAGTACACAGCACACTTCCTCTTTTTGTTTTACAGCTGCATAGAGTTCCGCTGTGTGCGTGTATCCTCATTTATGATGAGTCTCCTACCGATGGCCCCTCAGGGTGTTTGCAATCTTTTGCCATTGCAAACAGAACTGTAGGAAATATCCTTCTCCACAGTCATTTGGCACAGGATGGGGTGCCTGTGGGAGGAGTTCCTACAAGTGCAACTGTGAAGGTCAAAGGATTGGTGCAGTGGAGATGTGGATGGATACAGTCCAAACCCCGCCCCCACTACACGGGTACAACGCACGCCGTGCTCCCCAGCAGAATCTTGGAACCTGCCTGTTTGCCCATCTTCACCAACACAGTTGGGACATGAATGGAAACTGGGTCTCACTGCAGTTGAACCGGTCTTTAAAACACGGAGTTGGGGTGCGGAGGGGACATTGGGGAGATGCTTGCCTCTCCTCCTTGTGGCAGTGCCTCTGAGACATGTCCTCTGTTCTCTGTGTCTCCGCAGAGCAAGCTGGTGAAGTACTTCAGCCGGCAGCTGTCCTGCAAAAAGAAGGTAGCCCTGCAGGAACGCAATGCCGAGCTGGACGGCTTCCCCCAGCTCCGGCACTGGTTCCGGATCGTCGACGTGCGGAAGGAAGTCCTGGAGGTGACTGGAGGCGACCCCTGCCCTCTGCCCCTTACTGGCCGGCAGTCAGCCCCCTCAGGCAGTGGGTTTTTGGCTGTGTCTGGCTCATAGTAGGACTTAAATACGCGTTGGATGCAGGCACGGAGCATCTCTGATGCTGTCTGAATGGGGTCATTAAGAGTGTGGTTCTAGGGACTTCCCTGGCGGTCCAGTGGTTAAGAATCCAGGCTTAGGTTCGATCCCTGGTCAGGGAACTAAGATCCCACATGCTGTGAGGTGTGGCCAAAAAAAAAAAAAAAAACCAGAGTGTGGACCTAGAGTCAGATAGACCCTCTTTCAGCTCTGCCTCTTAAGGACTCAGCCTCCTGGGCCAAATCACTTTACCTCTTAGACCAGTGCTGTCCAGCAGAATGTTCTACTATGGTGGAAATATTTCATATCTGTGCTGCCTGATGTGGTAGCCACCAGCCACATGTAGCTACTGAGCACTTGAATTGTGGTTAGTGCCTGTGACTGAGGAACTCAAGTTTTAATTGTATTTAATGTTCATTAATGTGGCCAGTGGCCACCATACTGGGCAGCATATCTTAGGACATTGGTTTTCTCATCTGTTCAATGGGGTAATGGTTGTCTCCTCTTCTTAAGTAGTTGGCATGATAAAATGAGATGATCTGTGTAAAATGTTCAGCCCATAGTCTGCAACCTAATAGTACCCAGGAAATGTCAACTTATTATTGTTGTTGCTGTTGCTGAAAACTTTGGAAGTAATAGGTTTTCTAGTGACAAAATCAGAACACCTGTTGTCTTGTGTCCACGCTCCAGGAGTGGACCACCTCCTTAAGGTTTCAAGGATGGTGAGATTTCCTTACCCTCTGGGATCTTGGGTCCCCCCTTGTTTTCAGTGAGTGGGTGGAAACTTTCCTAATAAAATCAGCTCTCATTCGTTGAATCTTCAGTGCCAGGCATAGTATTGAGGGTTTTACATGCAGGATCTCAACTCTTGAGACTGTTCAGACCCTCACAACGACCTTTTGAGGTAGGTATGACTTTTACCCCATTGTACAGAGCAGGAAACCGAGGCTAGAAGATGGAGGGAGTTGCCCTGCTCGTGAGTGGGCGGGGCTAGCAGGAAACCCCAGCTCAGATGGACTCCAGAGTGTGAAGTGGGAAGCACGGTGCTTTCTCCTCGTTTTCCTGTTGGGGGGCCTCCCTGAGCTGGGGAGAGGGCGTTCTGGGCGCCCCCCTCACCTGCAGGACCAAGTGCCATTTCTCAAGGCACCCCCTGCTTCCTGCTCAAAGAGGCCTGGAAGATCCTTTTGTCTTTTTAGACCTTGTTCCCAACGTGATCTTGCCCGAACCTGCTACATATAACAGTCCTGAGCTGGGGGTACAGAAGCCTCACATTCCCCTCTCCCCCCTCCGCCTGCATCTTGTGCATACGCACCAGATGGTGTAGGAGTCTCTGTTTCTTAATATCATTCCCAGGATGGCGGTTTCGTGTGAATATCCTTAAAATGAAAGGTCCCATAAAAGTACAGACAGTACATTTTATTTGCATGGCTCCATACATGTTTCAGAGGCTTTCGGGACCATTTATTTATCAATTGAGGCGAATAAGACCGAGACAAACCTTCAGGGGTTGAAAACTAGTGGCCCTCTGCTGTATCTCGTATCTGAGGCACAGATATTTTTTGTTTGTCTTCAAAATTATTCTTGAGCCAGTATTTAAGAGTTGGAAGAGTCTGCATAAAAAACTCAGATCTTCGGCTTCTCTCGAAAAATCGGAATTGCTGACCGCACAGAACCGAATTCCTGTCTGGTGTCAGTGAACCGAATTCTGCTGCCCCTTAGGATCCCGCAGGCTAGTCCTCAGCTTTGCTCATTTACATTTACCTGGCCTGCAGGTGCCTGGGCTCTGGCTCTTATCTTAGTCTATGAGAATCGAGTCCAAGGCCACCAACCAGGTGGTGTGGACGGAGCTGGGTTTCCAGCTCTCTGTCTGCAGCTCACGCGTGTGTCCCCCAGGCGGCCCCCTTCTGTGGAAGAACCAGCAGTATGGAGAAATCTCCTAAGTGAGACTGCCTGGGTTCACACTTACTCACAGTGTGACCCTGGGTGATGGTGGTCTGACTTCTCTGAATGCCAATGTCCTAGTTACAGACTGATGATTATGGTAAAAGTACCTGCTTTATGCGGTCTTTGTGACCTTTAGAGAAAATCCATGAAAAGCACTTAAAACAGTGTTCTATTTCAATTATTATTATTATTATTATGAATAAATCGAACAGAAGTGCCTCTCCTCTTTTGGGCCAAGCTAGTTAAAGCCTTCTCCATTTTTTTCTGTCATTCTTCCTGCTGTGATTAGTGTGTGTGTGTGAACCGTAAACTTCAGTGTAAATTGAGTATTTGGAGGGTAAATTATAGGATTAAAATGCACAAGTGGATCTTGCAGCAAAGAGGAGAATTCTTTTATGTTGTGAATCATCCCTTCTAAATGTAATTCAATTCACACTTTCAGATCCTGGTGCACCACCTTGCTTAATGTGGACTTCCCTGTAACAGTCCCTATTTGAGGAAGCTGCTATGTGACTCATTACTGTTCTTTCTCTGCCCCTGACCTAGTGAGTTGGAGAGGCACTGATTGGGTTTCAGCTTTTGCCCGGCAGCTTTTTTTTTTTTTTCATAGAATTTTTGTGTCGATGCAGTTTTCATCTTTCTGACTGCCAGATTAAGGCGGGGGCGGGGTGGGGCAGGATGGTGTCTCATTTGTTTGTAATACACAGGTATGGCCACAAGAGGGCGGAAGTACTCCATAATATTGCCTTAGAATCGCCATTCTTTGCTATCTAAAACTCTTATTTTAATAATAGTAATAATAATAATAAATGTAAAATGTTGGTTACCAATAAGTGCTATAATGTGAAGGCTGTTTTTTTTTAGATGCGTAAATATAGAAGTTTGACCAATTTCCAGGTGTGTCCATATTGTGGTGTATAGGGACACACTGCTTCCGGGAAGGGAGGGATGGTTGCTGGCGGTGGTGAAGGGACACCTGACCAACACAGTTATAGCCGGCAATCCTACCTTTCCTCCAGCCCATCTCTTCAGCGGTGTCCCTTTCCCCACTCTATGCTGTACTCCACTTCGTCTTAGATTGCAAAGTCTTGCCCTATCGGGCTCAGACCCAAATCCCGTTTGATTGACAGCACTGAACCACCTACAGGGTTCCAGACCCCCTTTCCCCTTAGGGTTCCTGAACCCCCAATCTGAGCCCTAGAATGTGTGGCTGGGAAAGAGAGAAGAAAAGGGAAAGGAGACCAGCCATCAGGAGACTTGGGCTGTCCAGTTTTCTCTGCTCTTATTAGTTCACCCTGGATTTGGGACAAATCATTGCAGTCCAAGCCGGGCAGGAGGCATGGAAGGCCTTCCAAGATGAGTAAATTGGAGCCCTGCCTATAAGGAGTTCAAAAACTGCATGGGGAGACAGGTAATTAACAGCCACCATTTACAGAGCTCCGACTATGTGCTAAGCATACCTGCGACCTTACAGAGCACATGAGCTTAAGATTCCCACTTTTCAGGTGAGTAAAGTGAGGCTCAGAGAGGTTAAGTGATTTGCCCGGGATCATCTAGCTAATGAGTGGCAAAGCTGAGATTCAAACGCAGGCCTGTCTGACCTGAGTGAGGAGACCCAACCGTTATGCTAAGCCGACATCCACGGAGAGCCTGGCCTTCCTCTAGGTACCACTAGAGGGCGACATGGAGGCCTCCCCTCGGGGCGCTTCCGGTCTGTTTACCCTCCTTCTCTCTTCCCTCCGCTAGGAGATCACCCCGGGCCAGCTGAGTCTGGAGGACCTCTTGGAGATGACGGACGAGCAGGTGTGTGAGACCGTGGAGAAATACGGGGCCAACCGGGAGGAGTGTGCCCGCCTCAATGCCTCCCTCTCCTGCCTACGGAACGTCCACATGTCAGGTGAGCAGCCCCAGGGGGATGGAAACGCGTCCGCGACGTGTGCCGCCATTCCTCCGGGTTCCTGTGCCCGCACCTGCAGGCCGGGATGAGGCAGAGCCGACTCTGGATGGTGCGTACCTCTCATGAGCAGAGGAAAGAGGGGCCTGGAATTTGGAGCCAGAAGAAGTGGTCAGGGCAGCTACTCTTGCCCAAGGGAGACCTTCTGAGGTGGTAGGGCATGGGCTTCTGGATAATTAGGGTCCATATATGGAAATATTGGGCGTGAGTGAAAGACTAGGGTCTTTTTTTTGCTCCGCAGCATGTGGGATCCTCCCGGACCAGGGCTTTGTGTCCCCTGCATCGTCAGGTGGACTCCCAACCACTGCACCACCAGGGAAGTCCCTAGGGTCTTTTTACCTTATACATTGGGAAGTGCCTTTGTATTTTGGCTCAGCATCTAACTTCTTATTTTTCTTTTTCCATAAATAATATACATTCATTGTAAAATAAATTAGAAAATAGATTAAAAAAAAAAAACCAACCCAAGTCCCCACCCTCTACTGTTATCATTTTGGTATAATTTTTGGTATAATTCTTCCTGACAAATGGGTATGTGTATAGTTTCTCTAAACAATAAATGATAAAACCATGAAGCTAGGATTATCCATACATATTATTTTGAAACCTGCTTTTTTCACCTAACAAAATAACCTCTGATTTGTTTTTATCAGTTTGAGGTCCAACATTGTAATCTTTCTTTGCTATTTTTCATTAATTTCTCAAATACCTGTTTTCCCTGATTAGCAGGACACCAAACATCATTCTGATTGAGGTTTCCTGCTTTCCTCTAGCCTCATGATTTTTCCACTATCTCTGGGGCCTTTTCAGTCCTAAGCGATCAGCTCTGCAAACAGCCAAAGAAAAGCTTACTGGTCCACCTGCATGGTTGTTTCAGTTCCCACCACAAGGAGTCACTGTTGAGCACTAGTCTGGCACTGATAAAGTCAGGTGGCTGTTCATCTATAGGTGCCCTAGCTGGATTCAACATGCAACGTTCAACGAGTATTTGTGGAGTGATTATGTGTGCCAGCAGGGCTGGGCATACGGAAGTGGACAAAAAAGAACATGTTTGAAACAGGTCATTGGCCCAGCTCCCCCATGCACGCCCTTTTGGATTCTTTCTTGCTAGCAGACTCTAATGATGGCTACGATCATCATCAAATAGCCCTGAATTGAGGGCTCTTCTGTCATTGAAGCATGTTTGGTAGCATTCCTGGCCTCTACCAGTAGAGGTAACGCTAGATACCAGTAGCGCCCCTGCCTCATCCCTGTCATGACAAACAGAAATGTCTCCAGATGTTTCTAAATGTTCCAGGGAGGGTGCAGAATTACCCCTGGTTGACTAGCTATAAAGGTCATGTTATTCTTCACTCTAGTACAATGCTATTGACTCACCTAATATTCACATAGTTAAAAAAGGCCGCTCAGTCACTCAGTGCAGACAAAACCTGCTTCAGGGGGACTTCTTCTCTCTACCTACTGTGAGAAGCAGCTGGGAATTTTCTCGCCTTTAAAAAATTGCACTGAACTACAGTGTTATATCATAAACACCTTCCTTTGTCAATAAGTGTATTTCCTGCTCATTTTTAACGCCTGAAATCTGCCACCATTTATTCCACCGGCCTCCTATTTCTAGAAATGTAGGTTGTATCCATTTTTTTTCCTGTTATAAGCATTGCTGCAGTGAACAACTTTGAGTGTTAACTTTGGGTACATCCTTGGCGATCCCTGTAGTGTGAATTCATAGGAGTGGAGTTCCTGCAGCAAAGTGTTTACATATTTTAAGACTTCTGGTGAATGTCGCCATATGGCTTTCCAAAAATTCGTACCAATTTATGCCTCTCCCTCCCACCGCCCCCCACAATGCATGAGAGTGAGCATTTGAGGTTAGGTTCTTTTTTTTGTTTGTATGTTTGTTTTTTTAAACATCTTTATTGGAGTATGATTGCTTTACAATGCTGTGTTAGTTTCTGCTTTATAACAAAGTGAATCAGCTATACATATACATATATCCCCATATCCCCTCCCTCTTGCATCTCCCTCCCTCCCTCCCTATCCCACCCCTCTAGGTGGTCACAAAGCACCGAGCTGATCTCCCTGTGCTATGCGGCTGCTTCCCACTAGCTATCTATTTTACATTTGGTAGTGTATATATGTCCATGCCACTCTCTCACTTCATCCCAGCTTACCCTTCCCCCTCCCCGTGTCCTCAAGTCCATTCTCTACGTCTGTGTCCTTTATTCCTGTCCTGCCCCAGGTTCTTCAGAACCTTTTTTTTTTTTTTTTAGATTCCATATATATGTGTTAGCATACGGTATTTGTTTCTCTCTTTCAGGCTCACTTCACTCTGTATGACAGACTCTAGGTCCATCCGTGAGATTAGGTTCTTAATTGCTTTTCAGAGTTAATATCTTCTCTTCAGAGTTGCGCTACTGAGTTTGGAAAAGTTCTTATAAGTGAGCTGGACCTCAGTTCTTCCTGAGAGAGGGGTTTATGTCACCTCTCCGTGGGCTGGGCCATCATCCTTTGTAACATTCTGGGCTTGGTGAGACCTTGAGAGGGCCTCTAATCGGGTATTTTTCAAAAATTTTTTAATCAAGATACACAGTAACAAATATGATTTATATTGCAACCCTGTACACACACACACATACACAAATACACATGCATGTACACATTCACATATACAACTAAAAGGAGTTTCATGAAACAATACTCATTCTTACTATACATGATATTTTATACACTTTTTTCTATTTTATTCCATGTCATTTGCCGAATGCTGGTGATGACCCACCACGTTGATTTCACAGCCCACTTTTGAACTGTGAGCCATGGTTTGCAAAAAACACTGACATAATCAATCCTCCCGCCACCACCAACCCTTCCTAGGCAGCTGAGATTCCTTTGACGATGTCCTACCTCTGATGCCACCCTTTGAGCCACTGGGACCTTGAAAGCAGTGACCAAGGGCTGTGCTCATGCCCAGATTCCTCCAGCGCCAGGGTCAGCCTGGAGAGAACCTCAACTCAGTAAAGCACTATCCACTCAGCTCTGAGTCTCCTTAACATCGTACTCTACTTCTGTCTTTCCTCAATGTTATGGTGCCACTCTTCACATTTTAAGTTTAATTTAAACTTTTTTAAGGAGTGTTTTTTTTTTTTTTAATGGATACCTCTCTTCCTTAGTAGCCTTAAAGCTGCAAGAGGGCAGGGATCATACCTGTTTTTATACACCATTTTGTTCCCAGCTACATATCTAGCCCATAGGAGGGACTCAATAAATATCTCTGAATCAATACACCTTCCCGCTCATGTAGCCCAGGAAAACTCCCCAATGCCTTAGAACAGTCTTTCTTATGGATTGCAAAGCACCTCAGGATCTGGTTCCCATTTGGAAGCCCACTGTTCACATTTCCCCCGCAAGCCCTAAATATCCAATTAATCTATTAGTTACTTAGGGTTTCCTAGATCAGACATGGATTTTGCCTCTTGGTACTCACCCCTCTGCCTAGAATTCCCTTCCCCTTTGTCCTCCTGGTGAATCCCTGTTTATTCTCAGGCCCAACTCCTGCCTCGAAGCCTCTGCACTTTGTTGAATGAAAAGTTTTGTGGGAAAGCCGCCTGACATGCTTGCTACTGATCTCCACCAGGGGGAAGCAGTGAGCCACCCTCAAAGGATTCTTGCTTTAAATTCTCTTCGTTCAAAAATTATCATTGGTGGGCTTCCCTGGTGGCGCAGTGGTTGAGAGTCCGCCTGCCGATGCAGGGCACATGGGTTCGTGCCCCGGTCCGGGAAGATCCCACATGCTGCGGAGCGGCTGGGCCCGTGAGCCATGGCCGCTGAGCCTGCGTGTCCGGAGCCTGTGCTCTGCAACGGGAGAGGCCACAACAGTGAGAGGCCTGTGTACTGCAAAAAAAAAAAAAAAATTATCATTGGTTTCTTGAAGCTTCGAACTATCTTGGGAGCTGGCTGGTTCCTGTCATTTCCTGCCCTTCACCTTAACCAAAAATGTTATCCTAAACTAGAGAAAAAAATAAGTGTCTTTCGCACTAGACTCTCGTTTCTTGAGAGTCTTACCATATTCAGCTTGGTATTCCCAGCTCTCAGCCAGAAAGCTGGAGCCTCCTACAGTGATAAAATCAGATATTTAAAATTCTGGTGTGTAGTGGGGACTCAATGCACGTTTGTTGAGGGACTGAAAGAATACAAGTTGTGATGAGAAACTCGTATGGAAACCAAACATATGGAGACAAGGAAGCTTTATGTCTGGCCAGGAATGCGTGTAATCCCAGTCTCTCTCTTTCTTAGAGCAGAGGGGCAGCTTGATTTTAGAGTTGTTAACTCTAATCTTAGTTTTCCTCCTCGGGTTTTGGGGCTATCCTTATTTCCCAGTGCCCAAGGAACCCCAAAGATAGGAAAGCTTAACCCTTTCATCTCTTCTCACATCTTGTTAGGTCAGCCTTAGCCGGACACCAAAGAATGTGCGATCATTCCTTCAACAAGCTCCAGGGACCCCGAAGCCAGGATATCCCAACCATTCCTTATCACATCAGCTATGGCCTGAAACCACAAACATTCATCCACTCATTTAACAAAGTTTATCGAATGCCTACAGTATGCCAGACACTGTTCTAATCTCTGAAAATGTGTGCTTAGATGTCTGTCCTTATGGAGTTTACATTCTAGTGGGGGAGACAGGCAATAAATTATATCATAATAAGCATGTACATTAGAAAGTGTGTTAGAATAAGCGCTGTGGAGCACTTCAAGGCTGGAGACCTCAGGTAGGAAGACCACGGGCTCCCTTCCTGACCCTTCCTTTGCTGGGTCACAGCTGCCCTGTCAGAGGAGAGCCTGGTGGGGGCGTGGCTCAGGTATCAGAGCGCTGTTGCCGGGACTGTCTCTTTTCTGATGTTTGCTCTTTCTCTCTATGCTGTTTCTTGGCTTTTTGATTATTTTTAGCCTACTAATGTGTGGTCATTTGTATCTTCACTTTCCGAAGGAAAAACCCAGGTTCAACGTAATGGAAGACCCTGCTTTTCTCCCTCCCTCTCTCCCACCCCTCCCTCCTGTACACATGTATCAAGCACTCACTGCACATCTGGTACTGTACTGGGTTCCAGGGCCTGATGACTTTCTTGGGGCTTCAGGGTAGAGCTGAGACCAAGAGGAGGAAGGGGGAGGTCTCCTAATGACCGGGGGGTGGTGGGAGCACATCAAAGTGCATTGCTTCCGCAAGGGAGCTTGGAGCATCCCAGGCGTGGAGAGACCAGTGTGGCTGCCCCACTGGGAATGCTGGGCAGAGAGGTGGGAGCTGGCATCAGACAGGGGGCAGGGCCAGCCGCCACGGTGGGCCATGGCCCAGAGCTTGCATGGCAGGGTTTTGAGTAGAAGATGCCTGGATTACTTGTCCAGTTTTCAAACAAACACCCTGGCTGCAGAATGGGTGGGTGGCTTGGAGTGAGATGCCAGGAAGCGTAAGAGGAGCCCAGGGTGCCACTGGCAGACAGGTGTCCCGGGAGCTTGCTTTGTTGAGCCCCCCTCCAGCTCCTCCTTTTGAGTTTCGGGGGTGGGTGGAGGGGCAGGGAACTGGCAGCCAGGAGGAAAATAGGTTGCAGAGTGGCCCCGAAATAGGACAGCCTCAGATGCTCTCTGGTATCTCCTCAGTTTGGGTATTGAATGAAGCCCACCAGAACCCCGCCTTCCACTCTAGCCTTCCTTCCACAGGAACAAAGAGTAGGAACCGTCTTGATTGCCCTATTGTTCCAGTTGCTTCTAACTTCGGGAGGGCTGGGCTGGGTGGCGGCGGAAGAGCCGCCGCGTCTGGTGTGTTCCAGCACCACGTCCTCCCCCGTTCTCCAGCGTCCTGTTCTGTGGGTTCTCAGGAATCCCTTACACAGCGAGACTCCGCGTTAGGACTCCTGATTGCAAGCGACAGAAACCCTTCTGCAGACACAGCTCATTCATTCACTATAAATTTCGATTGAACAGCCTTTGTTTCGGTCTCGGTGGGGGACTAGGGACACAGTGGCGGGCAAGGCCAGCCAGCTCCTGTGGACCTTGTGTTCCAGACCCGAGCTGTCCACTATGGCGGCCACTAGACTCCTGTGGTGAATTAAACTTATGTTCATTGAAGTGAAATAAAATTAAGATTTCACTTCTTCCATGGCACGAGCCCCACTTCAAGTGATCTACAGCCACCTGTGTCTAGTGGCTACCCTATTGGCACAGCACGGTTCTAGGTCGTTTCCATCAGCACAGAAAGTTCTGTTGGACAGCACTTTTCTAGAATATGTCGAGAGAAACAATCCACAAGAGAAATAACAAACGGTGATCAGTTTTATGTGTAGAATTAAAATAGGGTGATAACGATGGTGGCTAGGTGGCCAGCTTTGATGGGGTGGCCACAGAGGGAGGGTCAGTCAGAGCTCTACCAGAGAAGCAGAACCGGTAGAATGAATATATTAAGAGATTCATTGCAAGGATGTGGTTAATGTGATTGTGGTGACTGGCTGGGTAGGTCTGAAATCCGTGAGGTAGGCGGTCAGGAAGGGTGGGCTGGAACGATTGGGCATGAGCTGAAGTTGCTGTCCATGGGCAGAGTTTCCTTTTCTTCAGGGAAGCCTTAGTTTTGCTCTTAGCGCCTTTCAGTGGATTGAGTCAGCCCTTCCAGATTATCGAGGGTAATCTCCCTTACTTACAGCCAACTGACTGTGGACTTTAATCACATCTACAAAATACCTTCACAGCAGGAATATAAATTAATAATTGCTTGAATTACTGGGGACTGTGCCTTAGCCACGTTGACATATTGAACTGACCATGACAGTGGGCCTCTCTGGGGAGGTGACATTTAAACTAAACCTTGAATGACAAGAAGATACAGATATGAGAAGACGGGGGGAAGAACATTTTGAGCAGAAGAAACAGGTCATCAAATCTCGAAAGCACTGTTAAGAAGCGGAAAGAAGACCCACGTGGCTGAACCGCGGGGCGTGTTCGGATAACCCGTTCCTATGTAACAATCTACTCCACAATTTAATGGCTCAAAACAGCGCCTACATTGGTATCTTTCATGATTCCCTGGTTGGCTGGGCTCGGCTGGGCGGTTCTTTGGTTGCGTGTGCTACGGGCTTGACTGGGCTGGAACATTCAAGATGGTACACGTGCGTGGATGGCAGTTGACACTGCTTGTTGGATGGGAGTTCAACCTGGGCTGTTTATGGGGCACCCACATGTTGCGCGTGGCTTGGGCTTCTTATGTTGGAGTGAGCATTCCAAGAGGCAGGAATTGGAAGCCACCAGTTGCCTTAGAAGCTGGTCCTGGAACAGGTACAGTATTGCTTTTGCTGGTGACTCTATCAGTGAGGGATCAGTCAGGGAGCAGAACAACTTGAGGGTAATGGAAAAAGAACTTATCATCGGAGCGCAGACCTTATACAACGCTAGGAGGAGCTGGGGAAGTAACAGTTTGAAAGGACCAACTGGAGGTTCAGAGCAAAGTCTCTAACCTGCCCTGATAAGGGAAGCCAGCCTGGGTTGTTGGGAACTTCTGGAAGCAGCATGTCCAGTTGTTGCAGGAGGACCATGAAGAGGGGCTGGTGTAGATGCCAGTGGAAGGTTATTGGTTCTTTGGAGCTATCGCCTCTGTGAGTTTGTAGGAAGTGTCTGGTGGTGGACCTGAGGTCACTGTTGGTCACCAGGGTCCCCGTCAGGAAGGAAAGTTGGCCGTGGAGCAGGGAAGATGGAGGATGAGCTCCATCGTCCGCACCTGCCGCCTGCTGCCCTTGCCACCCTTCAGAGCAAGATGGCTGCTGCTTCACTTTCTCTGCCCTGATCTGGTACATGTTCACTTTTGGCCAACTCTGACCTGAAACCACAGAGAACAGGATTCCGGAAACGTGGTACCAGCCTAGCCAAGTCGACAATAGGCTAGTACAGTGCAGGGAGCGGGGGTGGCAGGGAGAAGGTGCAGGTGGAGATGCGGGCGGGGACCAGCTCCTGGGGAGCCTCGGAGCCATGGCAGGAAAAGCAGAATGGGAGGCTGTTGGAGGGGGTTTAAGAAGGGAATCGTCTTGATTTGATTTCACTTCACTCATAAGGGAGAGATGGATGGAGCTGGCTTTAGGCAAAGGTCAATCCATCAGTGAGTCTCTCTCCCTCCTCCTTCATCTTAGTTCTGCTTCCCTTGGGGTCAGCCTCAACCCTCCCTATCTGGTTAACTCTGCCTCACTTTCCTCATCTGCAAAATGGGCATGCTGATAATATTTTCCTCATGGCATGGTTGCAAAAAAAGAGTTAATATAAACACTTAGCCTGATGTCTGGCAAATCAAGTGCTTAATATATGATAGCTATGATTATCCTTATTTATTTATTTATTTATTTATGGCTGTGTTGGGGCTTCGTTGCTGCGCGCGGGCTTTCTCTAGTTGCAGCGAGCGGGGGCTACTCTTCATTGCGGTGCGCGGGCTTCTCATTGCGGTGGCTTCTTTTGTCATGGAGCACGGGCTCTAGGCACGTGGGCTACAGTAGTTGTGGCACGCATGCCCAGAGTTGTGGCTCGCGGGCTCTAGAGCGCAGGCTCAGTAGTTGTGGCGCACAGGCTTCGTTGCTCCACAGCATGTGGGATCTTCCCAGACCAGGGCTCGAACCCGTGTCCCCTGCAGGCGGATTCCTACCCACTGCGCCAACAGGGAAGCCCCATCCTTATTATTCTTTTAAGTCAGCTTCCTCCTGCACACTGCCCCCCACCTCACCCCAGCCCTTCCCTCCCAAGCTGAATCTGCAACAGTGTATTTTCCCCACAAGCCTCTGGCTGCTCCCTGGGACACAGGACATCCCCCCCGCCACCCCCCACCCCACACACCAGCCTTTATCTTACAGCCCCGGAAGCAGAGCCCCAGGTCAGCACCCAGTCCAGGGCTTAAGCTGCCCTTCCCGATACAGCCTCTATTTCTGCTTTCTTGCAGGCCACATTCTGGCCCCTCTGTCGAGCCCACCTGCCGCTTCACACAGCCAGCTCTGGCTTTTGTGGAACCGCCACACACACACACCCCGCCCCCCGTCCCGCCCCAATGAGAACAAAGAGAACGTGGCTCCCCGCTGTCATCTCTGATCAGCACCGTGGTTGCACCCAGCAGGTGCTGAGCAGAATTGGGCACAAAACTGACACTGAACTCGTACTATATGGTCTGCAGGGGCTGAACTGTTTGAGGATTGTGGGTTCCATGTGCACTACACCCGATGAGCCAAGTCAGACCCAGGCGGACTGTTACAGCTTAGAATCAGATCCCAGCTCCTTCTCCCAGGCTCCTGATGTCTCCACACCCAGCTACCCTGACCTTCCTGCTTTTCCTTGAAAGGCCTGCCTCAGGGCCTTTGCACGGGTCCTTCTTTCTGCCTGGAATGTGCTGCTCCGATCTTCCTCTGGCTGGTTCCTTATCATTTTGATCTCAGCTCAAATGAGACCTTCTCCTGATCCCACCTTCATCTCAGTCACTCACTCATTTCTTCATGGTCCCTGTCACAAATACAATGATTTCGTTTTAAATATTTGTTTCTCTACCCCTTCTCACTAGAACAGTGGTTCTCAGACCTGGATGTGCATCAGAATCCTCCAGAGGGCTCCACTCCCAGAGTTCCCATTTCAACCGGTCCAGGTCAGCACCTAGGAATTGCATTTTTAACAAGTTCCCAGGTGATGCTTCTGCTCCTGGCATGGGGACTACATTTTGAGAGCCACTGTGCCGGAATTGTCCCAGGGCCTGGCTCAGAACTAGAGTGTAAAGAGTAGTTATTGAATGATTGAATGAGTGGTGGTCCATGATAATGGTAAGAGCACATACTGAGTTCTTACCGGGCCAAGGGCTGGCCTGGGTAACTGACATGCAGCGCTGGCTTATTTAATCCTTTCAACAACCTCACGAGGTCCATGTGATTATTATTTCTATTTTCTGGTTAGAAAACTGAAGCTCAGAGTCACAAAGCAACTAAGTACCAGAGGCAGGGTTTGAACCTGGGTCCATCTGACTCCTGTCGAGCCGAGGCTCCCTCATTAGAGAGAGGTGGGGGGAGTTCCCTGGCGGTCCGGTGGTTAGGACTCCGCACTCTCACTGCCGAGGACCCGGGTTCAATCCCTGGTCAGGGAACTAAGATCCCACAAGCTGTGTGGCACAGCCAAAATAAATAAATAAATAAAAATAAAAAACCAGAGAGAGAGAGAGAGAGAGAGAGAGAGGTGGGGACAGCTTTCCCCTTAACTCTGGGAGGTCCATCTATCTCCGCTGAAGTGGTTGCCCTATGGGGGTGTTGCAGGGATGTAGCAGCTTAAAAGAGAGCTTGAGATAAAAAGAAATTACTTAAAGCCTGGATGTAACTACCAAGCAACAGCAATATCACCTGTTGACAGAGCACCTTCTGTTGTAGGAAGTACCTGCATACAGATGACCCCATTTGATCCTCACAACCCTGTAAGTGGTGGGCAGATGAGTACACATTTCACAGGTGAGAAAACTGAGGCCAAAAGAAGGTCACTTTGACCCTCCCACAGTCCCACAGAGCTGGAATTGGAACTGCAATGTCCCATTCCTGATTCTCAGCGCAGATCCCTTTCTGCTGTATGCTGTTGGGGGATGATGGTGGTGGCCATGTTTCCCCTCCACATGGGATCCTCGAACTAGAGAGCCGGGAGCTGCCCCAAGCTGGGTGTGGCTGGGAAATCTCAGAAGCCCCTTGATCTGCTTCTGAGTCCAGGGAGGCTCTTCCTTCTCCTGGCAGGGTTGAGTCTTTCTTGGTGACTGTTTCTGCCCTTCTCAGCTGTGGTCCTAAGAGAGAATGGGAGGCGTCCTTGGCCATATGAATGTGTTTGAAAAGTTCAGTAAATGTGCAGGGGGGAAGCAGGAAGGGCAGGGAGGATGGAGAAAAATGTTATTACCTTGTATTGTTATTTGAACCAAGTTATTTCCCCTCCCCGTAAAATGTCCCAACATTGTGACACTGCATTGCTGGAAACTACGAGAGTGGTCCAGTTCATAATAGTCACACTTTTCACTCAGTTTTTTTTTTTTTTTTTTTGCATCGTTTACTTATTTTCCTGATTACTGACTTACAATCTTATATGAGAAGTATCCAGTCTATTGTTTGGGGAAGGAAAAAAAAAAAGGCTTTGTTTTGACCATAATTTGCCTGCTAGTTAGTATTTTAAAGTTGGATCCATAGGAAGGAAAAGTCTGGAAGGAAATACACTTGGATATTTACCATAGTTGTTTTTGGAGTAAGGTGACGTTATTTCTGTTTTGCTTATCTGCACTTTCTATCTTTCTGGGCAAGGAACAAGCAATGATGTAATTTAAACAAACAAACAAAAAATTAGAAGGAAAAAAATCTTCCATGAGCCCAATTTGCTTACCTTTTTCTGTACCCACCCCTTTTGTTATTTCTATGATTTCCTCATTGATTAACCCCCTTCTTTGCACCTGTTCAAAAGGGCAAACTTCCTGCTGCATCTTCCTGAAGTTAAATTCCCTGTGGCTCAGACAATTCTTGACGATGCTCTAAAATGCAACTTAAATGCCACCACTGCTGGGAAGGCTGCCTAGATTGCCCCTGCTCCACTCTTGTGTTATTCATCCTGCAGTTCTCTTGTAGTTGTTCTGATATATAAATCTCCCATATCAGATAAGAAATTCCTGGATAGCAGGAGCCATCACAAAAATAACAATTAATTATTAAAAGTATGCTCTGTATCAGGTACTGTTCTAAGCTGATTTTAAGGGTAATTTCACTCAGTCTTCAGAACTTGCCCATGAGATAGGAACTGTTGTAGTCCCCAGTTTTCAGATAAGAGAACTAAGGTGCAGGGAGGTGAGCCTAGTGACCCAAGGTCACGTGCAGTGAATTGTAGGGTGCCAGGATTTGAGCTCGGGCTGACCACACACTCTTGTTTTTTTTTTTTTGCTTCTTTTGTTTTCTATAGAGTACTTAGCACAGTAGCAGAAGTATCATTGAGGGGGAGGTTGAAGCATTTCTAGATTTGCCCCAGGAGCGAGAAGTGAGAAATAGAGAGTAGTTTCTGTCTATATCACTGGTTGGCTTGTGTGGTGGAGATAACAAACAGATAATGAGAGAGAATTCTCTCTAAATCAGGGGTCAGTGAAGTATAGCCCACTGGCCAAATTCGGCCCTCTGCCTGCTTTTGAAAATAAAGTTTTATCGGAACACCGCCATACCCATTTGTTGACATTGTGAAATAAAATTCACATTTAATGGCAAGACAAGAAAAATTTAAATATAAAAAATTAAAGATAACATTCCTTTTTGATCTTGTTAAGAGGCCACGATGACGCTTAGATGTGGATTGTGTTCACTGTCAACAGTATGTCATTTAACGTACAGCCCTCTGTCTCAAACACTTATATAAGCTATATAACTATAGCTTTCCAAGATGCCATTCCTGTGTTATAATCCTCAATTTGGCTCGAATAAAATTTTCTATTTCTTTCTTAGATCGATGGATTAATTTTTTGTTGACAACGTATTATATTGTCTATGGCTGTTTTCACATGGCAACAGCAGAACGGAGACCGTATGGCCCAGAAAGCCTAAAATATTTACTACCTGGCTTTATACAGAAAAAGTTTGGCTGACCCTTGTTGTAAAAGACCAAGCAAGAAATACTGAGTGTTGGCTAAAACAAATACACAGATGCTCTAAGGCAGGAGAGATCTCAGTCTGATGTTAAGAAGAACTTCCTCTGGGAGGAGGGAAATAAGTACACGATGAGACTGGGGGACATTGACAGTGGAGAGCTCTTCGATGAGGGTGAATTACTATTTGCACAGTGGTACGGCATTACCCGGAGCTGCCCTTTATTGAGCACCTACTACACTAAATCCTCAGGGGAAGAAAGTAAAGGCAGGGAGGATGGACAGGCCCCAGAGAGATTAAGTAACTTGCTCGGGGTCACACAGCTGCTACAGGGTAGAGCCTGCCCTCAAACCCATGCCGGACTCACTAGAAACGCGCGCTTTCTAGTGTTTCTTGCAGTGTCCCATGTACCGACTTTTCTTGTCCGTTTCCCACCAGACTGTGAGTTTTTTGGGGGATGGGGATCACATCTCATTATCTCTTGAGTGCTGCCTGGATGGTGCCCCCGGAGGGTCACTCTCATTTAAGGGGATCTGTGCTTCTCTTTGGGGAACGTGTCACACCATCC
Source organism: Pseudorca crassidens (assembly GCF_039906515.1). Taxonomy (NCBI): domain Eukaryota; kingdom Metazoa; phylum Chordata; class Mammalia; order Artiodactyla; family Delphinidae; genus Pseudorca; species Pseudorca crassidens. The sequence continues at coordinate 80,779,387 of NC_090307.1, read as the reverse complement.
CAATAGGATCCTGAATTCGGGGGTGCCTGCACTTCAGGTCTCCCTGCTGCCTCCACTCCTACTTGGAAAAGGAAACCCGAAATGCCTCCCTTCCGCCAGTGACACAGACCTGTTGATGTGTCCCACCCCCCACCTCAGCCCTGTCCTTGGGAACAGAGGTCGGTTTAGCCCCATCATCTGATCATCTTCTTACTTTAGCGCTTTTGTTTTTCCCTTCTCCGTCTGGTACTTTGTGGAGGACAAGTGAGGTGGACAAGCTTTGTAATCGGATACCAGGACACCCTGGGTGATGGTGACAGATTGTTTTTCAAGCTCTAACTTCTAAAGACCTTCTGCCTTCATTGTCATGGAAGACGGAGGGACTGAGTGGCAGGCTGTATTTTTGCTCTAAACCCTAGGCTCCTTGCTGGTAAAAGTTGGGGTCAAATAGCTGGTTGGCGGCAAACACTTGGGTGCTTTTTACTCCCAGTATTTATTGCCTTGGACGCCATCTGACCGGGGCCTCTATGTGATGATTCTTGACGACCACCAGGGGGCGCTGCCTGATAATCTTCCTTTAGCTGAGACGCCAAAGAATTTGCTGAAGTGCCACAGAAAAAAATGATCTACATTAAGGTGCAAACTGGAAGGAAGCTCGGTCTAATCACCTCAACTTTCAAATAGGGAAAAAGGAGTTCCTGAGAGGAGAAGGGCTTGACCCATCTACAATGTAGGCTGAATTCCCTGTTATAGAGAGAGCATCTGGGCAGGCTGAGAACCAGGGGGAACTTGTCTCTTTTCCTGGCTGGCCTTACATGAGCTGCACAGCCTTGGAGCAGCTCCTGGTTCCTGCCTGCCTCCAGTCTGCTCAGATGGGGGTCTAGCTGTCACAGCACTCATGTCACTGAAGCTCTTACCTCCGTCTGCCTGCTACACCGAGAAACCAGTTAAGAGAAGATGATGATCTGTAAAGGAGGAAGCTTGAAACGTAGCCTTCAAATAATGACTAGTGGAGACGCAAAAGGAGCTCGGAAGGGACAGTGGCTTCATTCCCTTGGGAGACGTCTGGAAGAGCATGGGGCCAGACATGGGGTAACTCCAGCCGCATGGGGGCCTCCTGGAGGCTGTCAACAGGATGGCTGTGAGAAGCAGCAGGACGTGCTTTGATTGAAATCACTGTCTTGGCCTTTGCCACGTGCCCAGCATTGGGGCACAGAGATAAAAAAGACATAGGCTACAGTTGGCAAGGGGCTGAGCTCCTGGGTTCTTCTTGCAGCCGGCCCGGCCAGTTTGTGGCACAGCTGGGAGGGGGTGTGAGTTCTGAGACCGGCATGTGCATCCTGGCTGGGCCACTGGACTGTAGGGAAGCTGGTTCAGCCCCTTCCCCGTCAGAGCCTCTGCCTTTGAAACAGGCATGAAAGTGCCTGGCCGTCTCATGGTTGAGGCACGGAGCAGATGAGGTGATGTATGTCCGCCGCGTCGGGCTACCTCTGCTACCTGAGCAGAGCCGCGCTTTGGTCCTTTTGGCTGGAGTGAACTGAGAATCAGATGAACCAAGTGAATGGGCCAAGCCAAAGGCCTCTCTCTCTGCTCCCCAGTTCTGCCTCCAGCCTGCTTCTCGAAGGCAGACTCCTCCAGAGCGGAACGGTCCGAGGGCCCCAGAGCTGGTAAAGCCCACTCCCCAATGGGCGTGGGCAGCCGAGGGTCATGCCAGGACTTCGGTGAAGCCCCCAAGTTTGCCAGAGCTACTGCCCCATGGATGGGGGACGGGCAGTGCAGCCCTCTTATGATTTTGAACAACTCATCACAGCCTTCCTTTAATACATTTGACAGGTTGGAAAAGTTTCCATCATCTTTTATAGAACCGTAGGACTATATTTATTTCCCCAAAGGGAGCAAGATTCTGGACTAAAGGGCTTTTCGGCAGGGTGTCCGTCGGTTTCCACGGGGTCCTTCCTCACTGTGGACTGTCTCCGGGTACAGGGTGGGGGTGATGTGCTTAAAAACAATGATCATCGTTAATCCCATCGGATGTCAGGGTCACCACATCTCAGGCCCCAGGCAGGAGGTCTTCTTGGGCTCCTCAATGATAGCATGTAAAGGGCAGCTCAGGATTTCTCCGCCTTGGCACTGTTGACGCCTCCGGCTGGATGATTCTTTGTGATCGGGCTGTCCTGTGCATTGTAGGCTGTTTAGCAGCATCCTGCTATACCAGTAGCCTTGATGCCAGCAGCATCCGTCCCCCACCCCCGCCTCCACCGTGAAATCAAAACTGCCTCCAGGCATCCTCAGGTGTGCCCGGTGGAGAACCACTGTCTGGACTTCTCCAAGGCGCTGCAGGCTTCGCCCAGCTGATGATGCGCCTGCTCGGACGGTGATGATGAGCATGACAACGATGATGACAAGTGAAGTATTCCGAGGCCAGACGGAAGCCAGGAAGGTTTGTGAAGACCGAGGGTCTATAAAAGCACAGAAACCCGTAACTGAGTTGGACTTGGGCTTATCATGCCCAGAGTGTCGTTTTCCCAGGGGTCTTTAGTCAAATTCTCAAGGAACCAGATGAAAGCTAGGAGCCTTGATGTACCATCCTCCCTCCAGCACAGACACACACAGACACACACACACGCACGCGCACGCACACGCACGCACGCAGGCGTGCGCTCACTCTCACATGCATAATTCTTCCCTCTCTCCCCAGGGACCTAGTTAAAACTTCCATCACTTTTGCCGGTAAACAGCTCTCCATGCCCTGACCTCTTCAGCCGGGAGAGCCTGGACCAGCCACGTGGCCTCCCTGAGCCTGGGGACAGGACGGACGAGCAATAAACCCTTCCCCCGTGCTTCTGTGTCTCAGGTTTGACCTTCATGCTGGGCCAGTGAGCTGACGGCAGTAACCACGTCCCCACCCCCACCTACAGCTGTACAGTTCACACCGTGGCTTCCGGCTGTGATTGTTATTCTTGCATTGATGCCCGTATCAGCTCAGAGACACCTTCTGGGGATTCTTTGAACATAAGAAGTAGTTCCCGTCTTTGTACTCGTCTCTTCTGCCTGTGACACTCTTTCTGGGACTGGCTTCTTCCCATTATTTGCTCTCAGCTCTGGATGTGCTCGCTACCGGGTATTAGTCTGATTATCTTCTCTGTCATCACTCAGGGAAGCTCGGGGGCTGGGAGAACCCCGGGGGAGGGGCTGAACGCAGCCCCAGCGAGTTCCGGGAACTTTCTAGAGGAAGGAACAGCGACACTGAGTTCCGAGGATGACAGGCTGTGTTTGGGCTTCTTCGCTGGCTTCCTGTGTTGATTATTTTGTTTTATTGCCCACCAAATGCCAACTCATAAATCTGCTCAGGGTGTTTTTGTTTTGTTTTTCTGTCAAATCATCCTAGCTCAAAAAAAAAAATTTTTTTTTTTTTCCAATATCTTTTTGGACCATTTTGGGGGCAGTATCTTTCTGGACCATTTTGTGTCGTGAAAGCTGCCTGAAGACTTTCAGTGCCAAAGTCAGTCATGTGCATGTTCTGTTTTTGGAAAGAAGGATGTTGTACGTACAGAAAATGCCAGGACCTGACCCAGCTCCATCCACTTTCCTTTGATCCTTGTACCCATGACCAGAAGGTGAAAGAGGATTTTGAGTTAAATTCCTCCTAAGCCCTGACCATGGGCTTTATTTGGCAAGGCCTTTCAGTTTCCTGGGTGATGCCAGTTTTATGAGGAGACACTGGGCTTTTGGCAAAGGGGAACTATGACATCAGGTTTGGGCCAGAAAAGGTTGGGACAGAAGAGATTAGAGGTTTCGTTATGAAGGAAGGGTTTGGTGTCCAGTGAAGTTTTCCAAATATTCATGCTGCCAATGAATGTGGAAAGGGAGGATTTAAAATGCCCCCATGCCTCGGGTGTCTCTCTCTGCATAGATCTTTGCTCTTCCCTATTGTGTCCAAGGCGTTGCTCCATACTTACGATGTGCTAGACACACCATGTGAAAGGATTTTCCATGATGTGTTATCCTTGTAACAACTGTGTAAGGTCAGGGCTGCCCTGTGAAAAGGGAGGAGATGGAGTTCAGAGAGGTGGATGAATTTAGCCAAGGCTGCACAGCATTGGCAAGTCACGAAGCTGGTCTTGCACTTGGGAGTTTGGCATGTAACCACTGCTTTATGCCACACCTCAGGCCCTGAGGAGAGACAGGAAGGGAGGGGCGTTGATTGAGAACCCAGGTGCTCTACAGAAGTCGCTCGGCCAAGGCCACCTGGACTCGGTCAGGTCTGCTTAGACGTGAGTTTTGAGGGACATGAACTCGTTGGGTGACAGTGACCTGTTGGCCCAGGTATCGCCGGTGGGTGGTTTGATGCCCTGGGAGTCGATTGGAGCAGAGCCCGTGACCAGGTTGCGCGTGGCTGGTCCTGGAGGAAGTGGTACGTGAGAGGGAGGGAGCGGTGAGGTGACCTGGGGGGGTGGGGGTGGGGGATGAGGCCTGCAGCCTGAAGGCGAGTCCTGCTCTTTGAGGTCAGGCAGCTGCTGCCCTGACTTCTCTGGTTCTCTTTAATAGGAATAGAGTAATAGTACCTGTGTTTTCTCTAAAAGGCAGGTTTGAGGAGGCAGTGAGGGGATGCACCTAAAGGCTTGTGGCCCAGCCCTGGCGTACAGTATGTGCTCAGTAAATACATGGGAGTTGTTACTTGCGCTATTGTTGCTAGTGACCTGGCTCAAACAGAGGCTTCTTGGGGGTAGGCAAGCATGGCCGCTGCCTGGGCAAGTTTCTTTGAATGAAACATCAGGTAAAGGGAGACCTGGGGTTTGGTACAGTGAGGGGGGGTCACAGTTGTCTGCTTCCTGGTGCGCTGAGCTCCAATTTCAACCGACGGGGACCAGTTTCGAAGTCTGAAGGGCACTGTTCCTCAGTGCCAGCAGCCCGGGTGATCCCAGGAACATGCTGGGCATTCCGTGTGGGCTCCGCTCAGGGGGAGGGGAAAAGGAAGGAAGTGGGGGAGACTTTTCCACAAAACAGGTGTCATCCCACTAAGCATCGGCTCTGCTGTCACATGGTCCTGGTTTCAAATGCTGGGCTCCTGCACCTTATCTTCTTGTGACCTTGGGAAGTTGGTCTGCTTCTCTGAGCATCAGTGTCTCCGTCTGCACAGAGGGGTTGAGGCCGTGGACTTGAAAGGACTACGGGAGCCTGGGGCAATCGACGGCTAGCAATGGAGATGGAGAAGTCCCAGAGGAGCAGGCAGGGACTCGGGCTGGGGGGCCAGCTTGGGTGCCAGAGAGCAAGGCGAGCGGGGACACAGGTCAGCGTTGATACCACTGCTCGTCTGCTCCGCATCTTGCACCTGCATTGCCGGAGTGATGCCTCTCAGGCCAGAGAACATCCCTGGATCCTACAGCCACTGGCTGCTTCTCTCTCTCTGACACACCAGACTCCTCGCAGACATGGGCTGGGGCCAAAGTCCCCCCGCAGCAGAAAAACAGCTCAGAACAGAGCACCCCGGATTGAGACCCGAGGCATTCCTTGAATCCCTGGCCTACTTCCTGGGTCACATCACTCAAGCTTCACTTTCTCTCTTTAAAAAAGAGAATCGGAATTCTCATTCTCCTCACCTGCCCAGGTATTGATGAGGGTCAAACCAGGTGACATCCAGGAAGGGCTTTGCAAGCTGTCTAATACCTACAGTTGGAGGGGTGGTCACTTTTACTGAGGATGGCTGGGTCTGACATGCCGGCTTTATCTGGGGCCATTAGCAAAGAAGAGGTGGAATCTTCCTTGAAATAAATTCCCCAGAGCTCTGGTTGGTCGCCCCCAAACATATGCAGGCAGACACAATACAAATGTTACAAAAAAATACTCAAATGTCTTTGATGGCCCATCCTGGAAAGTAGAGCCTGGTTGGAGAGGTTGGATGATGTCTTAGTATATAGTTCACTCCTGCATTCAGCTTTAACCGGCGTTTATCAGAAACCTCCCTGTGCCCAGTACTGGGGGAAAGGTCCCAGCTTTGTGGCCTTGGGTAAGTCATTTCATCTGTGAGCCATCATTTCCTGGCCTGAAAATTCAGATAATAGTTGTCCCTCCTTGGCTTGTTGTGAGGGTTAAATGAGATATAATATGCAAAGCCCAGTGCCTGGCATGGCGTTCCCATGGGGGCTGATAACTGGTCCCTTGCTATTACTATTATATTATTGGCCAATAATTATTGTTACTGTTAGGTTTCTCCACCTCTCTGATCCTGTTAAATGCTCCCGGGAGTCCTGCAAGGATTATTTTACTTCTCTCTCAGTGCCACTCCATTTCCCCACCCTGTCTTCCGTGCGAATTAAGCGCCTGGGGTTCATGGCCCCAATTTATGGACAAAGAAAGAGGTACAGCTGCCAAAGCCTATTGGTCCAGGTCTCAGAGAGGCAGAGAAGAGGGGTCCTGGGGTTGCCCCTCCTCTGCCTCTATCGAGATGGGCCAAATTGGATGGTTTCTGCCAGTGTGATGCTTGCATGAAACTCCTCATCTAAGGAAAGAAATGCCAATGCTGGTGGAGAGAGAGCATCAGGCAGAGAGCAGGACGGAAGAAGAAAGAGCTGAGCAATAGCCCGAACTTTCTGTTCAAATGCGTTTTTTGGGGAAGGGGCAAGAGCAAAATGAACAAGTTCTGCCTGAACGGGCATGATTTAATGTGGCCAGGGCGTACTGATAATAATATGAGGGCGTTTCCTGCTCTGGGGGAAGTACTTGGATTTTTCATGCTCTGCCAGTCCCGTGGGAGACGGACCTGGGAGGAAGTTAGATTTTTGGGACATGTCACATCTCTTTTCTTTTACAGTCAAGAAAATCTATTTATTTAATTAAATTTCCTTTGAGTTTGGTTTTTCCCTTGAGCTAATTTTCTCTAATGTTTTCTTTGTTTCCCAAGATGTCGGTTAGGGCAGACTTTATCAATAGAAACGACAGTATTAGTAACAACAACAATAAAGATTGTAATAAAATCCAAACAGCACCACATCGTCTGGCCTCTGAAGTGTGTAGCTGAAGCCATGTCTGTCTCTTTAGAGGAATCTGTCGTTATCTTGTAGCTTACGTAGATTTTGTTCCTCCCGTGTCTGCCTCAAGGGTTTGAAGCTTGAGGTCTGAGAGTTTTCTGAGAAAATCTTTTTAATCATCTAGAAACCATTCAGGCTTTAGGAGGTGGCGTATCCACCCCCTGCCTCCCTTTCTTCCTTCCTTCCTCCCTCCTTCCGTCCTTTCCTTCTCTATTCTAGCCTGGCCAGCTGTCTTTGGGGAAAATAGAGGAAGACTTGCTAAGAATGAGCCTATCTCCTTTATGCCGTTTTGAGATGTATTAAATAACCTAGTGCAGGGACTGGCAAACTATGGCCCGTAGGCCAAATCTGGCCAGCTGCCTGCTTTTTAAAATAAAATTTTATTAGATCACAGCTATACCTATTCATTTATGTACTGTCTGTGGCTGCTTTTGCATTACAATGGCAGAGTTGAGTAGTTGCAAGAGACTGTATGGCTCACAAGTCAAAGTATTTTACTATCTTGTCCTTTACAGAAAAAATTTGTCAATCTCTGTTCTAGTCCTTGACTGTGGGCCTTTATGGTTTTTCATTTTTTTCTGCTGTGTGTGCCTGTGAACGAGTAAGCTTGTTCATTTATTGATTCACCAAACATTTAGGAGCACTTTTTTGGTGCCAAGCCTCCTGTTAGGTACAAGGGGTGTTTCTTGTCTTTAAGGAATTATTGCAATGCAATAAGATACAAACAGAGGGCTGTGTCTGCTGCAGTGGTGACAGGAAAGAGGAAACAGGCAGTGTTTTGGAGGCTGAGTGCAGGAGAAAGCTAGAGAAACCTTCATAGCAAGGAGACATTTGAGATGGGTATAAAAATAGAAAGTTTCCCAAGTGGCCGGGGGACCATGACCTCCCAGTCATGGGAACAGCCTATAGTGAGGTATGTGATTGTGATAAAGCATGAACAGCTCAGAGAGTTGGAAGTAAACTTGGAGGATGGTTTGAGTGATGAAGGGAAAAGATGAGACTAGTAAGATAGGTGAGAGGCTATGTGGCAGCACTCTAAGGACAGGAATGGTGACTTTTGTGTCTTTATTCTGTTATGACTACCTCCAGGCCACAGCTTAGGAGTGGTGTGTCGTTGATGGGGTTCATAACTCTGAAGGGTATCTCAAGGTCACCGCATCTGCAGTTAGCTTTGGAGGTGGCTGATCTGGATCTAGGTTGGCTTTCCATTTTTATACCCATCTCAAATGTCTCCCTTTAGAAATACTTTATCCTTTTGGAATTTACTCCTCTCTTTTCACGGCCAGTGAGAATGTTAGCAGTAGAATTCTCCAAGGAATAGTTCCTGTTTTACAGTAGAGTACAGATGGCAGTTAGGAGGCTGGCCAGGGGAGAAGAATCTGCAGTCTGGTGTATTCCATAGAGTGTCTGGGCAAGTCCCAGAGGGACAGCCATGTGGTCTGGATACTGGATTCCCTTTGAAGGCCTGAGATCAGGGCTGAGAAGTCCTAGGGTTGGCAAGATTGGGCCGAGTTGACCTTGGACACTGGCTGCCCTTGTAACTTGGGACAGGTTGCCCACAAGGGGAGGTCCAGGGCTTGTACATTTGCTTTGATAAAGGGGCTTAGAGATCTTTGCTTCCTCATCTGTGAAATAGGGTAATTATAATACTTACTTCTTAGGATTATTGTGATCATTTAATGAGCTACAATAAAAAGCAAGTGCCTCGAACAGTAAGCTCTCAATGAAATGGTTCAGTAATGAAATTACCGTCTGGGACAGCATTTTCTAAAGGATGTTGAGGGACGTTTACTTAAAACAAAAATCAAACAGGTTTCTTTCCTGTGGGGCTCCTTGGTGCAGGTACTAAGTTGCTATGTACTGTGATTTTACTTACAGCATCAGGATTCGACCCAAACTTGGTTATGGCTCCTGTTTTCACTGAGGATATGTTGATACAGTGTCTCATGAAGCAGGCTTTGGGGAATACTGTTTAAGGGAAGGGTGACACCTACCGAGGGCTTCCGCTGTGTCAGGCACTGTGCTAGGCTCTGGGGATATAAGAGTGAACAAGAAGCACACAGTCCTGGCCTCACAGACCCTGACGGTAATTCCTAGAGTTCACACGAGAGCCCCGAGCTGCTCTGCGCCTCACTGTTACACTCTGTAAAATGGGAACAATATGAGTCTCTGCTGCATTTTATCTTGCCAAGAGTTTGGAAGGGTAATGAGAAATATTGACTTGGGCAAGAGTTAGTAAAACTGAACTGGGGAAGAGTCACGCTTAAAGCATAATGTAGGAGCTCAGAGCACAGACCTTGGAATCAGTCAGCTGAGGTTGGAGAACCAGTTCTGCCTAACTGTGGTCTCTAACTGTGTGACCTTGTGCAAGTTACTTAATGTCTCTGGACCTCTGTTGCCTCTTCTACAAAATGAGGAGAGTACTACCATTACCTCATAGGGTTGTTATGAGAATTTAATGAGTTATACAGCACTGACATGTATGAAGTGCTTTATATTTGTAAAAGAAGAATCAATAACAATAGTAATAATAACAGCCAACATTGGTGGATTGTTTGCTCTGTTCCAGGCACTTTGCATGGATTTGTTTAATTTATTCCTCACAGCAACCTTACCTGGTAACTACAGTTATTATCTCCATTTAACAGATGAGAAAACTGAGGCTTAGAGTTAAGCCCCTGTCAAGAGGACACAATTTGTAAGTGACAGACTCCAGTGCTTGAGGTTGTAACCACTGCCCCATCCCTACGTAGATGAGATTATTGTGGAGCAGAGTGTGTCTACCAGGCAGGGGTCCAGCTTGTGGACGCATGTAGAGAGGAGAGCCCAGCAGAGCTAGGGGGCAGACTGCATTCAGTTTAGCATTTCCCTTTTTTTTTTTTTTTTTAACGAAGATCATTCAGGTCCAGTCTTTCTTCCTCAGACCTTCAGGAACCTGTATGCCGTCTCCTTTTTTTCCCTTTCAAAGGCAGACTTGATTCTCTTTCCTCCTCCTCTCTCTATCCTTTGTAATGGCCTTTTGAAGTCAGAAGTACAGTTGAGGGCTCCTAAGAACAGATCTATAAAAGAGAGAACTACTTTCCACAAGTGTTTAAACATGGGAGCCCTAATACTTGAACCAGTTCTCTGTGTGTGTGTGTGCGTGTATGTGTGTGTATGTGTCTGTGTGTGTATTTTTAAAAAAGATCTTGCCAAATGCTAATACCTGCCTCTGCTAATGTCAGGCAGTGCTTCATAGAGGTCACCTTTCAGACTTCGTGTGTCTCTTGCTTGTCATCTTCTGAATACTTTGAGAGTAAGGGGCTTGACCCCCTCCCTAAGAAGCAGTGTATTTTAAGAGTGCCTTTTTGTTGTTTGTTTGCCTATTCCAGTGTTTTTTTCTCCTCGTCTTTTAAAATCTTCCTTTTTCTCCTTCCCAGTGCCCCGTAGCCTGACCCTGCCTTGCTTATCTAAGACAATAAAACAGGAACAAGCTAACGTCAACCCCGTGGACAGGTTGTTGCCGCAGCTCTGGCTGAGGCTGCAGAACAGGATTGCCATGGTCTTTGCAAAGAGAGAATTTAAGTCCCTTAGCACCTGGGAGGGTTGGGTGTCTTCTCTGCGACCACACTGGGCTTTGTCAGCTGGTGACTGAGCAGAGGCAGAGCGAGACGTGCTTAAGGGGGCAGTTGTCCTAGGTGTGGGTCAAAAGGGAGTGGGTGCATTCATTCACTCATTCATTCATTCATCCAATTTTTCCTCCTTCCTTCTCTTTTACCCTCTTTCCTTTCTATCTTTCTACCCTTTGCTCCATCCATCCATCCATCCATATATCCACCCATCCATTCATATCAATTCATCCATCCATCCATCCATCTACTCATTCGTTCACTCACTTACCTACCCACTAACTCATACAGCCACCCAGTCACACTGCCACCCACCTATCCACCCATCTGTCCAGCCACTCATCCACCCATCTGTTCATCCCCCTGTCCATCTTCCGTCCACTCACCTATCTTCCATCCATCCACTCATCTGTCCATCTACTCATCTATCACATTTACCCACCCATCCATCTATTTATTCATCTACCCATCCATCTATTTATTCATCCACCCATCCATCTATTTATTCATCTACCCATCCATCTATTTTATAGGTACCAAGTCCCTTCTATGCACCAGACACTTTGGTCAGTGCTGGAGATTGAGAAATGATGAACAAGGCCCCTGCCCTTCTGGCGGACAGAACCACCTAATGAAGGAGACAGACAGTAGACCAGTAAACAAAGGAATGAGGCGATTTGAGAATCTGACAAACACTGTGAAGAAAGTAGTGAGAGAACCATGTTAGTTAGAAGAGACAGTGAAGGTTTCTTTGAGGAACATTTGAACTGAGATCTGAAGAATGTAAAGGGGAGAGGAAGTGGCAGAAAGAGTTCTCCAGGGCTTCCCTGGTGGCGCAGTGGTTAAGAATCCACCTGCCAATGCAGGGTGCACGGGTTCGAGCCCTGGTCCTGGAAGATCCCACATGCCGCGGAGCAACTAAGCCCGTTTGCCACAACTACTAAGCCTGCGCTCTAGAGCCCGCGAGTCACAACTACTGAAGCCTGTGCGCCTGGAGCCCGTGCTCTGCGACAAGAGAAGCCACTGCAATGAGAAGCCTGTGCACTGCAACTAGAGAAAGCCCGCACGCAACAACAAAGACACAATGCAGCCAAAATTAAATAAATTTTTTTAAAAAAAGAGTTCTTCAGGCACAGGGAATGGTTGTATGTTGAAGGAAAGTAGTTCCGACTTAAGGAAGTAACCAGAGTTCTCTGTGGCTGGGGCCACTACATCCATGCTCCCATGAAGGTACCCATCTGCCCATGCACCTGTTCATTCATCCATGTACATCCATGCGTCCTTGCATACATCCATGTATCTCTCTGTGTACCCATCCATCGTCCATGTTCACATCAGTCCTGCACCCGGCACATATTCATGCACCCATGCATCCATCCGTGTACCCAGTCACTTATCTATGTAGCCATTCATCCATGCATCCATCCGTGAACTCATTTCTCCATCTATGCATCCATCAATTATCCACATGCACATCCATCCATGCGCCCAGGTACTCATCTGTGTACCCATCCATTCAACCATCTAACAAGCGTTAACTGACCACCTGTTACATATCAGACACATCTCTCCTCTTACTTAATCTCTCAGTAGCAGATACAACCATTGGCCACATCTTCCTTTTGGAAACATTCTCTTCTCTTGGCTTCCAAGCGGGCACACTCTCCTGGTTTACTCCTACGTTTCTGGCTCCTACGTGCCTAAAACTGAATTTGCTCATCTTCCTCTCAAATTGCCCTTCCTGTAAGTGGCAGTACCATCTCTCTAGTTGTTCAAGCTGGCAACCTGGGAGTCATCCTGATTTCAGCCCTACCCTCACTCCTCACAGCCTGTACATCCCCAGGTCATGTTAATTCTGTCCCCAGAATGTATCTCAAATATTCCCACTTCTCACCACTGCAACCCTCGTCTTTTGCCTGGGTGACCGCAGCAGCCTCCTATCTGGTTTCCGTGCTTTCACACTTGCTCCCCTCCAGTGTCTTCTCTACTTGGAGTCAGATTAATCTCTTATCATCCCAAATCAGAACTTGTGGCTCCCCTGCTTAAAATTGTATGTCCACATAAAAAAATAGATTAGGTAGGAAGTTCTATAAAAGTAATTCAGACGATAACTGTACTTAACATGGATTAATTACTCTGTGTCAGGCATTGTGCTAAGTGCTTTATACGCATTATCTCATTTAATCCTCCCAACAGCGTGATGAGGTAGGTGCTCTTACTGTCCCCATTTTATAGATGAAGAGACTTGAGAAACAGAGAGGTGAAGTCACTTTTGTAAGATCTTACAGATCAGAGGAAGAGCTGGGATTTGGACCTAGACCTGTGGGATTCTCAAGTTCTTGCCTTTTAACCTCAGCTTTACAGGGCTTTGACATAACGAAAGCTCCATAATATATCTACAGACTTGGAAAAGGGTGATGTCGGCTCTTCTGGTGGTTTTGGTTAAGCACTTGAAAGTTCTTTCGCTTTGAGGAGGGAGGTAGACCAGATGAACCACATTTGGAACTCTAGCACTCGTGTTCCTTGAAAGGCCTTAAATGGCAGGGCCACCTAGATATTTCTTTTTCAGTCTGCTGACAAGTTTTGTTGCAAATTTGAGGCCAGTCTGCGGCCGATGAATGTCTGGGTTCGGGGTGGTGGTGCACGTCTTTGCCTTTGGTGTTGGATGGTCCCGGGTAAGAACGTGACCTTACTGATGCGGAGAAGCCTTTCTATTTCTTCATATTCCTCCTTCCCCCTGGGATCTGGAGCCAGAGTCTGGTTTTCAAATTGCAAGATAACGATCTGATTTAGTGATTTATCCGATTAGGCTTAAATGTATTTATTACATGCTTAAACATATTCCAGTGAGCTCTGAAAATGAACCGCAGGACTGTCCTGGGATGAATTTCCGGGACCCGCTGGAGCAAGTTCAAGAAATCATAATCTACTTAGAGGAAAACAGAACCAGGTCCTAATCCAATCGGCATGTGCGTTAGAGAGCACATCCCCCAACCCCTGCCCACAAAGGTTAAAAGGAGGCTCTGTCTTCCAAGGGGGCCAAGGTCACCTGGACATTAACATGTCTCTGGATTCTCCCTCCCCACAGAAGTGGTGTGGGGAGAACACCTTATGTACCCTTTATTTATTGTTCTAAAGTAATATTTATTTCTCTTTTTGACACCCAAATCATATTTATTTGCAAAAATTCTGTAAAATAAAGAAGAGAATAAAAAAAGCAAACCCAAATCATCCGTAATCTTGTTCATAGTCACATTTTATGGTGGGTCCTTTCAACACCTAAAAATGCCTTAAAAATTGCCCAAGTAACACAGGATTACCTTTTAATTATGATAATCCCCAGGCCTTTTTTTCTATGCATTTTAAACAAAATAGAAACAATATCAAATTGTATAGATTGTCTTATACCCTTTTGCCTTCACTCAATTTTCTTTTTTGGCCATGTCATTAATTAACTTTTGAAAATATCACATCTAATAGCTACACCCAGTTTCTTCCTGTGGATATGGTGAATTTGCATAACCACTGGTTTTTGGTTATGTTGTACTTTCCGTTTTTGTTATTATTAACACTAGTGTCCTGAACATCTTTGTATCATCTGGTCTTTGTATCATCTACTCTCATTCCATTTCTTTTAAAGATGGTATATTTTAAGAACTTCACTGAGTATAATCAACATATAATAAACTGCACAGATTCAAGTATACAATTTGATGAGTTTTGACATATGTATACACACGGGAAACCAATGTCACGAATTAAGACAGTGAACATATCTATCACTACCAAACTGTCTTTGAATGGCTTCGTTTTCCTTGCACTCTGAGGTGACCTCACATGTCTAGGACGCTCTTAGCAACTTCTGATCCCCTTGTGGTCCTAGGACACAACTTAGGACCTGCCCTGCATGTAGAAGATGCCACAGTTCACCAAATGGAAGAATGCAACTTAACACCTGCCTGCCTTGAATGCCTTTAGTGACAGGGAGCTCATGCCCCCAAAAAAGTCGGCCTCCTTTCACGGCTGGCTGTTCTGCCTGTTTCTCCCTTGACCAATCTCAGACTGGCCTCCTGGCACAGCTTACACTCTCTGGTTTTAATTCTGCCCTCCAGTCTTCTCAGGGCGCGTTCCTTCTCTCCCTCCTGACCGCTGCTTCTTTCCCCATTTCATTCATTTCCCCTGGGGCCTGCCACAAAATATTTTGACCATGGTGGTGGTGAGTGCGACTTACCCAGTCCTTGATCTCACAGTGTTCATGATTAGGTGGGGAAGATAGACATTCAACAACTAAGTATGTAAATAATGATTTAACTCCGGGGTGAGCCTCACTCTGAAGGAGAGGGGCGTAAGGAGCCATGAGAGCTTATAATGTGGAGATGATCTTTTTTGGGGGTGAGGTCAGGGAAGACCTCTATAGAAAGTGACATTTCATGAGCTTTTGCTTGTTGGGAGATAACATCTTATGCTTCTTTTCAGTTTTCTCTTCTCTGGACCAAACATTTTCAGTTCCTTCGGCCGTTTCTCCTTGGGCAGGACTTTCAGACCTCTCCATCCCCCTCTGCTTTTTGTCATCCTTGCATCCTGTGCCAGAAGAGCACTGCAAGCTCCACCTCTGAGGACATTACTTGCCTAATCACACAGTCAATGACTGCATTCATTTCCTTCCTTCAGCCACAGGAAATTTTCAGTAGGATCAAAGGCTGACTGAGAAGCAACAATAACCACAATAATACAACGACACCCATGAACATCTATCAAATGCTTCTCTTTCCTGTGCTAAGCCTTTCCCAGGAACTCGTTCACCTCATTCTCCCCATGACAATATAAACTCACTAGTAAGAGCCAACCCTTTACGGCATGTGGGGTGTGAAGCCTCTGTTGTGAGTGGTTTATGCATCATAACTCACTTCATCCTCATAGCAACCTGATGAGGCTCTGCCCACTTTACAGATGAGGACATTGAGGCAGAGAGAGGTTAAGCAATTTGCCGCAGGCCACACAGCCAGGATCAAGCCCTCAGAGTCAGTGGTTGGAGCCACCAAGCACTCTACGGCCTCTGTTATGGTTCCAGTTTTCCAGGTGGGGATATTAAAGGTTTGGAGGGGGGGCGGCAATGGGGAATCTTCCCAAGGCCAAATGGTGATACTGGAATTTGGCCCCAGCAATGTGACCCTAGAGGTTATCCTTAAACTCTGTTCCGCCTTCTCTTTGGAAGAGCATCTTGAGGAGAGGAGGTTGGGCGTGTGAGTCCCAGGTTCGGCAGGGAGGAGTCTTTCTCCACTGTCCTAGCCCCCGGGGTCTAATCCAGGTCTCATGGGGAGCACCAGTGTTGGCACACAAATGTGAGCATCGGGAGAGGGTCCTTCATAATGAGGGCCATCGCTCAGATCCTGGAAGGGGTGCCCTTTCTTTAAAGAGCGGTGAGCCTGCTGTGGGAAGGAAACTCGTCACAGGCTGAAACGTGTATCCATGATCTGGAATGAGTGTGGTGTCAACCTTTCCCCCTTTTCTCTAATTATTGAGTCATTGATTAGAGCCGTCTAATTTCCTCTGCTGTTTCCAGTTGGGAATGTGGAGAGGGTCGTGGAGGGAGGGAGAGACCAGATCATTATCTCTTCTGCCACACTCAGAGCCTAATGAAGTTTTGCTAGAACAGCATAGAAATTCAGATGTGAACAGACAGTAGGTCTTAAGGGATTTCTCTTTGTCAGCAAACTTTCTCTTCCAGAGGAAGAGAGACTGTCACGGGGAGGCTCTAACAGTCTTGAAATGGCTTATCAAAACTTTCATGAGTAGGAGTTGGTTAAAAGCTGAGTTCCGGGACTGCTGGTGACATTTGTCAAAAGGGCATTCTCCCCCGTGGCCCAGCCATTCCAAACATAAGCGTGCCCATCTGTCTGGTGGCTTCCTTGTGCTGTGTGCGTGATGGTTCAGGGTGTAGGCTATGGGACCCACCTGCACAGCCCTGGGGTGGAATTTCTGCTCTGCCCTCACGAGCTGATGAACCTCAAGCAAACTCACTTTACTTCTCTAACCTTGTTGCCTTATCTGCAAAGTGGGTGGTCATTCCTACATGACAGGGTTGCTGTGTGAATTAACTAAAATTGCACATCTAGAGCCCTCAGCTCCGTGCCTAGCCCCTGGTGAACACCTGGTGAGGGCAGCTGTTCCATTGGGCCAGTTTCTGTGCTGGGCATTGAGGACACAAGGATGACCATGATACAGACCTTAACCTTTACGGAACACCCAGGTTGCTAGAGGTGTAAACTAATAAATAGAACAAAGAGTTACCCCAGCTATGGTCCAGGACTCTCCCCTTCAACCACCATAACCTTCCAGTGGTTCCATGATGACCAAGAAAAGACAAAGCCACTTCACAGATACTTGTAAAATGTTGTCATAGTTACCACTGCTGTGTAATAAACCATCCCAAAGTTAATGATGTTAAATAGCAACCATTTTATTATGTTAATGGATTCCTAGGGTCAGGGACTGGGACAGGGTACAGTGGGGATGACTTGTGTGTGCTCCATGATGGCTGGTGGCTGGAATCATCTAAAAGCTGACCCACACTCACATGTCTGGAAGTTGATGCTAGCTATTGGCCAAAGCCACAGCTGGGGTCCTCAGTGAAACTCCTACACATGGCCTTGCCCTGTGGCTGCTTGGGTACCCTCACAACATGCCACAAGTGCAGTCTTAAATTTTCTAGTAGCCACATTGGAAAAGAAAAAAGAAACAGGTAACATTAATTTTTTCCAGCTTTACTGACATATAATTGAAATATAACTTTGTTTAAGGTATATGATGTGATGATTGGGTACCATGTATGGTAATCAGTGATTACCACCATCAGGTTAGTTAACACATCCTTTTTTAAATTACTTTTAAAAAAAATAAACTTATTTATTTATTTATTTATTTATTTATGGCTGCATTGGGTCTTCGTTGCTGTGTGTAGGCTTTCTCTAGTTGTGGCGAGTGGGGGCTATTCTTCGTTTCAGTGCACGGGCTTCTTGTTGCGGTGACTTCTCTTGTTCCAGAGCACGGACTCTAGGTGTGTGGGCTTCAGTAGTTGTGGCATACGGGCTCAGTAGTTGTGGGTCACAGGCTCTCAAGCGCAGGCTCAGTAGTTGTGGCGCATGGGCTTAGTTGCTCTGCGGCATGTGGGATCTTCCCAGACCAGGGCTTGAACCTGTGTCCCCTGCATTGGCAGGCGGATTCTTAACCACTGTGCCACCAGGGAAGTCTCTGTAATTACCTTTTTGTTATTGTTGTTGTGATGGGGAAATATTATGGCTCTACTCTCATACCAGCTTTTAAGGACACAATACAGTATTGTAAACTACGGTCACCAGACTGTACATTAGATCCCTGAAACTTATTCATCTTATAACTGAAAGTTTGTACCCTTTGACCAACGTCTCCCCATTTCCCCCATCTCCAGCCCCTGGCAACCACTCTTCTATTCTCTCTTTCTATGAATTCAGTGTTTTTAGATTAAATGAGATCATACAGTATTTGTTTTTCTCTGTCTTACTTCACTTAGCAAAATGGCCTTAAGGTCCATCAGTGTTGTCACAAATGGCAGGATTTCCTTCCTTTCTATGGCTGAATAATATCCAGTGTGTGTGTGTGGGTGGGTGGGTGGGTGTGTGTACACATATTGAATTGTATGAGTTCCTTATATATTTTGGATATTAACTCCTTATCAGATTTATAGTTTGCAGATATTTTCTCCCCAGCTGTATATTACTTTTTCATTTTGTTGATTGCTTGTTTTGCTGTGTAGAAGCTTTTTAGTTTGATGTAGTCCCATTTGTTTATTTTTGCTTTTGTTTCTTGTGCTTTTGGTGTCATATCCAAAAAATCATTGCCAAGACCAATGTCAAGGAACTTTTTCCCTATGTTTTCTTCTAGGAGTTTTATGGTGTCAGGTCTTACATTTAAGTCTAATACATTTAGAGTTTATTTTTGTGAGTGTAAGATACAGGGCCAATTTCATTCTTTTGCATGTGACTAATCATTTTTCCCAATACCATTTATTGAAGGGACTATGCTTTCCCCATTGAGTGTTCTTGACTCTGTTGTCAAATATTAATTGACAATGTGTGGGTCTATTTCTGGGTTCTCAGTTCTGTTCCATTGGTCTATGTGTCTGTTTTTATGGTGGTACCAAACTGTTTTGATTACTGTAGCTTTGTAATATGGTTTGAAATCAGTAAGCATGATGCTTCCAGCTTTGTTCTTTCTCAAGGTTGCTTTGGCTCTTTGGGGTCTTTTGTGGTTCCATACAAATTTTAGAATTTTTTTTTTCTATTTCTGTGAAAAATGACATTGGAATTTTGATAAAGATTGCATTGAATCTGTAGACAGGTAACTAATTTTAATGTGTTTTATTTAACCCTGCATATCCAAGATATAATTATTGCAATATGTCATCAAAATAAAAAAAATTATTGAGACATTTTACATAATTTTATTTTATGCTAAGTCTTTGAGAGCTCGTGTATATTTTACACTTAGAGCCCATCTCAATTCAACTAGCCACACTTCAAGGGTTTAATAACCACATGTGGCTGGTGCCTACCCTATTGGACCAGGCAGCTCTGGAGCTCTCTGAGGTGGGTAGTGTGTGAACGTGAACAAGAAACATCTCGCATTGGAGACTTTATTATTATTATTATTTTTAAAATATTTATTTATTTATGTATG
Organism: Pseudorca crassidens; assembly: GCF_039906515.1. NCBI lineage: Eukaryota > Metazoa > Chordata > Mammalia > Artiodactyla > Delphinidae > Pseudorca > Pseudorca crassidens. Next base: position 80,760,057 of record NC_090307.1, on the reverse strand, counting down.
TATTTATTTATGTATTTATTCATTTTTGGCTGCGTCAGGTCTCAATGGCAGCATGTGGGATCTTTCCTTGTGGCATGAGGGCTCTTTATTGCGGCATGCAGGCTTCTCTCTAGTTGTGGCGTGCGGGTTCCAGAGCACGTGGGCTCTGTAGTTTGCGGCATGCAGTCTCTCTAGTTGTGGTGCATGGGCTCAGTAGTTTCAGCATGCGGGCTTAGTTGCCCCGTGGCATGTGGGATCTTAGTTCCCCGACCAGGGATCGAACCCTCGTCCCCTGCATTAGAAGGTGGATTCTTAACCACTGGGAAGATTCTTCCCCACCAGGGAAGTCCCGCATGGGAGACTTTAACCCAATGTATTCCAAATAGAATTCTGCTGCTCCCAGATCCCAAGCTCAGGGGGCTGACTCTCAGCAGGGACTTTCACTAAGCACGGTCAGCTGGTTTATTGAAGAAGAGGGCCACATAACTGTGCCCTTTCCTAAGCTCCAGGCAGGGCTGTGAATTTGCAAATGCTGCCCAGGAGATGCTCCAGCTCCCTGCAGCATCTCCAAACAGCTCCCTTTCTGAGCAGGCAAATCTATGAAGACCTCAACCCAATTTAGGACTCATCCTCTCTGTAGCTACCAAACCTTAGCAAATAAGTAGTGACGACACCAGTAACTAGAACCACCTTTCACCAACATCCTTACCAGGCTTACCATGTTAGCCTCATCACATACCTTATCTCACAACCACCCTGTGACGTGGATACTTCTAATATGCCCATTTGAGAGAGGGGAAACTCAGGCAGAGAGAAGTTAAAGTAACTTGCCAAGGTCTTAATGTGAAGCAGTACGTTTCAAACTTGAGTATGCATCAGAATCCCCTGGAGGCTTATAACAACACAGATTGCTGGGCTCCACCCTCAGAATTTCTGACTCTGTGGGTCTGGGGCAGGGCCCGGGAACGTGCATTTTAAATCAAGTTCCCAGGTGATCCTGAAGCTGCTGGTCTGGGGGCCACAGTTTGCGTAGCACTGTGCTGAAGTTAACGTTCCCCCCAAGCCGCTTCCCCTGCAGAAGGGTTGAAGGCACTAAAAAGTTATTTATCCTGAAAGCAGAAGGCGGGAGGGACACGGTCACACCTCGTTCTCACATATGAGCAGGGCTGTCGCGGGGCAGAGGGGGCTGTGCTGTGTGGGTGTAGAGGGCAGAGCAGGGGCCAGGAAGGCAGAAGTCACCTTGACCAGATCTGGGCTCTGTAAAAGAAAGAACTTTCTATTAGCCAGACATGTCCTCCCATAAGAGGGTTTGAGCTGAGACCTCACACTGGTCGGAGAGCAGGAAAAAAATCCTTTCTTTGGTGGATTTTCTGAAGATATCAGTTTCTCGAGTTTGCTACTCTTTTTAAAACGTCGTAGCACATTTTAATTTGGATTTAATTTTATTTTGTTTCACAACATCATTGTTATTGATTCATTTATCTTTAGCTTTGTTCTGATAAGCTCATTAACTTCGGCTGTTTTTTTTTTTTCATTTCTAAAAGCAACCCCAAATAATACCCCCTAAACAAAACAAAACAAAGAAAAAACAAAGAATAGGCGAAGGTCTAGGATGGTTGAACATGGTTTAACCATCTCCGTATTGCAGTAGCTGTCTGTCATTTCTTCTGCACGTTAGCTGGCAATGTTAAGATGAGGGCTAAGATGTGATGGTTTAATTGCCAGTCAGGTATCACCTTTAAAATTGAGAAAGGATTTAGTTAATATTAAACTGGGGTTTGATAGAGATGCTGTACAGTAAGGATTCATGGAGTGATAGCTCGTGAATTTTGTGGGCCCTTTGTTATTTGATGTACAAAAGCATATCGGTTTGTTAGGTTCCGTTGGTCAGCAGCTCATTGGTGGTCTGTCTTTAAGGAGTAGTGGCCTCGGTGAAATTTCTAGGGAGAAGAAACAGCAAGTGTAAACCCCTAAGGTGATGTATTAGTTAAGGTAATGCTGGTTATTATAGAAGGTAAACCTCAAAGTCTCAGCAGTAGAAGTTTATTTCTAACTCAGTTATTGTCCAAAATGGCTGTTTTTGATGGGAGGTGGGGCCGGGGCTCTGTTCACTCAGGAACCCAGGAGCCGGGCTCCGCCATCTTCAACATGGGGCTACTGGAGTTGTCCTGGATATTGATACCCAGAAGGTGGATGGCAGGGGGCTGGTGGGGGGAGGATTGAGCAGGTAGTTTTTCATGGACCTCCTTTCTCTTGTGGTCTGCCTTGCTTCCAACCATGTTCCATCGGCCAGAACTCTAACTGTGAAGGAGGCTGGGAAACGTGCAGATGTGGGCCCAGGAGGAGAGGGGGGCGCTTTCCGTGTGCAGCCAGCCAGCATGGGGATGAACTGGGTATTGTATTTTGGAGACCCCGTAAGGAGCTCACCAGGACTGGAGTGGGTGGGAGAGGAGAGCATGTAGGGCTTGAGGTTGGAGGGATGAGCACAGTCCCAGTATGAGATGCAATTAGACAAACACACTCTGTTTTCTTCGGAACACTGGCCAGTGAGATGTCGCAGGGAGTGGGCCCTGGGTTAAGCCTCTTTCAATGAAAATCTCACTTAATCCTCACAGCAACTCTCTGAGATCATTACTCTTATTATTCCCCTTTGAGAGGTGAGAAAACTGAGGTTTAGAGAGATTAAATAACTTGCCCATGGTCACATAGCTAATAAAGTTTGGAGCCGGGATTTAATCGCAGGCTCTAAGAAGCCATGGTGGAGTCCCTGGGCTAGTGGTTCTCAAACTTGCGTGTGCCATCAGAGTCGTCCGGAAGGCTTGCTGGGCTCCACCTTCCTGCTTCTGCTTGGATAGATGTGTGGTCCTAGGAGAGCATCATATATGTAATATGGACTCACTGTAATCCACCCAGGGTTCTCCAGGTAACTTGTTAGGGCTTCACACAATGGGGATCAACGTGGGCAGGGGGCAAACATAGAGATTCCTTTCCTTTCCCAGTGGAGTTTACAGTGCAGCTGAGAAACCAAGACATAAGACAGGGAATATTGACAACCCGAGAGATTACGAAAGTTCCAACATAATTATGTGGGAGCTGGTGCAGGCAGAGCACAACTAATTACCTCCTGAATAGTGCAGACCGTAAATATTACAGGAGCTCAAAGGGGAAGATGTCACCCCTGACTGGAGGGGCCTGGAAAGGTTTGAATGAGGAGACCTTTAAGGCAGGCACTGAGAGAGTAGATTTCAGGTGTTGTTATTTTTGTTTACTTATTTACATATGGATTATGTCTCCACCTACTAGAGTGGAAGCTCTTTGGGTGCAGGGATCATAACTCTTCTACTTCCACATCCTCAGTCCCCAAATGGTGCCCGGCATGTAGTAGCTTCTCAATAAACATTTGTTGAACAAAGGATTCTGTATGTGTAGTGGCTTCTAAGAGGCATTTATAGGTGAGGGTCCGCATATACAGAGGAATATTTCCTTGATCGGATGCATTAAATGAAATGACCGTAGTTTCCTTTCTTGCAGGACTTCTCAGGGCCTTGGATCTGCAGACTTGCTTGGAGAATCTCCGAAAGGGGGAGATGATATTCAGTGAGAGCTGAACTTAGAGCATCTAGTCTCTCTTTCCCACGGCTCCCGGTAACCCGCTGTGGAGCAGCATTATTTGCTGAAGCACAGTTTGGGAGGTGTGCTAAAGTGATGGTGGTTTTCTTCTGTATATTCTCTCCCTCTCTCCCTTCTCCTATGCCACCCTCAAGCCCTCCGTGGTTTTCAGGTGGTGCAGGGAGTGGGGGGATCACCCTGGCGGTCAGGTGGAATTTGGAGGTGGGTTTCTAAAATACCATGCAGCCGTGGATTTCCCGAGAGGCCCAGGGTGCGGCTGCTTCATTTCCTCCTCGCGTTGTTTCTGGAGCAGGGTGTCGGGTGAGAGTGACGCCGTGTCGCTGATAGCCCCCCTCCCTGTCAGGTTTCATCAGGGCCTAGAAGCTTCCCTGTGGCACCCTGTCGTGGCTGCTGGGCTGAGTCTGAGGGGCCTGAGTGGAACAGGTTTGTGTGATGTGCCCTCTTTGCCTGGGTCTCTCTGTAAGGGATCCTGACAGGGGAGGGGCTGCCAGGGGAAGGTGGGTGACAGGTGTCGGGTCGGGGACAGGCCACCCTGGGAGGTCAGAGGCCTGTTCCGGAGACCCAGCCGATATCTTTGGCTCCTGCAGGGATTAATTTGATTTTCAATTCATGGAGCACTAGAGCATTATTGCGCTTTAAAAGGAAGGGGGTTCTGATTCATGCTCCAGCATGGGTGAACCTTGAAAAAAGCCAGCCATTAAAGGCCCCATGTTGTATGATTCCGTTTCTGTGAAGTGTCCAGGATAAACACATAGAGGCAGAAAGCAGACTGGTGGTGGCCAGGGGCTAGGGCAGGGGGAAATGGGGAGTGACTGCTTAAGGGGTACAGGGTCTCCTTTGGGAGTGATAGAAATGTTTGAACTTAGATACACGTGGTCATTGCACAGGATTGTGACTGTAAATACCACTGAAATGTACACATTAAAATGGTTAATTTTATGTTATGTAAATTTCACTTCAATTAAAAAAAAAATTCCTTAGTGCGACTCTGTCAACTTAGAGAGAGGGAAACGGAGCCCTAGAGGAGTTTTGGGATCTGGTCTGGACTGGAACAGGGAGTCTCACCCCAGGCTGCAGTTAGAATCATATCCTGGGGAGCTTTTAAAAGTCTGGCTGCCTGGGCCTCACCCCCAGAGCTGATATAATAGGTCTGGGGTGGGGTCTGGGCAGCTAGAAGCAGGGATTGGAATATATAGCAGGTGAACAGCAAAGCCAGGGCCAGAGCAAGCGTCTCCCAAATCCCACGCTCCCACCCCGTGCTGTTTATACCCTCATCCCTCCTGAGTCTCAGCTGTCAGGAAATGCCAGACGCTTAAAGCGCGGCTCCTCACACTGTAACAAGCACATAAATCGTCTGCGCGTGTAGTACAGTGAAGATCAGGCTTCAGCAGGTCTGGGATGCGTGTGAGAATCTGCATTTTCTAACCAGCGCCTGAGCGACGCTGCTGCCGCTGGTCCAGGGACCACACTCAGCCAGGGTCTAAAATGCAAATGAATCAACATGTGAAAATTCAGGTTCAAAGACTTTTTAAAAAAGTATATAGCTCAAGAGAGTTATTGCTTGTTGAGCTCTGTCTTGTATCCTCTGGTCATTGTAGCCCTGACACTGGTTCTATGAAGCAAGGGTTTCGATTGTCCTTGTTGTACAGATGAGGACACTGAGGCTGAGAGGCGGGGAGTAACTTGTCCACACTTGAACGACTGTACTCTCCACCTGTCCTCTTCCTCGCCTCTAGGGAAGGGACGGGGGAGGGCCAGACCTGTGTGTCTTGGCTCAAGATGGTGCAAAGATGGCCAGGGTAGTATTCAGAGTCCAAATTCAGCACAGCCAGGCTGGTGCATGAAAAGGTGTGTGTGTGGGGGTGTTTGAATTCAACAAGTAGGTCCCTCGAATTAAGAGGTCTGTAGTTGACTTTGACAGGGCCTCCCATCTGCTGTCGATGGGGTGACTATCCAATATCTGGGGGGCAGGGATCACCAAGTCATCCTGGTTTGCCGAGGACTTTCCTGATTTTACCATGGAAAGTCCCCTGTCCCTGGAAATCACCCCAGTCCTTTGCAAACCGGGATGATTGGTCCCCTACTTAGAGTTCAGGAGTTCTTTACGGCTTCCAAGGATGCTGCTATGTTGGCCGTGGCTGGCGGGGCAAGATATCTGAAGGTGCCCCTACTTTGACTATCCCCACATATGGCCTGTCTTAGTAAATAACTTTGACCTTTTTCGACTGTGTGTCTTCGGACATCCCCGGGATTGTTCTGTGTTGTGGAGAAGAGCAGCTTACATTTTCAAAAGAGCCTGTTGAAGGATGCAGTTGCAATTTAAATTCTCATTAAGATCCCAGGAACATTGAAAAACTTAAGCTATTATTAAATACGTTGAAGAATCTCATGATTTACTGTGGGAAACGCAGCATTTATTATCGTGAAGTCTGCTTCCTTGATGGGTGGTTATAGCAAGATTTGTCTTTCTCAAGGAGGTAAAGATGGTAAAAGCAGCATAATGATAATAACAGTAACAAGAAAACAACAATAATAATGATACTGATTATTTTGGCCGCTCTTTACTGAACGCACAGTATGGGGTCTCCAAATGGACCATGAACTTGCTGGCAAAGGGTATAGTACCAGGAGTCAGCAAACTTCTTCTTAAAGGACCAGAGAGTAATATTTTAGACTTTTGAAGGCCGTATGATCACAGTCGCCACTACACAACTCTGCTGTTGTAGGGTGAAATCGGCCCTAAACGATCTGTCAACAAATGTGGCCGTGTTCCAATAAAATCAGATTTACAAAAATAGGTAGCCGGCCCTCGGGCTACAGTTTGCCACTCCCTGGTGGAGTGGAAAGAGCATTGTCTTTGGGAGTCAGACTTAGGTTCCAGACCCACCTCTGCCAGTTTCTAGCAGGTGACCTTGGACACGTGTAACCTTGTCCTCTCTGAGCCCCAGTGTGCTCATCTGTAAAATGGGAACAGTTGATGGGCCCAATCTCACAGATTGGTAGTAAGGATGAATACATGTCCAGAGAGCCCTCAGGGTAGTGAGGCTCAGTAAATGTTAACTCTTTTATGTAAGCTTCTCAGCGTGGGGCGGGGGTAGACGGTGGGTGCCCTGGTCCCTCTTGCAGATACCTTGGTAGGAGGGTGATGTATGTTGTCTGAACTCGCTCCTGCATGGCCTGCAGACTCCACCTGTCCGCCATGTGCTCCCGGCTCTGGAAAGGAACACTGTGTTCCTTCCCGCAGGTGTTGTTTGATGGAGGAGAGGCTGAAGTCCTTCTCTCTCTTTGTTTTCATGCCCGATAAATCACCCTGACAAGGGCTTGTTTTTATTTGTCTCTGTACATTGCTTCGGCAGTTGCTGGTAGGAGAAGCGGGGGGAGAAAGGCATCATTTTGCCCAGAATTGCTTCAGGAATGGAAATATATTTTTTGTGAATTAATATTCATCAAATAGATCAGGTAAACCTCCAGTAATGACAATGCATGGGCATTTTATCAATTCCAGTTCAGAATGCAATTATCAGTCCAGTGGCACTGAGACACTGTAATGAAGCCTGCCTGAAAAATCCCATTACTCCCAGATCAGGGGGTGTGAAGATTCATTTTTCACTTTTATATGAAGAACGATACCCTCTTGTCAGAGTAAGTTTCTCCTGAGCCTCAGCCTTGGACAAGGAGTTTGGCAAACCCTGATTCCAAAGACGCAACAGGCCGCCTGGGAGTTTCTGGTAAAGAGTGGGAGTAGGAAAGGGAAGGGGATGGTCCCCAACTGACCCCCACCCCCCAACCTGCTCTGTCCCAGATGCTGTGCTAAGAGATCATTGCATTCCTATTGTCATCCTCACACAAACCCGGGACATTGGTGCTATTATTATCATCATGACCATCATCATCAGTTCCACTTCACAGGTGAGAAAACTGAGGCTCAGAGAGGAGGAGGGACTTGTTTGCCGTGGATCCCCAAAGGTGTTCTTGCCCTAATCTCCGGAACCTGTGAATATGTCATCTTACGTAGCAAAAGGGACTTTGCAGATGTGATTAAGGATCTTGAGATGGGGAGATTATTCTGGAATATTCAGTGGGCCCAATGTAATCACAGGGGTTCTTATAAGAGAAAAAGGAAGGCAGAGGGTCAGAGTCAGAGAGAGGGATTTGAAGACGCTACACAGCTGGCTTTGAAGATGCAGGAAGGGGCCAGGAGCCAAGGAAAGCGGGCGGCGTGGAGAAGGTGGAAGAGGTGAGGAAACAGCATGCCCTCTAGCGACACCTTGATTATAGTCCACTAAGACCCATTTTGGACTTCCGACGTCCAGAACTCTAAGATAGCAAATGTGTGTTGCGTCGAGCCGCTAGGTTTGTGGTGATTTGTTACAGTGGCAGCTGGAAACTTGCCTGAGATTAGTGGCTAGTAAGCGGCTCAGCTCAGCATCCCTTTTGCAAGCGTATCACACACCCCTTCTGTTACCTTCTCAGTCATCCTTCTCTTGGAGACAAGTTTCCATGGTGAGAAACTCAGATCATGTAAAATTCTTTAGCCTGGGGGCCACTCAGGAATCCCAGACCAGCTGCCATGGACATGCCTCATCCCTTGGCCCTTCCCACCCCCTTCTCTATCCCGTTGGAATCTGCTTTTCTCCCACTGAGTGGCCAACGGGGCTTGGCCTCCCCAGATCCCTGGAGGACAAGCACCCAGGCCTTTGTGACTCTTGGGTTTTTCTGCTTTGGCAGTCAGGGCGAGCAGGTGAGGAAGTACTCATAGGCGCTCCATCCTCAGAGCTCCCTGCTCCCCAGGAAGTGCCACCATAACAGCAACTTTCGTCCTTGGTTCCTGTGACCATCTGAGATGTCCAGAGGGCCACTGCGGCTCCTGCCGCCCCTTTTCATTCCTAACTCTGCCCGGAGGTGCAGGTACCCCCAGAGCAGTCTAATCACCCGTGGTGCTTGGGGGCGCAGGAGTGCCTGAGGCTCTTCAGAGCGGCTGATGCCCACAGGTACCCAGGCTTGGTAGATATCCTTTTTTTTTTTTTTTTTTTGGCGGTACGCGGGCCTCTCATTGTTGTGGTGTCTCCCGTTGCGGAGCACAGGCTCCGGACGCGCAGGCTCAGCGGCCATGGCTCATGGGCCCAGCCGCTCCGCGGCATGTGGGATCCTCCCAGACCGGGGCAGGAACCCGTGTCCCCTGCATCGGCAGGCGGACTCTCAACCACTGCGCCACCAGGGAAGCCCTGTTTTGTTTTTAAAATTTATTTTTTCGAGTATAGTTGATTTATAATGTTGTGTTAATTTCTGCTGTATAGCAAAGTGATTCAGTTATACATTATATACATTATTTTTCATATTCTTTTTCGTTATGGTTTATCACAGGATATTGAATATAGTTCCCTATGCTATATAGTAGGACCTTGTTGTTTATCCATCCTATATATAATAGTTTGCATCTGCTAATCCCAAACTCCCAATCCATCCCTCCCCCACTCCCCTCCCCCTTGGCTACTACAAGTCTGTTCTCTATGCCTGTAAATCTGTTTCTGTTTTGTAGATAAGTTCATTTGTGTCATATTTTAGATTCCACATGTAAGGGATATCATATGATATGTGTCTTTCTCTTTCTGACTTACTTCATTTAGCATGATAATCTCTAGGTCCATCCGTGTTGCTGCAAATGACATTATTTCATTCTTTCTTATGGCTGAGTAGTATTCCATTGTGTGTATATATATACCACATGGAAGGTGTCCTTTGGATGTTTCTCCTAGGTCTCTGGTACAGCCATTGTCATTGAATTACCACCTCCACTGTCATCTTGCAGGCACCCAGCTGGCCACGTCTCACAGAACCCAGGAGTTAACCCCAGAGGCAGATCACTTGTCCCTACTCTGGGTACCTGTCTTTATTCTCAACAAGGTACAGTTCTGGGAGGTGGAGAAGAGTTTTGGTGCCACTTAGGCACCCCAGTTCTTAACATTCATCACTATTTATTCAGCACTCAGGCCAGGCACTGTGGTTTACATCCCTGTTCACGACAACCCTCAGCTGTGGGTCCTGTTTTTTTTTTTTTAAACGTCTTTTAATTTATTTATTATAGCACCTAGCTTTGTCTAATTGGTCTAGAGAGAAAAGCCATGATTAAAAAATATATATATATATTTAATGCATGAAAAGAATGGGTCCTTTTGATTTACCTAGAATTTGAAGGAAGCTTTGCTCTTTCAAATTCAATTTCAATAACGTTTATTGATGGCTTCTGATGTTCCAGGGGGAACGTACATGGAGGGTGAAGAAGAGGACCTATCATATATGGAAAATCAGGGTAGCTCTGATTACCTATTATAGATTAGGAAAGGGTTAGAGATGTCAAGTGTCTTGACCAAGGTCCCACAGCTCGGAGGTGGCTGCAGCAGAGCTGCAAACACCGATCTGCCTGAGTCCTGACGCTAATCCTCTGAATTTTGCTTTAAGGAAGAATAAAGCCAATGACTGCTCATCATCTATGATCTTTTTCTGCATTTGTTTCTTGTGACAAAATAGACATAATGTAAAATTACCACTTTAACTATTTGTAAGTGTACAGTTCAGTGGCATTGATGACATTCACAATGTTGTACAACTATCACCATCTCTTTCCAAAACTTTTTCATCAACCCACACAGTAACTCTGTACCTGTTAAGCTGTCCCTCCCCATCCCCCTTTCTTTCCCGACCCCTGGCTAATCTACTATTCTGCTTTCTGTCTCTATGAATTTGCCTGTTCTAGGTATTTCATATAAGTGGAATCATAACACTTGTCCTTTTGTGTCTGGCTTTTTTCACTTTGCATAATGTGTTCCAGGTTCATCCAAGTTGTAGTACTTCATTCCTTTTTACGGCTGAATAGTTATTCTATTGTGTGGACACCACATTTTGTTTGTCCACTCAACCATTGATGGACATTTGGGTTGTTTCCACTTTGGGGCTGTCGTGAATCATGCCACAGTGAACAATAGCGTACTGCCCTGGTGCTGCCTGTAGCACCTGGTGCTTCAAACACTTACGCCTATTATACATGATTCAGTCTTTTTTTTTTAATCGAGGTGAAATTTACATAACATCAAATTAACCATTTTAAAGCAAACAATTCAGTGGCATTTAGTTACATTCACAATGTTGTGCAACCATCACCTCTATCCAGTTCCAAAACATTTTCATCACCCCAACTAAAGCCCCGTACCCATCAGGCAGTCACTTCTTACTTCTTCCTTCCCAAAGCCCCTGGCAACTACCAATCTGCTTTCTGTCTCTGTGGGTTTACTGATTCTAGGTATTTCATACAAATGGCATCATTCCACATTTTCCTTTTGCATCTGGCTCCTTTCACTCAGCATCATGTTTTCGAGGTTCATCCACGTTGTAGCATGGCTGAATAATATTCCATTGTACGACTAGGGCCATCTTGTTTATCCATCCACCTGGGTTGTTTTGACCTTCTGGCTACTGTGAATAGCGCTGCTGTGAACGTGTGTGTACAAAGGGTTGTTTGGGCACCTGTTTTCCATTTTGGGGGTATGTGCTTAGGAGCGAGATTGCTGAGTCATGTGGTGAGTCTATGCATAGTCCAGCCTTTGTAGGATGATTTTGTGCGGGGACCTCACTGTCCGCGGTCTGCTCTGGGACAGCAGGGGCCGCCGTGGTTTGGCTCGTTGTATGCCCAGCCGCTGCGGGATGGTGGGCGGTGTCCAGTTGAGTCACGATGGTTCTCATCTTCCTTAAGCCACTTTGTGAAAGGGAAGCAGAGGGAGCTCTCCTCTCGTGGGACCTTACCACGTTCCTGGTTCTGTGATGAGAAACCCTGTTTATTCTCACACCTACTCTGGGAAGTAGGTGTGATCGGCTCCATTTTACGGCCGAGGAAACTGAGGCTTGGGAGAATTAAGGACACGTGCCTGGTAGGTGGCAGGGCTGGGATTTGAACCTGGGTCTGTTTGAGTCTGAGGGCCATGCTCTTTGCCTAGAGCAGCAGTGTTGTTTCAGGTCTCAAGCTTCACTGGGCACTCTCAAGAATGTAGCGTGGGTCTATGAATTTACAGGGCAGTTTACATCCCTTCCACGCTTCATCAAAAGTGATGAATATTACAGTGATGGTGATGGTGACAAGGACAATAACGCAGTGCTTACTGTATGCCCAGGGTAGTGCTGAGTGATTTCCTTGCATTATCTCATTTAGTCCTCATCTGCCACCTTTCTTGGAAGCTCTTATTCTCCCCAGTTTACAGACAGGTAAACTGAGGCTCACACCTCCCTTGCTCACAAATGCCTAACTAGTAAGAGGCAGAGCTTGGATTCAAATGCAGGCTTCTGACCCCGGCCCCCACTCATGCTTGCCCCAGTGAGCTGGCGTAACCTCCTTCCTTCACCTTGTTGACAGATGTTGTTCTTGGGGCGCCAGGGACACCTGTGAAGATTCTGGATCACCCCCAGAACATCTCCATGCACTGATAATCCAAAGCTCGTTGTGCTTCCCTGGTGTTCTAGCCCGTTCCACCTGGTATAATGAGCTGTGATAGGCTGGCATCGTTTTCCAGAGTGAGTATCACAAGGAGACGAGGGTGACGTCCCTGGAACAATGACACCACTGACAAGTTGGACTTCATCTCTTTTCTAAGAAAGTCTAGAGGTTTAAAAAACCTTGTGCTTATAGCCCTTGAAATGTACAGGGAAAAAGCAAAGGGTTACGGCTGTCAAGAGTGAATTTCTTCCCCATCCTAGCTGCCCGGGCACTTTCAGTGGCAAGGGATGCATTTCCAGTAGCTGAAGAAAGATGAGTTGGTGTCTCTTTGTGTTGCAAGTTGGGATGATATGCCTGGGGGCCATTTCTCTGCTAAAGGAGGGAAGCATGACACGGGCTTAGAATGAGGGATGCTCTCATGGCAAATGAAGTCCAGGGAGGTTGCGAGAGCCAAAGTCAGTGGCTTTGCTGTAGCTCCGGGGAAACCGTTACCTGGCAGTATTCTCTGATACTGTAGTCAGCCTGCCTCGCCCTGTTCCCCACCCGCGTTGCCTCCTGACAAGAGTCCTCTAATAAAATGTCACCATCATCAACTCACCGGGAGAGTGATAAAGGAGGACGGGACTTTTCCCCCTTGGTTAAAGTTGGTGTGTTTTCCCATCCCATTTAAAGTGACTTTCGTGTGTGTGTGTGTGTGTGTGTGTGTGTGTGTGTGTGTGTGAGAGAGAGAGAGAGTGTGTGTGCACTGATGTGAGTGTGCGCTGATGTGAACGCATGTGCCTGATGCAACCCAACGTTCGTCGTGGCGCCTTCACTTCCAAGACACCCGGTTATTTTTAGGGATGACGCACCCGACATCAAAATAACTGGTTATTTTTGCGATTGGGTGCATCAATCACATTATGACATATTCCAGCTCTGGAGAAACAGCAGCTAACCAGCAGGCAAGACGTGGAAAGGGAGCAGTGTGAGTCAGACACGGGGACAGAGCCAGAGGGCCAGGGGCTGAGGGGCCGGGAGAGGCTGCTGAATCAGTTTAAGTGGCTGCGATTCCTCATAATAGCTCCCTTGGTTGAGGGCTTGCTCTGTGCTAGGCACAGTGCCGAGCCCTCTGCGTGTAGGGTCCTGTTTACTCCATGCAAGGATCCCTGTTCTGCAGTTGCAGATACTGGGACCCAGAAGTTAAGCGAGCTGCTGGGGTGTTGCATGGAGTGTAACCAGCTCCGTGCAGAACATCCTAGTCTCCTTGTGTCTTATTGAGAGAATGCTGGTCCTTCCCCTTTTATAAGCTCCCTGTGTTTATAAAGCAGTTGCTTAATTGTGGGCACTGAGCTGTGCAAGTTATCTTTTGGGAGTGGAAAGAAGTATGGAGAGAGAGAGAGAGACGGAAGAGCCGTTTCCGGTTCTGAAATAAATGGAACAGTTGAGTTAGGCAGACAAAATGCTGATTTCTGTTGCTACACAATTCGCGTATCTGGGTGTGTGGTAGACGGATTGTGATTGGGGATTTGATCTTCGAGGCCTCCTCTCCTCAGCCTCTTCCATGTCTTGTCAGTCATTCACTCTGTCCAAACGTCTCTGGAGTTGGTATGTGTCACGTGTATCACACACACCACAACCACCGCTAGGCCGGCCATCCTAGTCTCTGCTGGACTTCCATGTCAGTCTCCAAAATGATCTCACCTCCTGCCCCTTTCCACCAACAGCCAGAGGGATCTTTCTAGAAGGTACCTCTGATCATGTCATTCCTTGAATGAAACCATTCAGCCTCATTTCCACAGATTCAATGTTCTGGTCACACTGAATGCTTTGGGGTTTCTTGGCCAGTCACTCACTCACTGACTCATGCAGTAAATATTTGGGGGTCTATTACGTGCCAGGCTCAGTTCAAGGTGGGAGAACAGTAAACAAGGTAAACAAAAGTTCCTGCTTTGTAGAACTTACATTCCAGTTGGAGTTGGGGGAGACAGACAGTAAATGAACAAACAGGCAAACAGAGAATGACTCAGCTCTGTGAAGAAAATACCACTATGACGTAACAGGGAGCGACCGGCAGGAGACGGGAGGGGCCTCCCCGAGAGGGGGGCGTGTGAGCTGATGGCCTGCGTGACAAGGAGCCAGCCCTTGAAGGGTCTGGGGGAAGAGCTTTCCAAATAGGGAAGAGCAAGTGCAAAGGCCCTGAGGTGAGTTGGTGTGTTTGGAGCAAAGGCCGAGTGGCAGGAGGTGTGAGGGCTTCGGGGAGGCGGGGGAGGGGACGGGGAGGGCAGGCTTGCAGGCTGCAGGAAGGGATTTAGATCCTAAGAGTAACAGGGAGCCACTGAGATTTCCAGTAGGGAAGCGAGGCTCGGTTATATGATTGCAAAGATCAGTTGTCATCAGAGAATGGGTTGTAGAGGAGCTGGAGGGGAGGCAAGGAGACCGACCAGGAGGCTGCTGCAGCTGTGCAGGCATGAGATGACGGTGCCTCAGCCTGGGCCATGGCCATGGTGATGGAGAGAACAGGCAGATTCAGGATATGCCCGGAGGTAGCATGGATGGCCTTGCCGCGGGCAGGGAGGGAGAGATGCCTCTGAGCAGATGGCGGTGCTGTGTATGGAGCTGGGGAGTTGTGGGAGTGATGCAGGTCCAGGGGTGACAGCCGAGGGGTTGACCTAGGGCTCTGCTTTGAACAGCATGGCTTCCTCCAGCTAACTCGACCTCCCCTCTGAGAGTCAGCTTGGAATCCTCCTCCCAGAAACCCTGTCTGAGCTGCCAGACAGGCCCCGTGTCAGCGTATGGACAGGCGGTGCACACTTTATGACAATAGTCTGTCTGCGTGACTTTGCTCTTGACCCCAGCGGGGATGGGCGCCTCACCTGGCTCATTCACTGCTGTGTCTCCAGGTACCTGACAGTAGCTCTTTGTAGAACTGGGTGGAATTGCTTACAGGAGGAATCAGTTGGGCTGGGGGCTTCCCTCAAGAATCTATTCCTGATATAAAGGTAGGGGTTGGAGGAAAGGAAGGAGGAGGGCCTGCCAGGTGGCAATAAGAGAATCATGTAGAAAGAGCTCCAAACACCAGCTCTGCCTCTTTCTGCTGTGTGACCTTGACCAACCCACTTTACCTCTCTGAACTTCAGTTTTACCATCAGTAAAAAAGAGAATCATGGCAGTTGCCTGGCAAGGTGGCCATAGTGGATAAATGAGACAGTGTGAGTGGAAGCATCTAGACGAGGTCTGGGGAAAAAGTAAGTATGTGATTGAATTAGAACCTGAAAAGTCTGAGCAGGGCTGGGTGTAATATCTCCTCTAATAATGCCACCTGAGTTTTCTCTGGTCCCACGACTGGCAGGGGAGGGTTTTGCATCATTAACGATCAGATTCCTCTTTCTCTCCCCTTTCCACCTCTCATTTATGGAATGAGAAGAAAAAGTCAGAATTACAAAGGGTTGGAGCGTAACTCACAATGCGATGTATGGAGCTCTCTGACTCCAGGTTGGTCAGAACACAGAAAGGCCTTAATCTCGAAGTCTAGACAAGTGGTTTTCAAACTGTGGTCCTGCACCAGTGGCATCAGCACCAGCTGGGAGCTTGTCGGAGATGCAAAATATCAGACTCTGTCCCAGGTCCAAGGCATCAGAACCTTGGGGGTGGGCCCCACATTCAGTGGGTTTTTTTTTTTTTTTTTTTTTTTTCGGTACGCGGGCCTCTCACTGTTGTGGCCTCTCCCGTTGAGGAGCACAGGCTATGGACGCGCAGGCTCAGGGGCCATGGCTCACGGGCCCAGCTGCTCTACGGCATGTGGGATGTTCCCGGACTGGGGCACGAACCCGTGTCTCCTGCATCGGCAGGCGGACTCTCAACCACTGCGCCACCAGGGAAGCCCCAGTGGTTTTTTTTTTAAATTAATTTTTTAATTGATTGATTGATGTTTGGCTGCGTTGGGTCTTCGTTGCTGCACGTGGGCTCTCTCCAGTTGCAGCGAGCGGGGGCTACTCTTCATTGCGGTGCGCGGGCTTCTCATTGCAGTGGCTTCTCTTGTTGTGGGGCACAGGCTCCCGGCGCACGGGCTTCAGTAGTTGCAGCACGTGGGCTCAGTAGTTGTGGCTCGCAGTCTCTAGAGCGCAGGCTCAGTATTTGTGGCGCATGGGCTTAGTTGCTCCATGGCATGTGGGATCTTCCCAGACCAGGGATCAAACACGTGTCCCCGGCATTGGCAGGCGGATTCTTAACCACTACACCACCAGGGAAGTCCCCATATTCAGTGTTTTAACAAGGCCTATGGGGAATTCACAGGCATGTTCAAGTTGAGATCCACTGGCCTAGAGCTTCCAGCCTCCAATACTTCTTTCCCTTTAATGGAAAGAGAATCAGAATGTTCAAGATTAGAGTTATCATCTAATCTTGTCTAGATTGTCTAGAGTTATTGAGAAGATTAGAGTTATTGTCTAGTCCGAGTTATTTGAAACATGTTTTATAGACCATGAGTTTCACCCATGTGTGGTACAAGTTAAGTAATTTGGATTCCATGATCATATGGTATCATATCAATGAGTCTGAGAAATGCTGAGTTTCTACTCTGCAGGACTTGTCAGAACCTTTAATATGCTAGTGTGCTTTGTGAATCTCCAATGGAGGGCTATAGCATGCAGTCTTTCTCAAGTTTACTTTTAGGACTCATATTCTATGGCACATAGTCTGGGAAACACAGATCTAGTCCAATCTCCCATCACATGGACAACCCGATCTGTAAATTTCTGGTTATTCAGCATTTTCTTCAAAGCTTCTAGATACAGGTTGTTGTTGACCTTATGAGGTCACCGTTTCTTTTTTTAGGGAGGCTGTTGGTAACTATTAGTGTTTGACTTGTAATAAGCCAAATCAGCTTTCCTTTCATTTCTTCCTATTGGTTTTAGCAACGACCCCTGCAACCATCTAGGACAAATCTAATTCCTCTTCTGCCTCATGGCAGCAGAAAGATAGCCATCCATCCACAATCTCTTCCCAAGATTTCTCCTTTCCAGTTCCCATCCCATAGATATGGTCTGACTTCTGTCGTTAGGGAAGTACTGGGATGTTGCTTCTTTAAAATGGCTTCTTTCATAGACGTGATTACAAACAGCAAACATTTATCATTGGGCAGACAGGCATTTCAAGAATCTTCTATAGTAGTTTATCATCATTTCATCGATCCCAAGTACATAGTGGTCTAGTCTATTATAAAGGTCAGGGGAGATCACAGTCTCTCTCATTTGTCTGTTCTGGTGAAGTCCAGTAGTTTTGCTCATCTGAAATCTCCGTCTTATGCCTAACAGCATGGTTTCCTTACCTATCTGTTCCTAAACCATATTTGCACTTCACTTTGACTAAACAACCAATTGACCGATTGACTGACTTCTCTCATTTGTCCATTTATTCATTCATCCCCAAATCTTTTGGTGTCCACTCTGTGCCAGGCATCTATGAGGTGCTACAGAGCTGAACAAGACCAGTTTGATCTGCACAGGCTATAGGGAGAAGAGCGATGATGAAAAGAACACATAAACACATATTTTAAACATGTGCTAAGTGGCAAGGCAGTGATGGAGAATAACAAGGGTGGGAACCAACCCAGAGGAGGTGGTCAGGGAAGGATGCTTGATGTTTGAGCTGAGAGCTGATGTATATAATTACAACCCATTTTTTTTTGGATTTCGTAATTCTGATTGTATCATTATAATCAGCCTTAGGTTATAAGGACTCAGAGGGCGGGGACTAGGTTTTCATGTTGTGCTTAGTATAAAGACGTAGGCATCATGGTTGATGTTGAGGAAGATCTGGAAATCTCATGTATGATTGCAACAAGTCTCTCCCTGTAGAAAAGCTATCCACAAGCTATTACCTTTCTTAAATATCAGAGTATACTAGAGCAAGTATAATGTTACCATTTATTAAGGGTCTACTCTTGTCTGGGTTTCCCTCTCCTTTACATTATGGCTGTTGTATGTATCACGCCTATAAACATTAAAGTAGTTCTGGAGTATCTCCTGGACATTTAGAATATTGTGACGTTCTAAATCTCCTTTGGAGAATATTGATTATTGTTTGTTTGTTTTGTTTTAATATTCTTAAGCAATCCATCTGGTTAGATTCAGGCTGTCAGTTTTGTCTTGCTTTCTGTGGGTCCAATGCCAGATCATTTCTCTAAGTTTTTCTGATGCTTCTTTGGGTTGGCCTGAGCATGTGCAGTGTATTACACACTGAATTAGGAAGCCCCTTCTCCCGCTCTTTCCTTTTGGGGATATCTTCCCCGGTCTCTGGCTCCCAGGGGCTTCTTTCTTCAGTTCTTCTGGCCAAAAAGATGGCGTTCTTTCAGAGTTTAGACTGCTGCCCTGGTGCATTGTTCTGAATGACTGATCCTGACCTTGGGATGAAGTGGTGAGGAAAGAGAGAGAAAACACCCCACGGATTCTCCCTCACGTTATCCACATCACACTGGCCCCTATTCCCAGTTCCTCTATCCAAAGGGATGGGTTTTCTCTTGGGGTCCTAGGTACCTGTGTTGTTTCTGTGTCGTATGAAAGCAGTTTTATGGCTGGGGTGACCTGGGGGCAAGGCTGGGAGAGGAAAAAGAGAAAAAAAGAGGATTCTCCCCACATTCTTCTGCTCACAGGGCCCCATGTCTCCATGCTTTGGCTAGAAAGATGGGCTCCTCTGGGATGTTTATTCTCCATGCCCACTGCATGGTTGCTAGATTCTGCCCACTTTCAAGGCAAAACTAGGAGATGAAGGAAACTCATCCTATTAGTCATTCTTCAAATTTTTACCTTCCTCCCCTTTTCACCTGCTGTTATTTATTTGTTTTAATCCTGAGATAATTATTTGTCTTTTGCATTTTTCCCAGGGTTTGGGGCTGTAATCAGTGCTCCTAAGATGGGCTTTCTCCATCATGGCCAGACCCAGAACTGGCACGGGTATTTTAGAAATGTCAACTCACTAGACCCTCAAAACAATCCTATGAGGTAGGTGATACTGTCCCCATTTTTTTTTTTTGCGGTACGCGGGCCTCTCACCGTTGTGGCCTCTCCCGTTGCGGAGCACAGGCTCTGGACGCGCAGGCTCAGCGGCCATGGCTCACGGGCCCAGCCCCTCCGCGGCATGTGGGATCTTCCCGGACCGGGGTACGAACCCGTGTCCCCTGCATCGGCAGGCGGACTCTCAACCACTGCGCCACCAGGGAAGCCCGATACTGTCCCCATTTTACAGGTGAGGAAACAGAGGTTCAGAGAGGTGAAGCCAGGTTCTAAACTCTCAGCTGACGGCCATTCTCATGCTACCTGGTGTCTTGCCTAAAGCCGCTTCATGATGTCAAAGCTGCTTACCTGGGCTCCTTATCTCCCCTACTCCACTGGGGCACCCTTGGGGTCAGGGCCCACATCCTCCTTGTCCTTCATCTATAAAATGGGGAAATACTGGTATCTACCTTGTAGCACCATTGTATTAGATTAGATTCGGTAATATAAGTGTTTAGAACAGGGCCTGGCACACAGTAGACCCTCAGTGAAGTGTGACTGGGGTCATTGCCACTGCTATTATTTTTTCCTTGTATATTGGACATTTCTCAGCACAATGACTGGCATACTGTAGGGCTCAGTAAATATTTATTGAGTTCAGTCACTTGTGAAACCATTTTATCCTTAACCACAGTGTGTGTTACTTTGTCGTTTCTCTTTCAGAAATACATTAGCATTTCGGGCCATTATTCCTTTTACTTCCCTAATTGCTGACACTGCCCAGAGGATGCTCCCAGGGGACTGAGTGTCCTGTTCCCATTCTCCACCCTTTTTCAGTATTCTTCTTCTGCTTCTTTTTTTTTTTGCTCAGATGAACTTCTCCCACTTCTTCCTTATCGTCCTCCACCACGAGAGGAAGAAAGAGGAGTTCTCAGTTCAAATTTTGCCATTTTTCACTTAATAACAGTATAGCTTTAGAACAAGTAAAACTTAGACCCTCCCTGCCCCCTGCAAATCTCATCTGTACCTTGTGAATAATTGCTTCTATCTGTGAAAATTAAAAATACAGACAAAGTGTTTAGCGTGGTGCAGGGCACAGAGTAAGTCCTTTAAAAATGCTAGTTTCCTTATTAACCCCTGATAGTACAATATACAGAAGTTCTGACTGCAGCGTACAAGGAGTTATTCCAGATGTGAGAGGAGTTATGGTCCAGATACAGTTGGCAAGAAGCTGCCCAAGGCTTCTAACACCTCATAAGTGCTTGCTGGATAATAAGTGCTCAATAAATATTTGTGGGATGAGTAAGCCACTGCACGACGCAAGCTCGGTGCCTCGTCTGTCAGCATCAGACTGCCCTTCGGGGTGAGTAGCCGTGAGTGTCTGCATTGCTAATATCTGGACACTCTTAGTTCCATCTCAGTCTCTGATTTTTTAAATCAGTTTAAAAGGTTTAATTATTGTTTAGACCTGGAGGGATATTTATTTTTTCTTTTTTTTTTTTCTGTACGCGGGCCTCTCACTGTTGTGGCCTCTCCCGTTGCGGAGCACAGGCTCCGGACGCGCAGGCTCAGCGGCCACGGCTCACGGGACCAGCCGCTCTGCGGCATGTGGGATCCTCCCGGACCAGGGCACGAACCCGTGTCCCCTGCATCGGCAGGCGGACTCTCAACCACTGCGCCACCAGGGAAGTCCAGGAGGGATATTCTTTAATTTTTCATTTTTTTTTTACCTCTGGGCTCGGCAGCATCTCCTTTTGGAAATGTTCTTTGGAAGCATCGTCAACGTGGTGTTTGGGCTCCAGTGGCAGCCTGGGTGCCAGGAAAGGTTAGCTGCTGTGGGGCTGGACCCATTTGGGTTGGCTTCTTTCAGATCAAGCCAGCAAATATTTATTGGTGCCAGTGTTGTGCTAGGGCCTGAGATGGTATGAGGAGATGGAAAGTGTCAGAACGTGGCCTCTGTCCTCCAGGAGTTGGTGGTCTAACTGCAGATACGGGCAGGTCCTCAGCTCAAATGCAGTGGGCTCGCGTCCTCCTAAGGGGTGGTCCTCAGTACAGTCAGAGCACAGAGGGCACCGTCCTTTGGGTAAAGCCTCAGCTTCCCACCTTGGCCCGCAGGTCCCAGCCTGCCACCACCCGCCTCAGTTCCCCCCCGGACCCTCTATACTCTGGCCCCACTGGCCCCTCTCATTTCCTCCAGTGGACCCCATCCTTGGACATGCGTGTCCTGGTTGAGGCACCTGCCTCTCTTTCTTTGCCTAATTAACCACTGCTCATCGTCCAGCCCCCAGCTCAGGGGAGCCTCTTCCCAGCTCCCTCTCATCTCCCTCTGTTCTAACTAAATAATTGAAGTGTGAGTCCATATTTAATACTTGCTTCCTCTTCTAGATCTGTGATGGGCGTGATATGTATAAGGAGAAGATAATACGAGCCATGTATGTAATTTAAAATCTTCTAGTTGTCACAATAAAAAAGAAACAGGTGACATTAATTTTTTATTCTGTTAAAGTATACATAACATCAAATTGCTCATGTTAACCGTTTGAAGTGTACGTTTCAGGGGCAGTAAGTACTTTCACAATGTTGTATAATCATCACCACTATCCCTCCCTAGAACTTTTTATCATCATCCCAAACGAAACTCTGTAACCATTAAACAACTCCAGCCCCTGGCAACCACCATTCTACTTTCCGTCTGTATAAAGTTGACTAGGGACCTCATACAAGTGGAAACACAATGATATTTGTCCTTTTGTGAATGGATTATTTCACTTAGCTCGTTTTCAAGGTTCATCCATGTTGTAGCATGTATTACAATTTCATCTGTTTTTATGGTTGAATAATATTCAGTTGTGTGGATGGACCACATTTTTTTTTTCCATATCCTCACTAATGCTTGTTATTTTATTTGTCTTTTTTTTTTTTAACATCTTTATTGGAGTATAATTGCTTTACAATGGTGTGTTAGTTTCTGCTTTATAACAAAGTGAATCAGTTATACATATACATATGTTCCCATATCTCTTCTCTCTTGCGTCTCCCTCCCTCCCACCCTCCCTATCCCACCCCTCTAGGTGGTCACAAACCACCGAGCTGATATCCCTGTGCTATGCGGCTGCTTCCCACTAGCTATCTATTTTACGTCTGGTAGTGTATATATGTCCATGCCACTCTCTCACTTTGTCACAGCTTACTCTTCCCCCTCCCCGTATCCTCAAGTCCATTCTCTAGTAGGTCTGTGTCTTTATTCCCGTCCTACCCCTAGGTTCTTCATGACCTTTTTTTTTTTTTTCCCTTAGATTCCATATATGTGTGTTAGCATACAGTATTTGTTTTTCTCTTTTCTGACACACTTCACTCTGTATGACAGACTCTAGGTGGAGGGACCACATTTTGTTTATTCATTCGTCTGTTGATGGGCCCTTGAGTTGTTTCTACCTTTTGGTTATAGTGAATAATGCTGCCATGAGCATCAGTGTGCAAGTATCTGTTTGAGTCCCTGCTTTCAGTTATTTCGGGTATATACCTAGGAGTAGAATTCCTGGATTGTATGGTAACTCTATGTTTAACGTTTAAGGAATGACACTAAATTTAACAATATATTTTATGTAGCCCAGTATGTCCAAAAAACGTAACCTTTTCAACATGTAGTTAATATAAAAATTATTAATGAGGTTTTTTTAAACTTCTTTTTCATGCTAAGTCTTCATAATCTGGTTTGTAGGGTATAAATTCTATGTGGATGGAGAAGCCGCTGGTTTTGTGGATCCAAGTGCCTTGTACGTAGTGGGTGTCTAATCTAAAAGATGAACGTACATAGCTGCCTGGGGAATGAAAGAGAATTACAGCTAACCAACGAGAGCAACAGTCATGACAACGAGGGCAGGTAGACTGTTTGCAAAGTGCTTTGTTTTCATGAATTCTCAAAACAACCCTACGGAGTGGGTGCTTTTATCATTCCCTTTGGAGACACACAAAGCGCAGTTCAGAGAGGTTAAGCACTTGACTCCAGGTCACACAACTTGTAATTAGTAGAGCCGGGATTCAAACTCAGTTGGGTTCTGCCATTCTGTGACAAGGAGTTATCACAGGAGGTGCTGAATCCAGAGGCCTCCGAAAAGCCCTCTGGTGCCCAAGGAGGTGTCTGCCTCGGTTAAGAGGGGTGACAGGGGTTAATAAAAGTTTTCCCAACATCTTTTTCCTGGAAGCATCCACATTTCTGTCTATGTGGGTAACCTGAACAGATTGACTGCCTGCCACACCAGGCTCTAAAGCTTTCACAAGCAATTTCCCCGCAGAGGGAAATTGGGAGAGAAATGAGGGCAGGTGCGGGTCCCACTGAATTCCACACGGCGAGGGAAAAGGCAGGAGGATTAAGAAAACCTGCTGTACCAGTCAGTTGTCTGGAGATAAAAATAGGGTGCCTTGCCGCACCTAAGGTCATCTAATGCCACCTTCCGCTTTCTTGAATTTTCCAACACAAGAAGTTATAGAACTAATATAACACCTGTCACTCAAAGGGAGGCAGAGTGATGGAGCGACAGAGAGTTCTGGAATTAGAAGCATCTCAGAAAGCATCCTTCTCCAGTGTGGCTTGTCCCTGTGTGGATTCTCTCCTGCTGCATCCCTGGGAACTGGTCTGAGCCCGATGGGTCCCCTGCCTTCTCACCTCCACCTTGTCCCTCAGAGGCCCAGGGGACAGTCCATCCTTCTGCAGGGCGCTGGGGCGGGGCAGAGACACAGCTATTACTCAGAGGACACAGAGCCAGAAGGAGGCAGGATCAAGATAAGGGCATCTTCCTACTCTTTTTCTTTGGTCACCAGGCCTTTATTTCTCAAGACTTTATCTTTGCGGGGCAGCCCTTGGCATGAATAGGATCTTAGCTGTGTTAAGGTATTCCCCATCTCCCTGCTTGGTGAATTCAGGATGGGTGATACAAACAAGGTTATCAGTCATGGCAGTTAGAATTTATGAAGAATTGATTCAGTCCACAAATATTTATTGAAGCAGTGTATAATTTATGCATTGAGACAAAACAGTCTATATTTATTTAAAAAATTTCCCCCAGCTTTATCGAGATATAATTGACAAATAACATGGTATCAGTTTTAGATGTACCATATGATACCATATGATGATTTGATACACATATGTGCTGGGGAAAAACATCTGCATTTATTTGTTGCCAAGCACTGTGCGAGGTGCTGGGTGATGCAGTGATGAGAAATCTAGCCCAGGCATCTGTCTTCTTAAGAGCTTGTATTCCAGTGGGGAAGACAGACGATAAACAAACAGATAAATAAGTCAGTCTTAATCCTTCATGGATTCTGTATTCATCTCCGTGAATTTGCCTACTCCCTAAAATTTATTCGTAATCCTAAAATCAATACTTGGATTTGTGGAGTGGGGAGAAGTCTGAGTCGCCTGGTGTTCATGTTCTCAGCTGAGGTTCATGCTCTGTCTTCTTGTTTCAGCTCTCATACTGTCAGGGAGGTTTTTTTTTTTTTTTTTCAAGTTTTTCACATTTTTTGTGTTTTTGGGGGGTGATTTCTCTGTTTAAAATGACCCCTGAGCATAGTGCTGAAGTGCTATCCAGTGCTTCTGGGCACAAGCAGACTGCGATGTGCCTTTCCAGAAAATACGTGTGTTATGTAAGATTCCTTCAGGCAGGAGTGACAGTGCTGTTGGCCATGAGTTGAATGTTAATGAATCAGCAACATAGATATTAAATAACTTATTAGATTCTGACTTTAAACAGAAATATTCATAAAACAAGATTATGTGGGGATCAGTTGATGAAAATGTCACCAGAGGGTCATAGGAACCTAACCTTGTGTTTCCACTAGGAGCCATGGTTCAATATTGGCTAATTCAGTGTTTGCAGTGACTTTATATTATAGAATATAACGGTGGTGAATAATGAGAACAGATGATATAAAAGAATAATTCCACTGAGTGGTAAGGGATGTGAGGAAAATGAAATAGGCAGGGGAGGAGAGAGAGTGGGTAGCAGGGTGGAGGTGATGAACAGAGAACGGTGACGGGCACTCAGCTCTGTGGGAAGCTTGGAACCCAGGAATCCTGGAGTCCAGTGCACTGTGCCATCCACTCTGCTCACCGTTCGTATTAGGCTGTTCAGAGCTGCCGTGTGATGCTGACGGTCACCGGGGTTCAGAGCCACGGTTCCAAGGAGACTGCAGTGTACAGTGTCAGAACCCATCAATACCTCCAGGGCTTGCTGCCCTATCAAACATTCTCACCGCCAGATACTCTGGGGGGTGTTTTATTGCAGTTTCCTCCATGCAATTCTAACTGTGTTACTAACCAGGAAGGGCTTTCTTTCAGTTTAAACTGTCCAACAGATGGTGGTGGTTGCTCTCTTTATTCTGGAGATTGGCTGCATCCCAGTCACAATTTTAATTGTACTTAACAATTAAAACACTAAATATTGTAAAAGAATATACAGCGGAGGGAAAAGAACATGGGGTTTGGAGTTGGATGGACCTGGCAACTTCTACGTGGGTGGACCTAGGGAAGGTCCCTGCTGCTCTGTGGGGCTCACTCTCTCCATCTGAAAAATGGGGCTGGTGATACATGTCACCCTGCATGGCTATGAGGATTAATTCAGATGTGCTGTGTATAGCTGCCAAGAGAATGTGATCTGTGGTCAGAACACCAGGGTTTGGAGCTTGGCCTCGGGCTAGTGTTTTAATTTTCCAAAGCCTTAATTTCCTCACCAACCCCACAGAGTTGTCGTGAGAAATAAACGAAATAAGGCATCAGGGTGAGAGATGGCGGGGCAGCAGTGGGGTGTACAGTAAGCACTCAATGAACGTTAGCTATGGCCGTGATTGAAGGTGCTTTGCTGGGACTTCCCTGGCAGTCCAGTGGTTAAGACTCCGTGCTGTCACTGCTGAGGCTGCGAGTTTGATCCCTGGTTGGGGAACTAAGATCCCGCAAGCTGCAGGGCGTGCCCCCCCAGAATACAAATAAATTAATTAAAAAATAGTACTATTAAAAAAGTGCTTTGTTAAACACTCATTAGGATGACAATAATAATATTAATAATAAATAAATAAATAGAAATAACAAGAGTTGGTTAAGATTGGGAGAAATCAGACCCTAGTATATTGTTGGTGGGACTATAAAATGGTGCAGCCACTGTGGAAAACAGTTTGGTGGTTTCTCAGAAGGTTAGACAGAATTACCAGGTGACCCAGCAATTCCACTCCTAGGTATCTACCCCAAAGAATTGAAAACAGTTGTTCAAAGAAATACTCGTATACAAATTATCATAGCAGAGCTGCTCACAATAGCCAAAAAGTGGAAACAACCCTTATGTCCATCAACTCATGAATAGATAAACAAAATGTGTTCTACCCATATCATGGAATATTATTCAACCATAAAGAGGAATGAGATTCTGATACAGGCTACAACATGAATGAGCCTTGGAAACATGATACAAAGCGAGAGAAGCCAGTTACAAAAGATCACTTATTGTATGATTCCATTTGTACAAAACATCCAGAGTAGGTAAATCCACAGAGACAGAGAACAGATTAGTGGTTACCAGAGGCTGAGAGAAGGGGGTGAGGTGGGGAGTGACTGTTTAGTAGGTATGGGATTTTTGGGGGGTAGTGATGGAAACTTTTTAGAATTGATAGAGACAACATTGTTAATGTACTAAATGTCACTGAATTCTGCACTTAAAAATGGTTGATGTGAATTTCACCTCAATACAATTTTTTTTTATTTATAAAAAGGAGCTTTGTTAGAACAGAAAAACTACCCTAAAGTTCGTGACCAAACGTTAATCTGGCTAGATCTCCTGGTGGATAATAAAATCGCAAAAGCCTCGTAGGGCAGGACCTAGGAAGCATTACTGGGTCAGAGCCCAAGCTCCCTGCCCTGGCCCATCTCCCAGATGACCTGCACAGACTGGGGTCAGTGCATTTGTTTGGTCCAGCTTGGGGACATCCAGGGTTGGAGACGGTGCCCAGTGGGACCCACAGTTTGGCCGGATGCCAAGCTCATTAATGCGGTCTTAGATTAAGATTCTTGCCACTGTTGAATTGCTTTGGCAATGGTGTGTTTTTCATTTGTCCTTATTTGCTTCTTTTTGCAAGTACTACAAACCAGAAACTTGAAAATTCATCCTGGATTTCAGGTTTCACTCTTTCAGGGATTGTGTCTATAGTGAGTATCATATTTGACTTTTTTTTGAAGGGTCAGATGGCATTGCCCTAAATGCTGATCCGAAAGGTCTGTGTAAAATGGTTCAGCCTTTCAAGGGCCTTCTGACTGTGTCTCCACTTCCTGAGAGCATTGGGAGGCTCCTAGAAAAATCGGGATGGTGAGGGGTACAGACCTGTATTGGAAACCCCATTGTACCACTTATCAGCTGTGTGACCTTGGGCCACTCAGTCTCTCAGATGATCCTCCGTTTCCTCCACTGTAACATGAAGACAGTAGCAGAATTTTCTCCAAAGGGTCTTGTGAGGATAATGTGAAGTGATGCATGTAAAATACTTAGAATACTCTTTGGTGCATAGTAAGTGTTCAATAAACAGTAACTCTTGTTAGTGTTAATAATAATTATTATTGTTACTATTTTTTTGCTTTACCAATGACTCCAGTGAGGTATTTTCAGCCAGCATCTAAAAGTTCTGTTTTTTTTTTTTTTTTTTTTTTGCGGTACGCGGACGTCTCACTGCTGTGGCCTCTCCCGTTGCGGAGCACAGGCTCCAGATGCGCAGGCTCAGAGGCCATGGCTCACGGGCCCAACCACTCCGTGGCATATGGGATCCTCCTGGACCGGGGCACGAACCCACGTCCCCTGCATCGGCAGGTGGACGCTCAACCACTGCGCCACCAGGGAAGTCCTAAAAGTTCTTTTTCTTGCCAGAGAGTTGTGAGGATTAAACTAACAAGTGTTTTTAAATATTCACAAAAGTTACAAGCAGGGGTGATTCTGGAATAGTAGCATATATACATTCTGATGCTGGCACTGAAATTCAGACAAAGTCCAAGCCAGACGTTGGCCTGTTTATAAAATGTTTATGGAAAGGGACAAAGAAGTTAGACACTTGCCTAGACTTTTTGAAATCACTTTCTCCCTTGAGAATGGCTTTTATTTCTCTTGGTCGCTTATCAGAGAATGTCAAAATAAAAATCCCTGCACCTTGGAATGTCTTTAATCAATCCTTAGACCTTTCATTTCTTAAAACCTATTCCCTTCTGCCCACCCCATTCAAGACTTGAAATAAAATGATTTTCCAGAAACAGATGACAAGATAGCAAGGGCTACGATTAATAACCCCCAGAGCACCTTGGTGCCACACCTTCCCTATTTAAAATGAAAAATTACCCTCTTGCCTCAGACTTTACTAAAAAGAGGATCAAAAGAGAGAGGGGAAGAGTTGATGTAACATAGCCCGTCAGTGAAACACTTCTGAAGCGTCGGCAGAGAGAAGTTGAATCCCTGTCAGTTGAGCGGCTGTCAGTTTGGTTAATGAAATGAGGCTTTTTGCTTCTGCATCCCCACACTTCTGATTTTTTAGTGGAAGGGCAAAGGAGAAGAGAATTTGTTGGAGAAGGGAATTTGGAAAGAGTAAAGCTTTTCTTCCACTCTTTTTATCTCTCAGACTTTGAAACTTTAGGACAGCGATCCTTGGGACCAACTCAGTGCTTCCTTGAATCTCATGGAGTTCTGTGTGTGTGTGTGTGTGTGTGTTCGGAGGAACTGTAGGCTGTGGGGGGCCGTGGGTCCCAGCTCAACTTCAGATGCCATGTGATAAAGGGGAAGCGTGAAGGTGAAGGTTACTACCAACTATGGGACTTTATAGAACTCATTTATAAAACAGATCAGTAACATCTACCTTACAGGGCAGGTAAGACAAGCACTGAATCCCCTAACTGGGCCTGGCAGGGCCCTCCAAATGCTAACTTTTCTATCATAACTCCGCAGTCCGTATTCAGTAAATGTTGTTGACTCCTGGTTGAAGGCTCTGTTAGTCTCCTTGATCTGCTGTAACAAAACCACCACAAACTAGATGGCTTGAAACAGCAGAAATGTATTCTCTCCCAGTTCTGGGGGGCTTGAAGTCTAAAATCAAGGTGCTGGTGGAGAAGAATCAAGGAGAAGGCTGTAGGGGAGAATCCGTCCCGTGCCTCTCTCCCAGCTTCCGGCGGCTGCTGGCGATCCTTGTCTTGTAGCTGTGTCACTGCGATCTCTGCCTCTGTCTTCACATGGCCTCCTCCTCTATGTGTCCTTTCCTCTTCTTAAGGACACCAGTCGTTGGGTTTAGGGTGCGCCCTAATCCACTGTTCCCTCATCTTAACTTGATTACATCTGCAGAGACCCTATCTGCAAATAAGATCACATTCACTTGCACTGGGGGTCAGGGCTTCAACATAGCTTTGCGGGGGATACAATTCAACCACAATAAGGATGCAGTGGCTTTTTTTTTTTTTTTTGCGGTACGCGGGCCTCTTACCGTTGTGGCCTCTCCCGTTGCGGAGCACAGGCTCCGGATGTGCAGGCTCAGCGGCCATGGCTCACGGGCCCAGCTGCTCCGCGGCATGTGGGATCTTCCCGGACCGGGGCACGAACCTGTGTCCCCTGCATCGGCAGGCGGACTCTCAACCACTGCGCCACCAGGGAAACCCAGACTCAGTGGCTTTTGATATCACAGGTTTACTTCCAGTAGGGGATGGCAGCTGGCCAGATCAGGGACACAGGCCCTGAAGGCCTGGCACTATATATCCACATCTACCTCATTTAGTCCTCACCGGCGTCACATAACATAGGTGGTTTTACTCCCGTTTTCACTAACGTTTATGCAGCATTGGGCTGTGTGCCAGAGATAGTGCTAAATGTCCTGCTTGTATGGTCTTATTTAATCCTCAGAATAATCCTAGGGGAAAGCTCTAATGTGATCTCCATTTTACAGATGAAGAAACTGAGTCACAGGAAACGTTGGGGCAAGTTCATTTCTAAACATCATGTTGCAAAGTCCAGGGTGTTCTGTGCATATAAAAACTTCCACTTCCTTGCTTGATGTTTACTTAGAATTTATTCTTGTTCTTTCTGTTCAGAAAGCAAGTCTTCCAAATGATGAGGTGTCCCTTCTCCTTCTGAGGGAGTCAGTCAGTGGGTGTTGTGTTCATTACCTCTCCTCCCTGACCTGTAATTCAGGGCCATGGGCTGTCTGCTCTGGAGATTCAGGGGTCAAATGGGAGAGGAGGCAAAAGGTGAACATGATTAAATCATGGCATGTATTTCTTTTTTTTTCTAATTTATTTATTTATATTTGGCTGTGTTGGGTCTTCGTTGCTGCGCGCAGGCTTTCTCTAGTTGAGGCCAGCGAGGGCTACTCTTCGTTGCGGTGCGTGGGCTTCTCATTGTGGTGGCTTCTCTTGTTGCGGAGCACAGGCTCTAGGCACACGGGCTTCAGTAGTTGTGGCACGCGGGCTCAGTAGTTGTAGCTTGCGGGCTCTAGAGCACAGTCTCAGTAGTTGTGGCTCACGGGCTGTAGAGTGCAGGCTCAGTAGTTGTGGCACACGGGCTTAGTTGCTCCGCGGCATGTGGGATCTTCCTGGACCAGAGCTCAAACCCGTGTCCCCTGCATTGGCAGGCGGATTCTTAACCACTGTGCCACCAGGGGATGCCCCTGGCATGTCTTTCTTAAAAAAAAAAAAAAATTCTAAGAGGAGTCTGACACTCTTGGACAGACTTGGGAGGTTTTAGAATCTCCCGACCACTTCTCTCAGCCTAGAAAAATAACTTCTTCTTGAGCAGTTCTCCCAGGATTTCCTGGGAGCAAAGGAGGAGAAGGTAAAATTCTACTGCGTCCTGGGCATCGCTGCCCAGATGTCCCGCAGGAACCTCAGATTTGGCTGGTGTGACCCTGAACTTGCCCCCCCGCCCCCCGCCCTGCCCTGTGCTCCATCTCCTTCTGTGTTTTCCATTGCTGTGATGCATGCCCCCAGCCAGCCACCTTGTGACCCAGGGGTGGGGGGAACCGGGACGTCAGCCTTGACTTAGTGTCATGCTCAAGGGCGCAGACCACCAGCCCAGCTGTCCTTCTCTCCAACTGTATCGCCTTGAGTGAGTCATTTAAACTCTCTGTGCCTCAGTTTCCTCGTCTATAAAATAGAGTGATTTTTGTCTGCTCTGTAGGATTGCTGTGTGGCTATTAACTTGATACAAGTAAATGACTTGGAACAGCAGCGTCAGGAACATAGTAAGTGCTCAGCACACGGCGGCTATTCGTTCCTCCTCCTCTTATACTAGTCACCCAACTCGTCTCCATCTCTGCTGCCACAGCTCCACTCCTGGTCCCCGTCATCTCCCACGCAGGTGCCTTCAGCAGCCTCAGGCTGGGCTCCTGCGGCTGCCGTTGACCTGTACGATCCTTTCTCCTTTCACCCCCAGCCCCACGCCCAGCCCGTGCCCCTCGCACTCGCGCAGTTGGAGGGCTGGCTTCAGACACGTCTTTCCACAGCACTCATCTGGTCATGCCCCCTATGCACAGTGGGTCCTACTGAGCGAGAATGGATGCTCACACAGCCCTGCACCAGGGCCTCTGGGACAGCTTTAATCACAAGGGGACAGAGAGAGCAGTCAGTGCGTGCATTCCGGGCCAGCACCCTGCGTCCTGCAGGAGCCCGTGGCAAATGGACTCCATCCCTTGGGCTCTGGTTTGTAAGCCACAGGATCAGGGATGCGCCAGCATGTCCACTGGTATGAGCAGGGGCTGGGGTGTAACAGTGATGTGATGGAAAGAACCTTGGCCTCCAGCCCTAACCCACTTCTCGGCATTTTCCCACTGGGAGAGCCAGCCCTTCCCTCGGCATAAGCAGGGGTTTGGGGCCCAAGGCTTGTGGATATAACAGTATGGCCAAGCAGGAACTTGGCCTTCATGCTATCATCATTTATGGTTGTGGGAGTACCAGCCTCTCCTTGGGCATGATTGTGGGGCTGGGGTCCAGGTCTGGAGCTTACAGCTGCATGATGGTAGACCAGAGCTTCCCCCTTGCTTATTACTGGGTTTGGTGGCCTTGCGCCCTGGGCTGTGTCAGGTTTCCAGGAGCTCTGCAGGAGGCCACTGCAGGGGATCAGTCACCATCCCCTTCCACTTAGCAGAGCAAATCCCTGGACGGTCCACCTTTGCCCTTCTTTCCAGCCTCAGCTTGGATTTCTTCCTCCTTCGGAATATCTCCAGCCACACTGAACTGCTTGCAGTCCAGACTCACCACGTTCTGCCGTCTCCTGGCCCTTGGCCCTGCTGTTCCCTCTGTCCTCATCCTTCCTCCTACACCCTCCACTCTGCCCTTTTCCTAGGATGTTCTCCTTCATCCTCAAGATCTGAGCTTAGGTGTCTGCTCCTCCGGGATGCCTTTCCCCATCCCTCCCCAGAAAGCTGGCCTCCTCCCCTCTGCTCTCACTCACCTGCACTTTCTCTAACATTGGAATTCTGGTTCCATACTGTGAGTACTTACATTTATTTAAGCAAGGAGAAACTCACAGAACATACAATTAACCATTTAAAAGTGAACGATCCCACAGCATTTAGTGCGTTCACAACGTTGTGCAACCATCACCTCTATCAAGTTCCAAAACACTTCTATCACCCGAAAAGGAAACTCTGTACTCATTAAGCCGTTGCCCCCGTTCCTTCTTCCCCCACCCCAGCCCCTGGCACCCACTAGTCTGATTTCTGTCTTTATCGATTTGCCTATTCTGGACATTTCGTATAAATGGAATCATACATTATGTGACGTTTCATGTTCGGCTGATTCCACTTGACATCGTGGTTTCGAGGTTCATCCAAATTGTAGCCTGTATCAGTAGTTCATTCTTTTCGATGGTGGAATCATATTCCGTTGTATGGACGCACCACCTTTACTTTATCCATTTGTCAGTCGATGGGCATTTGGGTTGTTTCTACCTTTTGGCTGTTGTGACTAGCATTGCTGTGAACATTCACATACAGACATTTGAGTGCTGCTTTCAATTCCTTTGGGTCTATACCTGGGAATGCAATTGCAGTGAGTGCTTATTTCATCGTTGATCTTCCCACTGGCCTGTGAGCATCTCGAGGACAGGGGAGACAGACGCCCGACGCCAGGCGCTGGTATAGCGAGTGCCTGGGGAGCAGGCTGGATGAGTCCCAGGCATCCAGAACAGACGTCTCACTCATCCTCAAGCACCCGCCCATTTGTCTGCATCATCATGTGGTCCAGGCTCTGTGCTGACAGCTCGACTCATTGTGTCTCATTAACTCGCTGCTTGCTTCACTCTGGTATTTGCTCAAATGCCCACTGTCACGTCTGCATCCTTTTCTGATTGAAGTAGCCCCAATACTCCTTTTTGGTGCCCACGTCCAGCTTTCTTTTCCTCCCTAGCATTTATTATCACTGACATATTATAGGCATTATATTATATATGACATCTTATAAGTAATATAATGTTACTTTTTTTGTTCATCCCCTTTTCTTCTCTGTTTCCTTACCAAGAACATGAGCTCTGTGAGGACAGGAACTTTTGTCTCTTTTGTTCATTGCTGTATCCCGGTGCCTAGAACAGTGCCTGGTATACAAGAAGAGTTCAAATATTTGTGAAATATACTTGGGTGAATGAATGAATGTATGTGTTTAATCCTCACTGCACCCTCCAAGGGAGCCATGATTATTCATTCTCATTTTACAAACCCCCAGAGTCTCAGAGAGGTCAAGTAACTGGCCCAAGATCACAGAGCTGATCAGCTGTGGAACCAGAGTTCTAAGCTGGATCTCTCTGAGTCGCAGTCCCATATTCTTTTCACTTCACTCAAGGGAGCATGAGCTCTAGCGATAATGCCCAAAGTACTTCCCTGTGGCCTTGGAGTGTGGTATGTGATTAAGATAACTTAAAAAAATAGATTTACTTTCTTACACATGTTTTACTTAGGCTCATTTGCCAATGTGTTTGTATTTCCTGAGCAAATACATCAATCCAGAGCTTGCTGGGTGAATCAAGCTGATCTGGGCTTGATTCTCTGTCTGCCCCCAGCTCTCAGAGCTATTCAGCCTCTCTGAACATCACCTTCCGAGAGGTACA
Source organism: Pseudorca crassidens (assembly GCF_039906515.1). Lineage (NCBI taxonomy): Eukaryota > Metazoa > Chordata > Mammalia > Artiodactyla > Delphinidae > Pseudorca > Pseudorca crassidens. Next base: position 80,725,891 of record NC_090307.1, on the reverse strand, counting down.
CAGGGAGGTGACGTCACCTGGTGCCGTGTTCAGCTCTCAGCACAGGTGCATATGCTTTAAACGGGAGGTAGCAACGCATCACCATGGTGTTGAGAATTACAGTACAATCAGCTAACGTTTATGGAAGGCCTGCTGTGTGCCAGGTGCTGGGCTCAGCACCCTGCTTGTGTTATTGCATTTGATCCTCATAATATTCCCCCGAGCAGGTCTACTATTTTCCTGTTTCACTGCTGATAAAGCTAAGACTCAGAGAAGTTCGATGAGTGTCCAAGGTCACACAGCCAGGAAGTAGGAGAGCCAGAATTAGGGCCAAGTCATCTGACTCCAGAGCTGGCTCTCTTAGACCCTGGGCTAATGTGTATGTGCAAATATTTGAGAATCGACACACCATAGTGATGGTGATTTGGGTAGAATGTTCTGGCAAAGTCTGGGAGGAAGGAAAAGGGAGACTCTTGCCAGAAGTAGCCCTTGCTCCAGCTCCTGCTTCCATTGTGCGGATTATGACGGTCCAGGGTCTTCGGTGAATGCAGGTCCCACTGTCCTAGAGGCCCTGTGCCCTCGTTGTTGAGTTGGCCAAGATCCTGGGTTTGAATCCCAGAGGCCAGCTCCCATCTCTGCTGCAACCTTGGAAACATCTTCATCTCTGCACATACATTTCCTCATCTACAAAGTAGAGATCAAAATGGCCTTTGCACACAGATTTATGAAAATTAAGTAAGATGTGGAACAGTCCCAATATAACAAATGAAGAAAACAGATGACAAACCATTAAATAAGATCTTATGGTGTTTCTTAAAAAAAAAAAAAAAGCACAGCAAACCAGCTGGCAGGCGCCACAGCGGAGCGTTAATAGGCAGGATGGCTCGGCTGTAGAACAACATTGCCTTTTTCCTTATCCGAATTTCCTAATTTTTCTGTAATGAATATGTAACAACAAAATGAGTTGTTTTTAATTAAAAAAGGGGCAGTGAGTCAGTGTTCATGAAAGCACTTTGTAAACTGTCAAATGCTCTATAAATTAGCTCTTGTCATGGTCCTTATAGTAATTATTATTGTTATTGCCAGTCGGCCACGAGTTGGGATTTATTTCAGCTTGGCCTCTGATGGGAGGGCCCACTCGATCACCTTCTGCCAGGTCCTGCCACGTGGTCCTCTCTCTCTTTTAAAAAATAAATAAATTTATTTATTTATTTTTGGCTGCGTTGGGTCTTTGTTGCTGCGTGCAGGCTTTCTCTAGTTGCGGCGAGCGGGGGTTACTCTTCTTTGTGGTGCGCGGGCTTCTCATTGCAGTGGCTTCTCTTGTTGTGGAGCACGGGCTCTAGAGCGGAGGCTCAGTAGTTGTGGCTCGCGGTCTCAGCAGTTATGGCTCGTGGGCTCTAGCGCGCAGGATCAGTAGGTGTGGCACATGGGCTTCGTTGCTCTGCGGCATGTGGGATCTTCCCGGACCAGGGCTCGAACCCGTGTCCCCTGCATTGGCAGGTGGATTCTTAACCACTGTGCCACCAGGGAAGCCCCGTGGTCCTCTCTTGATACCTACTGACTTGTCTCCATCTGTGTTGCCACCACCCAAGTGGAAGCCAGCATCCTCTCTCAGCGGGAGCCCTGTGATACCCTTTAACTGGGTTCTCCTTGTCCAAGCAGCAGCCTCTATCTATCATCTATTATCTATTTGTCTATCTATCCTCTATTACCTCTCTCTCTCTCTCTCTCTATCTTCCCGTTTTGTTGAGAAATAATTGGCATACAGCACTGTGTATGTTTAAGGTGTCCAGCATAACGGTTTGACTTACATACATGATGAAGTGATGACCACAGTAGGTTTAGTGAACCTCCATCATCTCATATAGATACAAAAGAAAAGAAAAAGAACTAGTTTTTTCCTTGTGATGAGAACTCTTAGGATCTACTCTCCTAACCACATCCCTGTGTAACAAATGGCAGTGTTAGTTATGTTAATCATGTGGTACAGCACATCCCTAGTACTTATTTATGTTATAATTGGAAGTTTGTACCTCTCGTCAGCCTTCATCCAGTTCCCCTCCTCCACACCCCTATCTCTGGTAATGACAAATTTGATCTCTTTTTCTATAAGTTTGTTTGTCTTTTGAAGTATAATTGACCTACACCACTCTGTTACTTCCTGGTATACAGCATAGTGATTTGAAATTTCTATATATTACAAAACGATCACCACGATAAGTCTAGTTACAGCGTGGGGAATATAGTCAATAATAACGTGATATCTTTGTATGGTGATAGATGCTAACTAGAGAAAGGAACTTTAGATCAAAACCCTCAATGGCTTCCTGTTGAACTTGGTATAAAATCCACATGGGCCTGGAGGTCTGCCCTCACCTGTCCCTTCAGCCTCCTGAGCCAGTTTTCCCATTGTCACCATATATTGCCTTCGAGAAGACACCGGAAAAGGGACCCAGGACAGTGCCTGCCCTGACTTAGACGGTTTTGGAGCCTGAACGTTTGGTCTCAGTATTCGACCCTTACGCTTTTATGTCTCTTAGTGTAGAGGATGTAGGACTGCACGTTGTAGCCTGAGAGTCTGTATGTGTAGACCAAATACGTATTTGCACTCTTAATACAGCAAATGAGTGAAAAATGTTAGTGAACTATAGGATTTAGTTTTATTTTCTGACTTAGCTTATATCAGGGCTGAAAAACACCTCCAGCTGCATTCAGGCAGTAGGATTTTTTTTTAGTGCTCCATTTTTTCTAATAAACTGTTGTGAGACAAGAAAATCTCCTTTCTACCTCTACGCTTTTGTCCCTGCCAGCCTCCTCGCCTCTCCCCACACCTGCCATGCTCTTTCCTTGGACATTTGAGCTGTGGGCTCCCCAACCCTGGACAGTGGAGGGCAAGGCTGTTGAATGGGGATTATGGTGAGACGGTCAACTAAAGGATTTCATTCTTTTTGGAGGGGCCAAGTGGATGTGGTTGAATTTATGTAAATATGCGTACAACATATCGTGCATAATTTATGTAAATGTGCACACAGCCATACCGTGCATAATTTATGTAAATATGCGTACAGAGCACGCTGTAATCAGCACACGCACGGTGCACGGTGTATACGGTGTAACGCGCGTCTACGGTAATGTGCCTACAGTGTAATTCACCCACTTTCTCATGGCTCATCTGTCGTCTCTGCTCCTTTGTCCCAACTCAGGAGGCAACCTTTCCAAACAAGACTGGACCATCCAGTGGCCCACCACGGAGACGGGGAAGGAGAACAACCCCGTGTGCCCCCCGGAGCCGACCCCGTGGATCCGCACCCACCTCTCCCAGAGCCCCAGGGTCCAGTCCAAGTGCGTCCAGCACTACTGTCACGCCAGCCCCAGCCCGGGGCCCCCCGTGTACACCCACGTGGACAGGCTCACTGTGGACGCCTACCCGGGCCTGTGCCCGCCCCTGCCACTGGAGTCGGGCCACCGGTCCCTGCCTCCGTCGCCCCGGCAGCGGCACACGGTCCGCACCCCGCCGCGCACCCCCAACATCGTCACCACCGTGACCCCGCCCGGCACGCCACCCATGAGGAGGAAGAACAAGCTGAAGCCCCCGGGGACCCCGCCGCCCTCCTCCCGGAAGCTGATCCACCTGATCCCGGGTTTCACGGCCCTGCATCGGAGCAAGTCTCACGAGTTCCAGCTGGGTCACCGCGTAGACGAGGCCCACACGCCCAAGTGAGTGCATTTGGTGGGTTCCCGGGGGCAGCTGAGCCTCCCAGTCAGGGAAGCTTCAAATCAACTTGTATTTCCTTCCTCCAGTTGAATGAAAGGTGGATTTTCCCTAATGGCTGGTCCAGAATTTCCCAGAAATGACCCCTTTTAATACTATTAATGCTGTACAGTAGGGGTCGGAAAAGTATAGCCCAGGAGCCAAATCTGAATTTACTGCAACGCATCCAGATTCGTTCCGTTCTGTTTTGTCTGTGGATGCTTTCCTGCTACAATGGCCGAGTTGAGGGTGGCCCGAAAAGCCGCAATCTTTACCGTCCGGCCCTTTACAGGAAAACTTGCCAGTCCCTGCAGAGTCTATCCTAGTGCTGCCCCTAGAAATAGGACGCCAGCTGCATACGCGACCTTACGGTTTCTAGTAGCTGCCTTAAAAGAGTCAAAAGAAACGAGTGATATTAACTTTCATGATATGTCATTTAACCCAATATAGTAAAACGTGATCATTTCACAGTAGAATCAGTGTAAAGTATTATTACGGAAATACTTTGCATTCTTTTCTCCACACTGAGTCTTTGAAATCTGGAGGGTATCTCACACCAGCAGCTCAGCTCAGTTCGTACCGGCCACCTTCCAAGTGTGGACTGGCTGCCTGTGTCACGTGGCTGCGGTGCTGGATGGTGCTGCCCTGACCGACCCTGTGCCTGGGACTTGCTCTGTGTTTATACCTGAGATACATGCCCAGGTCTGCTGGGGGTGGGAGGGGGCTCAGGGAGCGGATGAGTGGACTGTCAGAGCAAAGGTCGTCCCACAGAAGCTGCAGGTGGGGCCACAGGCACCCAGGGGAGAAAAATCCTGAAAGTTGACATGGGTTGTGCCTGGCTCTGACTTGCGGGGGTGGGGGGTGGGGGCGGTGGGGGGGTGGGGGGGGGCGTAGGTGGGACTTGCTGCCAGCAGAGGGCGACACGGCATCTGTGGCTGTATGCTGGCTAATGAGAGAAATGGGGCAGCTCCCTCCAGGGCCCCTCAGAGGCTGACTGTGACCTGGGTCCCTTGCAGGTTTTTGAGGTCTCAGTGTATTAAAAATGGAAGAAATGCTAAACAGGGTCACAGAAGTGAGTAGCACGTTTTAAATATTTACCTTTAACAAAATTGCATCTGAGGCATAGAAGATAAAATGGTTATGGATAATCCTATGAGGAGATGCGGGGAAGAGTCTAAATTTGGGAACTGTCGTGTGTGAAAGGCGTGGACCCCGGTTCTGGGAGCTCTGAGGTGGGGCAACCACTGGGGAACGGTTCACTGCATTTCCATTTCAACGATTTAGCCGGTGTTTCGTGAGCTCTCACTACCATATGCGGGTGAATCTAAGACGTTGATCGTAAGATACATCCTGTGTGCATCTTAGAATTGATGAAATGTGTTGTGTCCTAGACTCTGGGCTAGTCGGCAGGGTACAATGGAAAGGAAAAAGACATAGCCCTTGGCCTCGTGAAGACTGACACTAGTCCAGTAACCACACATAGGTGTTATGATCTTTTTTTTTTTTTTTTTTGCTGTACGCGCGCCTCTCACTGTTGTGGCCTCTCCCGTTGCGGAGCACAGGCTCCAGACGCACAGGCTCCAGACCCACAGGCCCAGCGGCCGTGGCTCACGGGCCCAGCCGCTCCACGGCATGTGGGATCTTCCCGGACCGGGGCATGAACCCGTGTCCCCTGCATCGGCAGGCGGACTCTCAACCACGGCGCCACCAGGGAAGCCCCAGGTGTTATAATCTTATGTCCAGTATTTACGAACAGTGTTACAGGCTATCAGGAGAAAGTGCAGGATGCTGTCAGAGCTTGTGGAGCTGATTGAGTTTGCACTGGCAGGGAGCTGAGTGGGGGGACTGGGGAGGGTTTGGTCGGCGTGACTTCCAGAAGAACTGTTTGGACTGAAGGTTAATTAGGGATTAAGATGGTGGAAGGGGTGGGAGGTGTTTCAGGAAGGGAGCATGACCCATTGGAGGAACTGATGGAAGGCCTCTGTGGCTAAGGGAGCAGGCAGGTGATGCAAGAAGAGACTCCTGGGTTAGGCAGGTGGCAGCACTGTTCACAACAGCCAAAAGGTGAAACAACCCGAGTGTCCATCAGCAGATGAAGGGATGAACACAGTGTGGTCCATCCGTACAATGAAATATTATTCAGCCATAAAAAGGAATGAAATTCTGACACCTGCTACAACATGGATGAACCTTGAAAACGTTATGCTAAGTGAACTAAGCCAGACACAAAAGGACAACTATGGTATGATTGAACTGATGTGCGGTGCCTAGAATAGGCAAATTCACAGAGAGAGAAAGTAGAATAGAGGTTGCCAGGGGCTAGAGGAGGGGAATGAGGAGTTAGTGTTTACTGGGTAGAGTTTCAGTTTGGGAAGTGGAAAAGTTCTGGAGATGGATGGTGGCCATGGTGGCACAACAATGTGAATGTACTTAATGCCACTGAATTGTACCCTTAAAAATGTTTAAAATGGTAATTTTATGTTATATATATTTTACAACAATGATGAAAAAAGAGACAGGAAAGCCAGGCATGGGCACACTTTTTCTGTAAAGGGCCAGATAGTAAATGTTTTAGGCTTTGCAGATCAAGTGGTCTGTGTCATCTCTGCCATCGTAGCAAAAGCAGCCACAGACAATAGCTGAATAAGCGGCCGTGGTGATATTCCAATAAAACTTTATTTAAAAACAGGTGCCTGGCTACATTTGGCTCACTGGCTGTAGTATGCCCTGGCAGAAGCCTTGTTGTAGGCAGTGATTCTCCCTTCTAAGGCCTTAAAGTGATTTAAGTGGAAGACACGATCAGATCTGATTTTACGAAGGTTACTCAAGCTTCTGTGTGAAATCTGTATTGGAAACATACCCCTTCACCAGACATATTTGGGACATCAGAGACTTAACAGAGGGTTGATGCTTTTCTGATTGGAGTTGGGCTTGATTTTTATGGGTTTTTTATATAAATTTATTTATATTTTACTTACTTATTTTGGCTGCGTTGGGTCTTCGTTGCTGTGCACAAGTTTTCTCTAGTTGCGGTGAGTGGGGGCTACTCTTCGTTGTGGTGCGTGGGCTTCTCATTGCGGTGGCTTCTCTAGCTGCGGAGCATGGGCTCTAGGCACTCAGGCTTCAGTAGTTGTGGTGCGTGGGCTCAGTAGCTGTGGCTGGTGGGCTCTAGAGCACAGGCTCAGTAGTTGTGGCACACAGGCTTAGTTGCTCCGCGACATGTGGGATCTTCCTGGATTAGAGCTCGAACCCATGTCCCCTGCATTAGCAGGAGGATTCTTAACCACTGCGCCACCAGGGGAGTCCTTATTTTTATGATTTTGTGAGAGCCAGAGAGACTGGCTGCTGAGACCTCAGGATGTGGGGAGGGTTGCAGGAAGGCTAGGAACGCAGGTTGCTGCTGTGGAAGGTGGGAGGGACATTCGGGGTCTGCTGGCCATGGTTTCCCCAGACTGTGCATCTCCCTCACTCATCGCTGTGTTGATCACAGAGTGAAGTGGAATTTGACCAGAAGGCAGAACCTGGCTTGACAGACACACGATCTTTTAATCTACAAGCTGGGGGCGAAGTGAGACAGGCTGCCCTTTGCCTGTTTGTTTTTTGCCCCAGCATTATTGAGATGTAATTGACAAATAACACTGTGTAAGTTCAAGGTGTACAGTGTGATGACTTAGTACACACACGTATTATGAAATGATTACCACAATAAGGTTAGTTAGCACATCCATTACCTCGCATAATTACCTTTTTTCTGTGGTGAGAACAGTTAAGATTTGCTCTCTTAGCAACTTTCAAATGCTAACAATATAATATTGTTAAACAGTCAACATATGGTACGTTAGATTCCCCAGAACCTATCCTTGTAACTGGGAGTTTGTACCCTCTGAACAGCATCTCCCCATTTTTCCCACCCCTAGTCCCTGGCAACCACCATTCTACTCTCTGTTTATATGAATTCAATGTTTTTAGATTCCACATATAAGTGAGACCATGCAGTATTCGTCTTTCTCTGTCTGACTTATTTCCCTTAGCATAACGCTCTCAAGTTCTATCCATGTTGTTGCAAATGGCAGGATGTTTTCTTTTCTGTGGTTGAATAATGTTCCATTGTGTGTGTGTGTGTGTGTGTGTGTGTGTGTATGCCATGTTTTCTTTATCCATTCATTCATCAATGTGCATTTAGGTTGCTCCCCTATCTTGGCTATTGTGAACAATGCTGCAATGAACATGGGGGTGCAGATATCTCTTTGAGATGATAACTTCATCCTCTTTGGATATATACCCAGAAGTGGGATTGCTGGATCATATGGTAGTTCCATTTTTAAATTTCTGAGGAAACTCCATACTGTTTTCTACAGTGGCTGCACCAATTTACATTCTTAGCAACAGTGACCAAGGGTTCCCTTTTCTCCACATCCTCACCTACACTTGTTATCTCTTGTCTTTTACATGGTAGCCTTTCCAACAGGTGTGAGGTGATAATCTCATTGTGGTTTTGATTTGTATTTCCCTGATAATTAGTGATACTGAACACCTTTTCATATACATGTTGGCCTTTTGTAAATTTGTAAATCTTCTTTGGAAAAATGTTTATTCAGGCCTTTTGCCCATGTTTTAATTGGATCCGTTTTGTTTTTTCCTATTGAGTTAGTTGTAGGAGTTCCTTACGTATTTTGGTTATTAACCCCTTATCAGACATATGGTTTGCAAGTATTTTCTCCCATTCTGTAGATTGCCTTTTCATCTTTTGACTGTTTCTTTTGCTATGCAGAAGCTTTTTAGTTTGATATAGTCCCACTTATTTATTTTTCCTTGTGCTTTTGGTGTCATACCCCAAAAAATCATTGCCAAGACCAGTGTCAAGGAGCTTATTTTTTGGTCTCTTTTTTAAATTGAAATATAGTTGTTGTATAATATTATATAAGTTACAGGTGTGCAATATAATGATTCACAATTCTTAACGGTTATACTCCATTTATAGTTATTAGAAGATATTGGCTATATGCCCCATATATTGTACAATATATCCTTGTAGTTTATTTTATACCTAATAGTTTGTACCTCTTACTGCCCCACCCCTATGTTGCCCCTCCCCCTTCCCTCTCCCCACTGGTGACCACTAGTTTGTTTTCTATATCTGTGAGTCTGCTTCTTTTTTGTTATATCCACTAGTTTGTTGTATTTTTTACATTCCATTCCACATGTAAGTGATATCATACAGTATTTGTTTTTTCTCTGACTTATTTCACTTAGCATAATGCCCTCCAAGTCCATCCATTTTGCTGCACATGGCAAAATTTTGTTCTTTTTTATGGTTGAGTAGCATTCCATTGGATATATGTACCACATCTTCTTCATCCAGTCACCTGTTGATGGACACTTAGGTTGCTTCCATATCCTGCCAGTTGTAGATAATGCTGCTGTGAACATTGGGGTGCATGTATCTTTTTGAATTAGTGTTTTTGGTTTTTTTGGATATATACCCAGGAGTAGAATTGCTGGGTGATATGATAGTTTTACTTTTAGGTTTTTGAGAAACCTGCATATTACTTCCACAGTGGCTGCATGAATTTACATTCCCACCAACAGTGTACAAGGGTTCCCTTTTCTCAAGGAGCTTATTTTAGTGGGCTGTGACCAGCATTAAAAAATATGAAATAGACTATCCTAGACTAGATTATATTGGAATGCATTGCATGTAGTGAGGCTAAGTATTAATATTGTTTTGTGAAACTTGTGTCAGATATACAGTCATCCCTCGGTATCCACAGGGGATTGGTTCCAGGACCCACCAAGGAAACCAAAATCCACATATCTCAAGTCCCATCGTTGGCCTTCCATATCCGCAGTTCCAACCACAGATCATGTATGACTTATTGGAAAAAAAAATCCATGTATAAGTGGACCCACGCAGTTCGAACCCACGTTGTTCAAGGGTCAAACTGTATATAGTGCTTTTTTTCATTCTGGGGGTTCTTCCCACTCGGGACAGCTTTGATTTGGGAATAAACCCCACTGGGGCGTGGGTGAGGAGGCTTGAGAAGTCAGCCTTTTACGCTGTGGAATGTAGCCAAAGGCACTTGCACAATTACTCGGCTCATTCTGGTTTCGGTTGTATGCTTAGTGTCTGGTTTCTTCTCTCCTTCTCCCTGGTAGCCCTGCTGGGGATGGTTCTTTGTTGCCAACTTGGCAATTTTAAGCCTACTTTTATTTCCTCTCCATGGGATGAAGTGGGGTTTCCGACGTCACAGGTCTTTCTGAACAGAACTGAATCTTTCAAAACCATTGGTTCCTGTGAGCTTTCCAGCACCGGTACCCTGGTGGGTGCTGGGTGGGAGGAAGACTGTGTTTGAGACCAGTAATTCTTGGCACTCTCAGGTGTACCCACAGTGCTTTTCAACAGATGGTCTGCTCGGCTTTCAGTCCTGTCCCCAGTAGTACCTCATGGGCATTTGTAGAAAAAGCAGGGCAAGAAAACGAGACTGTATGAGCTATAGTATGTCTCTCATCACTGGTAGCCTTGCAGTCCAGGTACGTTGAGCTGGATCAGAACTGTTGTGATTGGTATTGGCCAAAACCGTCTCTCCTGCTGTGTATGCATTCTCAAAGTCCTTTTTACTTTCTTCTTTTCCTTTTGTTCTTTTCTTTTGTTTTGCATTTGAATTTATGAGTGTGATCTTACTCCTGTGGCACTACCAAAACACGCACACATATACACGTGCATGCATACACACACAGAGGGAAAAAATCCTATTTTTTCCCCTGGTAAAAGTAATACCTGACTGTTGTGGAAATTGAGGACACAGGACACATGATGAAGAAAGTAGAGAGTATATGCTGGACCTTTTGTTTTATACACACATACATAACATGCATTCTCACAGGGGTGAAATCACCCCTAACGGGGCACAAATGGGTTTTTAGGGGAGAGAGGTGGGGAAAAAAACCTTGATATAATAGTTTGCAGATCTCCGTAGAGTCATATACATAAATAGATACCCAGTTTATCTGTGGTATTAAAATTTCATTGGGAGTTGGGGGTCACGATTGGAAAAAAAATATCTAAAAAGCTTCTTTAAGGGGTCATTGAAAAAAGGCTGGGAAACACTGACATAGATCTGTGGATATAATCCTATAGATAGACTTAGGCATAAACATTAGGGGTTACTAAGTCTCCCCAGTGTTCTTACCCGTCTCTCTTCTCCCTCTGGCTTTGTGGACACACTTACATAGGTAAGCTGGCGCTGATTTCAGCCATGTGAAAAGTTGAGGGAGCAATCTCAGGGATTCTGGTCCTCTTGGCCTTCAGTCCAGGGATTCCACGGTTACTGTGTTGGAAAAAGGAAAAACCTAACAATTCTTAAGTGTGTGATGAGTTGTCTGTCTTTTGATTCCCCCATTTGTCCACCCAGCACACAAATGACTTGCTGTCTTTTGTCAGAGCATCTGAAAGGGTACACTGGATTTCTGTGAACTGAATCACATTTTAAATGCATAAGAGTAGCTCAGTATTAAAAAGGAATCCTACTGTAAATCCCCCTTTTTTTGCAAATTCTTTTAAAACACAATTTCCAATTATAATTTTAACTACAGAAGTGACTCCCAGATAAGCTTTGTTCTGAAAATAAAAGCAGTATAAAATGTAAGCCATCCAGGCTCAAAGTCCCCTTCCCCTTGCCATAGAGAACATCTAGAGCTGCTCTTAATACATTGATAAAAGTCCTTGTGTACATGTGTTGTGTTTGTATGTGTATCTATAATATGTCTACTTCCCTTCCTTCGTTATTGGAACCACACTGTATGGCTTTCCCAGTGTGACTTGCCGTTATTAGTTCTGCATAAATATAAATCTTCCCTTTATGACCTTCATACCTTATCTCTTTTAGAAATTCTTCTGTCTCCTCAAAGCTCATCTAGAACATTCCTGGGTTCATATCTCTTCTTTCTGGGGCAGAGTGTGAAAGCCTCAGCTGACCTGGGAGCAAAGAGAACGGGCTGGATGGAACCCATACTCGATCCTCACTCTTGACTCTTCATTGCAGTGGATGCACATTTCTGTATCTGAGATATCGGTGCCATTTGTAGCTTGTATGAGAATAGGCTTTCCCCCACAGATTCCTTATGTAAATAAGAATTCAAGGGGGCTCTTTTCATTTACTTTAGAAAACTAATTATGGGCAAACACTCAGACACACTGACACACACCTACAGATCATTGTGCTAATTATTACGACAAACTCTACTATATTTATAAGGGCAAGAGAGGAGTGATCGGTTTTATATCACAGCATATTTGTTAAAATAGGAAGGCTTCTACTGGGCTCGTACACAGGGTTCTTTTAGGTCTAATTAAGCATTTAGACACATGAGATTAATACTGACCACACTTGGCATCTGACTGACGCACGGCAGCAACAGGCGTCTCTTCTGTGGGTCCTCGGGGGCTGCTCTTCCTCGCCCTCACCTCCAAGTGGCCATTCAGGTGCAAGGTGGTGAGGTCCACATTAAGCAGGTGTGGGAACCATCCTGGCTTAGGGGACAAGAGCTCTCGTAAAACCTCCATCAGTATAGCTCCTAGGGTCCCTGCAGGGGTCATGTCATGCTACTCAATGATCCCCAAGGCTGTGGATTCCTTATCAGGAGTTTCAAGTTCATACCAAGAACTCCCATTCGATGTACAATTCACCCATCAGAGGCAATTCTACCACGAGCAGTGTGGTCTATTAACAGAGTTGACATTGCCCCTTTAGATTCGAAGGATTAGAGCTAGAAAGTCCACCCAAGGTCAGTTGCACTTTCGGAAGATGAAAAAGTTGAGTTCACCCTTCACCCTTCACCCACAGCTTCTCTTGAAAAATCCTTTCATTTTTATTTATTTTATTTTATATTAAAAAATTGTAATTTATTTATTTGGCTGCTCTAGGTCTTAGCTGCGGCACTTTTAGTTGAGGCATGCAGGTTCTTTTTTTTTTTTTTAACATCTTTACTGGAGTATAATTGCTTTACAATGGTGTGTTAGTTTCTGCTTTATAATAAAGTGAATCAGTTATACATATATCCCTATGTCTCTTGCCTCTTGTGTCTCCCTCCCTCCCACCCTCCCTATCCCACCCCTCTAGGTGGTCACAAAGCACCGAGCTGATATCCCTGTGCTATGCGGCCACTTCCCACTAGCTATCTGTTTTACGTTTGGTAGTGCATATATGTCCATGCCACTCTCTCACTTCCTCCCAGCTTACCCTTCCCCCTCCCCGTGTCCTCAAGTCCATTCTCTATTAGGTCTGCGTCTTTTTTCCCGTCTTGCCCCTAGGTTCTTCATGACCATTTTTTTTTTTTTTAGTTTCCATATATATGTGTTAGCATATGGTATTTGTTTTTCTCTTTCTGACTGACTTCACTCTGTATGACAGACTCTAGGTCCATCCACCTCACTACAAATATCTCAGTTTCATTCCTTTTTATGGCTGACTAATATTCCATTGTATATATGTGCCACATCTTCTTTATCCATTCATCTGTTGATGGACACTTAGGTTGCTTCCATGTCCTGGCTATTGTAAATAGAGCTGCAGTGAACATTGTGGTACATGACTCTTTTTGAATTATGGTTTTCTCAGGGTATATGCCCAGTAGTGGGATGGCTGGGTCATATGGTAGTTCTATTTTTAGTTTTTTAAGGAACCTCCATACTGTTCTCCATTGTGGGTGTATCAATTTACATTCCCACCAACAGTGCAAGAGTGTTCCCTTTTCTCCACACCCTCTCCAGCATTTATTGTTTGTAGATTTTTTGATGATGGCCATTCTGACCAGTGTGAGGTGATGCCTCATTGTGGTTTTGATTTGCATTTCTCTAAGGGTTAGTGATGTTGAGAATCCTTTCATGTGTTTGTTGGCAATCTGTATAACTTCTTTGGAGAAATGTCTATTTAGGTCTTCTGCCCATTTTTGGATTGGGTTGTTTGTTTTTTTGATATTGAGCTGCATGAGCTGCTTGTAAATTTTGGAGATTAATCCTTTGTCCGTTTCTTCGTTTGCAAATATTTGCTCCCATTCTGAGGGTTGTCTTTTCATCTTGTTTATGGTTTCCTTTGCTGTGCAAAAGCTTTTAAGTTTCATTAGGTCCCATTTGTTTATTTTTGTTTTTATTTCCATTTCTCTAGGAGGTGGGTCAAAAAGGATCTAGCTGTGATTTATGTCATGGAGTGTTCTGCCTGTGTTTTCCTCTAAGAGTTTAATAATGTCTGGCCTTACATTTAGGGCTTTAATCCATTTTGAGTTTATTTTTGTGTATGGTGTTAGGGAGTGTTCTAATTTCATTCTTTTACATGTAGCTGTCCAGTTTTCCCAGCACCGCTTATTGAAGAGGCTGTCTTTTCTCCAATGTATATTTTTGCCTCCTTTATCAAAGATAAGGTGACCATATGTGCGTGGGTTTATCTCTGGGCTTTCTATCCTGTTCCATTGACCTATATTTCTGTTTTTGTTCCAGTACCATAGTGTCTTGATTACTGTAGCTTTGTAGTATAGTCTGAAGTCAGGGAGCCTGATTCCTCCAGCTCCGTTTTTCTTTCTCAAGGTTGCTTTGGCTATTCAGGGTCTTTTGTGTTCCCATACAAATTGTGAGCTTTTTTGTTCTAGTTCTGTGAGAAATGCCATTGATAGTTTGATAGGGATTGCATTGAATCTGTAGATTGCTTTGTGTAGTAGAGTCATTTTTACAATGTTGATTCTTCCAATTCAAGAACATGGTATATCTCCAACTATTTGTATCATCTTTAATTTCTTTCATCAGTGTCTTATAATTTTCTGCGTACAGGTCTTTTGTCTTCTTAGGTAGGTTTATTCCTAGATATTTTATTCTTTTTGTTGCAGTGGTAAATGGGAGTGTTTTCTTTTTCTTTCTTTTTTTTTTTTTTTGCGGTACACAGGCCTCTCGCTGTTGTGGCCTCTCCCGTTGCGGAGCACAGGCTCCAGACGCGCAGGCTCAGCGGCCATGGCTCACGGGCCCAGCTGCTCCGCGGCATGTGGGATCTTCCCAGACCGGGGCACGAACTCGTGTCCCCTGCATCGGCAGGCGGACTCTCAACCACTGCACCACCAGGGAAGCCCTGGGAGTGTTTTCTTAATTTCACTTTCAGATGTTTCATCGTTAGTGTATAGGAATGCAAGAGATTTCTGTGCATTAATTTTGTATCCTGCTACTTTACCAGATTCGTTGATTAGCTCTAGTAGTTTTCTGGTAGCATCTTTAGGATTCTCTATGTATAGTATCATGTCATCTGCAAACAGTGACAACTTTACTTCTTCTTTTCTGATTTGGATTCCTTTTATTTCTTTTTCTTCTCTGATTGCTGTGGCTACAACTTCCAAAACTATGTTGAATAAGAGTGGTGAGAGTGGGCAACCTGGTCTTGTTCCAGATCTTAGTGGAAATGGTTTCAGTTTTTCACCATTGAGGACGATGTTGGCTTGTCCTATATGGCCTTTATTATGTTGAGGTAAGTTCCCTCTATCCCTACTTTCTGGAGGGTTTTTATCATAAATGGGTGTTGAATTTTGTCAAAAGCTTTCTCTGCATCTATTGAGATGATCATATGGTTTTTCTCCTTCAATTTGTTAATATGGTTTATCACATTGATTGTTTTGCGTATATTGAAGAATCCTTGCATTCCTGGGATAAACCCCACTTGATCATGGTGTATGATCCTTTTCATGTGCTGTTGGATTCTGTTTGCTAGTATTTTGTTGAGGATTTTTGCATCTATGTTCATCAGGGATATTGGCCTGTAGTTTTCTTTTTCTGTGACATCTTTGTCTGGTTTTGGTATCAGGGTGATGGTGGCCTCGTAGAATGAGTTTGGGAGTGTTCCTCCCTCTGCTATATTTTGGAGGAATTTGAGAAGGATAGGTGTTAGACATGCAGGTTTTAGTTGCGGCATGCAGGATCCAGTTCCCTGCCCAGGGATAGAACCCGGGGCGTGGAGTCCCAACCGCTTGACCACCAGAGAAGTCCCAAATCCTGTCATTTAAAAAAATTATTTATTTTAAAAAAGATTTATTTACTATTTATTTATTTAATTTACTTTTGGCCACGTTGGGTCTTAGTTGTGGCACGTGGGATCTTCGTTGAGGCATGCGGGATCTTTCGTTGCAGCATGTGACCTTCTCTCTAGTTGTGGCACGCGGGTTTTCTCTTCTCTAGTTGTGGTGCTTGGGCTCCAGGGTGCATGGGTCCTGTAATTGTGGTGCGTGGGTTCCAGAGTGCGCGGGCTCTGTAGTTTGCGGCACGCAGGCTCTCTAGTTGAGGTGTGCGAGCTCAGAGGTTGTGGCACGTGGGCTTAGTTGCCCCGAGGCATGTGGGATCCTAGTTCCCTGACCAGGGATCAAACCTGTCCCATGCATTGTAAAGTAGATTCTTTACTACTGGACCACCAGGGATGTCCCCCAATTCCTGTCATTTTTAAACACCTGCAATTCCCATTGAATTTCTTATTTTGAATTAGTGAGGTCTTTAACAAAGGCTTTTATATAATTCATATAATAATATATAGCATGTTTATTATATATAACATAATTTATAATTATCTGCTGTAAAATTTATGCGTATCAGTTTTTTGGTTAAGTCTTGTCATTACTTTGCATAAGAAAGTTCTGTTGACAGCCGCATCTTCCCATTCACCCTTGACCTGTGCCCTCTGGCCTAGATTACAGGCCCTCTCCCCCAGGGCTGGAGCAAGAGTAGGCTGTTACCCTCATGGAGACCTCTCCCTTTGCCTCAAGCTGCAGTCCTGTGATGACTCCAGGGAGACTCATTTAGAATAAGTTTGGCTTCCCAAGTATCAGTGGGACCATCTCTCTGTTTTTGCCCCAGAGGCTTATAAAAACACCACCTGTGAATCATCCATTGCTACACTCCTACTGACAGAGCAGATCTGAAGTTCCACAGTGAAAATGTAGCTGGACAATGTGCCGATTTTATTACGACTTATTATGGTGAGATGTGTTGTGGTTTGGGGAACAGGTATTTTGTTTGAGTTTCTTGTTATTTACAAGGAATAACTGAATTTATTATAGGTGAGATTTGTTCTGATCTATGTAGAGTCATTTTGCTTCCCCAGTGCCTGCCTCTGTCTCTTGTTATTTCTTTTTAAGGAGTTGAGAGTTTCCTAGGAGCCCTTGTAACAACTCCTTTTGGGTAGCTCTCAGTTTTAGAAGGAGCCCAGGTGAGTCCCAGCTTTACTGCCGACTAGCCTTGTGACTAGAAACAAGTTGCATAGGAACTGTTGCTTCCAATGAGAGGAGGCTGTGTCTGCCCACTTCTTGGGGCAGGAGAGGCCTAGCGCATCCCCCCTGGGCTGGATGTTACGTGCAGCTTTGGTGGACAGACCCTGTGCACACCAAGTCCTGCCTCTGGCCCCTGTGCCTCTGCCTGGGGGCTTCTTTGGGCCAGTGGGGCATGTTTTGCTTGAGTGCAGGGCAGCCCATGCCCCCAATATGGACAAGAGTTCGTGCGTAAATATGTCCTCAGTGGGGCCACTCTGACATGTGTACTCTTAGAGGGGCCTCACGGGCCACACTCCAGTTGCCCACAGTGGTTCAGACCCACCCCCCAATAACACACCTTCTATGGGCTTTCCTTCCTTCCCTGCCTCACCTTTCCACTTCATCATGCTTCCTGGGACCACCTCCCAAGTATCCTGCTTCCACCTTAGAATCTCTCTCAGGACTTGATTTTGGGGGAAGCCGAACTAAGACAGGAATAGAGGTAATCAATCATTGATATAGTCGCATTAACTTCTACACACGGCTGTGTGGACGCATTTTTACTCAGTTAAAAGATTTGCCGATTGAATGATTATTACAATAATGGAAATCATAGCTGTCACATATTGTATTGCTTATTTTTGTTTGTTTGTTTGTTTTGCTTATTGTATGCTGACACTTTACATGGTGTGTTTTATTTAATCCTCAAACATTCCGTTTTACAGTCAAGGAAATTGGCTTTAAGGAAGAATGTGCCTCTTCCAAACTCATTCAGACTAGTTAAGTACCAGAGCTGGGTTCCTTCCAACCCAAAGTTCATGGTGGTGTTGGGGGATGGGGTGAGTAGGGACCATGGGCTCTGGAGCCAAGGGGCCTGGTTTGCATCCTGACTTCACCACTTCCTGGCTGTGTGACCCCAGGCAAGATGATTACCCTCTCTGAGCTTTGGTTTTCTCATCTGTATAATGGGGCTCATATGGTACCTAGTTCATAGTGTTGTTGGAAGAGTTAATATATGTCAGGTGCTTAAAACAGTGCCTGACCCATAGCAGGGGCTAAATAAGTGCTACTCATTGTCTCTATTTTAAAAATATCAGAATCCATGACAATAACCTTGGTTGTTTGTAGGTTTCCTGCAGGGAAATAATCCATTAATAACGCTGTGAGGCATAGAAAAGAGGGTCTGACAGGAGCCCCCACTGCTTTTAAGGAGCTTCAGTTCTAGTTTGAGAAGACAGGCATATTGTTAAGGCATAATCTTAATAATGTAAGTCAGCTCAAACATAAAAATAGATTTGGAAATAGAGAAGAAACTTACAAATTTGTTGCCTCCGGCCCCAGGCTCTGTCTGAGTGCTTCCGCGCAGGGCAGCTGTGAGGGGTCACATTGCCATGGCTTTCCTCTGTTTCTTCCCTTCCTGTGAGCTGAACTAGAAAACCTTTCGGCTAGATCTCAGACCTTCCATAAGCCAAGCTCTAGGTTGGAACAAAGGAGAAGTTCATGTCATGCTTTAAGCGGGGCATTGCTTTCTTTTCCTCCCATGGGGTGGGACATGTCATGTGACTGATAAGGTCTTATAAGTCAGCCAGCCCACAGTCTGTAACCCAGTTACAGTTGGTATGGGTCTTGGGACCCAGAACACATGGATACATGGGAAAAGTATCACTGTAAGTTCAAGGAGGTAGAGAATTGATAATTATTGAATACATGTATGGAGGACCTGGCACTCCGCATGTGTTAGGGTAATTGCTTCTCAAAGTAAATGGGAGGAGAGGTAGTCATCTTTATCCCCATTTTACAGACGAGAAAACTGAGGTTCAGGGAGGTTGCCCAGTGTCATGCAGCTTTGTATGCAGCAGAGACAGGATGGGAACCCAGCCTGACACCAGAGCTCTTGTTACTGTGCCATGGTGGATGCAGCTTGCACCAAGCAGATGGTGCAGAGACCAAAGATTATAGATATCAGGTGTAATAGGAGAGCACGAGGGCTTGCTTGCTGGCTTGGGACAGTTAGAACCTACAGATGGGGATGGGGGGAATAAAGTGAAGGGGGCAGAGAATTCAATCGATGCTCTTGGCACTTCCCAGGTCACCATCTCGGTTTGTAACCTAGCAGCTGGGTTGAAAGCAGCCAAGCAGCAGAGGATCTTCTGCTCCACCCCCACCCCCCCACCCCCCTAAGTAAAAGGACTGTACCGTGCATCTGAGATCCTTGCCACTTTAGAGCCCAGTGACAGAAAAGCAGTATAACCTAAAGGTTAAGTGTGCAGGCAATAGCGCCAAACAGACCTGGGTTCACATCCCAGCCATGCTACCTCCTGGCCAAATTTCCCTGGAAAAATGATGGAACTTGTCTGAGCATTAGTTTCCTCTTCTTCAAAATGGAGACGGTTATAGTAGTTATAGTATAGAGTTATTGGCGATGGTTTAGTGCAATGAGTGTACACTGTCGTGTGTGTATTTGCAGAATATACCCACACACATCACTGTGTGTGTATACTAGCATCGTAGTCAACCTGGAGGCGGGAAAGGAGCCCTTTGCTGCTTCTCGCCATTTGTCATCTGGTTCTTCTCACCTCTGGTCTTCCCTCTTCCCCTCTGGGAGCACATCAAGGCGGCAGTGGGCTGGGATCCGAAGACACATCCTGCCATTGCCACTTACAGAGCTGGAGGGTGATCCAAAACCTCATTAGTGAAGATGGGGTGTACTTGATTCCTTGCCAGAGGCTAGTGGTGATGGGGACCTCCGACGGGAGCCTGACCAGTGTACTAAAGACGTTGTTATTAGGATTTCTGTGTGTTTAATTTTTTGGGACATATGGTGATTGGCTACTTGCGTTATGTGGGAGAGACAAGTCCTTGACTGTGATCCGGAGAAGCTGGAGGTTCAGATATTCCTGGCGGGGAAGGGTCTAGCTTGGTGATCAGTGCCCTTCAATAGCTCACACAGGTGACTGAATAAACGTTATGGCCCCAGGAAAGCACTCACCAGACTAACCACACTTTGTAGGCGTGAAGTAGGATATTTAGCAACCACGTTCTGATCGCAGCTTTTGGCTCAGTTATCTGATATGTGGATTTCTTCACGACATAACTATTCTTGCAGAGTGATGGCTTTTGTTCAGAGGAGTGGGACTCATTGGTGAGTCTTATTCTACTCCTGTCCAGATTTTAAAGATTGACAGGGTTGGTTGTGCCTTCAAATATTTGGGAGGGAGAAGTCTCTTTTAAAGGTCCTTTAAAGTCTGTTTAGAACAATGTTTTTGAAATTATTTCAAGCTTGCAGAAGGGTTGCAAGAATAGTACAAAGAATTCTTTGCTTTATCTTGTAGACCGTCTCTCAATTTGGGTTTATCTGATGTTTCCTTATGATTAGATTCAGGTTACACAGTTTAGCAGGGATGCCACAGAAGCCATATGGAATTCTCAGTGCGTCACACCAGGAAATGCGTGTTGATATGACCCATTCCTGGTGTTGCTAATTATGATCATTTGGTGAAGGTGATGTCTGCCAGAGTTATTATTTTGCCCATTAAAATGAATAAGCATCTTGTGGGGAGAT
The DNA here is from genome assembly GCF_039906515.1 of Pseudorca crassidens. Taxonomy (NCBI): domain Eukaryota; kingdom Metazoa; phylum Chordata; class Mammalia; order Artiodactyla; family Delphinidae; genus Pseudorca; species Pseudorca crassidens. Next base: position 80,705,333 of record NC_090307.1, on the reverse strand, counting down.
ACTTGGAAAATATGTAAATAGTTTGTTACTCCTCAGAATTTCACCACTGTGTTAGCATCCATTGACGATTCTTGCCTGAATCAGTTATTACTAGGATGGTTTCCAAATGGTCATTTTCTAATTCCATCATTTCTTCTGCATTTGAAAGGAAGAGCTTTCCCTTCTCCTTCTTGATTTATATCAGTGGACTCTCACGGATTCTTATCTCATTCAATAGGTTATAATCCTTTACGTAATATCATTATTTATCTTGCTGCTCAAGTTGTCTCAGACTCTACCAGTGGAAGCCCCTTCAGACTGGCTCCTGCATCCTTTAGACGTGTTCTCATCTTTCTTTGAGTGTTGCCTTATTTTCTGGCATAGGAAGATGTGGAATCTCTATCTGAAGGCAGGTTCTTTTTTTCACATATAAGATACTGTGTGTAAAGAGCTGAGCACCATGCCTCGAGCAAAGTTAAGTGTTAGCTCCTATTATGAATGGCATCACTGTGTTATTATGATATGCTAACTCTTGACCCTCAGACCTCCTGATCTTTTTCTAGCAGCAGTGGGCAGGCAGGCTCTGCCAGACACAGTTGGCTGTCACAGAGGCACAGAGGCTGTTTCTTCTTTTCTGGTGCCTAGACTCTTAACTCAATATAATACAGTCTTCAGGGGTTATCCCCTTAGGGGTGTTATTTTTTTGAGAAATTAAAAAGTATATAGAAAAATGCAGTGACTAATGTAATGGACACTTAGCTTTCCACTACTCAGAATGAACATACATTAACATTTTGTTCTATTTGCATTGCCATTTCCCCCCAACAATAACAACGAATATTGACAGATAAACTTGAAGATCCCTCTGAAAACTCAACCTCATTCCTGCCACCTCTTCTCAGAGGCAGCCACAAATTCATTTCGGAGTGTGTCCTTCCTGTGTGTGTGTACGTATTATTCTGTGTACTGAAACTTTTTACATAGCTGTAAATACGTATATATCATTGTTTCTTGCCTTTCTTCACTCAGCATGTTTGTGAGATCTCCATGCTGATATATACATAACTCCATGTTATTTACTTTCAACTGCTGTATAATATTCCATTGTACAAATATACCATAGTTACATATTTACTGATTCCCCTGTTGATGGACATCTAGGTTGCTTTTAAGCCTTTAGTATTGCAACCAGTGTTGCAATGAAAATTCTCATACTCGTTTCCTTGTGCCTACATGCAAGTGTTTCTTTCCAAAACATCCTTTGAAATAGAAGTGCTGGGCCAAGAGTATTTGTATTTTAACGGGGGAGGTGGGATCTCCTTGAGATTGCAGTCTTTTCAAGGATAACGGGAAGACTCAGGCACTGAGATTGGTGATGGAGACATTTTGGTCCCGGGGGGGGCGTGTCTTTCTGGAGTCCATCAAGTCAAATTTCGTATCGGGCTGGTGCTGCCACCTGTTTGCCTTTTTCCCTTGACCATCAGGTAAGTTTCCAGAGCCAGCGGGGGCACGTGGTAAGGCAGCACTGTCCTCTTGCTCTACTTCTTCGTCTTAGATGGATGACAAGACTGGGGATTCTCGGAGAGGGACTGCCCAAGAGGCCCCCCAGAAACAGCAGCTGAAGTCAAGCTTGCCGGGACAGTGCTTGTGTTGAGCTGGTATTATTGCCTTCCTGGTCTTTATCCTTGTCATTATCCTTATCTGGCTGGAATAGGCCAGGTTCTATCAATTAAAAATAGTCATACCTAGGGCTTCCCTGGTGGCGCGGTGGTTGAGAGTCCGCCTGCCGGTGCAGGGGACACGGGTTTGTGCCCCGGTCTGGGAAGATCCCACGTGCCGCGGAGCGGCTGGGCCCGTGAGCCATGGCTGCTGAGCCTGCGCGTCCGGAGCCTGTGCTCCTCAACGGGAGAGGCCACAACAGTGAGAGGCCCGCGTACCGCAAAAAAAAAAAAAAAAATTGTCATACCTAAAATATGTCCATCTAACTATGTATCTCAGCTTCCTCCTGAACCCTTCCCTGATCTTGTGCTCTGGGCAGGGTTGGAGGGCTTTTGTCAGCTCCTTACACCCTCATAGAAGCTTCCAGCACTCCCAAGATGGCTCCCCATGGCTTACCTAACGCGGGCTTCAACCACCCTTTAGAATCCTTTCTAATCTGTCTTCTTCCCTACATGCTCTTTGCCCCACTCCTAGCGCTGTGTGGCCCCCGCTGGTCTTGCTCACGACTGGGTGCTTAGTGAGAATATGGCAGACACTGTGCGCACTTGTTGAATGACTGGATGTTGGTAATAATAACAGCATCAGTGATTTACTGGGTGCCGGTGGTGTCCCAGGCACTGTGCCAGAAAATGCATTTTCTTATTTAATTCCCACAGCATCCCCTATGAAGTGGCTCCTCTTATTATCCCCATTTTACAGGTAAAGAAACTGAGGCTCAGAAAGGGTAGACAGATTGCTCACGGCCACAGCTTGTAAGTGGGAGCCAGAGTTTAAACACAGCACTGACTCCAAATCCCTGTCCCTTTACTGCTGTGCCCTATACTGCTTCCCAGATAGCATTGACTTCTGCCCAGGAAGGACTTGAGCTAGAATCCCTGGTGCTTGGAGTCCTGGAGAGGGGAAAGGTCACCACCTTGTTGTGTCTGTGTGCTTGTGGAACGAGACTTCAGGGCCGTGATTCGGCTGCTCTGGGACTCCTCTGGGCAAGATGACTTAACGAGGTACCTGAGGCAACTTGAAACATTTTAAATTACGTTAATATTTTAATGTTATTAGAAAAAAAGTGTGGCTGACACATCAGATCCAGGATTCGTTTGATGTTGTTGCTTAAGATGAGGCTAAGTCAGTGTAAAGAAACTGTGAGTAAGTAAGGTGGTGCTCAGATACGGCAGAGCTTGAGAAGGTGATTCCGAGGATGACTAAGGATTGGAAGGGACCATCTTGAAGTTGTATTCTCACCACAAAAGATTAGATTTAATTTTCCAATGTGGGTGAAGCACACTCACAAGTTCATGGAGGTAGAAAGTTGTGCTGTGAGTTGAATATAGATTTTGGATAACAGGCTGAGGAGGGGTACAGTCTTCCCTGTGGCTCTCAGGTGGTTAATCTCCATGCTTCCCGCTAAGCCACAGAGCTTGGTTCTTGGTAGGGAGGAGACTCTCCTACTGTGGAATAAACTCATTGGAATTTCCCCCAGAAATCTGTCCGTACTCCTTATTAGTTTTAAAAGTTCTTGGGATGAGATAAGGATGGGACGGAATTTGTTCAAATGCAAGATGAATTCAACAAATATTTACTGGGTCCCTTCCATGGACCAGGCACAGGGACGAGCATGGTGGACAGAGATGAACGTGGAGACAAGTTCCCCTAGTCAGTGTCAAAAGTGCTAAAGAAAGAGTAGAGTTTACAGAGTCGATCACTTTACATTTTCGAACAAAGGAACATTCATTTTCCCCAAGCAGAAGGGAGCAGTGCCAAGGAAACCTCAAGTAAATAAGTCATATTAGGTGACATTTTAATGGCACGTTGTGGGATGTGATTGAGTTGGCTGCGCACAGAGAATGGGGAGAAATTTTAATACCCACTTGACCTGATCCAACTATGGTCAAATGACCAAAGGTAGGGTTGGCGTATCTGGTGTATGTGTAAGGCTGGCCATTCCCCCTCCAGTTCCAGAGGCAGGCATTTTTCATGGACCCTGGTATGACTTCAGAATCCTTCTCAACACGACAGCTTGGAAAAGCCACTGTCAGTCAATTGAAACTGAAATGTTCGATTAATTAATGTTCATGCATTTCCATCCCTCCCCAAAGCTGTTCATTTTATTTATTAGAGCAAATGCGTCTACTCTTGAGGGGGATATGACTTCAAATATGAAACAAACACAGGTAAGAAAAAGCTAGAGGAAGAGTGTTACCCTTAACCTGTTAAATGTATTTCTTAGCAACTATTATAGGGCACCCTGTGGTTTTGCGGTGCTGTGATTATCTCACAGATGCACTTTCCCCAAATCATCTGGGAGTGTCATCCCGTAGGCCCACTGTTTATGCAGACCGAGGGCTGCTTGGCCACAAGTGGAGTGATACATTTTGCGCGGTGCTGGTATGGGTGCTGTGTGTTCACAGAGTGAAATCACGCCCCACCTGACACTCTGTACCTCTGTATGCCACACGGATTTGATGATTGAGTTTCATTCATTCATTCATGCATCCTCTTGAATGTATAATGATAGTTATTATAATTACCGTGATAACAGGAAAAGCATTAGAATTAGACTCAGGATTGAGGTGCCTAGGAATAAAAGTCCATCTTAGATACAGGAAACTGCAAGGTTGCCTGCCGGACCTCATTTGTTGAGTAGAACTTACGTGTCCTTTTTAACTTGCTTTGTGGTAATGATGTTGCGTTTTTGCTTCTCCACTCCCTCTCTTTGCTCTGCCACTGGCAGGCACCAGCCTTCTGGGAGGGAATGTCACTTGGTTGCCAAATTAAATGCCCCAGATCTATTCACTCGAGAGGGTGGTGTCATTTCTGGAAAAAACAAACAGGAGGCACTATTCTCTATCTTGCTATCTGACCTGTTTGATAGAATTTGAAAACGAACCTTTTATTGTGATAAATGGGGAGACAGAAAAGTTCCTTCCAGGGCCAACTTCACCACTGTGTTTAGCTCCTAGATGGCAACATGAGTCATAGGGGGCAGCTGCCCAGCACTTTGATTTAAGATAATAGGGGCCAGGATGCAGGAGTGATATCAGCGTGGGCTGGAACGGTCACATTGAGGCAGGCTTGTAAGTGAGGACTTTGAAAGCCAAGGCAGAGGTCAGGAACAAGGCTGGGCACAGCTGAGACCCCAGAAATGCATCTACAAACTGGAAGCCGTGATGGAGAAGCTGTTTAAAGCCAAGTGTGTGGCCTCAGCATGCGGATGTCAGGTAGCCACGAAACAGTCATGACTGTCCTTATAGAAGGTACATCTGTGTTCCCTTCTGTGTGCCCTGTGTTCAGGGGCCAGTCCTGGGTCCGCCCCAGAGTAAAATCTGGCCCCATCTGCCACTCTGTACTACTTTATGCCGGATGGAAGGATTTGATGTTTTGAGATTCATTCATTCATTTATTCATGTGTCATACATTTTTGCCTACATGGTGCCAAGTCCTACAGGGATTCCCTGGTGAGCAAATGATCCCTACTTTCCAGGAACTTACAACTGAGCAGAAAAGAATGATAAGTTAGCAGACTGAAAAGGCAGTGTGTGCTGAGTGGGATTAAAGGGGGCCTTGGGGGCTACCTTGGAAGTGACAGTAGGATTTGGAGTATGGGTCCCAACTTGCAATAGTCCATCCCCAACTGTTAATGACACTTTCCTCTCTTCTCCCCTTGTGTTTGCCCTGGGAGCTATTCCCCAGGAGATATTTTAGGGCCTCTTTGTTCATTGGATGGGCTCATGTTTGGGCTTTCCCTCTGTTCTCTGTTCATTGCAGGAAAACAATGCTGCTGCGCAGTGTCCTGACCTAGTCGCCAAGAGCCTGAATTGTACGCTGTTTAGTGGTATTATTGGGCTCTCCAGCCCTGCATCAAACACTCACTCATTTGCTCATTCTTTCATTCAGAAAAACTTATTTTTCAGTGCTTAGGATGTGCAGGGACTGAGTGAGAAGCTAGGGAAACAGAGTTGAAAACAAACAAACAAACAAAAAAAACCCCAGCCTTCCTTTCAAGGAGCTCAAGATTTAGAGGAGACAGACTAGAAACCTACCTCATAACTCAGTGGCGAAAGGTCTGGAGCAAAGGAGGTAATACTGGGACTGAGGGAGCCCAGGTGAGGATCATCTAGCCCAGGTGAGGATCATGAATGCTTGAGGATCATCAAGCATTCGAGGGAACCAGGGACAGCTTCCTGGAGGAACCATCATCCAAGGCAGGAGGCAGCAAACTTTCCTATAAGGGGTCAGGTAGTAAATACATCAGCCTCTGAGGCCAGTGGTCTCTCTGGCATCCACTCAGCTCTGCAGCTGTAAGTGAAAGCTGCCATAGACGATATGCAAATGAGTGGGGTGGCTGTGTTCCGTTAAAACTTTATTCACAAAAACAAGTGGCGGGCCAGATTTGGCGTTTGGGCTGTAGTTTGCCAGCTCCTGACCTAAGATGAGACCTGCAGAGTGAGTGGGAGTTGGCCAGGTGAAGAGAGAGGGGGAAAGATGTGTAGGCAGAATGGCAGGTGGAAAGGCCTGGAAGCGAGGGCTGGCTGGGGAGCTGAAAATGGTTGTGTAGCAAGACTTTAGCATGTGTGTGTGTGTGCGCGCGCGCGTATGTGTGTGCATGTAAGTGTGCGCGCACGTGGGTCTGCGTGTGTAAGTGCGTGCGTGCGTGTGTGTGCAAGTGTGTGCGTGTAAGTGTGCGTGCGTGTGTGTGGTGTGGGGTGAGAAGGGAGGATGAGGCAGGAGCTGCTGGGGAGTTTGAAGTTCCTCCCCAAGGCAGTCGGTGGGGAGCCTCGGGAAGGCCTCTTAGTGCAGAGGAGCATGACCTGCCTTGAATCATTTTAGCTGAGAGGAGTTTTGGCCTCGAGGCCTCAGTCCAATTGCTGTGAGCACTTTTCTTCCTGTTTTCCATTAATTAATTCTTTCAGGTATGCGGCGTCCCTTCCAGGACGCAGGAGAGCGCGGCTCTGGTGACACTGCTGAGCAGAAGTCAACGGGAGACCTGCCATCTGCTCCTGGTGGCTGATGGCCGGGAAGGGAGCCCCTGACCCACTGCTAGAGCCGCCCACTTCCTCCGGTGGCCTCTGCCCTCTGGGGACTCTGTAATTTAAAATGAACATGGCCGGGGGTCTCTGGTTGCTAAAAGTGAGCCCTCCAGCCGCCTCCCCTTGCTCTCCTCAGGCCGGAGGTGTTTATTAACTCAAATTAATGGAGGAAGAATAAAAGTACTCACAACTCTCGAGGCCTCCAGCTGGGGCCCGCTTCCACCATGGCTGGGCTTCTGGAAGCCAAGCGCAGGCGAGGTTCATTTTCTGGAGTGGTGCTTAACGCCTGTCAGGAAGCCATCACGGAGGCCTTCCTTTCAGCCCTGGTCATGTTTCGGGATCATGATTCCTACGTTAGAGAGATGCCTTTTGGTGTCTGTCTGCTGAATCAGGCATAGGTGTGCGGATATCGTCCCGCCAGCCCAGGTTTTAAACACCAAGTTGGCGTGGAATGTGTCCGGGGAGGGACACCCAGCTGTCGGGATGTCATCTCTTAGCACCGGCTTTGATGTCACCTTCCAAGATGCTGAGACTGAAAGCGTTTTGTTTTCAGTGAAGATGAGGAGAATCTAAGAAACGTGTTCTTGCCTCAGGGAAGGCACCGATTCCTTTTCTTAATCCCTCGTTTCATCAAAAGTCTGTGTGTGAGGACCCGAGAGAAATTTCCAGTCTTCAGAGAGCCTTTTTTTTTTTTTTTTCAGAGAGCTTTTTGGACAGCAACTCAGCCCTGTGGGGGAGTTAGGTGGGTTTGTTCTTGTTCTGACAGGTAGATTTAGAGAGGCTCAAACAGGTAATATTGGCTATGGTTTCCCGCACACCAAACTGACCCTCCACTCCTTCCTGTCTCTGCCTGTGTACTTCTGTATTCATACTATAGTGCAATGAATAATCATAATAGTAATAATAATAATAATAATAATACTAGAAACAGCTAACATTTACTGCATCCATACCGTATCGTGGGCACTGTGCTAAGTGCTTTACACAATGTATCAGCTTCTGTCACCCATGAAGTAGATATTATTATCATCTCTCTTTTGTACTGAAGAAACTGAAGTATAGGAGATTATACAATTTACCTAGGATGGCATCTTCTCCATCAGGTATTGCCAGACTACCACCTGAGGGCCAGATCTGGCCCACCACCTGTTTATGTAAATAAAGTTTTATTGGAACGTGTCACATCCTTTCACACTACGATGGCATAGTTGAGTAGTTGTATCTAGAGCCTGAAATATTTGCTCTCTGGCCCTTTCAGAGAATGCATAAAGGCTCCTGTCCTTAGCTGAAGTGGCAAGTATAATACACATCTGGCCCAGAGGCTGAATTCATGACCTTATGTATGCTAGGCTGCCTCTGTGGTTGCCACGTCCATGCCTGTCACTCTTTCTCCGGCAGGTTTTAAGTTTCTGTCCTTTTCCAGACCCTGGACTGTGAGTTCTTTCAGAGGAGGGACCCTGTCTCATTCATCTCTTTCACTTCTTTGCTTAACACAGCACTGCGTACAGAGTTAAAGGCTCAATAAGTGTTTGCGGAATGACTGAATGGTTGGATGGATGGATGGATGGATGGATGGGTGGGTGGGTGATTTTCCCAGCTTCCCAACATCGGAAGCCACCCCTCCCTACTCTTCCCATTACAGAGTGAATGCGAGAGAAGCTACATAAGGAGGACCCTTGTCCAGTTTGCTCCTTTAAGGCAGGGATGGAGGTGAGTGACGTTGTCCCTGCCGAAGTTACCTGTTCCATTGTTTCCAGCTGTGCTCCTGCCAGCAGCGTAATGTGGAAGCAGCTGGCAGTGCCAGAGGAAACAATCTTTACTGTTCCTTTTTTAGTTTAATTTTTATTGGGGTATAGTTGATTTACAACGTTATGTTAGTTTCAGGCGTACAGCAAAGTGAATCAGTTATATGTATACATATATCCACTCTCTTTTAGATTCTTTTCCCATATAGGCCATTACAGAGTATTGAGTAGAGTTCCCTGTGCTAAGCAGTAGGTCCTTATTAGTTATCTATTTTATATATAGCAGTGTGTATATGTCAGTCCCAACCTCCCAATTTACCCTCCCCCCCTTACCCTCTGGTAACCATTAGTTTGTTTTCTACATCTTTTACTGGTCCTCTTAGAGTTGTCCTTGCCTGAAATTCAGATTCTGAATGTTCCCAATACCCTATTCCATTCAAGCAATGTGTGTCAACCCGCACGCATGGCGAGCACAGTCCCAAGTGTGAATTCGTGGGGACCCTTTCCTAGAGCTTCTGCAATAGGCCTGCGTGAGAGGGGAGCTCTGTCACTCAGGCAGCCGGGAACTCTAGGGAGGGACAAAAGCAGCGTCACCTTCCTCAAAGGGCAGCTACGAGGCCAAACCCAACGGTGGGCCCAGAGGTGTTCTGGCCAATGCCAAGGCCACGGCAAATGAAGTCTCCAGCAGGGAACTTTTTTATAAGCAAGGAATGCAATTCGCGTAGAGTTCACAATCTAACGTTGGGGCGCTGCTAACCGCCTTTCACAAGGGGAACCCAGCATTTCCTGAGTGCTATTTCCCCACCTGCGTGCACCTTAACATTTCCCCCATTTCTCAGGTGAGGAAATGATGATGTAAAGAGCCCAGGGAAGAAGCAATCTCGGCACTTGGACTCTGGGCTGTCTGGTGCCAAAGTTAATGATTTTAGCCTCTCGCCGGCATGGCTTGGCTGTGGGTTGGGCAGCATGGAAGGCTTTGGCCTCAGGCACTGCCTCCTGCCTGAGCCCTTAAGTGTCTGCGACTCACTCAGGCCAAGTCCCCAGCATGGCCGCGTGGAGAGCCCGCTGCTGTCTGGGCGGTGAGGGCTGCAGGGCCGTTAGCCTCACTTGGAGTGTTTCATGCCACAGGGGGACCTCACAGGTTGCCCACCAAGCGCTGAGTTCCGAGTTTTTCTCAGTTATCCATTTAGGTTTTCAAGAATATTCCCAAAGTGTGGGGAGGTTAGGGTCTCTCTAGGAGCCAGAGGGGCCTCTCAGAAGTTAATGTTCCATTCCAGGTTATAATGGACAGCAGCTGGGATGTCTGCCTGGGCCAATTTGCTGTGAACAGCTCTGCACACTTGGCCTCCAGTGGAGAATTTGTGAGTTTACTTATCCATGGCGAGCGCAGATGTAACAGAGTGACAAAACTTGTTGGAGGTGGGGACAGAGTTGCTGGCGCGTTTGCAGTTGGTCTTTTTCTGATACAGCCTCTTGCTTTCCCCCCTCTTTTCCTTCTCTGCCCCTTATCATTATGAAAGAGTCACGTGCGTCCCAATTTTCTTTTCTCTTCTCATGAGCCTCTTTATTTCCAGTTTTAAAAATAGAGCATTAATTTACATACAATAAAAACACAGATTTTAAGTTCAGTGAGTTTTGATAAGTGTATATCCCCAGATACCCACCACCCTAATCAAGATTTAGAATGTTTCTCATCCACTCTGAAAAGTTCCCCTGTGTCCCGCTCTCCAATTATTTTTCCCTCCCTTCAAGGCAGCCACCATTCTGATTTTTATCACATGGCTGAGACCTCTCATAAAACTTCACATAAATGGACTCATGCATTGTACATACACTCTTTCGTGTCTGGCTTTTTTCACCCAGTGTGATGCTTTCGAGATTAACCTATGTTGTTCTGTGTGTCAGTAGTTTATTCTTTTGTATCACTTCATTGTCATCTGTTAATAATGTTTCATTGTGTGGCCACACCACAGGTTATCCCTTCTCACTGTATTTGTTTCCTAGGGCTGTCGTAACAAAGTAACTTCATTATCATCTGTTAATAATATTTCATTGTGTGGCCACACCGCAGTTTATCCCTTCTCACTGTATTTGTTTCCTAGGGCTGTGGTAACAAAGTAACATAAACTGGGTGGCTTAAAACAACGGAAATTTGTTGTCTCACAGTTCTGGAGGTCAGAAGGCCAAGTCAAGGTGACGACTGAGCCTTACTTCCTCTGAAGGATCTAGAAGAGAATCCTTCCTTGTCTCTTCTAGCATCTGATGAATCCTAGCAATCCCTGACGTTTCTGGGCTGGTAGCTGCATCATTCCAATCTCTACCTCTGTCTATACGTGACCTTGTTCCCTCTGTGTACCTTCTCCTCTTCTTATAAGGACAGCGGTCATTAGAGTTAGGGCCCACTCTTACCGTAACTTGATTACATGTGTGAAGACCCTATTTCTAGACAAGGTCCCATTCATAGGTCCTGGAGGTTAGGACTTCAGCATATCCTTTTGGGGACACAATTCAGCCCCCTATACTCACATTGATAGACATTGGAGTGTTTCCAGTTTGCGACTGTTGAGAATAAGTCTGCTATGAACAGTCTGTATGAGTTTTTTTTGTTTTGTTTTGTTTTTTTGTCAACGTATGCTTTCATTTCTCTTGGGTAAGTACCTATGAGTAGAATTCCTAGGTCGCAGTGTATGTATATATTTCACTTTATAAGGATCTGCCAAACTGTGTTCCAGAGCGGCTGTACGTTTCACAGCCCACCAACAACGCATGGGAAGTCAGTGGCTCTGCATCAGTGGTTCTCAATGTGGGGCAGTTTTGTCCCCCAGTGGACATTTGGCAATGTCTGGAGACATTTTGGGTTGCCACAACTTGGGGGGAGGGTGCTGCTAGCATCTAGCTCCTGGGTAGAGACCAGGGGTGCTGATAAACATCGTGTAATGCATGGAGCAGCCCCCCCTTCACCCCTCCCCTCCCCAGGAAAGAATTATCCAGCCCAAAGTATTAATGATGCCGAGGTTGAGAAACCTTGTTCTACATCCTTCTCACCACTTGATATTGTCAGGCTTCTAATTTTATCCTTTCTAATAGGTATGCAGTGGGATCTTACTGTGTTTTACTTTGCAGTAATTAATTAAGTGATTTGCGTTTCCCTCATGACTCAAGATGTTGGACGTTTCCTGGTCATTTCTCACTCTTTATGTGAATTATCTGTTCAAGTCTTTCTCTTCATGTGAATTATCTGTTCAAGTCTTTTGCCTAGTTTTTAATTGAGTTGTTTATCTTCTTATTACTGTATTGTAGGCCCTTTATCAGATTATGTATTATGGATATTTTCTCTCAATCTGTGATCTCCCTTATCACTTTCATACACTTGTCTTTCAAAGAGCTAAAGTTTTCAGTTTTAACAGAGTCAGGTGTCACAGTTTTTGTTTTATGCCCAGTGCTTTCTATATCCTAAGAACTCTTTGCAAATCCCAAAGTCACCGACATATTCTCCTGTTTTCTTTTAGAAGTTTACAGCTTTAGCTTTTATGATCCAGGTTTATTATCCATCTCACATTAATTTTTGCATATGGTGTATCTAGTTGTTCCAGCACCATTTGTTGTAAACACCACCCATTCCCCATGAATTACCTGGCACCTTTGTTGCATATAAATGGGCCATGTATATGTGGGTCTATTTCAAGGGTCTTTATTCTGCTTTATTCTTATGCCAGTCTCACATTGTCTTGATTACTGTAGTCTCCTTGGCCTTTCTCTGCTCATCCATCTCTTCTGTTTTTTGTTCTCTTAACTTCTCCTCTTTCACTGGGCTTGGGGTGAGGGCAGTTGGGAGGTAAAAAAAAAAGTTAAGTTTTTCTTCTTTTTTCGTGCCTCTTTGCAGCCTCTTTCTCTTTTCATCTTCCCTCTCTCTCTCTCTCTCCCTGTGTGTGTGTGTGTGTGTGTGTGTGTGTGTGTGTGAAAATTGACTTAGCCAGGAGTAAAAAGCATTACATGACTGCACCCAGCATCCTTATTCCTGTTAACCAGTTTCCTTATTTTTCACTCAACCCCTTAGTTCTCACTTGCCCCCAAAACATCCTATCTAAACAGAGTGGCTACAACTTATTCCTCCCCTTGTCTTTGATTCTGTTGACTCCTTGAAATCCATGCCCTCCCCCTACCAGTTTTCCTGGAATCAATAGAAAAAGGTCATGTTTCTTTCCTAATGAATGACTCATCAAGCCAGGGCTGAACACTCACAAACAGCTGTCTCTACAAAGGATCGAAAATGTTTCTTATCTCTGTTGATTCTCCTATTTATTCTTGTCATGTTCTTGTGTATCTGGGCTGATGATGCTGGTTATGTCCTGGCATTGCAGACCCCCTTCCTGTTTGACATGGCTCATGGAGTATCCAGCAGCCCAGAAATGCAAGGAAGAGGGAGGAGGAAGGGCAAGACTATTTTTTGCTAATGATCCAGAGAGATGATGCTTGTTGTGTAGGTACCAGCAGCAAAGCCACTCATGACTCTTCCAGACTAAATGGAAAGGTTATAATGCCCATTGCAGCTCAATTTAGGAAAAGTTCTGTTATTATATATGCAAATGATCAATCAGAACCTGTACTGATTCCTCCATATCTGAGGGGCATTGCTGCTTATTTCCAGGTATAGTTTAAAAGATATACATTCAATCCTATCCCCCAAACATACTATGTTTTAAAGAGTACATTGAAATAAACAGTAAGAGCAGGCTTTAAAGACAGCTTGAATCTAAAATACTTACCTAGGGACTTCCCTGGTGGTCCAGTGGTTAGGACTCTGGGCTTGCAGTGCATGGGGTCTGGGCGCATGCCTCAACGAAGATCCTGCGCGTGGTGGCGAGTATCCCGCATGCCGCAACGGGGACCCGGCTCAGCAAAATAAATAAATATTTTTAAAAATTTATAAAATAAAATACTTAGCTAATAAAAATTTAGGATTTTCATTATCTTTAAATGATTTCCTTTCTTAAAGCATAGACTAGTACTTCTATGTCAAAAATATACAATAAACATCCTTTTGCATAACTTCCAAAAAACCCCATCTTAACTTTTTTAAAAAATAAATTTTTATTATAAAAAGGTTTAGGACTCCCAAGAAGTTGTAGTGCAGAAGTTTCTGTGTACCCTTCACCCAGCTTCCCCCATTGATAATATCTTACGTAACTTAGTACATTGTCAAAACCAGGACATTGACATAGGTACAGTACTGCTGACACAAGCACAGATCTTATTTGGATTTCATCAGTTTTACATGCATTTTTTTTTGATCTTTAAAAAATAATCATTTTATTGTCCAAAAGATGACTTAACAAAATTAAAGAAAATTTTGGAACAAGACAACCTGGGGGCAAATTCCAGCTCCGCCACTTATCTGTGGGATCACGGGTGATTCGCTTAAACTTTCTGAGCCTCAGTTTCTTCCTCCATAAAACGGGGATGATGAGAACTGCCTAATAGGGTTATTGTGAGGCTTAAACAACTTACGTGAGCATATAACGCTTGGACACTTTTGTAATGGGTTTGTTGAAAAATCTAAACTCATCAAAGTGTAAACATGAAGGAAGCAGTTTATTTTTCCTGTGACTGAGGTAGATTGAATGTCTCCTTTCTCATCCTTAATGACAGCTTGGGCAGGTTCATTCACTTTTGGTTGGAAAACTTAAACCAGGCTTGGCTTCCTTGGTGATGCTCTGGTTTGGTCTGAGTCTTCTGCTATGAGCGGTTCCCATACAGATGGGAGCGTGGTTTCCCCCGACCCGTCCTCATGTTCATCCTGACAGCCTCTTCCGGCACTGAGAACCACCCTCCTCAGAGGATCCCATGGGCGCCATCAATGGCGCCACCCTTGGCCCCTTCTCTGGTGGCTACCTGGACGTGGATAGATGCCACTCATCCACTAACCTGCATGCTCATTCCCCTGGAGCCACGGGAGCACTGAGGTCCCTTCTCACATTCTCTGAGGGGGCAGAGATCTGGGATGGAATAGGAAGTATCCCAGTTTCCTCCCCAGGCTCACCACTGTGGTTTCCCCTTAAGGTGTTTCAGATATCTAGTGATCTCCCATCTATGGCAATATCTGGACCTGTATATGGTAGTCACTAGCCACAGGTGGTAATTATTTTAATTAAAATTAGGTTAAATTAAACTTTCAGTTTCTCAGTTACACCAGTCACATGTCAAGTGCTCAGTAACCATATTTGGCTGGTGGCTGCCATATTGGACAGTACATACATAGAACATTTCCATTATCACAGAAAGTTCTTTTGGACATTGCTGGTCTAGACATCCTCCACCTTCAGGTACTCATGTCCATCTCTTCCAAGAACTGTCCCAGCCTTCTCTGCTTGGATGGTGACATCAGAGTATGGCATCAATATTTCAGCAGATATCTACCCAGGAAATGAGATGCCTGTTTCCCTTTCGTGCCAGCGCCTCTAGGGAACAGGAATGCACACACTTTGTGAATCCTATACCCTCCCAAGGTCGAAGACCAAAACCCATCCCATACCCCTCTTCTTCTGTACGCTGGGGAGGAGGTGGCAGTGATAGCTGGGGTGTGGGGCTGACTCTGCCCCCTCTTTGTTACCCTTGTGGGAAGGAGTCTGGTCCCAACTTCGGCTTGTGAGCAGTTCTCTTTAGAAAGTGGAGTTATTTATGTCTTTTATTTTAAGCTTTGGGCCTTAACCATGATTCCGGGATAATAGGAGAAATCCCCCTTGATATCCTATTACACTGTTACTATGAATAGTATTCTGACTGTGTAACCTTCTAGACGTGCCTTACAAGGATGGAAATATCCTACCCTCCGTTTCTTCCCTACACTCTTACATAGCTGTTCATTTCTCATAAGCATGTCCCCAAATTTCTACTTCAACTAGAATTTCCATTTTTAGATAACATCACATCATGTTGCTGCCCAGGGTTCTTTAGTGATTCTTCTTTTAGTTGGAGATTTCCATTATTTCCAGAGCTTTGATGTTATATATAGAACTGCTGCGAGCATCTTGGTGTATATAACTCCTTGATTTTGATGACTTCTTTCCTTTGGAGAAATTTTCTCAGAATTGGGATGTGGGATTGAGGTTATGAACCTCTTAACTCTCTGTCAGAGCTTAAGGTAACCCCCCACCCCACACTTATTGCGTGTCTGATGGCTGAATGGGGTCTTAAGAGGTTATCTACTTGACACGTCTACGTGTCACCTGTACTACACACACACACACATGTCTTTTCTTTCCAGTTCCACCTCATTCCCTTCTCCCTTCCCTCCTGCCCCAGGGACTTTGCCCATGCTCTTCTCTCTGTCTGGATGCCTCTATTCTGTGTTCCTTCCCCCACCTTTAATTAATTTATCTTGATCCTTTAGATTTCAGATCTAGGCTCCAATGTCATTTTCTCTGAGAAATCTTTCTTCACTCCACCACCTTCAAATACGTTAGACTCCCTCATCAAAAATGGTGCCCGTTTTTTCCATCATAGTGTTTAGCATGCCATGTGCTTGGACGTTTATTTGTGTAATAAGTGGACTGGTGTTCGAGTCCTTTGTTTGGACACACGGTGGAGCTCGTCACCGCGTGCCTGGGGAGCGCCTGGCATGGGGCTGCATTGAATGAACAGGTGCATCTCAATGCCAAGCGAGGAGGCTGCCAATCAGGATGTCGGGGCTTTTATCAGTCTTGTCTCTGCCTCATCTCACTTTGAATAACTCCTCTTTGGGGATGGAAACCAATCAGGGATTAAAAACAACCTGAAGTCTATGAATGGGCTTCAGGGGTCTGTGAGCACCAGGTTGTTATGTGTACAGCTATGGTGTGAACAGGTGTGTAGCTTTCAACAGATTCTCAAAAGGGGTAACGAACCCTCAAAATGATAAGAACTGTCAGCCTAGATGATGGTCAAGGTCTCTGGAACACTCAGTAGCTAGCACTCCTTCCCCCACTCCCTGCCTGAGCTCTGAGTCAGTTGAGAAATAAGAGTGAAGAAAGATGCAGATGGGGACAGTCCCATCTATAGTGTAGCTAAAGTACAGTCCTGACTACTCCCAGTCTGGAGGAGGATGAAGGAGAGGGGCTACATGAGCCCAGTTCCTCCCCCAAACTTCAAGTTACTGAGTTACCCTCTCTGTGGAAGGAGTGATGGTGGTTGGAGAGGGGCCCCAAGTGGGATGCGGGTGGAGCTTCCTTCACGTGGAAAGATACACTGAAGTTTTGAGAAGCACCCGCCCCTCCCCTCACATCGCCCCAACGTGGCCTCAGAAAGCTCGTACAGTCCTGGTGTTCTCTGAGTTCCAAGGGACCCTAGGAGCCTTGTCTTCTTTCACCTCCTCGCTTGCTTGGGTTTTACCAAAACAATTTACTATGCAGTTAATTCATGGGCATTTTGCAGAGCTTGCACACTCCAGGACATAACAGGGCCAGGCAGGAAAGTCAAACGGACAAAAAGGGCCTGATGTAAGATGACAAATGGCAACTGACATTCTGCTTCAGGCTCAAGGATCAGAGTAGGGCAGGGTGGGGAGTGGGGCAAACCGGAGAGCTCATGCCCCCATCTATATTCCTCACCTCCAGTTGATTTTTGCCACATAGAATGCAGGCCCTGCATTGTTTCAGTTTATCAAGAGAAGCCAGAAGTATGGAATTTTTCATGTGAAATTTCTCTATCTGAAAAAAGACCCATTGCCAGCACCTCCAAATTTAAGCCTCATATGAGCCAGATAAAATTTGTCTGCTGTCCAGATGTTACACTACAGGTCACCACTTTGCATACTAATTTTAAAATCTTACAAGCTCATTTAATAAATGTTTTCTTTGAAGTCCACCAAGATAGAAAGCCTGCTGGGTCCATTGCAGGGTGGTTGGTCGAAAGGTTGGGAGTCCTCTTTTTTAGGGAGATGGTGACTCTATGACATCACCTTGGACCTTGTCAGTGTCTCCATGTTAGAATTATATATGGTGGAGGGGACACAGGAAAGACCACCACACAGCTGAAAGGCCATGCTTTGCCAGGCTGCTGTTGCCATATGTACTCAAGCCCTTGCAGAAGAGGCTAAAAATAGTCCTAGGTGTTTGGGTGATTCTTCTTGTTTTAACCACCTCCAGGCCTTTGGCAATTGTCACTTCATTAATCTTCATGGCAGGGAGCCTGGCTTGGAGGGCAGAGCTGGACTTCCAAAGTCCATACATTTATTTCTGACTAGGTATGTGTGACCCTCAGTTTCCCCATCTGCCCATGAGCTGTCCACTCACCAACCTTGTGAGCTGGCCAAGAAGGTGACCTTGGGCGCCGTGATTTCAGGGTAAAGGTGAAGGTTTCCCAGTGGCAACAGAAGATTTCTCTCAAGTAACAAAAATAAACCCTGAAGGCCATATTAATTTAAAGCCCCATTAATCCAGTTCTGAGTTATTCCAAGTGGAGTGACTTGTCTAAAGTTTACTTTTGCTGAGCAGTATCTTTCCTTCCATGGACAGTGAACAATTGGGTTTTAGTGAAACAGTCCCAGTGAAAGTGCCCTTCTCATCTGTGCATTCTCAGTGGCTTTAGATGAAGTTGTTTGCGGTTAACTCATAATCTAGTTGTAAAAGATTCTTAGTGGCACCTCTAGACAACGCTCTGTTAACCCACATGGAATTACTATATTAATTGAAAGTCATAAAAGCAAATTTTTAAAAAAATGCACTACATTTGACCTCTTTTTGCATTAGACAGGTTCTTTTGGTTGCAAATGATTAAATCTCAATTTAGACTGGCTTCTCCTACAAAATGCACTCGTTGGCTTTTGTGACTGCAAAGTTCAGAGGGATTCTGGCTTCAGGTATAGTTGGATCTAGGTGACTAAACAATGTTGAAGGGACTTTGTTTGTCTTGATCCTTTCTCCGTGATAGCTTTGCTTTCTCATGGAGGCTTGCTTCCCCCAACTCCATGTCTCAAGTAGTTGCAGACTTAAAACCCCAGTGGAAAGATCAACTCTTCTTTCTTAAAGGTTCCCACAAAAGTCCTGGGATTGACCCCTAATAGATCAACCTGGGTCTTGTGCTCATCCTTGAAACCATTGCTATGTCCAGTGGGACGGAATAAGCTGATTGAGACAGGTACACACACACCTGTCTACCCTGCACAGACCATGTGGGTGAAGACCAGGGAAAGAATGGGCCCTCAATAGGGAAATGATTGTACATTTGTGGGAACCAGAGGAAATGGATGATAGGCAGACTAAACCTACAAGGTCTTCTACATTTTAAAAATAATTAAAAAACAGAATCCAACAGCACATTAAAAGGATCATACACCATGATCAAGTGGGGTTTATCCCAGGAATGCAAGGATTCTTCAATATACGCAAATCAATCAATGTGATAAACCATATTAACAAATTGAAGGAGAAAAACCATATGATCATCTCAATAGATGCAGAGAAAGCTTTTGACAAAATTCAACACCCATTTATGATAAAAACCCTGCAGAAAGTAGGCATAGAGGGAACTTTCCTCAACATAATAAAGGCCATATATGACAAGCCCACAGCCAACATCATCCTCAATGGTGAAAAACTGAAAGCATTTGCACTAAGATCAGGAAAAAGACAAGGTTGCCCACTCTCACCGCTCTTATTCAATATAGTTTTGGAAGTTGTAGCCACAGCAATCAGAGAAGAAAAAGAAATAAAAGGAATCCAAATCGGAAAAGAAGAAGTAAAGCTGTTACTGTTTGCAGATGACATGACACTATACATAGAGAATCCTAAAGATGCTACCAGAAAACTACTAGAGCTAATCAATGAATTTGGTAAAGTAGCAGGATACAAAATTAATGCACAGAAATCTCTTGCATTCCTATACACTAATGATGAAAAATCTGAAAGTGAAATCAAGAAAACACTCCCATTTACCATTGCAACAAAAAGAATAAAATATCTAGGAATAAACCTACCTAAGGAGACAAAAGACCTGTACGCAGAAAATTATAAGACACTGATGAAAGAAATGAAAGATGATACAAATAGATGATGGAGAGCTATACCATGTTCTTGGATTGGAAGAATCAACATTGTGAAAATGACTCTACTACCCAAAGCAATCTACAGATTCAGTGCAATCCCTATCAAACTACCACTGGCATTTTTCACAGAACTAGAACAAAAAATTTCACAATTTGTATGGAAACACAAAAAACCCCGAATAGTCAAAACAATCTTGAGAACGAAAAACGGAGCTGGAGGAATCAGGCTCCCTGACTTCAGACTATACTACAAAGCTACAGTAATCAAGAGAGTATGGTACTGGCACAAAAACAGAGAGATAGATCAATGGAACAGGATAGAAAGCCCAGAGATAAACCCACGCACATATGGTCACCTTATCTTTGATAAAGGAGGCAGGAATGTACAGTGGAGAAAGGACAGCCTCTTCAATAAGTGGTGCTGGGAAAACTGGACAGGTACATATAAAAGTATGAGATTAGATCACTCCCTAACACCATACACAAAAATAAGCTCAAAATGGATTAAAGTCCTAAATGTAAGGCCAGAAATTATCAAACTCTTAGAGGAAAACAAAGGCAGAACACTCTATGACATAAATCACAGCAAGATCCTTTTTGACCCACCTCCTAGAGAAATGGAAATAAAAACAAAAATAAACAAATGGGACCTAATGAAACTTAAAAGCTTTTGCACAGCAAAGGAAACCATAAACAAGACGAAAAGACAACCCTCAGAATGGGAGCAGATATTTGCAAATGAAGCAACTGACAAAGGATTAATTTCCAAAATTTACAAGCAGCTCATGCAGCTCAATAACAAAAAAACAAACAACCCAATCCAAAAATGGGCAGAAGACCTAAATAGACATTTCTCCAAAGAAGATATACAGACTGCCAACAAACACATGAAAGAATGCTCAACGTCATTAATCATTAGAGAAATGCAAATCAAAACTACAATGAGATATCATCTCACACCAGTCAGAATGGCCATCATCAAAAAATCTACAAACAATAAATGCTGGAGAGGGTGTGGGGAAAAGGGAACACTCCTGCACTGCTGGTGGGAATGTGAATTGGTACAGCCACTATGGAGAACAGTATGGAGGTTCCTTTAAAAACTACAAATAGAACTACCGTATGACCCAGCAATCCCACTACTGGGCATATACCCTGAGAAAACCATAATTCAAAAAGAGTCATGTACCAAAATAGTCATTGCAGGTCTATTTACAATAGCCCGGAGATGGAAACAACCTAAGTGCCCATCATCAGATGAATGGATAAAGATGTAGCACATATATACAATGGAATATTACTCAGCCATAAAAAGAAACGAAATTGAGCTATTTGTAATGAGGTGGATGGACCTAGAGTCTGTCATACAGAGTGAAGTAAGTCAGAAAGAGAAAGACAAATACCGTATGCTAACACATATATATGGAATTTAAGGAAAAAAAATGTCATGAAGAACCTAGGGGTAAGACAGGAATAACGACACAGACCTACTGGAGAACGGACTTGAGGATATGGGGAGGGGGAAGGGTAAGCTGTGACAAAGCGAGAAAGAGGCATGGACATATATACACTACCAAACGTAACGTAGAAAGCTAGTGGGAAGCAGCCGCATGGCACAGGGATATCAGCTCGGTGCTTTGTGACCACCTAGAGGGGTGGGATAGGGAGGGTGGGAGGGAGGGAAACGCAAGAGAGAAGAGATATGGGAACATATGTATATGTATAACTGATTCACTTTGTTATAAGGCAGAAACTAACACACCATTGCAAAGCAATTATACCCCAATAAAGATGTTAAAAAAATAATTAAAACCTCAGCCCTGGTCAGCCTAAATTATATAGAGCTCCGTCAAAAGTACAGTTGTCAGCTTCCTGTTATAGTACAAGAGGAGGTTGTCTGAATAATCAAGTTTTCCTTGGTGCTATCATTCTTTTTTTTAAAATTAATTTTTATTGGACTACAGTTGCTTTACAATGTTGTGTTAGTTTCTGCTGTGCAGCAAATTCAATCAGTTATACATATACACATATCCACTCTTTTTTAGATTTCCTTGGCGCTGTCATTCTTGAAAGATCACCCAAAGTAGCTTGGGAAAGTGGACCACACATTAACTTTGGTGAATTTGAGGAGTCTGACGATGGGCTTGTCTTGCCAAACTCTTTAGCTTCTGAAAGTCTGTCCCTGGGGCTGGACAGGAAGGGCTGTGTCACTTAGGAGGAAGAACCAATATTGACTTCAGAAGTCAGACCATGAGGATCAAATTTGGAAAAGATGGAGGAAGTTAAGTCATAGTCAGGAGCCAGGGAGAGAGAGAGGGAAAAAACCACTTGGGGATTCAGAAACAGAGTCAGAAAATCTCATTACAGAAGAGCTTGCATTTGTATAGATTTTTTCCCAGGCATTTTCATATCCATTATCTCATTTGAGCTACACCACAACCCATGTGGCTGGTAGGTCAGAAATTCTTATATTCATTTGTTGTGTAAAGAAACCAAGACCTGTTGAGGTTAATTGACTGGACCAACATCAAAGAGTTAATTAGTAAGAAGTCTGGAAATAGAATTGGGGAGGTTCTAAACCAGTGTTACTTAATAGACATATAGTGCAAACCACATATGTAATTTAAAAAACTTTAGTAGGCATATTTTTTTTAAAAAGGTAAAAAAAATGAATGGATGAAATTGATTTAAATAATTTATTTCATTTTGCCCTGTAAATCCCAAACACCATTTCACCATAGAGTCAGTTTGAAAACCTTGAGGTAGTTTACATTATTTTTTCCATATGAAGTCTCCTAAATCTGGTGTGTATTGTATACTTATAGCTCATCTCAACTCAGACTAGCTACATGTTAGTTGCTCACTAGCCCCATGTGGCCAGTGGCTGCCATATTGGATGGTACAGTCTAGGCTGTACTTGCTGTAATCGGTGGAGGCCATACTTTGGAGTCAACTTTTCTGGGTTTATACTTATTGATTCAGTTCAATAACTATTTGTTGAGCATCTGTTATGTGCCAGATGCTGAGAATATAATGGCAAACGAGAAATACTTGATCCCTACCTCCACGGAATTTATATGCTAGGAGAGGCTGACATAAACCTGATTTACAGTGAAATAAATAAAATCATTTCAAAGCATCCCAAGTGCTGTGAAAGAAACACACAGGGTGCTGAGATTGAGAATGAAAGGTTGGGTAGGAAGGCTTCCCTGTGTAGCAGAAGCTGAGATCAGAAGAATCACAGGAGTGGCCATGCAAAGAGCTGGTGGTGGGGATGGTGGAGGGGATTGTAGGGCGAGAGAACAAAGGCCCTGGACAATATTCAGAGGCCCTGTGAAAGGAAAGCACTTGCATGTTCCAGGAACTTTCTGAAGACCAGTGTGGCTGGAGCTACCTGGCGAAGGACTTGGAAGAAACTCATTTGTCTTGATATCCAAAGTGTCTGATATATGGTATGTTGTCAATGAATACTTGTTGCATGGATGGATAGATGGATGGATAGATAGACTAATGGATGGATGGATGATGGGTGGATGGTTGGATGGATGGAAGGATGGTTGGATGGGTAGATGGATAAATGAATGGATGGGTGGATGGACAGAAGGGTGCATTCCTTATGTATTGTCTGTGGCTGCTTTTGTGCCAAAATGGCAGAGTTGAATAGTTGCAGTAGTTCCTACAGTCTACAAAGCCTAAAATATTTACTATCTTGCCCTTTGCAGAAAAAGTTTGATGATCTCTGATTTATAAAACGGGGACAGCAATAATATTGACTTCTACAAATAATTGTTGTGGAGATTAAATGAGAGGAGGCTGTCCCTTGCCTGCCCCAGTGACTAGGCTTAGTTTACACTCAACAGAGGTGAATTTTCTCTTCTGTATTCCCTCCCAAATTCTTCTGTGCACTCCCTGTCCATCCTCCTGTGGACCCCTCATGTTCCCAGGCATCTGAAATGGGGAATTGACTTCTCTCTCTGGATCCCTCAGTTCCTCCTGAATGTGGCATTTGGTTTGCACGAGGGGGGATAGCTGCCGTCACCCTGTCGTGCGAGCATGTGGGCTGACTTAGGGGTTTCATTAACGTGGATTATGGCTGTGCTTCACTTCAAGAGAGCCCAGATTCTCCCTGCTCTCGGTGGAGAGAAACTTCGACTGTACCCCCCGATGAGAAAGTTATGCCTGTCTTGCCACTGTGAAATTGTGAGCATGGGTATGAATTTAGATGAGAATTTATGTATCCAGGGGCAACGCAGAGAGGTAAGAATTCCCCACATACCTGCTCACTGCCAGATGAGTTTTGTCCCGGGCATTGGGCAAAAATATAAGAGCACTGGGTAGAATTTCTAGATTCCCAGGGCGAAAGCTAGGAGCTGGGGGGTGATTGCACATGCCCACCACATAGTGCAGACTCTCTCAGCCTTGACACTGTGGACATCCGGGGCTAGATAATTCTTTGTGTTAAGGGGCCTTCCTGTACACTGGAGGGGGTTTAATAGCTTCCCTGGCCATTACCCACTAGATGCCAGTTGGACCCCCCTCCCCAAGTTGTGACAACCAAAGATGTCTCCTGACATTGCCTAATTGTGCTGGAGGGCAACACTGTCCCTGGTTGAGAAGTACTGCTCTAGAGGGACCCATCAGATATTGATGCATACGTGAGTTAGGAGGCCGCTGCTACAGGGAACGGGGCTTAGAGGTCAGACGAACTGGCTTCAGATCCCTGGGGTGAGTTCTACTAACTTTGTGACCCTGGGCATGTCACTTAACCTTTCGGAGCATAATTCCTGCTTCAAAGGTTGTTGTAGAGATGATGACAGGGGACGGTGTGGTTGAAATGCCAGGCACGAGGGGGAATCTCTGTGGGTGTTGATTTCTTTCTGTCCTTGCTGCACACCACACTCTTCCCGCCTCCTTGGCCTTCCTTCTCCCCAGAAAGACTCTCAGAGTCTTTCCCCCTCTGAGCTGATCCAATGGGTGCAGGCTGCGCTCCAGGTTTTCCCCTGCTCCTCCTCTCGCCTTTCTTCGTGAGATGCAGCAAAGGAGGGCACCTGTCGGGGTGAAGAAAAAGTTGCATCTGATTACATAAAGTTCCCTTCGAAGAATGGCGCGGTTTTCTAATTTGCAACTGCATGAAAGAGTTCCACCTGCGGCTCCAAAAAGAATAATAGATCAATGAGATTTGAACCTTAAATCCGATGATCCTCCTGGAATGGTGACAGGCATCTGGGTGAATATTTAACGAGCCCGGCTTTGATAACCAAAAGCTACTGCTTCCCCTGATCCTGCCCCCAAATCAGAAAAGAAAATTCCTCTTCTTCATTCTAGCCTCTTAGATGAATGGGAAAAGGATAGAGTAAAATATTGGGGAATAAGTTGCGCTCCCCAGCCCCCAAACATCACAAGGAATGCTGTGCCGAACTCATTTGATTCTGACTTGGAAGCAGTGGGTTGCTGGCCTCCAGGGAGCCCAAGGAGTTGAAATTGAGTCAGCCTCTCGGAGTAATTTGTGTTTTTGCCTCATCCCAGGGGGAGCAGCCCCATTTCACCTCTCACTGTAGAAACCCTTTCGCTGGTACTTGCTCATCAGGGCTGATAGAAAGTAGGAGGGAAGAGAGGGCAAGGATGTGGCTGTGGAGGCTGGATCGGTTTTCCTTTCCTCGTCCTGCCCTGTCCTCTCATCTTTTCCTCTTACTGTCCCTTCCCGTCCCTCCCCTTCCCCTATTTGAAATGGTAAAGGTAAGCCGCGCTGGTGTAACAAACAAATTACACACAAGTACATAGAGTAAAACAGTGACAGTCCCCCTTTCCTCCTGCCCCAATTTTAGTCCCCAACTCCTTTGCTATCCGTCTTTTGGGGGAATAATAGCCAACGTGACAAAATCTGTATGTGAGTGTTCCCAGAGAACAGAACCAATAGGACGTGTGTATATATCTCTATCTCTATATCGTCTCTGTTTCTATCAGTATCATCTATAGCTATATCACCTGTGTATCAATATGTCTATATCAATGCCATCTCTGTATCATCTATATCTATATCAATACCTGTATCTATATCAATATCGTATATATCTATGTCTCTATATTACCCATATCTATATCTATATCTAGAATTGAAGGAATTGACTCATGGGCTTGTGGGGTACGGAAAGTCCAAATTCCGCAAAGCAGGCCAGCAGGCTGGAAGTTCCGGAGTTGACATTGCAATCTTGAGTCCAGAGGCAGCACGGAGGCAGAATTCTTTCCCACGTGCCAGGGGCTGTGTTAAGCCCCTTACTCGCATCTTGTTTGCTCCCATAAGTTCTCTAGGAGGTGGAGATGGAGCTCACTGCCCCATTTTACAGGTGGAAGGAGTGATGGCCAGGAGGGAGCCCGCAAGAGCGTTCATGTGGCTGGGCAGGGAAGAGAGCCCCTCCGGCCAGTGATGTTTCTGAGGGTCCCCACTGTGGATCCCCTGGCCTGTTCCTGGGTGTGTCTGAGACTCTGTCCCCAGACTTCACCCCTTCTTGGGAAGAGTTGCCATCACCCCCCCAAGGCGGAGGCATCAGAGGGCCTGTCTCCTTGAGAGGAAGCATGAGAGCATCTTGTTGTAAGTGGAGATGAGCTCTTTCGCTGCTGGGAAAATAAGGGAGTGTGGTGCACCCTGTGCTTCCACCTCCTGCTGAAGAGGATGAGAATGGAGAGGCCTGGTCACTGCAATGTGCGGGAGGTGACTGGGGGCTCTGCCACGGGCCCACTGCAGGCTTCCTGGGCCTGGGAGGGTTGATGTGGGTGATTCACACCTGGATCTTGGGTGCCTCAGACCCTGGCTGGCCTCACACGTGGGCAGCTGGCATGCAAGTGGACGTGGGACCTGAGCTCAGCTCTGCCTCATCCGTGCAGGGAAGGTCATGGGAGGGGCGGAGAGAGGGTGTGGGTCAAGGTGTCTCCCCGGGCCCCATGCCACTGGGCCAACTCCTCGTGGCATACACCTGGCCACAAGGGCATCCTCAGACCTTCCTCCTAAGCCCAGGATCGCCCACTGATTTGTGTGTTATGGGAGAGAGCAAAAGGGCATCTCTGCAGGAGTTTAAGGTGATGACAAATAAAGGGAACCATGGAGAATTTCGGGAAGATACCGCCAGGAAGAATCAAGAGGTCAAGCTCAAGTCCCAAGTTTCTGATCTGTACGGTCCACAGATCTCTACATCCCAGACTTCTCTCTTCACAAGAAGAATAACAACCCAGTGGTCATTGGCAAGGCCTGTCAATCCCACCTCCAAAATCTATCTCGACTCCATCCGCCCTTGGTGTGGCTATTCCAATCTCCATCTCCATTGGCTGACTGTCACTGCTTCCCAGCCGTGACTGCCCTCCTCCAAGCCATTCTCCAGAGTTCCAGCCACACTGTTCTTCCTGAGTTTCTGGAGCAGCAAGCACTTCCTGCCTCAGGGCCTTTGCACGTGTCTTCTCTCTCCCTGGAACACCGTCCCCATTTCCACCTCTACTCTTTGCATGGCCGACTCTTTCTAATCCTTCTGATCTCAGCTCCAGCTGCTCAGAGAGACCTTCCTGACCACCCTACTCACCTCAGTCTCAGCACCCGCTGTGTTTCTTTCATAGCCCTTGGGACACTTTGAAATGATTTTATGTATTTGACGGTAAGCTTGTCAGCCACCCCATGTCCCTGCCCTCTTGGATCTTAGAGGCAGCAGTAGTCTTGGAACTTAGAGGCAGATGATTGCCCAAAGAGTTATACACATTATAAAATTGCGTTAAGGGATAGGAAGGAAAATAAACGGCACGATGAGGGATGAGGCCAGGAGGATCTGACTTTGACGGCATGGATGGAGAAAGCATCTCTGATTAAGTGACATTCAAGACAAGCTCTAAAGGAAATGTAGACATTAGCCAAGTGGAAATGTAGGCATTAGACCTCTGTTCTACACAGAGGGAACAGCGTGTGCAAAGGTCTTGAGGCAGGAACAGTAACAGTGTGCTCCTGGAAAGAAGTCTGGCATGGATAATGCCTCATGGTGAGTGAGGACATGTGACCTGGTGCTCAGGAGGTAGGCAGAGAACAGAGCTTGCATTTGCTAAAAATCGCGAAGCAGAGGGAATTCCCTGCTGTTCACTAGGACTCCTCGCTTTCACTGCTGAGGGCCTGGGTTCAGTTCTGGTTGGGGAACTAAGATCCCACAAGCCACGCGGTGAGGCCAAAACGAAACAAACAAAAACTTGCCAGCATAATGGTACTCACCATTTATTCAGCCCTGATATGTATTAGGCCCTGAGTAAAAAGCTTTATGTAGCTCCTTTAATTCTTACAACCACAGGTATGATTATTCTCAGAGTGTAGATAAAGAAACGGAGACCCCCAAAGATTGACACCCCCAAAGCCCCGCTCCCACAGCCTGCAGGGTCAGACCCAAATTTGAACCCAGGACTCCAAAGCTCTTAAATCCCACAAAACACTTGCTTCCATCTACGTCAGGTTCCTTCTGCCCCAGCATCCAAGGCCCCCTGGGGTACAGGGAGGTGTGAACACCCCTGCTCCCCCATAATCCACCCCAGGACCCAGATTTCTGCCCAGCCCTAATATGTACATTTTTCCATAGGGCACTTGAATGTTCCATTATTTCTATTCCCGCAAATGCTCGGAAACTTTCCCATCTCCTTGTTAAATAAAAGATGAGAGGTGGATAATGAAATCCAGATGCCCTCAGGGCCTTCAGATGCCACCTGCCAGTTTTTCTGTTGCTCTTTCTTTTTTTTTCTTTAAACAAAACAGAAGCGATGGCTTGATGGTTTGGAGCAAGAGGCCATATTCAAATGGCATCATTACCTGTCGGGCCTCGCTATGTTTCATTCACTCATTTCTCTCCTTGGATTCGAGGCTCCAATTCAGTATTCCAACTGCCTTGCAGACAGTTTTTCAAATACATCTCAAATGCCAAAGGTCCAATCCAGATCCAGCCCCTTGAGAGCTGAGAGCAATCTCATTCTGTGACCTTCTTTCTTAGGATAAGAACTGGGTGTGGAACTAGACTCTTTATGATCAAGTGCATCTGGTATCTGTCTCTCCCATAGGCCAGTGGTTCTCAATCCGGATGGTTCTGCTTCTCAGGGGACTTTGGGCAATGCCTGGAGTCAATTTTGGCACTATTGGCATCTGATAAGTACAGCTAGTGATACTGCTTGATATCCTACAAAGCACAGGGCAGTCCCTCGCAACAAAGAATTATCTAGCCCCAAATGTCAACAGCGCCGAGGCTGAGAGATCCTGAGTCAGACTGGAACTCCCACGGGAAGCTGTCGTCTTCACCACCATGTCCCCAGCCTAGTGCCTGGCACTCAGTAGAGACTCAGTAAGTGTTGGTTGAATGAATGATCTCATTTGGCTGCTCTTAGCTGGGAGTTTGGGGATAGCCCATCTGCATCTCCCATCCTTCCGTGCTCTACTCCAGGAACTCCCAGCTCTGTGTAGTTTGTTCACTTATTCCTTTCTTCATGCCCTTCCTTGCCTTCCTCCCCTGCCTAACTCTCATTTACTCTTTAACACTCAGCTCAGGTGTCACCTCCTCCAGGAAGCCTTCTTTGACTCCCCCAGGCTGTGGTGGTGTCCCTCCTCTGAGCCCCATCACACTCTTCAGTCACGCAATCACAATGCTCGTCACTATGTGAAATCCATCAAATTGTGAATAAGTGTGGCCCCTTCCCTCCCAAGTGTCCCTTCTATATTCTAACTTACCACCTGCTTCCCCACACTTCCATTCCTGCTCACCACCATCGCCTGATTCTCTCTCAGGGGAAAAAATCATATAGCGATTAAGAACTAACATTTCTGGATTTGCAAGGTGTGTAAGTCTCCCAGGGCTGCTGTACCAAATGACCACAAAATACATGGCTTAAATAACAGAAGTTTATTCTCTCACAGATTTGGAGACTGGAGATCTGAAATCAAGATGACTTCAGGGTTGATTCCTTCTGGAGGCTCTGAAGGAGAATCCAGTTCATGCCTCTCTCCTAGCTTTTGGTGGTTCCTGGCAATCCTTGATGTTCCTTCGTTTATAAACACATCATTCAAATCTCTACCTCGTCTTCACAGGACTTTCCCAACTCTGTGTGTCTGAGTCTCAAATCTGCCTTTCCTTTCTCTTATAAAGACACTAGTCATTGGATTTCGGGCCTAGCCTAAATCCATGATGATCTCATCTTGAAATCCTTAATGTAATTACATCTGCAAAAATCTTATTTCCAAATAAGGTCACGTTCACAGGTACTGAGCATTAGGACCTGGACATATCTTTTTTTTTTTTTTTTTTTTTGTGGTACGTGGGCCTCTCACTGTTGTGGCCTCTCCCGTTGCGGAGCACAGGCTCCGGACGCGCAGGCTCAGCGGCCATAGCTCACGGGCCCAGCCGCTCCGCGGCATGTGGGATCTTCCCGGACCGGGGCACGAACCCGTGTCCCCTGCATCGGCAGGCAGACTCTCAACCACTGCGCCACCAGGGAAGCCCTGGACATACCTTTTGAGGGGATGCAGTTCAGCCCCCTACAGATGCTTGAGGTCAAGTTGACTTGCTACCAATTAGCCTGACGACCTTAGACAAGATACTTGACCTCTTGCAGTTTAAGGGAAAATGGTGTTCTCCCCACTGGGTCACTGGGGTAGATAAAACATAAAGAGCATGTTTGATATACAGGCCAAGTTCCTGAGAAGCAGCCTCTGAGATGGAGAATAAGGTGCAGGGCATTGATCAGGAAGTGCTCTTGGGATCAACATCTGGGGGAGAGATGGATGGAAGAGAGGTGGGTGTGGGAGGCAGAGTACTGGCCCCTCAAAGACGTCCATATCCCTGGAACTTGTGAATAAGTTACTCTACAGGGTAAAAAGGATTTTCAGATGTGATTAAATTAAGCATCTTGTGATGTGGAGATTATAAGGACAAGGGTCCTATTAGAGGGAGGTAGGAGGATCAGAATCAGAGGTGTGAGAATAGAAGCAGAGGTTGGAATGACATACCTTGAAAGTGGAGGAAGGGGCCATAAGCCAAGGAATGCAGGCAGCCTCTAGAGGCTGGAAAAGGCAAAGGATGGATTTGCCCTAGAACCTCCAGAAAGAATGACACCTTGATATTAGCCCTGAAAGACCTGTTGTAGACTTCTGACTGTCAGAACTGTAGGTTAACAAATTTGTGTTGGTTTAAGCCATTGAGATCATGGTCATTTGTTACAGCAGCAACAGGAGACTCATACAGTTGGGAAGAGGGAGAAGTTGGGCTGTGATGTAGTCTCAGCAGAGGCCTGAGGTGGCCCTGCAGGGAGGTTGGATGCTGGAATGACTTTCGGCACGATTACACATTGGAGTAATTGGTCATTAGATGTGGTCTGCTCCCAGAAGGAGGTTGACCTTGGGCAGTCTTCAGCCTTGGTCAATTCTTGGAGAGAGTGATAGTGGAGAGCTGTCCATTGGCAACCCTCGCTAGCTGAGGACATGGGTCCTTCCATCCTCAAGGGAGGTCAGGGTGGCACATTACAGCATCCACTACACTAGGTATTAGCCGCTATGGTTTAGTAAGTGACGAGGCACGGTGATTAAACTCAGTGGCCTTGCAGCCAGTCTGGCCTGGATTCAAGGTCTAGTGTGACTGCTTGTTAGCTGAGGCAAGTCTCTTCTCTTCTAGAGAGCAGGGGAAATCCCAGCCCCTTACTCCCTCTTCTCAAGAGGATCCCATGAAATAAGGCAGAGAGCCTGGCATTGGAGTCAATGGAAGAATGGAATGTGGAGTCCTGGGTTGAATTTTCAGTTATCATCATCTGATTTAACATCTAACAGTAGATTCACAATGGTCTAATTCAGGTCATAGATGACTGTTTCCTAAAGTTTTATTTTTCTTTCCGCAAACTGTAGTACCACCAGAAGCTCTTGAAAATGGTGTGTGGCCAGGTTAGTTTTGAAAATTCTAGGTGTTGTATTCTTGTATATCTCAGTGCACGAATATGTGAATTAAAGGCCCTGACAAGGCCTGCAGTAAAGTTGCCCATCTTACTTTATTTAAACTTCAAAGTTCTCAAGCAAATTTGCTTTGGGGACCCATTTCTCATATAATACCTGTCAATATCTATTGGAATTCATGTTCTGAGGAACATCCTGGGGGAAATACCGCCAGAGATCATTGATCCAGGAGGACTTAGGAAGGGGGTTAAGGAATATTTGTAACCTATTACCCGTCCTCCCCAGTTGGCCACTCCTTGATGCTGGTTCAGTTGGAATAGATGAGTGGCTCTCTGCTGTCCTCACCTTTCCTACATGCTCCTGTATTTCTCTCGGGCAGAGTCTGTGCCAGACTCATGATGCTTAGTGCTCTCCATGCAGTAACCTCATATTTTTCCTGCCCACGCCCTCTGCAATTGTACAGTTGTTATTCATACCTCCATTTTTAATATATGATGAAACCAAGGCTCAGAGAGGCCAAGACACCAGCCCAGGGTTGCACAGCTCAGCTTGGAACCCTGGCTGTCCAAGGCTATAACTCACCCACTGATTTAATGTAATTTAATTTTTTTAAACATCTTTATTGGGTGTAATTTAATTTTTTAACAGCTTTATTCTCATACCATAGAATTCACCCATATAAACTATACAATTCCGTGGTTTTTAGTGTAATCACAGAGTTGTACAACCATGATTATCATCTAATTTTAGGACATTTTTGTCACCCTAAAAAGAAAGTCTGTGCCCATTAGCAGTCACTTCTCACTCCTTCCCACCCCAGCCCTTGAGAGCTACTAATCTATTTCTGTGTCTAGATTTGCCTATTCTGGGAATTTCATATAGATGGAATCATACACTATGTGGCTTTTTGTGTCTGGCTTCTTTCACGTAGCATAATGTTTTCATGGTTCGTCCATGTTGTAGCCTGTGTCAATACTTCATTCCTTTTTATGGTTGAATAATATTCTGTTGTATGGATGGATCACATTCTGTTTATCCCTTCTTCAGTTGATGAACATTTGGTTGTTTTTACTTTTTGGCTATTATGAATAGTGCTGCTCTGAACATTTATGTACAAGTTTTTGTGTGGATGTATGTTTCCATTTCTATTTTAACCCTCCTATTTATGATAGTTTATGTTTTATATTTATAGCCATATTTATAGCCATTTATAGCCACATTGATCAGGTCATTTTTTTTGAAACATAATGATATTCATTTGTTTAATTTACATACCATAAAATTCATCCATGTTAAATAAAATGAATGCATTTTAGTAAATTTACAGAATTGTGCAAACTTCACCATACCCCAGTTTTAGATTGCGTCCATCAGACCAAAAAGATTTCTTGTATTTGCTTGCAGTTAATTCCTGCTTCTACCCTAGTTCCAGGCAACTGTCAGTCTGCTTTCTGTGTCTCCACACATGTGACTCGGCCATGTTAAAATCTGTTTTGTAAGAGGAATGGCTGCTACTTAGAAGAGATTATGCTTTCTGAATGTCTGTCCATGATGGGTATATGGATAGGGGACAGGTGGCTTAGGCAAGTGATTTCACCTCTTCTGGCCTCAGTTCCCCTATCTGTGAAATGGGGTTGATCACCGTAGGTGGCTTACAGGATTGGAAGTTGTAACCGGTGAATACGTTTGAAACACTCAGCTTGATGGTCTTAGTATGGCAGGCACTCGGTGAATTTTGGACATCCTGATCACCTACCTCCTCACCCTCTCCTAACGGCTCTGTGGGGCGGGCGTCATCAGCCCTATTTTACAGATGAATACACTGAGGCTCAGAGCAGTGGAGGAGGTGTTGGGAATGAGTTCCAAAATCAGTGGCTTCCAGAGTCTGGGCCCTCTCACTTCACTGGCTTCTCAGACTTTGTAGCAAGAATTCCCAAAGAGGAGGGCAACGCCCCGCCCGCCCCACCTCCCGCCCCAAACCTTGCCTGGAGGGTTCTGAGTGCTTTGTTATGGCTCCATATATCAGGAACCAATTAGGGCTAAGAGCAGTTAGCTGCAAATGTGTTTTCTGGGTAATGATGGGAATGAGGCAGATGGAAACTGTCACCGGGCAGCAAAAGACCCACGCAGCTGCTCGCCATCAAGCCAAGGCCGACCTTGAGGCTGGGGCTGTGGGATCTGAAGGTATTAGGGTAGGACTGGGTTAGGGACCTCTGCTCGGTGTCCCCTGGGGCCCTGTCAGGGGACCTGCCATTGTACATGGAAGAGCTGGAAAGGGTGTCCCTGAACCACATTGCTCTATGTCCTGTGTCCTCGATTCCAGACTCCTAATTGTTTCTCAATACACAGGTGACTCTATTGTATAATCAGGAGAGTGTGGACACGGCTGACATTTCTCAGTGCAGACTGAGAAACGCACATGTGTCTCCCACTCCGGGAACGTCCTTTGCCTGACCAGTTCCTGCTCCCCCGTCTGGTCTTAGCTCCCTCAGGGAACCTTCCCCGGTCCGCTTCCCTAGGCTACGTGCCTCTAATCCACTCTGAGAGGACCCAGGTCCACCCTTCTGTAGCACTTTCCGTAGCAGCAGTGAAGTCATCCTTTACAGAATGAGCTCTAGGCCCCTTGAAGGCAGCGCTGGGCAGTTCTCTTTCACAGTCACGCCCCAGCATCTAGCCCAGCGTCCAGCATAGACGAGGCCCTCGAGGAATATTTGTGGGACAAGTGACTATATAAAAGCCCAGACACAGGAGCTCCTCTGACCTTGCCCTACTCTTTAAACGTAGAGTTAGTAGCTTCTAATTAAAATCATCTCAGCTTAGGATCCTTTTCCATTGTGTCTTGAGGGTGCTATATTACAGAGGTCAGCAAACCTGTTCTGTAAAGGGCCAGATAGGAAATATTTTAGGCTTTGTGGGCCACACAGCCTCTGTTGCAGTTAACTCCGCACTTACCACGCGAAAGCAGTCAGAGATGATATGTCAGTAAGTGGACTTGGCTGTGCTCCAATAGAACTTTATTTACAAAAACAGGTGGTGGGCCAGATTTGGCCAGAGGGCCACAGTTTGCTGACTTCGGGTGTGGAGAGCTGTAGACAAAAAATTGGAAGATCTGGCATTGTGAAGCCTGGGCCCAGAAGAGGAAGGTGGTCCAGATCATGTCTGTGGATTTGGAAAGAGGTTGTTTCTGGGGTGTGTGTGTGTGTTTTCAACACAGCAGATTCTATGCAATGACTTCCACTGGAGAGGCCAGAACAAGAGAATTGGTCCCAAGTAAGAAAGGCTTTGGTTGGAGATGAAGAGTTCTTGACCCTAAGGGAGTCATGGCTTAGAGACTTTGTCTCAATCAAAGCTCTAAAGGATGCAAGGAGCAGAAGTCCCTCCATCTCAAGAACATTCACACACACACACACACACACACACACACACACACACACACACACACAGTGAGATCTGTTGGAATGATAAGGGTGCCTCAAGGAGGCTGAGGGCGAGGGTCGGGACCCCAGGTGGCTGCTGCCTCTCTGCCCCTCTGTATAACTCCTGTCTCTTTGCAGGTCAGCCTCCCCAGCTCTCTCTGCACTCAGAGTGGCAGCCTCAACCCCAAGTTCACATGTCCTCGTAGTGCAGCATCTACAGCTAACCAACCAGATGCACTAGGTCCAACTCCAAAATCCCAGGAGAGAGAATCTGATTGGCCCATCCTAGATCAGGAGCCCTCTCTCATCAAATCACCTGTTGCCAAGGGGGCGGAGACATGTGTTGCAGTCATGGCTGAAGGTGGTAGGAGTCTTCACAGAGGGAGATGTGGGTATCCTGAAAGATGTCTGCTAAAAGGAAGTGCTAGGGTCTTCTTCCTGGTGATTTTCAGGATTAGGAAAAGTATGAGCAGTGAGTGGGTTGAATAGTGTTTTCCCCCAAATCACATCCATCCGGAAGACAGAATGTGACCTCATTGGGAAGAAGAGTCTTTGCAGATGAATCAAGTTAAGATGAGGTCATTCTGGATTAGGGTGGGCCCTAAATCCAGTGGCTGGTGTCCTTATCAGAGGGGGGCAGGACACTCAGCGACACAGGGTCACACAGAGGAGAAGACCATGGGAAGACAGAGACAGAAACTGGAGCGAGCAGTTACATGCCAGGGAATGCCAAGGTGTGCTAAGAGCCATCAGAAGACGTGAGGAAGGGTTCTTCCCTAGAGCCTTCAGAGGGAGCGTGGCCCTGCCAACACCTTGATTTTAGACTTCCAGCCTCCAGAAAATAAATTCCTGTTATTTGAAGCCACCTAATTTGCGGTAGTTGGTTACAGCAGCCCAAGGAAATGAATACAGGTGGTCAGAATACCTGCCTTGCGCAGATAGTAGCTAACACAGGTAGGGATTTAGAGGCACCGAGGCTTTCCATGCGTTATCTCATGTGATCTTTACAATGGCCCCATGAGAGAGATGCCAGAATCATTCCCATCCTTCAGATAAAAAGAGTGGGGATTTCGACCCAGGCATCTGATACGGGAGCCCATGTTCTTTGACACTCTTGCCTCTTGGCCTTCCAGGGGCCTGATTCAGTGGTCTTCAGCGATTCCTTCTCTCCCCAGCTGTCTGGGTTACAAGGGTTGGCTTTGTTGCTCGGTTATTGAAGAGATGCCGAAGTTAGCTCCGAGGTCAGTGGCAGTTGGATTCTTCCAGCTCCACCCAGTACCAGTTTCCCCTCCCACACAGGAAACGCGCTTTTCCACTCATCCACTTGGCTGGAGATGGCAGTGGGTGGGATACGGCCCTTAGAGGGAAAGCCGCGTTTCCCTCAATGAAAACGATTGATGTGAGAGATCTTTCAGGGGCACCTGCAGCTCAGGAACCATTCACCACAAAGGCATAAATATGAACGTCTTCACCCATGAATACAAAACGTCCTCCCCGAGTTCAGATAATCCCGAAGATTACAGGCCTTCTATCGGAACCTCCTAGGAAGCGGTGCACGGATCAAATAATACCCCTAAATGAGACTCAGCTTTCACCCAGAAGCTGCCCAAACGCCTTCTGTTTATGTTAATGCATCCCGGTTGTGGACATGTACTGTTTGCCCTTTTTCTCTACAGTTTCTTTGCAAAGTAAAGAGACTAGCTGATTCCACCCCGTTTTATGTACAGCGCATGGAGCGGGGATAATTTCAGGGCTTCCAATCCAGACCCCGATGCGGCTGGAGTGCACGCCATTGGGATTGGAAGGACGGACACCCCAGCAGAGCAGGTCTGGAAGAGACTGATATTTATGGGGTCTGTTTGTGTTAATTTCCTTTGGCCTCTAATCCTGCGCTCTGGGAAGATTGCTGGGTAGCTGTGTGTGTTTGATAAATCCAGCCTAGCCTGGGACACACGAATGGTTTTTCAGCGGGAGGTGGAATTGCCTTTTAAGAACTTCAGCATGCAATTTCTTTGCTGTTTTTTGTTGTGGCCAAAAGGATGAGT
Organism: Pseudorca crassidens; assembly: GCF_039906515.1. Lineage (NCBI taxonomy): Eukaryota > Metazoa > Chordata > Mammalia > Artiodactyla > Delphinidae > Pseudorca > Pseudorca crassidens. Next base: position 80,668,447 of record NC_090307.1, on the reverse strand, counting down.
GTCGTGAAGTGCAGACAAGTTTTCTCCCCTCCAACTCCTAGACTTCATGACAGCACATCGATCTGGTGTTGTTCATCCACCCCGACCCCTAGCACCAGAGCCAGGGTGGAGTGAGTTGGGGCCGAGGGAGCAACGTTTACAGAGATGCTCACTCTGGGGGCTGGGCTGGTGCCTGAATCCCAGGCACTGGTACCTCAGCCAACTTGCCCTAGTCCCAGCCCTGCCTAACACGTTGTTGGCACCCCGTAAGTATTTGTTGAATGAACAAGTTAAATCCTGCTCTACAGCTGAAATGAGACTAAAAGAGGTTAAATAATTTGCCCAAGATTCGGCACATGGCAGGTCCTGAGTTTGTGATTGGAATCTAGGCTTCACTCCTGGGCCATCTACCTATCCCTCCCCGCCCCCTGCTCCATCCCAGCTTTCCTCCCCATCGTTTCTGGGTTGGCTTTTAGTTTCTGGGTTGATGAGTTTGAGCTCGGAGAGAATAAGGAACCGAGTCCGTCGCTGGAAAACTGTCTTTTCTCACTTTTTCTCCGCCTTATCCCCCTTGGGGGAACTGACTGGCCTTCCCTCCATCCAGTCAATTATCCAGCTGTGAATAGAGAAAAATGGCCCCGAATGTGTAATAATGTAGCTCTGGGAGATCCCACTCCAAACTGAACAACCCATTAGCCAGAGAGGAGCTTTAAAAGCGCCGTGGTATGCTGGTCACCAGCTCCAGCAGTTTCACTGAATTTCTCTCCTTTTGCAAGTGATCTTTGCCTTGGTCTCTGGGAATATTCCAGTTTGGTTGAGGCATGGACAAAAATGATGCTTAATGAGGAAATTAGTTCTGCCCACACTGGGGAGTCTGGAAGACAAGACGTCCTGATTTGACACCATCCGAAGGCTCTGGAAGTTGTTTCTGAAAACTTTGATGTGGCTTTGGGAAAACAAGCCAGGCTAAATTGCGGGCTCACTCCGGAGACCTTTTTTTTCCCTCTCTTTTTAATTTGATGGATCTATTTGATGTCTGGCTGTAGAACCTGTTTCTGAGGTTCTCTGAGTTACTCCTCCCTTCAACATTCAATCAAATATTTGGGGATCTATTGTATACCAGGCACTGTGTGCACAGCTCTGGGGACTGGAGTAGAAGACAGACATGATACTCACTCTCAGTTCTGATGAGGGAGGTGATTCAATCCCACACCTTGGCAATGGTAACCGACAGGGGCTACTAAGGAGAGGTGCTTGGTGATGGGAGGGTCTGTAACGGGGATCTCATTCTTGGCCAGTGACATCAGGAAAACCTCCCTGAGGGGAGTTATGATTGAATTGCTATCTGAAGGTGTAGAAGACGTTAACGGGGGGCAGACAGAGGCAACAGCAATGTGCAAAGGCCCTTGGGTGGGCGTGATAGCAGGTTTCATTTGAGTGACTGAAGAAGGGCAGTGCGGGGGAAGAGAGAGAGTGTGGGGGTGAATCCCATGGAGACTTTGAGGGCTGTGTAAGCTTCCTGGGGCTGCCATAACAATTTACCGCAAGCTGGGTGGTTTCAAACAATAGAAATCTATTCTCTCACAGTTCTGGAGGCCAGAAGTCGGAACAAGGAGTCAGCAGGGGGCCATGCCCTCTCCAAAGGCTTCTAGGGGAGGACCCTTCCTTGCCTCCTCCAGCTTCTGCTGGCTCTGGCTTTCCTTGGCTTGTGATAGCATCACTCCAGCCCCTGCCTCCATCTTCACATGGCCTTCCCTTCTGTCTTCTCCTCTATGTGAAATCTCCCTCTCCCTTTCTCTTATAAGAATACTGTCGTTGGATTTAGGGCCCAGCTGGATAATCCAAGATTATTTCATCTCAAGATCCCTAACTTAATTGTACCTACAAGGACTTTCTTTTTTTCTTTTAACAGATAGGTTATATTCTGAGTTTGGGGAACAAAATACATAGTTATCTCTTTATCATGAGTGTATAGGTGAGGTTTTTGTACAAATGAGGAAGAGAAAAGTGGCATGACACCCACCCTCTCCCTTGCCCCTCATCTGAGCTTTGGATCTCAAATGTACTTGTACAAGGATCTTTTTTCCCCAAAGAAGGCAACATTCACAAGTCCCAGTGGATATATCTTTGGGGGGCGGGGGCACCGTTCAACCCACTACAGAGGTGATGGTAAAGAATTTCATATTTATTTTATGACTTTGGGAAGCCACTAAAAAGTTTTAAGCAAAGGTGTGGCATGTCCAGATTTAAACTTTTAATAAGTTTTCTCTTCTATAATGCAAAGAGAGGATTGGGGACATCGGGTGCAGCTAAGAGGTTTTTTTCCTCCATCACCAGGAGAGAGATGCTGGGGGCTTGTCCTGGAGTGGTGGAAGGAGCGATGTGAAGAAGTGAATGGAAATAAACTAGAAGTTCCTTTTTATCATCCAGAGTCATTTATTCAGCGTTGCCCTGCATGATGACACCGATGTTGGGAGTTAAGGGGACGTTTCAGCAGTTCGAATGAGCCATTCTCCCTCATCTGAGAGATGCCGACATTTGCCCCCTCACTGACAGTTCCCCTCATTATGTGGCTCTCTTGTGAATAAATGTTTTCTTCAGCGCAGTTAATAGCGGCCTCAACTAGTTAAGTGCACCCAGTGGCAGGAAGCCAATTAAAGCACGGGCAGGCTTCATATATCTCCATGTAGCTCCAAGGCATCAGTGCAGCAGCATTATTTTCCAGTGACTTATTTTATTTTATTTTTTTTAATAACAGCCAGGCCAGTCATGTGCAGGAAAAATAAATAAGAAAGGCAATTTAGTGCTTACTGTTGGTTGCATATCATTTGCATTTCATGAAAGATCTCACTCTGCCGTGATGCTAGTTCAGACCATGGCTGGGGAGGCAAAGTGGTAGGTGGGGAGCTTGGGAGGTGAGTGGAGGGAGCGAGGAAGGTGGTCCAGCTCGTGGGCTCTGGGATCTGATGTCCCGCCGTCAGATCCTGCCTCCACCACCCTGTAGCTCTATGGCCTTGGGTGAGTCACTTAGCTACTCTGTCTCCATCTGTGAAATGGGAGAATCATAATACCTACTTTATTGGGCTGTTGTGAGAATTAAATGAGATAATACACCGACAATACTCAGCGAAAGGGTAATCATCACTGACATTTTACATAAAAGCTATAACATGGATTTGTTCACAGGCATGTGTTGAATGCCTAGCACATGCCAGGCACTATCTTAGGTGCTCGGTTACGAGCAGAACAGAACGTCCAAAGGCCCTGTGGCTTGGTGGGGAAGATAGACAATAGGTGCATAAACCAGTAAATACGCACAACGTCAGGTGATGTTCCCTGTCATGAAGAAGCTGAAAGCCAAGATAAGGGGAGGGAGAGCGTGGGGAGGGGGTCTGCCGTTTTAGATGAGGTGGACGGGACGGCCTTACTAACAAGGGCACGCTTGAGCACAGAACTGAATGAAATGATGGAACAAGCTCTATGGATTTCTGTAGAAAGCGTATTTCAGGCTAAGGGAACAGCATGTGCAAAGGGAGGTCCTGGATGTCCTTGGATGTCTGGAATGGCTCATTAGTTCCATACTAGCTACTCACTAGGGAGGATTGGAGCTAGAAGGATCCTTCTGGGAATGGCACTCTCTAACCCAGTCCAGTCCCTTGATAAGAGTGAGTAAGCAGGCTCGCTGAAACAGCACAGCTGCTCAGCTGCAGAGCCGGGTTCTGAATCCCATCCTGCGTCCTGAGCCCACAACCCGAAAACCTTCATGATACTGCTTCCAACAGTGCTAGGATACAGGTCATCCCTTCCTACAGAAGAGAAACCCAAGGTGCAGCGAAGCAAATTCCAAGCTTGTCTGACTCCAAATCTGCCTTTTTCTTGGCATCTGGTGCGAAACTTAGCTGTCAGGGCAGCTCAGGTAATAACGGGACAATTATTGCCGTGATCACTTCTGAGAGTTTGTATAAGCTGTGCTCCTGAGAAGTCCACTCTCCTTTAGGGTTCACTGTCCACTGCTTTTCTTATGATCCAGATAATGCGTTGATCATGGGTGGAGTGGGATCCCCACAAAACCCAACCTGGGGCCCAGCAGCCTCCCCAGGCGGCAGGCGGCAGGTGGAAGGCGGCAGGTGGCAGGTGGCAGGCGGCAGGTGGCGCTGTGATATACTTGAGCAGGTCTGGGTTTTATGGCTCCTTTGCCTGTGGTCATAAACTTGGCATTTGCTTTTGGTACCTGGGGAGCCCTGAATCTCCAGTGAAGCTGGGTCTGAGCAGCTGGAGAGCACACAGCTAGAGAAGGTATGTAACAGTGTGGAGAAGGCAGAGGGGCCTGGGCTGAGCTGGCTGATGGCTTCTCTCGCGGTGCTGGCTGTGAACTTTCACTCCCACAGCTCAGCTTCCTTTGCCCAGAAAATGGCACCGTGGCTCTGCGGCGAACCTCGGCAGTCCTCCCTTTGGTCTTCTTGAAGAAAAGCAGTTTCCTCTCCAAGCATCTCTCTTTCTCTCTCTTCCCCCACAGGACCCTCCTCCCCAGCTGTCGTCATTGGGTGGGTTATCCACTTGCTAATTTTTAAAAACTGTGATAAAGTACATATAACATCATATTTGTCACTTTAACCATTTTTAGGCATACGGTTCAGTTGCATGAATTGAACATTATTCTGCAGCCATCATTACCGTCCATCTCCAGAGCTTTTCCCATCTTCCCAAACTGAAGCTCTGTCTCCATTAAACTCCCCATTCTCCCCTCCCTCTGGCCCCTGGAAACTCCCATTCTACTTTCTGTCTAAGTACCTCATATAGATGGAATCATACAATATTTGTCCTTTTGTGACTGGCTTACTTCACTAAATGGCTTCAAGGTTCATCCATGTTGTAGCGTGGGTCAAAAGTTCCTTCCTTTTAAAAGTCGAATAATATTCCATTGTATGGATAGACCACATTTTGTCTATCCTTTCGTCTGTTGACGGTCACTTGGGTTGCTTCTACCTTTTGGCTATTGTGAATAATGCTGGTATGAACACGGGTAAACAAAGATCTATTTGAGACCTTGCTTTCCATTTGGTGGGGGGGAGATATATACCTAGAAGTAGAATTTGGGATATATACCTAGAAGCCATATGGTAATTCTGTTTACTTTTTTGAGGAACTGCCATATTGTTTTCCACAACAGCTACCATTTTCCGTTCTCACCAGCAGTGCACTAGAGTTCCAATTTCTGCATGTCCTCAATGCATTTGTAGATCCCCTGGTTAACCCTTTCACTCCTTCTTCCCTTAGACAAAGTTCAAGGGCTGAGTGATGACCCTCCAGCCAGTGTAGACCAAGGAATATGAAATTGGAGGAAAGTAATTTATCAAAGAGGCAAGAGCAGAGTGGTTTAGCTCAAGGGCATAGGACTCAGAGAGGGTCTTCTTGAAGCCTGAGTTTACTGCTCACAGGATAGATGACTTGAATAAAGGACGCTCCCCTGTAAGTCTCAGGTGTCCCAACTAATCAGTGGGGTAATTGCAGGACCTGCTTTCTAGGGTCAGGAGGGTTCCATGAGACTGTACATAGAAAGCATCTAGCATAGAGTCTGACGGGAGATAAGCATTCTAGGAGTATCCCTAGTGTGGATGGAAGGCACTTATCCACCCAGGGTTTATCAGCCACCTATTTGTGCTTGGCCTGGGAATTCGCAGAGACACCTACTATCTTATCATGTTGGTTGCTTCTCAAGGCCTGGGCTTTGAGATGCAGGGGTCCTTAGAAGCAGCCATTCATCTTCAGTGACCTAAGCAATCTCTAGGTCAAGAGGGGAAGAGGAAAGGCTTTTGGAAAATGAGCTTCTTCCTCCAGTTCAGGAATGTTCTAGAAAGTTGGCCCCATCCTCTGGGCTTCCATAGAGCATGGATTGGGGCTCATTCATTGCCCATTGGCGGCCCATTTTATGTTGGTTCTTACTCTGCAGCATCTCCTGTATTCTTCTTCAAGCAAGGCCACAGCAGGCACTTGGCGTTTATAGCACACTGTGTGTTCCCCTTTATTTTTATTCATTTTTTTCTGTATAACTTCTTGTGGGAGTCCATCTTGGCTCCTCAACTAGATTAACAGCAGCTTGAGGGCAGGTGCCTCTTCATATATTCCGCCCTATCATTCAGTAAGTATTTGCTCAGCTAGTGAATGGACGTTATGACTGGATATGGCCTCTGCTTCCTTACCTGTAAAATGGGGACAATAGTACTAGTACCGACCAAGGGGTGTTTGGAAGAATTAAATGTATTAAGAATACACATTGAGTTCTTGGGAGAGTGCCTGGCAAGTAGAAAGCCCTTACTAAATGTTATTTCATAGAGATAACAGTCTGTTTGCAATATACTACAGGGCTCCAGGGAGTGGCCATGGTTAATATGATAGTTAGGGAAAACGTGAAACAGTTACCAAGCATCCATTAAGTGTCAGGTACATACCAAGCTCTTTACGCACATCACCTCATTTAATCGTCACGACAGCCCTGGGAGAGGCGCCGCGTCCGTCCCTACCATAGAGATGACGTGGAGACGTGGGGCCCTTGGAGTGACAGCTGGGACACGGCAAAGCCGGCGTCTGGCTGCCTCCAGCACCAGGAAACACGTTCATTTTCCCCTTTCGTTTCTCAGTCTAATTCTTCTTCTCCCTACTGTTTCATATCCCACTATGCTGAGTATCTCATTTGCGCAACAGACACTTTCCCTTGAAGCGAAACAAGAAATAGGTGGGTGATGTCGAGTTCTTTCCCTCCTGCCTGAGGCTGGGACCCGTGGTTGTTCTCAGGACTTTATGATGCAGCTGGTCTCCTTTGCTGAAAGAGCCCCTGAGTGCAGGCTGAGAAATAGTAAATGGTATCCCTCTTCCCTGAATTATTCAGGACTGAGTGCAGTTCGTCAGAAGCCACATGGCCTTCGTGCTTGCTTGCCTGTGGCCCTTTCTCAGGGGAAAGGTTCTTTGCGTGTCACGGGCACCACCAAGCCCCACTCTTGCTTAATCAGAATCAACTTGACCATCTCTGCCCTCGTCACATGCCTCTAAGCCCCTTTTCCTTTGCCAGAGCTGTGGGATTTGGAACCTGTCAAGAGCAACTCTTCTCCCCTCTGCCTGCCCGGCTGCTGTTTGCCCTGGGAGGTGATCACAAAGGGTAGATAACTAAACAGGAGCTCAGGAGCTGTGTCAACCCAGGTTCAAGTCCCTACTTTCCCATTTCCCAACTGTGTGACTTAAGGGAAGTGAAATAACCTCTCTGAGCCTCAGTTGCCTCTTCTGTTCTGAAATGGGGTAGAGGGCTGGGTTCCCCAGGAAGCAGGCTCTGAGATGGAGTTTAGCATGGTGAATGTTTATTATGGAATGCTGTGGGTATCCACCCCTATGGGAGGGAGGGGGAAGATGTAGGATCAGACAGAGGGGGAAGCCGAGTAATGATGGAGGCCAAGTGACAGCCTCAGCCCAATGACCCCACGGGAGCTTGGGGGCTGAAATGTCCAACTAGAGTTGGCTTGCAGTGGGCCCACATGGCCAGACCATTACAACTTTGCCTTGATGGGTCATTGGATGAGGGCTGCCCCCGGGAGGTATGACCTTGGGTGAGGCAATCCCGGAAGGGCAGCTGGGGCAGCAGGTCCTTCCTGAAGGCAGATCTGGGTGGTACCTCACAGCACCTAGCACACAGTGTACATGGCAGTCTCAGCTTCATGGATTTGTTATGAAGATTCAGTTTTGAAAGATGCATGTAAAATGGTACAGCACTTGGCCCATTGTACATGCTCTATAAATGTGAGTTACTAATACTGTTCATGTTGGATGCAGCCCAAATCCCCCATCTTCCATAAAACTTTCCTTGATTTCTGGAGTTGGAATGAGCCCCTCCCACTCCCATCCCTCACCCACTTCTGCAGCAGTTAGATGTTTATGTTATTTCCTGCTGGATTTAGAGGTTTTGGCAAGCAGACCTGCAGCTTACTATTAGATTCCCAGTGCCTGCACATCGTAGACCCTCAGCTTGTTGAGTGACGGGATCTCCAAGAGCCTTTTGTGTCACTGTGTTATCCAACAGGCAAGGAAACTGAGGCCCAGAGAGAAGAACAGATGTGACCCATCACGGGGCCAGTTGGTGACAGAAACCTCCAGGTCTTCCGGGTCTCCTGAGGTCCTGAGTACCTATTTTTAATTCTTTTAGATACATGTCGAGGAGTAGGGTTGCTGGGTCATGTGGTAATGTTATGTTTAACTTTTTGAGGAACCATCAGACTTCCATGGCAGCTGAGCCATTTTACACTCCTACCAGCAATGTGCAAGGGTTCCACATCTGCATCCTTGCCAACACTTGTTATTTTCCTTTTTAAAAATGTTTAGCCACCCTAGCAAGTGTGAAGTGGTATCTCATTGTGGTTTTAATTTGCATTTGGCTAATGACCAGTTTGAGCATCCTTTTATGTTTTTGTTTGCCGCCATTTGTAGATCTTCTTTGGAGAAACAGCTATTCAAGTCTGTTGTCCACTTTATAATTGGATTGTTTGTCTTTTTGTTCCATACTCTCTTTTGATCCACATTCATCATCTCTCCTTCTCTTGAGCCCCCGACCAGCCTGGTTGTAGCAATAGCACCTTGCAGAGGTGAAGGAGCACAGACTTGCAGCCAGCAGGGTCTGGGTGGAGTGCCACCTCTGTGGGCCCTTGGGCAAGCAGCTTCCATTCTCTGAGCCTCAGTTTCCTCATCTATAAAATGGGGACACGGTCCTCTGTCTCCTACATGGACTCTGAAGATTGGAGGTAATGTGAGGGAAATGTTTGTCCCAGTGCCGAGCATGGGGAGGCCCCCAAAGAGATGGTAACCCTTTTTATTAGCTTGAATTTGACCCCTGCTCCTCAAGTTAATCTGCAGCTCATGGCTTAGCTCATGGCACGTGCTGTCTTCCTGGTTGCTTTTGCATCCACAAGCGATCTGGGCTGGACACTGTAGATAGTGACGGAGGCAGCCATATAGCTTAGGGATCCTGTACCGAAGCAAACAGGGGGCAGGAGGGGGCCTTTTGCAACATCTTGATGTGATGGCTCTCTTTGCACCCAGCACGGCCTTTGGTGGGCAGCTGTCTCTCTCTGTCAATCTGCCAAACCTCTCCGATACATAATTCATCTTGATGCTGCAGTCACACTGAAGGCAGCAGAACCCAATGGGCTGGTGAGTTTGCATATTCAGGAGGAAGAGGGGAGCCTCTTATTTAGTTTCCCAGGTGCCTTTGGCTTAAGGTGAGGGCCAGTGACTCAGTGTCTAGTGCTGCAATCTTTCTTTGTAGCCGTGAGACACCAGGTTGAGTCATTTCCCGAAGACTTAAAGACTGTACTTGACATTGCTCCCCTAATCTGCCAGTTGAGACGCCAATCGCCCTTGATTCCAGGGCACTGCAGAACAGAGTGTCCGAAAGTGCAGCAATTGTCTTGCTACTTTAAAAATCCACTTGCACAGCTTCCCATCTCTCCTCCCATCCCCTCAAAAATGCAGCCCTGATTCTTTTGAAAGTCACCTTGTGGCATTGTCATCCCATGTCGGCCCCCCGCTTGAAGCCCTGTTCCTATTTTTGAGAGAAGGTTTGCAGATTTTCCTCCGAATCAGAATCTGTTTGCCTGTGGTTGGAAAACACTGCCTGGCATTTAGAGATGCAGTTTCCTTGGAGATGGAAACATCTGCCTGAAGATCTGGGGACCTGCGTGACTGCAGACAAGCTTTTGTGCCTGGCGGGAACTGGAGAACAGGTCTCTAGATGTGGAGCAGAAGCCATAGTCCTGTTTCTCTTTTTCTAAGCCAGCCCAGTGCCACAGAGTGAGACCCCTTTGATGTGGTAATGTGAGAATAAGAACTGAATTTTTTTTTTTAAGATCTCTGCCATTTAATTAACCTGTATGCTGGTAGCAGTTAGTTCAAGACATTTACATGAGCAACACACAGCCAAATTCCCTTTATATCTGCTCATGTCAAGGGCTTAGGGTAATAGTTGACTTGTTAGTTTTCTAGGTTAATAGGGAGAGGCTGGGTTTCATTCATTCTTCCAAATACTATTTCTTGAGCTCCTACTGTGTGCCAAGGTTTTCTCTAGACACTATAGATGTAGCGATGAACAAAACTGTCACGACTCTGCCCTCCTAGACCAGAGGTCACAAAACTATGACCTGTGGACCAAATCTGGCCCACTGCCTGGTTTTGTAAAGTTGTTTTGGAACACGGCTTTCTTTCTGTCCTTCCCTATCTCCCTTCTTCCTCCTTTACTTTATTTCTTTTCCTTTCTTCTTCTCCCCTTCATCCTCCCCTCCCTCTCCTTCTCTCTCCGAACTTCCTTCTTCTCTCCCCCCCTCCTTCCAAATTACACATTACATTCACAGTAAGCATTTTCACGGGAAAAGCTTTGCATACATAGTCAAATGTGGGAGTTTCTCCAACTCTGTTACTCCCACTCCTTTCTTCCGGTTCTTATTCTATGACCTTAAATACATCACAGGAATAGATAGTAAATCTATTCAAACATTATGCAAATGTATCTATACATATTCATGTTTATATATATTTATATTTGTAGAGATGAGCTCACACTAGACATGTTGCTGGGCAGTTAGTTTTCTTCATAAATAGGTGTGTCTTGGAGCTTTCCACATCTGCTCGTGGAGAACAGGAGTTGGCAAACCAGGGCTCTGGGCCAAATCTGGCCCACTGCTTGTTTTTGTAAATAAAGTTTTATTGGGACACAGCCTTGCCCATGTGTTTATGTGTTGCCCAGGACGGCTTTTGTGCTTCATTGGCAGAGTTGAGCAGTTGCAATGGAGACACCCTGGCATGCAAAGTCTGTAGTATTTACTATCTGGCCCTTGTAGAAAAAGTTTGTTGATCCTGGCTATAGAGCTACCTCATTTTTTTTTTTAATACATTTTATTTATTTATTTATTTATGGCTGTGTTGGGTCTTCATTGCTGCACGCGGGCTTTCTCTAGTTGCAGTGGCTTCTCTTGTTGTGGAGCACGGGCTCCAGGCTCACGAGTTTCAGTAGTTGTGGCACGCGGGCTCAGTAGTTGTGGCTCACAGGCTCTAGAGCGCGGGCTCAGTCAGTAGTTGTGGTGCACAGGCCTAGTTGCTGCGTGGCATGTGGGCTCTTCCCAGACCAGGGCTCGAACCCATGTCCCCTGCATTGGCAGGCTGATTCTTAACCACTGTGCCACCAGGGAAGTCCTACCTCATTCTTTTTAATGACTGCGTAGTATTCTGAAGTGTGGATGCATCATATTTTATTAAGTCACTCCCTTATTAAGACATTTCCTGCTTTGCTCTCTGTACCGACTCCAGTGGGGACCCACTAAATAAGGCTGACCCTGCTGTGCCTCAGGTTTGACATAAATACTGGACTTTTCTGATGGGGAAGGTGGTGAAGCCTGAGCCTTCAACGCTTGCAGCAGAAACGGGCTGTGTGCCTTTTGCAGTTGTGTCCCCATGGCTGTCCTGGAGAGTGTCTTTTGGTGATAGCTTTCCTCCAGCCCTGGCCTGGCCTAAACTCTCAGGCCTTGAAGTCTGGTTCTTGGAGAGCCTGAGCAGATGCTAGCAAAGTGAATGGTCCTTTATTTCAGAGAGTTAGCCTGTGCCACACCTGCCAGTAACAGTACAGACCACTGTCTTTGATGTGGAATTACCAGGCAAGGCAGTGGTTCTCAGGAGTGTGGAGGTGGCTTTGGAAGGCTTGTTAACACACAGATGTCTGGGCCCCAGCCCAAAGGATTTGAGAAACTCTGGAGTCAAGAGTCTGACATAGTGAAAAATGGAAACTCAGCTTTCGTGGTCTCTCTCAAGGATGCACTAGGGGTCTTGGATTGCAAACAATGGAAGCCACCCTGGCTGACTTACGCAGAGAATGGACCTACCTACACGGAAGATTCCGGGATCGCTCTCAGGATCCGCTGGAAGGCTCAGAAAGGAGCAGGATCCAGGGTGTCTTGGAGGCTCTAAGTGGCAGGAATGACTCGAAAGGTTGTTTTGGGGGTGAACCAGTAGATCAACCGAGCTTCAAATATTTTTTCCATTATGTGTCATGCCATTCAAGATTCACGTTCCCTAGAGATTCCAATGGGCCTGATTTGGCACCTGGTGACTTGGGATAGGCAACGTCTATCCCCTAGCTGACACCCCCAACGAGATTGTGCACGGAGGAGAGAGAATTGCCCCCAGAAGTTGGGGGGGGATGGTGAGTGCTTGGTGGTCACAATCAAATGTCCACTGCAAAGCAGCCAGACAGGCCATTGACTGAGATTAAATACCTGAGCTGTGCTGAGCAGGAAGAAAGCCGTGGGCAAGCACGTTAAGTTACAATCCCTGGCGGGCCCGCCCTCTGTGTTATTTGATCCCCAATGGACACATTTTGTATCATAACAAGTCACTGTTGGATGCAAAAGTTGAAATCGGGTGGAAGGCCTTGGTATGAAAAGCAAAACAAAACGTTGATTTCAGACAACAGTGTTCAAACTCACACGGAAAATGTTTCAGACTTTCTTCTTAGAGTCACCATAGGAAAGTCATGACTTCTTGGAAATTCCGCACCGCTGGGATCGTAGCGCTGAGGTTTCACAGTGCTCACGCTGACTCATTTGCCCCGCACAGAAGCAAGGGGCAGACAGGGGGTCTGGAGAGGTTATCCCACAGTATAAATAAGAAGGCTCGAAGACTCACAGATGCTGACCCGCCCAAGGTCACGCCGTAAGTCTGGAGGAAAGAGGGCAGCATCACAGAACCATCACAGTGAGGATGGATGAGCTTTTAAGGATGATCTGCTCTAAGCCCTCATTTTACGAGTGGAGAGGCTGAGAGCCTGCTGAGGTTAAGCGGCTGGCCCCGAGTACCCAGCCGGCCCCTGTACTGTCTGAATCCTTCCCAAGCCCTCAGAGCTGGCACTGCTGCTGTCTGTCTCAGACTCTGATGGACGCATTTCAGTGTGGATCTCATAGAACCACCAGACTGAAATATGTGCTTTTTAGGCAGGTCTGTAAAGATTCACTCCCAATTAATTTTCCCGGGGTAAAGGAAGCTTCTTTGAAGACTTCCATATGAGGCAAAATACTCACGGTTTCCCTGAAGAAACATTTCCAGCTGCCCTCTCGCTTTGCAGAGAGAAAGCTCTTTGCTGGCTCACCACTGGGCAGACAATTGTCAATTCTGCCTTTGCTTAGGACGCTGACCCCAGGTGCTTTCATTGGGAGATATCAGGGTGTTAAGAATCAATGTGACGACATGCCTCCGTGCCCCAAGCAAATTCAGGTCTTAGGGAGGCTGCAGTGTATTTTAGGAACAAGAGCACTGAGGTCAGACAGAACAAATTTCAAGTACTGGCCTCTGCCCCTTACATGCTGTGTGACCTCAGGTGAGTGGCTTAGCCTCTCTGACCCTCTGTTTCTTCATCTGGAGTGGATGATGCCCATCTTAAAGACTAAAATGAGCTAATACCTATAAAGTGCTTAGCACTAGGCTAGGCTCATAGTAAGGGCTTAATGAATGGCAGCTCTCACGATGAGAGCCAAGATACCTGGACCGGAAACGGACAGAGTCCACTTAGCAAATCCCTGCTTTGAAAGGAAAGGGAACCAGCCTCAAAGGCCATAGTGACTTGCAAAGTAATGACAGAGCCAGGTCAGGAACTTGGCCTCCTGCTTCCCCACCCAGCAATATTAACAACTTAACACATGGCCCGCCTCGGGGTCACCCTGGACAGGCCACACTACCCCCAGTAGGGTGGGTGTCACCACTGGGGGTAGTGATGCTGCCGAGTTTCCCCTTCCCGACCCTTTCCCTCTCTGTCTCCTTTAGGGTTTCTGATTTTAGGGGATGTTTAGTTAAATGATTCCCTGCCCAGGGGGAGACCAAGAGAAGGGAGAAGAGGCCAAGAGCAGCCACCACTTTTTGGGCTTATGGAAGCCTGCCCACATCCTACTGGCCCCAAGGAGACAGCAAGAGCAGACCTTTGTACCGATTTATCTTGGAAATTGTCTTTTCTTCAGGCCAGGGGAGGGAGAAGGAAACCTGAAAGAAAACATCCAGCCACATGCCTGTGAGATCTCAGCCTAAAATCAGTCATCCTTTTCAATAATGAGCGTTGTCATGAGCCTTGGTTTGGTCGGAAATGACGGCCTGTGTAAATATTTGGTCTGTAACTGATTTATGGGTTGGGGAACAAAAATATAAGATTAGTTCCTAATCACAGGGATGCAGGAAAATCAGTGGGCCTGGATGCCGGCGCAGATCAGGCCTGGAAGACAGAACTGAGGATGGCTGTCTGGGTGAGCTCAGATGGGGTGGGGGAGGCCGGAGAGGGAGCCGTGGGCTTCTGGATTATTCCGTGGGACAGAAGCAGTGTTGTCCATGTCCAGGTCAGAAACTGGCCGAGACCAGCAAGATGCCCAGTTTGCAAGTGTAAAACTGGTTGTCCCTGGCCAGCCCTGAAATCAACAACTTGGACAGCTCCAGGTCTGCACAGGCACCACTGTAAAATGGGAATATATGCCATCAGCCACAGTGGAATTGACAAAGCAATTAGGAATTGGCTTTGAAGTCAGTTAAATCTGTGATCACACTCTGAGCCTTTATTGAGTTGTGTCTTGGGTACATTAGCTGTGGAGAACCCCAGTTACCTTCATTGGAAAATGCGGGTAATAATCGTTCCAAGTCCAATGAGATAATGTGTACGGAACACAGCGTCTGACCCGCAGCATCTCAGCGAGACCAATCTTAGTGCTGACATCAGCAGTCCCATAAGTACTGGAACTCAAACCCTGCCCCCCCCACCCGGTGGCTGATTCGGGCTCTTACCTTTCCTGCAGGCTAACTACTCCCACAGCCACCCCATGCAGCAAATGCCTCCGATTAGAAATAAATATATAGGGTGGGTGCCAGCCTGGTGCCCCCTGACCCCTGGCATCAAGGCAAAGTGGGTGCACTGGAAGGCTACCCCTGCCCCTGACTCACTTTCAGGAGGAGCCCCCGAACATTCAGGTGATGAGACAGTGGGCTCACTTGGACTTTCAGGCATTCATTTCATTAATTGAGCCCTTACTATATGCCAGGCCCTGTACTGGGCCCTGGGGATCCACAAAGAGCAAGTCAGACACGATCCCTGTCTCCCTGTCCTTCTGGTGCTTCCAAATGGATGGGACAGGTCCACGTTCATCAAATAATTAGAAAAACAGATGTGTATTCCAAAGCTGTGGCTGGAGCCTGAAGAAATGTCTAGGATCTATGACAAGACCCAGCTAAACCCAGGAGGGGTGGGGTCAGGATGAAGAAAGGAAAAACACCAAATAAAGTCCAGGTGGCAGGGTGGCAAGCTCTTGGGGTGAGCCAGGCGATGGAAAGTGGGATTCAAGGGTGAAACAAACCAAAGGGCTGGTTTGTTTCAATTTTCCTACCTTCAGGTAAGTCCAGACCCTACTAGGACAGGGGTGGGCAAGCTGCGGCCCACATTTGGCCCAGGGCCTATTTATATGGATAGCTTTATTGGAACATGCCCTGCCCATTCATCCACCTGTTATCTGTGACTGAGCCTGCGCTACAAGGGCAGAGTTGAGTAGCTGCAACAGAGAGCATAGGGCTTGTGAAGCCAAAGATATGTACTCTCTGGCTGTTCACCGGAAGTTTGCTGACCTCTGCAACCGGAACATCTTTCCTTTCCTCTCCTGATCATTTTTTTGTCTCCTGTACTCATCCTGGATCTGAAGCGTGTCTTAGTTGATGGGAGGGGAATGTGTGTATGAGGACAGTTTGCTCTTTCCCGAAATCAAGTCTTAGTAGAAAGTCTGTTGGATATTGAGAGCTGATCTGTTACTGAGCAAAGCTTAACCTTAAAAAAAAAATACTATGTATCTGTGCTTAAGACATTTTATGTTTTTCAAGTGCATATTTATATATATATATGTTCGTATATAACATATATATTTATATATAATGTATTCATTTAATTATATATAATATGTAAAGATACAAAGTATACATATATGTTTAGTTATATATCATGTAATATATAAAGATATAAAAGTATACATATATGTTTAATTATATATCATATATAAAATATAAAGAGTATAAACATATATGTTTAATTTTGTATAATATATAATATACAAATACATACCATCCATACAATTTATATAATATTATATATAATTAATATTATATAAAAACATAATATTGTATAATTAAACATATATATGTTTAATTTCTAGGAATCTATAAACTACCACATTTTAATATCTGTCAACTAAATCTGAGATACCAGTTGCCAGTTGACTGGTACCAGCCATTTGGGAAACAAAAACCCATCTCAAATTTGATCTTCAATTTAAAATTTGAAAAAATAATGAAACATCATTGAAATATTAAGTAACAATTGAGCACAGTATTCCATGACCATACCTCTGTTTTCTAGAGTATTTTTTTTTCATTTCAATAAAACAAAGAAGAGAAATTCAAGCAAAAAATACAGTATGTCATTTAAAGATTATCTTTTATTATTATAAAAGAATACTCCTGTTACTAAGTTCAAAAGGCAAAGGAAAGTCTAAAAGTAACAAAGTACCTACTCTGGAAATTCCAGGCTGCCAACTGCCTCTCCTATAACCTTAGACGTGAGTGTATCCATCTAAGACTGGGGGTCCGTATGACACACCGACTTAGGAAGCATCTCCCATCTCTTCCTCTCGCCTTCCTCACGTTGAATTGGCCAGCAAGTCCTCGGAGAGCTGAGTCCCAAATACCTCCTCTCCCTCCACCTCCATGACTGAGACCTTGGTCCAAGGCGCCACCATCTTTCGCCTGGGGGCCTCCAACAGCCTCCTGTCCGGATCCCCTCATCCCATTCTTGCTTCCACCACAGGTCAATTCTCTACTCACTGGGCAGAGCGATCTCTTAAGAACAGAACCAGAGTTCATCACCTTCCTTCTTAAACCTCTCCAGCAGGTTCCCATCGCTCTCACAATCAAACCCCCTCTCCTCACAGTGGCCCCACTGTCTCTTTTCTCCTCCCTCACTGTGAGGTGACCTGCCCTGGCCTTGACCTTCCCTCACTGCCTGGGCTCCTCTCCCTCTAGATCTTTGTAAGTCTGGCTTCTCGACATGCAGGTCTCAGCCTAGATGCCATGTCCCCAGAGAGGCGCGACCACCCAGTCACTACACCCTCTGATTTTAATTCTCCATTATTATTATTAACCAGTATTCCCTTATTGTTTCATCTGTTTGTCTGTACCCTCACCAGGGTACCAGCCCAGGGAAAGCGTGGCTCTTGTCTGCCTCCTTCATTGCTAGAGTCCAGCACCTCATTGTTCTAGGAGTATTTATTGGATTCATGTTTTTCATTAATATGTATCTTTTTTTAAATTAAAATTATTTATTTATTTATTTATTTTTGGTCGCATTGGGTCTTCGTTGCTGCGTGCGGGCTTTCTCTAGTTGCGGTGAACGGGGGCTACTCTTCGTTGCGGTGCGCGGGCTTCTCATTGCGGTTGCTTCTCTTGTTGAGGAGCACAGGCTCTAGGTGCGCGGGCTTCAGTAGTTGTGGCTCGCAGGCTCTAGAGCGCAGGCTCAGTAGTTGTGGCGCACAGGCTTAGTTGCTCCGTGGCATGAGGGATCTTCCCGGACCAGGGCTCGAACCCGTGCCCCCTGCATTGGCAGACGGATTCTTAACCACTATGCCACCAGGGAAGCACTCATATATATCTTTTAAAAACACAAATGAAGTCATACTGTATACATTGTTTATTTATTTATTATTTTTTAATGTTTCTTTATTGTGGTAAAAGTCACATAATATAAAACATACTGTCCTAGCCATATTCAACTGTACAGTTCAGTGGCACTAAGGACGTCCACATTGCTGTGCAGCTCTCACCATCATGCATCTCCCGAATTTTTCACCTTCCTAAACTGAAACTGCCCATTAAACACTAACTCCCCATTCCCCCTCCCCACCCCACCCTCACCTCCCGGCCCCTGGCATCGACCACTGTACTCTCTGACTCTATGAATTTGGCTATTCTAGGTATGTTGTATAAGTGGAATCAAACAGTAATTATCTGCACCTAATTGTCTACATTGTTTTGCCTTTTCCTTCACTTAATAATAAATGTTGGTGTTCTCGCTATCCCGATTCTTTTAAATCCCTACACAGCTCCATCAAATGGAGTTACCGTTTAATACCATTTCATGGACCAGCCCCCTGTGATGCGTGTTTTAGCTATGTCCAGTCTTTTTGCGAAGCACTTAATTTTACTATTGGGAGAGGAAGGGTGACTATCAGAGAGGAGAGAGAGATGAGATGGAGCAGATGCTCTGATAGCAGAACAGTGATCACCTCACCCTGTAACGCTGGGAACAGGGTTGTTTAGAGCAGCAGAGTCCAAAAGAAGTTTCAGTGATGATGGAAATGTCTTGTATCTGCTGTGTCCAACATGGTAGCCAGCAGCCACATGTGACTTTTGGGCATTTAAATTGTGGCAATTCGAGACTGGTGAACAGAATTTAGAATTTTATCTTACTGAATTTAAATTTTAGTAGCCACGTGTGGCTATGGCTACTGTATAGAACAACACAGATTTAGACAAAGGGCTTTAGTCTTACCACTCAGGGATGTGGCCACTGCCTGACCCTGGATGATTCAGGCCACCATGACTGGGCCACAGGGAGAGAAGGGAGTAGGAAGGCAGAGTGTTCATTATTTAGATGCAAAGGTCAAGACAGACGCTGTCACTTGAGGGAAAATAAATCCCAAGCAGACTCTGGTTCTTGTCAGGATTTTTTAATTTTATTTTTTTGTGTGATTAACATCTGTGGACAGGGAGTCTAGAACAGGGATTGGCAAACTTTTTCGGTAAAGGGCCCCTTTATGGGCCATACAGTCTGTGCTGCAACTAACTCTGCAGTTGTCAAGCTAAAGAATTAACAGACAATGTGTAATGAATGGGCATGGCTGCGTTCCAGTAAAACTTTATTTACAAGAACAGGCTGAGGGCTGGATTTGGCCCACCGTTGGCCCATAGTTTGTCAACCTCTGGACTAGAAGGATCTGGCTGGATCTGCCCAGCTCAGACCAGCAGGCAGCTTCCCAGAGTACAAAGGGAGAACAACGCCCCAGGCATAACTCAGGGTTTCTTACATTTTGCACACCCAGCCAGGGTACAAGGCAGCCTGGATGACCTACTTCCAGTGAAAGACAATTTCTGGTGGGTCACACCTGAATTTGAGATTCCTGCTGTGCTTTGGTGACCAGCCATAAAGCCGGTGTGGAGCACACTCCTGTTTTCTGGCCAGGTCTGTACTGGTGCAGAAGTGATGATACACAAGGTGGGGCTGCTGAGAACAGAGGTTGGGCTCCTTTTTATGCCCCGTGGTGTCTAACACAGTGCATTACACTTAGAGTGTGCTTGGGTGGCCTGTGCCGAATTTGCAACCAAGTGCCATATCATCTCTGTGAGCTTCAGTTTTCCCATCTGTAAAATGGGTATGACTGTAGAACCTTCTCCACAGGGCTGTGGGGAGGATCACGTGAGTTACTGTGTGTGCAGGGCTGGTGTCTGGACTGCAGCGAGTGCTCAGGGCATGACACGGATGCAGGTGCTGAGCTGTTGATGGCAACGTAAAGGCAGATGGTTCTGGAGGGCTCAGAGCTGGTCATCCTCGAGCCGAGCCTTTAAGGATGTGCCAGAGAGAAGATATGATAGGGTTCTAGGAGAGTGAAGGCATGGAGGAGCTGAGGTAGAGCTCATTCGAGGTAAGAAGACACAAGGAAAACAGAGTTGACGTCACGTGCCTTCATGAAGTAGGAAATTGACTGGAAACAATACAGATTCATACCAAGAGGATGGTGCCGGGCCTCACGCCTCACAGATCCCTTTTATCTTGTGTGATCCTTTCCACACCTCGGTGATAGCCCTCTTTGAAAAACAAGGAGAAAGGCTCAGAATGGGGAAGCAACTTGCCCAAGACCACACAGCTAGCGCAGGGGGAGTGGGACCTCCATCCAGGACTGTTTGACTGCCAGGCCTTGATGAGCACATTATTGTATCGTCTGCTGTCCTCATCCACAGAAGACCAGCCTGCACACTTCAGAGGTCCCTTGGAGGTTACTTGGATCACTCCTAAGAGCCACATTTACCCCCAAACCAGATTCCATGACCTGGGAACCATCTTCCTCCCAAGCCAGATCCTGTGTCTTGGGAGCTGGGCTTGGTGGGACAGAGGCAGGCGGCATCTCTTCTCTGGCACCTTAGCAGTGCTGTTTTATACTTTGGGGAAACTCTGCTTTGGTTTTTGCAAGAATCTGTTCCCCAGTCCAGATCTCTGTGTGACCGAGGTAGGAAGGAGCGCACATGTGTCTCCTTTACAGAACCCTTGAACCCTAACTTCTAGTATGTGATGAAGATGTCTGGGTCCAGGATCCTGAGCTTTGGGGAAAACCCCCTCCCTGGTGCTGGACTGGAACGGCGTCACATGTAGTTGTGGGGATCTGGGCTCTGGCTTTGGACAAATTGAGTTTGAATCCTGGTGCTCTCTGGACTCAGTTACTTCATCTGTAAAACGGAACTGCCCATGAGGCTTGGTGATAATATTCACTTGTGCATTCATCCAGAATATAATTTCGGGGGCACTATGTGTCAGGCATTCACATTGGTGAACAAGATGGAGATGGGGCTTATATTCTAGTTCTAGAATATTCTAGAGAGCAAATGAGGAAATTAGTATACCACTAGAATAAGAATTTCATAAAGTAACCAGTCTCAAATCCATTCCCTAGTGACTATTCTGTCAGAGGCAGTGGGTGTTTCTCTTCTTTTAGTGATAAACTTAATCTGAGTGGTGCCAAGGGATTCCCTTAGCATATAATAGGCACTGATGGTGAGAGCCTAGAGGGGTCCTAGGAAGAACACAGTGGAGGGAAAGGGCTGCCCTGAGCAAGCATTCCTCGCTGAGCCTTTTCTCTGGATGCCTTTGAAAATCCTTTTGTAACTGCCCTTCTTCCAGGAGGGTTCATGCCTCCCCCGTCTGGTGTCAATCACCCCAGAGATGGGTCAGTGTGGTCCTCAGACCTTCATGTGCTTCTCCCGAGGCAAGAAGTCCAGGGTAAAGAGGAATTCTTTGGTCCTCTTTGTGGATACTTATCCATCTTCTCTTGATGTTGAGTCCTGACCTACTTCCACATGGGACAGACTTTGCCTATAAGGAGCCTCAGTCTGTGTCTAGAGGAAAAGAAATTTCTTGGCAAGGGACAAATGTGAGAAGAGCTCCCTAGCTCAGGTGCCAAGTACTCTGTGAGGCATTGAAGTCCATTATTTCATTGGATCTTCATACAACTCTGTGAGGTAGAGGCATTATTAGGCATTTTTACAGGTGAGGACATTGATGCTCAGAGAGGTTAAGTGACTTGATGAAGGTCACACAGCTAGGAAGGGGGAGAAATATGCTTCCTGTATCGCTATTATTTTTTATTGCTATTATTTTTTCTAATTATATAAAATACACATAGCATAAAATTTACCATTTTTATTTTAAATTTTATTGAAGTATAGTTGATTTACAATGTTGTGTTTAATTTTTGCTGTACAGCAAAATGACTCAGTTATACATATATATTCTTCTTCATATACTTTTCCATTATGGTTTATCACAGGATATTGAATGTAGTTCCCTGTACTATACAGTAGGACCTTGTTGTTTATCCATCCTATAAAATTTACCATTTTTAAGTGTACAATTCAATGGCATTAAGTACATTTATAATCTTGTGCAGCTATCACCACTATCCAGTTCTAAAACTTTTCCATCACCTCAGATGGAAACCCCAGACCTATTAAACAGTCATTTCCCATCCCCCCTTCTGCCCCAGCCCTGGGCAACCACGAATCTGCTTTTTGTCTCCATAGATTTGCCTATTCTGGGTATTTCATATAAATGGAATCGTCATATGTGGCCTTTGCATGTGGCTTTTTTCACTTAGCTCGTGTTTTTGAGGTTCATCTACATTGTAGCATGAATCAGTACTTCATAATAGTGAATAATATTCCATTGTCTGGACAGACCACAATTGGTGTATCCATTCACTTTTTGATGGGCATGGGAGTTGTTTCCACCTTTTGATTATTGTGAATAATGCTGCTGTGAACATTGTGTACAGTTTTTGTTTGAACACCTGTTCTCAGTTCTTTTAGGTATATGTCTAGGAGTAGAATTGCTGGGTCAGATAGTAATTCCATGTTTAACTTGTTGAGGAATGAACCATCAGACTGTTTTCCACAGTTCCCGCCAGCAATGGAAAAGAGTTCCAGTTTCTCCATATCCTCACCACCACTTATTATTTTTTGACTTCTTGGTTAT
Organism: Pseudorca crassidens; assembly: GCF_039906515.1. Taxonomy (NCBI): domain Eukaryota; kingdom Metazoa; phylum Chordata; class Mammalia; order Artiodactyla; family Delphinidae; genus Pseudorca; species Pseudorca crassidens. The sequence goes on along the minus strand of NC_090307.1, from coordinate 80,646,081 downwards.
GGCCATCTTAGTGGGTGTGAAGTGGCATCTCCTTGTGGTTTTGATTTGCATTTCCCTAATGACTAGTAATGCTGAACATCTTTTTATAGGCTTGTTGGTCATTTGTATATCTTCTTTGGAGAAATGTCGATTCAAATCTTTTAATTTTTTTTTTTTTCTTTGCGGTACGCGGGCCTCTCACTGTTGTGGCCTCTCCCGTTGCGGAGCACAGGCTCCGGACGCGCAGGCTCAGCGGCCATGGCTCACGGGCGCAGCCGCTCCGCGGCATGTGGGATCTTCCCGGACCGGGGCACGAACCCACGCCCCCTGCATCGGCAGGCGGACTCTCAACCACTGCGCCACCAGGGAAGCCCAAATCTTTTAATTTTAATCTCATTTTTTAATCGGGTTGTTTGTTTTTTTTACTGTTGTTTTAAAAAACTTTTTGTAAGGCATAAGTTTAATTCAGAAGTAAAGTGCACAATTTTTGTGTACAGTTTGATGCATTTTTATTTATCAATCCACCCAGGTGACCGTCACCCAATCAAAACAGAGGACATGTCCAGCCCCCAGAAGGATTCTTGGTTCCCCTTCCAGTCAGTAACCTCCCCAAAGAAAATCACTCTTCTGGGGTCTCTCACCATAGATTAGTTTTCCCTGTTCTTGAACTCAATGTAAATGGAATCATAATGGACTCGTACAACATAGAACTGTTTTGTGGCTGGCTTCTTTGGCCCAACACTGTATCTTTGAGGCTCAGCCATATCGTAGTATAGCAGTAGTTTCCTCTTTTTCATGGTCGTGCAGTAGTCAAGTAAACGAGTATACTGTGATGTATTTATCCATACTACTATTGATGGACATTGAGATTTTCCCCAGTGTTTGCCCATATGAATGACATTGGCATGAATATTCTTACACAGGTCATTCTGTGGATGTGGGCGGTCATTTTGATTGAGGACATAATACCCTGGGGTGAAATTGTTGGGTCAGAGCATATGTTCAGTTTCAGTAGATACTGTCAAATTGTTTTTCCAAATGGTTGTACCCATTCACAGTCTCACCAGAATTTTATGAGAATTCTGGTTACTCTGTATCCTTTGCCAACATCTGGTGTTGTCAACTCTATTTTAGCCACTCTGGTGGGACCTATACTAGAATTTACTTGACATTTTTTTTTCAGCCAGTGTCTCTTCCTCCATCTCCTTTGTTCTTCCTCTTTTTCTTTTACTTCTCCTTCTTTCTTTTCCTTTTCTTCCTCTTCTTTTAATTCTTCTTAGTGTATTTTACATAAGGCCGTATACTGTGAAATAACTGCATGAAATGATGGACTTGGTGTACAAAATCAATATTTCAAATTTCAACTTCTAAAATACAAAAACGGCATCCATGTCTCATCTAAAAGCATTGCCTGTTCCTCCACACCTGGGGAAATGCAGCTTCTGTTGTCTGACTGACTCATCAGTGCTCCTTTCTTTGCCAGGGCCCCTGTTGATTCTTGCCATGCTCTGGGCATGCTTGAGCCAGAAATGAGGGTTGTTGCCTGTGGCCAAGGACCACAATGGATTCTCAATAAACATCCTCCCAGTGTTAGGCTTTTCCAAACCTCCTCCTTCCCCAGGCTCGAGCAGCTGAGCCGAGGGTCCCTAAGTACTCCCCCCACCTCTACCCCCTCTCACCCAAGAACTGGTGTTATTCTTTGGTTTTGAAAAGGGTCTTTCCTGGAGGTCTCCTCTTGGGTAATCAGATCAGGCCAACTGCATAGGATTTAAATGGCCCAGTGTGAGGGGGAGGGGCAGATCACGCAGCTGCGGGTTAGGGGGAGGGGCAGCTCACGCCGCTGCGGGTTAGACCAGCGGGCATTTTCTTCCTGTTTGGGGAAATGGCTACTGGATTAGCACTTTGCTGCCCAGGGCGGTGTGTGAGAATGTGTGTTTGTGCCTGTCCTCCTGCCGTGCCTGCGAGGAGCCTGCCTGTTCCCAGCCCTGTCATTTCCTGCCGGTCGGCAGGGCCAGATGCCCCAGACCCCGTTAATGATATGCTGAGGGGTTTGGCTGGTGAAGGCTTTCAAGTGCAAGGGGACACAACCCCACACTTGAGGAAGCTGAGGGGCCGTGTGAGCCAGCGGCTCGGCTTAGCTCAAAATCCAGCAGACTTTGGGGAGAGGAAACGGTGCAAAGCCTAAGCATCAGTCTGGGGCTTCCCTTGGCAACCTTTGTGATAAAGGCTCTGAGAGGCTAGCTGGCAAATGGGCATCGACCAGGAGCCTTATGAGGGCAGAGCTGTCCGCCAGATCCAGACAGAGGTGGCCAGAGGCTGGCGAAAGAAATAAGATGCATCTCCGCCCTCAAGGAGCCCATATTTGAGAATTAACTGGGAAGATGCTGATAAACAGTCCTCCTGACTCACAGATCGAAACTGGGACACAGTCCTTTAGAATTCCCTGCCCGCCCCCCGCCCCCCCCCCCCCCCCCTGCCAGATGGAGGATGTCAGGTCCTAGCCTGAGCTGGGGCACATAGACGTGGTTGGGAGTCTGTGGACCCGGCATCTGATCTTGGCTTTGCCACTGTGGCGTGCCTGCTTTGTGTTAGGTGCTGGGGATACAGATTCTTCCCTCCTGTGGGGGGGGGGGGGGCACAGGCCATGGGGGAGACAGACATTCAGTAACCACATAAGTAAATGCAGAATTCACATAGTGCTGGGAGCCCATGTAGCCTAGAGATCTGACTATTTCTGAGGATTGGGGACAGTGTCTCTAAGGAAGGGATGCCTAAAGGTGAGTAGGTCTCCACTAACAGGATGGGGAATAGCGCCCCAGGCAGAGGGACAGCATGTGCAAAGGCCCTGAGGTGGATGACAACTTGGTGTGGTCAAGGACCAGGGAGATGACCAGAGTCAGAGGGTGACAAGGTGACGGTAAAGAAGCTGGAGAGAGGGTGTTGAGGGTGCTATGAAGCTTTTGTAAGCCATGGGAAGGGAGAACAATGGAAAACCTTTGGAAGTTTTTAAGCTGAGGGTGACATGATACAATGTACCATTTTTAAACATCACTTTAACTGCTGGGTAGAAAACACATTGTAAAGAATTAAAAGTCAGATGGTGTTATTCAGCCATTAAAATGAATGATGTTTTGATACACGCTACAACATGGATGAACCCCAAAAACATGACACTAAGGGAAAGAAGCCAGACGCAAAAGGTCACGTATTGGATGATTCATTCCTTTTATATGAAATACCTGGAATAGGCAAATCCTTAGAGACAGAAAACATCAGTGATTGCCAGGGGCTGTAGCAAAGGGGAATGGAGAGTAATGGTTTCATGGGTAGAGGGTTTTCTTTTGGGATGAGGAAAATACCTGGGGGGCTAAATGGAGGTAGTGTTTGCACAGCATTGTGAATACTTAATGCTATTGAGTTGTTCACTTTAAAACGGTTAACCTTATGTGAATTTTACCTCAATACAAAAAAAACAGAGCAAAGGGAAACAAAAGTGGGATTAGGATTTTAAGAGGCAGCAGCAGCAGTAGCTTAGGTGAGGGAGGAAGGTGGCTTGGTCCAGAACTGTGGGCTGGAGATGGAAAGTAATGAACCAATGTGAAGAGGTGACAATTCTCAGGATCCTTTTCATTCAGATATGCTACGCAAATCAGGAAGGTTGGAAGAACTTTGCTAGATGCCAACGTTGGACTAGGCCTTTGCTGTCCCTGGTAAAACAAGCACATTTTCCTAGGCACAGTTTGTGGTCCAGCCTGCCATGCCAGAGAGCCCGTCCAGAAAGCGGCATGTCCACCCAGTGCTGATACAGCCCCAGAGGGTGGAGCTGCCCGTGCCAGCGTTTCATGTTGCTGCTTTCCCCAGAATTGGCCCCATTTCCAGAAAAATACATTTATGTAATAGACATCTAATATCTGTGAAGATCATGGAGAGGATGTTCCTTTTAACGGCATCTGCAGGATATACTGAAAAATAGCCACTAAATTTTAGTCACGGCCACAGTCATCAGACACAGTCGGTTGTGTCTGCTTTCCCCTCCAAGCATGTCTGGGTAATGAGCACAGATGGTAAAGGTGAATCCTACGTCCTGTCTGCAAAGACTTCCTTGGTGGGTGGAAAGCGATATAGAATTTCCTTCCGCCTTCTCTGATTAAATAGCCATTCATCCTCCCACTTTCTCTTCTTCCTATCCTCTCTTCCTCCTTTCTTTCTATCCATCCTTCCATCCTACCATCCCCTCCTCCTTCATTACATCCATCCATCCATCACCCTTTCATCCTTTGACCTTTTCACCCTTCCATCCATCCATCCATCCATTCTTCCTTCCATCCATCCTCCCCTTCCCCATCCTTCCATCTTCTCATTCTCTCTTTCATTCTATCCATTTGCCCTCCCATTCTTTCATCTTCTCATCCTCTCTGTCCTTCATTCATTCCATCCTTCCACTTTTCACCCTTTTCCCCTCTATCCACCCATCCATCCATCCATCCATCCATCTGTCCAACTAACATTTATTTATACACACCCCTTCTCTGCTCCATCTGTGGCCATGAGTGCAGCAGCATTGAGTTACGATTACACCTGTGCTGGGTTAGACTTCCTTCTTCTTTTTATTTATTTTATTTTATTTAAAAATTTTTTATTGGAGTAGAGTTGATTTACAATGTTGTGTTAGTTTCTGCTGTACAGCAGAGTGAATCAGTTACACATATACATACATCCAGTCTTTTTTAGATTCCTTTCCCATATAGGTCATTACAGAGTATTGAGAAGAGTTCCCTGTGCTGTACAGTAGGTCCTTATTTTACATATAGACTTGGTTCTTCTTGCATAAGGGATCTGGCCTCATCACTTAGTGGCCCAGTGCCTCAAGGCTGCCATCTGTGTTTGGGAGATCATCATGGTACCTATTGCTGCAGGGTTTGACTGCATCCTCTTCATCTGCCAAGGGTCGTAGTGGGTTGAGGGAACTGCTGGATGTTTCAGGTGAAAAACATGGCTTGGCTTCTTCAAGGTTAAGCCCCTGCTATACAGACAGCCAGTCGAACCTGGTCATAGTGACGTTAACATCAGGTCACCTGAACCCTCATTCTGTGCTGGGCCGCGTGCCAAGCACATGATCCCGTAGAATCGTCATCCATCCTTCTTGGGTAGGTGCTGTGGTTTCCCCCATCGTCCAGGTGAGAACACTGAGGCACGAAAAGGTGAGATCACTTTCCTGAGGTCACAGTCAGGACCCAGGCTCCAGACTCCCTGACCCCAAAGCCTGAGAGTGTAACTCCTACACTGCACGCCCTCTGTGTAGACGCCTCTGTGACTCTCCACCACTGGACGCTCGTGTGGAATGAAATGCCGCCCCCGCTGCCTGCTCTTCTGCAGCTACGGTTCGGGGTGAGCCGGCCAGCGCGTGCTGCTCTAGCAGGAGGCGCCTTCCTGGGCCTTGCTGCAGACCCCCGCGGGGGGCAACTCTGCAGGCACACTTGAACTCCTTAAAGCTGAAGGGCAGCAGACCTCCTGGAGAGGGTGACTTTTAGGCTGCCTCTGTGGAAGGCCTCTAGTCTTAAATGAACACCCCTTCCTGGGCCCTCCATCTGGATCTGTGAATATTTGCGAGGCAGGTTTGCTTTGGCCACAAGAGGGCGCCCAACTCCTGGCCACACCTGAACAGGGCCCTGGGGGAGTTGGGGGTTGGGGAGAAGGCGGTGAGGTTAATTTTGGAGCAAACTCTCTTCAACTGATCACCTAAACTCCTGGGGAAGGGGAGAAATGTTTCAGAACCAGCCCAAGAGGTACATTCTATTCAGCTGGGGCCGAGCTAGGGGCTGAGAGCTCCAGCAACAAAAACCACAGGTTCCGACCCTCAAGGAGCTCACAGGCCTGGAAGATGGAGAATTAAAATGCAGCGTGATGAGTGGCCGTCTTCATCCAGATCGATCATTTAATAAACATTTCGTGAGCACCTACTGTGTGCCAGGCTCTGTGCTGGTTGCCAAAGACGGAGAAACGAACAATACAGAGTCACTGGCCTCAAAGACCCTCAGTCCACTTGGGAGACAGAGCCTAAAAGAACAAATTTGGAAAATATAGGAAAGTGCAGCCACAGAGATATATAGAGAATATTTTAGGAGGATGGAGGAGGAACACCAACCCAAGCCAGGAGGAAAGGGGGAGTATCAGGGAAGGCTTCCTGTAGGAAGAACACTCAACCCTGGTTGGGATGGACTGGGGTGTCAAGGAAGGCTTCCTGGAGGAGAGGACACCAGAGTTGTAAAAAAACATATGGGGCCTTGACCCGACAAAGAAGGGGAGGGTTTCCCAGGCCGTGGGAAGAGCATAAGCCAAGGGCTGGAGGTGAGGAGCCGCACAAAATATGTGGCTGGAGCCCAGTGGGAGGGAGCCGGAGAGGGTGGCAGGGCCAGATGGAGGTGGGGCGTGGTTACTGGGTACCACGCTAAGGAGGTTGGGTCCCCCCCGCTCTCACTGGGTGTGCTAGGGATACATTTCCCTCTCTTCCTTTTTCTGTCTCCCTTTCAGAGCCAAGAAGAAAAGCAAGCCGTTGAACCTCAAGATCCACAGCAGCGTGGGCAGCTGTGAGAACATCCCCTCCCAGCAGCGCTCCCCGCTGCTGTCCGAGCGCTCGCTCCGCTCCTTCTTCGTGGGACACGCGCCCTTCCTGCCCTCCACCCCTCCCGTCCACTCCGAGGCCAACTTCTCCTCAAGTAAGTCCCCGGCAGCTGCACCTGCTGCCCTCCGCGCCCGGGGCGCACGCTCTTCTTTTTCTTCCGCGAAAATACTTGAGAAATGCGGGCGGAACACGCCTCATCCACGGTCCGCCTGCCACCTCCACCTGCGCCACTCATGCCCCTGGGGATGGTTTCGGAGAGAAGGGGGCATGATTGGGAGGCTGTTGTCATTGGTTCCATGTGCCTCCTCTTTTTAGGCCTGCAGGTGTGTAGGGATGACAGCGGGAAGCAAGCATGCAGGGCATTAAAGGAAACATCAGCCTTTTCTCTCCTCTGCTTCTCAGCAGTCCGGTCACAGGATTTTTTCCTGGCCGCTGTGGATAAGGCATCTCTGATTCAATGTTGTAATTTTCTCCCCCACCGCGGGTCAATGCACATAACCTTTACATCTCAAAGATGGATTTGGGTTCAAACTGGGCTGAGCGTGGCCTGGAGTGGCTTACATTCTGCTCCCATGAATTTTGCAGCAAAGTGGTTATTCCTGGGAGAGGAAATGGAACTTTCTGGTGATCAAGAGCTGAGGTTTCAGAAGGTGTTTAATCTTCTCTGCCTAGAGGCCCCTTTTGCTGAACAGGCACAGATGTGGTCAGAGGGGGTCCCCTGAAAAAAGCCCAACCAGTCTTCCAGCCAAAACAAAAACTTTATTGCCTGGGACTCAGGAAGAGGAGGGGTGCTAGAATTTGTAGGAAAGAGCCCCTTGCCCTTAATACAGCCAGACTGCGTCCACATGTTGATGCTCTGATAAATGATAAGTGTTGTTTCCTGAGCACCAGTATGTGCTACTCACCCACATGTGTGGTATCATTTAGTTCTTGCAATAATCAGTGGTACAGATGGATTATTCCCATTGTATAGATGAGGAAACTGAGGCCCCGGGACATCAAAGAATTGCCTAAAGTCGCACAGCTATGGAGTAGTTGAGTCAGGATTTGAATCTGATTCTTTCTCACTCCAGAGTATACAAGCTTATCTATCATGCCTGATTTGATAACCAAGTTCCTCAAATACCCAGTGGGATACCTTTCTCTAAATGTGGGGTTCTATTCTTTATCTTTACGTAAGGGTTTTAAAACTGTTTTTAGGGAGGCCATGGGCCCTTTAAGAATTGGATGCAATCTATTCATTTTCTCCCTGGAACACTGCACACGTGACATCCAACACAAATGTCCAGTGTCAAGACTGTTGGGTTCAGAACCTCTGCCTTAGCCCAGCTGGATGGTTGGCCCGGGGCAGAACTGTGAACTCAGTTCACAAGCCACAGACGTGTCTCATGAGTCCACTGCAGGCATCAGTGGGGGGTCTGGTACCAGAAGAGACTTGTGTGGACATCAGTTAGGATGAGTTCCAGAGCCTGGCTTATCTCAGTGCCCAGAGGGTAGAGGCCCTGAATCAAGCAAACTAAAATAGTACTCATGACACACGTCGACGCCAGAAGGGGCCAATTTATCAATTTGTCAAGAGAAATCACCGTCAGAGAGACTAGAAACACTCCATGACGGTGGGTGGGCCTGCGTGGCAGTCAGAGGGCTGCGGGGTGAGCCTGGAGGAGAAAAAAGGGGATGACATATCCGATGTGTAATGACAGCAGGGTGGGGCAGGGTGTCACGGCCCTGGAGGGAGCTGCCTGGGTTCCAGTCCCTGTTCTGTTACTTTGGAGCACTGTGCGGACCTCGAGCAAGTCAAGAGCCTCTCTGAGCCTCAGTTTCCTTCATCTGTAAAATGGGGATAACAATAGCTTCACGCCATAGATGGTTGTGAAGATTAGATCAGCTCACATTTGTCATGTTGTCTGCACAGTAGTTGGCACAGAGTAAGTGCCTGATAAATGATAGCTGTTGTTCTGATGGTTATTGGCTCCTTAGCCTAGTAGCGTTTCCATCCTCTGGCTCTATGGTTAATTTTGAGGCAGTGGCTAAATGCCTTTCAGTTCACACTCCCCACTTCCAAGCCCTAAGAGTGCTTGGAATTTACCTTGGCGTGATGCTGGGTGGCTGCTTCCAGCAGCCATCTGTCTTCGTGCATCGCCATCCCATGAGTGAATGTCAGCATGGCCACCTCAGAGGGCTTGACCATAGCCCTGCACTTTAATTCTGGCCAGAGGAGAAACATTTCCAGCTTGCTGGAAAAAAGAAAAAAAAACAAAACCACAACCCACAGACTTGCACTCTCAGACCTCTGCTTCTGCCAGGGTTTTGTAAGGATTCGCCATAGCTCCCCACTTTTCATGCCTGCCCCATCTGCATCTGAGAGGAGAGGCTTGTCTGCTTGCCTGTGGGCAGGAGCAAAGTTCTGAATTAAAATCAGCTCCTGATACTAAGATGCCCTAGAAGCACCATTGTCTCTTTGGACAGTCCTGGTCCTTGTATGCAGAGAGGATGCTCTGATCTCCCAGGAAGGAGAAAGATAGCACTTTAGTCTCAGTGGGGGAACAAGTGTGTAACCCAAATATTAGCTGGACCCCTATGGACCAGTCCCCTTTTCTTCGATCCTAACAAATGATAGAAACAGAGGCAGCCTGTTGGAATAGGCTCCAGGTCAGGAAATGAGACTCTCTCTGCTGAAGTCTCAGTGTTGTCACCGATTGTCTGTATGACCTTTGTCCCTGCTGAGCACATCACCTGCATTGTGACAGTTAAGATTCACTGCACTCTGAGGCAGACATCGTCATTCCCATGTTACAGATCAGGAAACTGAGGCTCCGAAAGGTCAGTGATCTTGCCCGTGTTGTAGATTTTGAACCCAAATGCATCCCGTCTTCCTGTCTCTATCTGGGTTTCAGTTTCCCCAACTGTACAATAAGAGACTCCACGCAGGTCCATTCCAGAGCCTAGAAACCCTAAGGCTTACCCAGTGAGTATGCAAAGTGGCTTTTCCTAGGCAGATCTTTTGACTCACTTAGAATGCTGATTTTGGAGTCTCCAGGCCAGGGCTGTTGGGAGAACACAGCTGCTGGCACCGGCTCCCCCATGCTTCCTACAGTCCCGATCTCATGTCACTCTGAGTTGCAGAGGAGAACTTCCTGCCTCTGGGCCCCAGTGCCAGCCTTCCTCCCATGACCCAGCCAAGGGAGCCTCTGAGGCTGTGTCCCTGCCAGTCTGAGTCTGTCCTCCCGTTTGTCACAGTCAGCTCTGGCTCTGGCTGTGCTGTAAGGGTGGTGATCCTGTATCTCGTTACCCCTGATGGTAATGCCTGGAGTCAGCACTGGGAAGATTCCAGCTGCAGAGTGGCCGAGTCTTGGACCCTTGGGGTGCCTAGCCACCTCGGATGGGCTGCGAGAAGCACTTACCTCCTTGGGGCTTCATCCTCCTTCCTTGGTCTGGGGGTGACAAACAGGGGGAGGGAGGGAGGTAGAAGGAGCCCTGGCTTCTGAGGAATCTGTTTCTAAGGTTAGCTATGGACGAAACATAAGGTATTAGACTCTGCTGCTCAGTGTGGAAGATGCTGACTCAGGGGTGAACCTGTTTCCCAGAGAAGTAGAGAACCACGGACTTACCTCTCCATCCTCGCTGTAGTTATTTATTCCATGCTGCCTTCATGCATGCTATGTTACCCCTGTGGTATCTGATTGGATGCCCTCCACCCTTGGACCATTTTTGGTCCAATGAGCTGTGTGTCTTTGGCTCGTTGGAGGGCATCTCTGATCCCAGCTGACTTAGGTAGCCTCTATGATCCCTATAAAGAGACTTCTTCAGAATGAAAAAAATGCCACCTACAGCATCATTCATTACTGGCTGGCAGAAGTGATTTGGGGTTTATAGCAACTAAGTGGTGGCTGACATATCTTTGGGCACATCACTGAACCCTGTGGGCCTGTTTCTACCCGGCAAGGATGTAGTGAGGACAAAATGAGGAAATCATGTAAATTTCCTAGCACAGGGGCCAGAGCTTAGAGCACTGAATCTCAATAAAGGGTAGCTCGGGGAGCTATTGCTGTACATTATGTGATGGGATAGCTTGTAACAGTGATGAAAATAATGGTAATAATAGCAATGGCTTTTATTGTGCGTTGCCAATGCCCCAAGCATCATCAGTTCAGGAGAGGCAATTTACTTCTATTATTTTGTTTAAGCTTCACAGTCCTCCATCAGGTAGGTACTATTATGATCCCCATTTTACAGATGAAGAAACTGGGGCTGAGAGATTTAAGTAACTGGCCCGAGGTCACAGGCCAGGAAGGAGGTGGAGTTTGCAGTCATTCTGAATCCGCCCGCCTGCAGTGCTGGGGTGTGAAATGGCCACGCTGTCTCCACTGGAACTTGCTTGCTCAACAAGTAGGGAGCTTCACTTGTTCAAGGTTTCTCTCTGGCACCCTTGCTTAGTTGGGGGATTGTATGGTGGGGGCCAGCCTTGCTCCAAGGATGCGTCTTGTTCACCAGAGCGTTGTGCCTGCTTAGCGATCAGCACCCGTGTTGGCTGGCAAACTACGACCCCGCCGGACTCTGGTGCTGATGTTTCGGGGCCCCACCGTGCCAGGTGGTAGCCATTCCTGTGGGGACCAGGCAGCTGCAGAACGTGGCCAAAAGATGTCATCCTGAACATCTTTGGTGGAAGGTGAGGAATGATGGGGGACTTTTGCCACCTGCAGTTTTCTGGGAGTTTATTAGCTGCCTGGGGGTGGGAGGTTGAGCACTTCAGGGCAGCAGCTACAAAAGCCAGCAAGTGACTGATGACACCCGGACATCCCCACCTTGGCCCCAGTGGCACCAGCTGGAGTTTGATACGAGGCCCCGATCTTATGAAATACTGTCCTTTACCAGGTGTTGGAAAGACAGCATGCCCTCGCCTCCTCCCAGCTCACCATGCCCTCTTCTCATCTCTTCTCCAAGCAGCTCCTGTTCTTTGTCCTGGAGACACAGCGACAGGTAGCTGACCCTCAGTTGAGGGCCCGGCCTCCTGTGCCCTGAGGCTGAGTCAGAAGCCTGATGTGTTAGGGTGGCAGCAGCAGGTAGCAATAAAGACTGATGAAGCCGAGCTGTGGCCTCCCAAGGAACCAGGCACTGGGAGGGTTGGACAGAGACTCAGGATGGGGGTGATTATATATTGCGGTTTAATGATCCTTGAGACCAAGGTTCATTACCCTCCCTCCGCCCGGAAGAGGGGTAGGAGGAGTGTGTGTCTTGACAAAAATTGGCTGCCTGAACCATATTCTCATCTCCGAATCAGGAGAGATTTTGAGAAATTTGTGTCTGACCTGATTCAGTGGTGGCAATTCCAAGGGGAAAACATATATCCTGTTGGAGTGACCTGAAGGACTTTTCTCCCCAAGAATGAGCCAGCAGAAGGCCTGCTCCTACTGCCCTCACCCAGGAGACACAAGAAGCACCCGTGTCCCATGTCACCTGGCATCTCTGCTATATTTAGAAACCAGCAGGTTGCTAACGCGTACTGACCTTCTGCCCTTGCCAGGCAGGTGCTGGTGTAGGTGCTTTACAGGCGTTCAGATATATACACCTGGGAACAAGTGAAATGATACAGAAAGTTGCATAATGAAACATTCGTTCCTTGCACCATCCCTCTCCCAATCCTGCTTTTTTTTTTTTTTTTTTTTGCGGTACGCGGGCCTCACACTGTTGTGGCCTCTCCCATTGCAGAGCACAGGCTCCGGACGCGCAGGCTCAGCGGCCATGGCTCACGGGCCCAGCCGCTCCGCGGCATGTGGGATCTTCCCGGACCGGGGCACGAACCCGTGTCCCCTGCATCGGCAGGCGGACTCTCCACCACTGCACCACCAGAGAAGCCCCCAATCCTGCTTTTTAAAAACCCTTTCTGTGTCTGCTTCTTCTGGTGGACACTTCCACAATTTAAACTAGGTTGTACCAGGTTGTTGTGCTCAAAGCTTGTCCCAGAGCAGCACCACCTGAAAGCTCGTGAGAAATGCAAATTCTTACTTTCCTCCTTCCAGACCCACTGCATCAGAAGCCCTGGGGAGTGTCTAGGATTCTCTATTTTCACCAGCCCTCCAGGGGATTTTGCATGTGAACATTTGAGCATCACTCGGTTATATGTCATTTTTTTTAAAGCTTCTTTTGGAAATAGTTTCAAACTTACAGAAAAGTTGCAAAAACAATACAGAGGATTCCTGTACCCCTTAAACTCAGAATCACTAGTTTTTAACATTTGTTTACATTTGCTTCTTCTCTCCAGTTCCCCCGCCCCCAACCCTGCTTTCTCCCTCTCTCTCTCTCTCTCTCTCTCTCCCCCTCCTTCCTTTTGGTGGACCATTTGAGGCTAGGTTGTATACTCTCTTATATAGCCACACAGAGTTACCAGATGTAGTAAACTTATCTGATAAGACTGTCATCTAACCATCTTCCAATTTCAGCAATTTGTCTCAATAGCATCCTTTAGAGCATTTTTTTTTTTTCTGGCGCAGGATTCAGTATGGGGTCACCTACTGCATTTAGCGGTTGTGTCAAGGGCTTGTGTCAAGGAACAGTTCCTTAGCCCTTGTCATTTGTGACTTTGATATTTCTGAAGAGCAGGGACCAGCTACTTTACAGAATGTCCCTCAGGGTGGGTTTGTCTGATCTCTTCTCACGGTTAGACTCAGGCCGTGCAGTCTTGGCAGGACTTCTGTGTAAGTGGTGCTGTGTTTTACCTTGTGCAGACCCTCTTTGTGGGCCCAGGGCTGCCAGATCTTTGACTTTTTCAAAAGAAGTCAGAGACCGTGACGTTTATGAGAAGGCTCCCAGTTTTAAAATGTAAGCACCCAGTGAAAAATCTTTCAACGATGCGTGAACCAGTTTAAATAACCCCATGGGCTTGTGGGTCCTTATTTGGTCTTGGGGTTCCCAGTTTTTGACCTCTGCTCTAGAATCATGGAGGTTGCAACTGGTAGGTGCCTCAAAAATCACTGAGTGCAAGCTCTCATTTTACAGATGGAGAAACTGAGGCCAGAGAGTGGAAGGGCCTTGCCCAGGATTACAGAGCTGGGGTTTGAACCTAGGTCTCCTGGGGCCTAACTAATGGTTCTCTCCGTTACACCAAGATGGTTGCAAAACTGAAGCTTCTGAAAGTGCTACTGAAAGTGCCCGAGAGGAGGGAAACAGTGCCTTCATTTAAAAGATGACATGTTTTGTGTGTACGGGGGCACTGGTGCTGTGTGTGTGTGTGTCGGGGGAGTGCATGCAGGTAGGTATGTATGTTTTATGTGAGGCTACTGCTGGATTAATTAATTAATTAATTAATTTATGGCTGTGTTGGGTCTTCATTTCTGTGCGAGGGCTTTCTCTAGTTGTGCCAAGCAGGGGCCACTCTTCATCGCGGTGCGCGAGCCTCTCACTGTCGCGGCCTCTCTTGCTGCGGAGCACAGGCTCCAGACGCGCGGGCTCATTAATTGTGGCTCACGGGCCCAGTTGCTCCACGGCATGTGGGATCCTCCCAGACCAGGGCTCGAACTCATGTCCCCTGCATTGGCAGGCAGACTCTCAACCACTGCACCACCAGGGAAGCCCCTACTGCTGGATTTTTATCAACTCCCTCTTCTCTGATCGGCCCGTATATTTTGGAATTCCTTCCTTAGCACAAAGAGTTTGGGCTCAGCATGCAATGGGCAACCTTAGACCTTTTGTTATGATTGCTCCCACCAGGAATTGTGGCAGCAAAAATCGGTTGGCAAGTGGTTGGTGCTAGGAGCCAGGGGGGCATCTGTGCTTCTTGGAGTGAGCCCTGATTCTCAGTCAGGTACACACTGGCAGCACGGGCATCCCGTTCCCTGTCATCAGGACCTGTGTCTGATTGTGCCTTTGTCCTAGTAACAACCCCTCCTGCACAAATAAGTGTTTTGAACGGACAGCACCATTTTTGAGCGTTCACTTTGTGGCCAGTATTGTGGGCCTTCAGCTACTCAGGATCTAGAGAGCAAAGGAGAGAGGGCTCTGCGTGTTGCCCTCCAGAGCCGTAGAGCTGGCTGGCTTGGGCATCACTGAGGCAGGAGCTGAAGTGGCTAGACTTCGATGTAGTCTTTGGGATTTTACGGATGGCTTTCCTGCTTTAACTGACCAGAGAAGCAGGCTCCCAAGCAAAACTGCCAAAAACTATTTTGTTAATCAGAAGATAAGCAGGTCGTTATCGCTGTACGATGGTGGTAGCATGGACATGTGTCTTGGTTTCAAGTGACAGTAAACAAACTTGAGCTTTTTTTTTTAGTGTCAAGGTCATTTATTGGCACATGTAGCTGAAAAGTCCAGGGGTTGCGTGAGCTTCAGGCTTGGCTGGATCTAGGGGCTCAGTTCATGTCAGGACTCCGTATCTCTCAGCTCTGCTCTTCTCCAGGTATGGCTTCACCCTTAGGCTTTCCATGTGGTGGCGATATGGCCTTAGGAGTCTCAGCCCCTTCCCTCTTCTGGTCCACAGTAAAGGAATGAGATTGTTTAAGTCTGAGATTCACTGAGTCAACCAGCGTGACCACATGCCACCTCTGAACCAACTGGTAGGGCCAGGGAAATGGGATGGAAATTTACTGGCTTAACCCTGGGCTGTGATCTTTACTTTTGGGCTTAGAAATGGAGGATTTTGCCTAAAAATGGAACATGAATGCTGGGGAAGCTGACAATCAGTGTCCATTAGAGTGAAAATGATTAACGAGGGTCCCTGTCCTCAGGGGCTTTGAGGAGCATCTTCCTGGCCAGATTAATTCATGATCCAAGATGGTGGGGCCACGTCTCCCCTATTGTACAGACAACCCTTTCCTTTTTGTGTCTCCCTTGGGCTGTGTTTCTCAGTGATCCCTGGCAAGGAATTTCTTTTCTATCCCCCTGACACTCCTGGAGGGTCTCCAGGAAGCACACAACCTGCCAGGGAAGGTTAACCCCCGGTTCCAGGAGGAGACTCAGCTCCACTCTCAAGGTGAAGCCGTAGCATCCTGGCATTAGCCAGGCACGGAATTGAGAGTTACACAAACCTGGGTTTGAATCTCATTTCTGCCATTTATTAGCTAACACCTCTGAGCCTCAGTTTCCCCATCCTCAAAATGGGCCTAATAGGCCTTTCTTGCAGAGTGGTTATCAGGATGAAATAAGAGGATGCTGAGCACCGTGCCTGCTGCCTAGGAAGCCTCACCTGTGTTGCTGTGGTCATCGATACTATTATACAGCGTCGGGGTTTCGGTCAACTTTGGTCCTCCCTGGTTTCTGCTGGACATCAGTCCACCCCCCACCATACCTAAATGGAACCATCACTACTGATTGAATTCCTGATATGTAAAGCGTGATACTGAGTGTATCAGTCCTTGTGGGCTGTTCGGGTCCTTGTGCCCATACCTGCCATAAACGACATGTCCTTTGCTACTTCTTTTCTTTTCACAGACGTAGAGTCTGCTCTTCTTCTCATCCCCAGGACCGTGCTCCCGGGCTCCGCTCCTGACCTTTCCTGTCACTCAAGTGCCACACAGGCTGTCCTGCTCTAGGGTGTAGCTCTGATAACTCTAACTTCCATCCCAGGCATTTTACCTATCTGTTACTCCTTTTGAGTGGGAAGCGTCCTCCTTCTCCAAAGAACAGGCTGCTTCCTAGGCCTCAGGGGGCCTGTCCCAGCCCCCCATCCCTGCTGGCCTGGGGAAATCCCGGCATTTCCGTGCCGCCTTTAGCCTCAGCACTTCCTGGAAACCACAGCAGCCGCTGCGAATACTTAGGCCAGGGCTCAGCTACTTTTTCTGTAAAGGTCCAGAGAGCAAATATTTCCTTCCAGCTTTGCAAGTCGACAGTCTCAACGACTAACTCTTCGATAGTGTCGTGAACACAGCCTTAGGTAACCGAAGGGGCAGGGCTGTGTCCCAATAAAGCTTTCTTTACAAAACAGGCAGTGGGCTGACTTGGGCTCAGACTTCAGAGCTAAACAAGACCGCGTTTCAGAGCCCAGCTTTGCCCCCTACTGGCTGGGAGGCCTCGGGTGAGTGAGGCCTCTGAGCTGCTGTTTCTCATCTGCAAAGTTAGGAGAACGGTCGGGTCTCCCTCATAGGGCAGTTGTAAGATTAAATGAGAGAACGCCTGTAAACTGCTAGCACAGGGCCAGGCACCTGGTGAGCAGGCAACAAGTGTCAGCAATTACTATTTATACAATGTTACTAATGTGTGTATCTGTTATATATAACACATATACGTTATATATGTTACATACACACACAGAACTGAAGCAGTGTGGTTTTTGGTGAGGCTTCTCCACTCACCTTATTTAATGAGGCCACTTGGTCCCCATGAAAAACCAATGTTTTTCTCCAAGGCCCCATTTCCTGTCGGGGGCTGCCATGCCCACAGCCCAGCTCATCCACACTGAGGTGACTGCCCCTTCACAACCCTTTCTGAGCAGTCTGGGATTCTGTTTCCATGGGCATTGGATGGGGAGGCAGACTATGAAATCGAGGTTTGCACCAAGGACAATACAGCCTCTGCTCACGTGTAAACTTAATTCAGATGTATGGTGTGGGGGATCCAGGCATCTGGACAGAGGCAGCAGCCCTTTGGTACCCAGTTTCTCATCCTTTTGGAAATCTCACAGAACCTGGACAAAGGAGTGGGGGTTATTGGCGAAAGAAGGGTACCTGGCTTAGAGACCTCCAAGACTGCATTTGTCAGGGCTTTTTCTGGTGCAGAGACCCACCACATACCAGCTTCAGCAAATAAAAGGGAACTTTCTGGTTTAGGTACTGAAAAAAAATCTAGACATAAACAAGGGCTTCAGGAATGGCTGGATCCAGGAACTCAGTGTCATCAAGCCATGTTCTTTTTCTCTCCCATCTCACAGTCCTGCTTTCCTCCTTATGGGTGTCGTTCTCAGTTAGGCTCTCCCTTCATGGTGACCCTTGGCTGCTTCGGGCTTCCATCTTTATAGATCTAAGTGCATCAACCCCACTGAACCAATTGGATTGCGATGAAGGGGAATAGATCTCCAAGGAACACCTGGATGATGTAACTCCCAGAACAGGGATGCTGAGCAGGCAAGAGCAACAACTGCCCCTATAAAAAGCCACTGATCAGTGGGTTGGGTACCTGTGATTCATGCTCTCACTTGTTTCTCTCCTCATTGAGTAGCCAGGGGGATGAACGATTACTAATTCAGAAAAAGGGAATGAACCTAATTGATGAATATTATTTCCTTTTCTGTCGACTTGAGATTCCTACTTTCAGAGGGTGTCAGAAATCTTTCTTTTCCCCTTCACCGTCGACTTCCAGCTGGCTGTGAAATAAGAAGGAACTACTTCTAGCCTGGTGGTTCCAACCTTGGCTGTCTATCCCAATCACCTGGGTGAGGGGGACTTTTCAAAATTCTGATTCCCAGGCTGCAACCCTGTCCAGTGACATCAGAGCCGCTGGAGGGTGAGGCCCAGGCATCAGTACTTTTTATGCTCCCCGGGTGATTGCAATGTGCACCCAAGGCCGAGAATCACCGATCCAGCCGGAGTGGCCAGCGTATTCAGAAGCTATCCTAGACAGGTGCAGGTAAGCTCTTGTAGGATTTTCTGAACACCTCTGTCAGCAGTGTAGGTGCTGCAAACTTTCTCTTCTCATCTCAAGCTCTGGATATAAGCAGAAGCCAAGTTTTGGTCTGCAGTGTCATCCCATGTGATTTACAGGTGTTGGGGTCCTGCCAGGGCCGTGATTCACCACTGCCATTCCTGCTTGCTAACACGCTGATTACTGCCAGATTATCTGGTCCCCTGGCTGCATCTTCCGCCAGGTGGGCACCGAGGCGTCAGCACAGGCCTCTGAATGCACATTGGCAGAGGTGGAGGAAGCGGGTGGGCAGACAGGTGTGAAATACAGACGGGACTGTGGTTCCTGGGGCGGATGACAGACAGATCAGGCTATGGGGACAGTGCCAATGAGGAGACTTGGACAGCTGTCCAGAGGGCCTCAAATATCTGCTTTTCCCCTCCTGGGTCATTCATTCATTCAGTGCTTGTGAAGGGCTTACAAAGTCAGGAGCTGTGCAGAAGTCTCAGAATCAAATTGTTGACCCCATACCTAAGGTTTAAGCAGGAGGAAACCCTGCAGTTCCTAAATGCTGGCGCTGAAGGGTCAGCTGCCTCTGAACCTCTTTCCCATCCCATTCTCTGAGGCTGGGCCCAGAGTCTGGGTATTGAACAAGCTCCCTTGGAATTATGTCACAGAGACCAGCCCCCAGAGGAGGGTTAGGGCCTGGGGCTCTTTTCAACTGGCTTCCAGCCAGATTAAAAAAAAAGAACAAGAAACAAACTGTGTTTCCATGAAGTATGTTAGTGAACTTAATAAACAGCCCTTTAGTTTGAGATAACATCCATCAAAACTTTTTGGTGTTAAATGTCCTTTTTAAAGTGAAATGATGGGTAATTATAGATGGTGATTGTTTTTACATAGTGTCCTTACTTAGAAACAGACACGGCTAACTCTAAGCTGTCTCCCATTTATTAAATTTTCAGGTCTACAAAATTCAAGTCAGGAATCCTTTCTCTAGACTGGAGTTTTAAAGGTTGATTATTAATATTATTGAACAATAAAACCCCTTCTTCAAAAAGAAGCTTATATAAACCCCCAGTATATGAATCAGCAGGTTGAAAGGGCAGTTGTTCTGGGTTATGTCCATCATAACCCAGATGTGTACCATCCCCGAGTCCCCTCAGTGGTGGCCTCTGAGACACGTCTTTGAAACTCAGTTTGGAGCTGCTATCCTGGAAATTTCTTTAAATGATGATTTGAGTGGGAACCCAAGGCTCTAGGACAGACAGTGTTTTCCCAAACTCCTGATTCCTAATTGGGTCCACTCATCCCAAGGCCAACATGTCAGTGATGAATTAAAAAGACCCTCCCATCCCCCACCAACCCCAGAATGCACTTAGCACTAAGGTGCCAGGGGGTGTGGTATTCATTGTAACAACCCTGATGTTCTCACTTTGAAAAACAAGAAGAGCATGGTCTAGGGAAGTGACGCACTTTCTCAGGGTTACCAAGAGGGAGGAAGGACTTGGGGTCAGGACTTGGTTTACCTTGAGGTCCAGAGCGCTTTTCTGCTTTCCCTTATGCTACGAAGCCAGCTGTGGCGTGTCGGAAGGAACTTTGAAAATATTCAGGAGCTGTGGCTTTTCCAACAGTATAACTTTCGAGTTGATCTCTTCAAGAGCCATTCCTCCATCTGTCCACCCAACCAAAAATATTTCAGAGTGCCTCCTCTCTGTGTGGGTACCAGAGATATGGAGATGTATAGACATTCAAGATCTCCATCTTCACGGAACATCCAGACTGCCGGAGGAGACAGAGATGAGCCAATTTCGGTGGTAATGAGAGCTGTAGAGTGGATGTCCAGGATGCTATGCAAATTAAACCAGAGGCATGATGATGGGGGTGGGGCAGAGCAGGGATGCCTAGTCAAGCCAGGGAACCAAGGAAGACTTTCGTGAGCAAGGGCTGTTTATGCTGAGACTTGAAGGCTAAGTAGGGTTAGCCAGATGACGAATGGGATGGACATGCATTTAAGGCAGAAGGAACAGCCCAGGCTGAAAGCGTTGGACAGGTTTCAGGAACCCAGGAGCCTGTGGATGAGGCAGGGCAGAGAAAAAGAGGTGAGACTGGCAAGGCGAGCTGGAACCAGATCCGGGATTTTAGTTTAGTATCTGGGGTTTAATTTCAGTGCTGAGGGAAGCTTCTAAGCCTCAGGCACTGACTCGCCTGTGCAGTTTCTACCCGTCCCTTCAGTGGCATCTTCCGCTCTCTGACAGGTGGATCTGACAGGTTGAATTGAGATCCCCCCAAAGGTATGTTGCAGTCCTAGCCCCCAGTACAGAATATGCTCTTATTTGGAAAGGGGGTCATTGCAGACATAATCAGTTAAGATGAGGTCATACTGGAGCAGGATGGGCCCTTCATCCAATATGACCGGTGTCCTTCTAAGAAGAGGGAAGTTTGGACACCAAGGCAGAAACATACAAGGAGAATGCCATGTGACCATGGAGGCAGAGATTGGAGGGATGCAGCTGCAAACGAAGGAGCTCCCAAGATCGATGGCCACCACCACCAGAAGCTGGAGGAGGTAAGGAAGGGCTGCAGTTAGCCACAGAGGGCACATGACCCTGCCGACACCTTGATTTCAGGTTTCCGGCCTTTAAAACCGTGAGAGAATATATCTCTGCTGTTTTAAGCCACCCAATTTGGGGTACTTTGTTACGGCAGCCCCAGGACACTAACATGCGTCCATAAGGGGTACATCTTCAGCCCTGACGTTTGCGAGCGCGATGCTCATGAGTCAGTCTCCCGGTGACTGTATAATCAGTCTGGGAGTAAACTGGGTGCTTTTTGGGAAAATGACATGAGCTCTTCTCAGCTGTGAAATTGCTCATCAGTCAGTGCGTTCGAGTGATCACCTCGCAGACGGCCTCCTAGTGACCATAAACAGTTAGTGCTGCTTCGCAAGCTGCCCCGCTGGCTCCCTGGACGGCTGTTTGCCACGCAAGAGAATCTGGACGTGCATCCCTCAGGGACTCCTGGCGGAGGAGGGGGTGGAAACCAATTAGACACAGCTGTTGCCGCCCACCTCAGGCACGAGGGTCTATACTGCCTGCAACACTATGGGAATAAGCTCTTTGGATTAAGCCATTTTCCCAGCCAAAAAAGCTTCAGCGGAAGCCCGTTTGCATCCTGTCGTCGCCCCACTTTCTGATTTAATGGTAAACTGGGTAAGGCACCTCTTAAATCACAAAGGACACCCGCCAGTCAGATGCTGGTGCCTATGGAATGGGTGTTGAATGGATTAGAAAGCCACAGTGTGAGTCGGGGTCTGCCATTCCTCACTGTGCAGTGTTGGCTGGGTTAGTCAACCTCTCTGAGACTCAGTTTCCCTATTGGAAAGTGAAGATTCTGCTACTTCCCCCACAGCAGCATGATAAAGATTAAATTCAAGAATGGATGGCAAAGTGCCTTCTGTACTGAAGAATTCTGCTCCATTGGGGAAGGCTGATCGAGAGGACTGCCAGGCAGGCTGACAGAGGCTTTTTTTAAAAAAATTTTTATTGAAGTAGAGTTGATTTACAATGTTGTGTTAGTTTCAGGTGTACAGCAGTGATTCAGTTATGCATATTATATATCATTCTTTTTCAGATTCTTTTACATTATATGTTATTAAAAGATATTGAGTATAGTTCTCTGCGCTATACAGTAGGACCTTGGTTATCTATTTTATATACAGTAGTATCAGTTAATCCCAAATTCCTAATTTATCTCCTGCCCTTTCCCCTTTGGTAATCATAAGTTTGTTTTCTATGTCTGTGAGTCTATTTCTGTTTTGTAAGTAAGTTCATTTGTATCATTTTTTTTTTAGATTTCACATAGAAGTGATATCATATGATATTTGTCTTTCTCTTTCTGACTCACTTCACTTAGTATGGCAATCTGTAGGTCCATCCATGTTGCTGCAAATGGCATTATTTCATTCTTTTTTGCAGCTGAGTAATACTCCAGTGTGTGTGTGTGTGTGTGTGTGTGTGTGTAATATATATATATATATATATATATATATATATATATCACATCTTCTTTATCCACTCATCCTAACAGGCTGGAGTGAAGCCCCCCACCCCTCTGTTTGGGGTTCGTGGTAGGAAACATCCCTTGATCTTACTGAAAATGACTGATAAATGGTGGCTGCAGGGAGATCTCCCAACCCAATGCTGTTTTGGGTGTTCTTCTCACTGTTTTTTCCTTTCTCTGAAATATTTTAAAAATATATATCCCAAATGAAAAATGGTATATTTGCATTTATACATAATACGTATGTGTATGTGCTGATATGTGTATGTTTATAATCTATATACACTCTAAAGAATAATAATAAAATGTTAATGCAATATTTTAAAATAACAGGTGGGCAAACTATGACCTGTGGGCTGGCTGCCTGTTTTTGTTAATAAAGTTTTATTCAAACCAGAGCTGGGATTAGTGAGTGGCAAGTGAGGCAAGGTCATATAAGTACTTATATAAAAGTTTGATATTTTGTTTCTCATGGATTTTTTGAACTCATTTAAAAATGTTGCATCAAAATATATTTATCTTGATACCTGAGTGTTTTGGCCACACCCTTAAATTTTTTCCTGCAGGCTAGTGCCTTACTTGCTTCACCCAAGTCCCAGCCCTGATAAAATTACTCAGCAATCCGAACTTGAACTTAAGAACTCGAGCATCTCAAGCTCCTGGAAGCCCTTTATGTGCATTCCCCTTCCGTTCCCCCGAGGGATGACGCCATCCTGGATTTGTTTTACCATGTCTTGCTTTTCTTTGTGGGAAACCTCACATGTACGTGTTCCTAAACAATACGTAGTTTAGTTTTGCATGTTTTTGAACTTCACATACTCTGCAGCTTTTTTTTTCTTGAATATTCTGGTTTTGAGATTCATTCAGATCTATGTGAATAATTGCATTCATTTTCATGCTGTCACATCCTGTGTTTCACCAACTCTAAGATGCACGTGTCTCTCCGCAGTTCAGCACCTCTGAAGGTGGACTGTAATTTGCAATCTATGGTACCTCATGGTCTCTGTCCTCCTGGCAGGGTCAGGCTGTCGTTGTCATTCGTCACCCATCCAGTGCACACAGACGTGGCTCTTCATAGTGTCGTCACTTCTGAGGTCCTCTGCTTTGTTGATCTTAACATGAGTTGAGTTTCATTGGAGTTGAAAAAGTCTTCAAAAATATCACACCATGACTTGGCTTTGAAACAAAAAATGTCTATACATATTGTCTATGCAGAAAGGCTTAAGGACAGGCAGCATGATATATGATAAAATATGTCTAAATAAATCTGAAAGAGATTTTGAAATAACACTAAATTTAAGAATTTTAAGTGTAAGAAAGCACTGTGTCCTAGATAATTGGCAGCCTCTTTCTATCTTAGTGGTTCATAAATTAATGACCTTAACACTCAATGGCATCTTAAAGGTCAGTGAAATATGGTAATATTCCATTGTATGACTAGACCACAATGAATGCATGCATTCCTCTGTTGATGGACACTGGGATTTTTTTTCCCTCTGTTTTACTTTGAAGCATTCAACTTAATGAGATCAGAGTTTCTCGACTTCAGCACTGTTGACACTTGGGGATGAGTAATTCTTCATGGTGAGGACTGTCTTGTGCATTGTGCGATGTTTAGCGGCATCCCTGGCCTTTCCCCCCCCCGAGATGCCAGTAGTACCCTTCCCCCAAAAACACATTTAAGAAACCAAAAGCGTTCCAGACATCGCCAAACATCCTCTGGGGGCCAAAATCACCCCACGGCTGAGAGAGAACCACGGGACTGGAAGATGTATGATTGGCGGCCACAATGGTTGCATCAATTTATATGTTCGCCAGCAACACATGGGGTCCCTGGTTCTCCCTATTTTTGCCAGCTTTCACTTGGCCAGACTGTTGAACTACTTTGCCCATCTGGTGAGAATAAAATGGCGTCTCAGCTTCATTTCCGTTCATATTTCCCCAGTTGCTGGTGCGGCTGAGGATCTTTTCAAAGGTGTTTTGGCCTCTCACGTCTCCTCCTCTGTGAAATGTCCGTGTCTTTTGCCCATTTTTTTCTGTTGAGTTGTTTCTTTTTTTTTTTCCTTATTGATTTTTAGGGACTAAAAATATTCTGGGTTCTAATTCTTTGTTGTATGTGTGGCATATATCTTCTGATTTGTGGTGTGCCTTCTCACTTCCTTTATTTTCTCTTTTGATGAATAGAAGTCTTTAACATAAATGTAGTCAAATGTATCATTTCTTTCCTTTATGGCTTTTGCTTTTAAAAAATCTTATTTAATAAATTCTTTCTGCCCTGAGGTCATAAACACATTGTCCTACCCACCTGGAATTGATATTGATGTATAAGGGCAGCTTTCTTTCTTTTTCTATTTCTTTTTTTTTTCCCCCCAAGTAGATAGCCAGCTTCCCAGCACCATTTGTCAAATAGGCTTTCTTTTGCCCCACTGATCTGCCGTGCCACCTTGTCATTAGTCAGGTGTCTAAATTCACTCAGGACCATCCTGTACTTTTTATTCTGTTCCGCTGGTTCTCACTTCTTCCTATCCCTCCTTTTTCCTTTTTCATGTACATCTGGATAATTTTTTTTTAATTTGCTTTAATTTTCTTTTTACAAACAGTCTCTCTTAAATGCGCTGTGGTATCCCAGAGTAGAAAAAGGACATTGGAGGAAAACGTAGTGAAATCCAAATAAAGTCTGGTGTTTACTGAAGAGCAACGTACCAACATCAGTTTCTTAGTTTTGACAGATGTACTGTGTGTATGGAAGAAGCTGTATGAAAGGTATATGGGAATTCTCCGTACTATCTTTGCAGCTCTTCTGTAAATCAAAAAGTATTCCAAAGTAATAAGTTGATTAAAAGAGATTTCTTAACAATAATTTTTTGGCCTTTTCTGTTACTAATGCCTTCTCTAATCCTTAAACCCATCACTTACTTTTACATTTTTTAATTTATCATCTCTTGGGTTTAAACCATTTATCTTAACCTTTGATCTCTCTTGCCCTCCATCTTTTAAATTTCTGCTTCCTTCACTGACAGTCATTTTTTACTTTCAGTCTTCTTCCTTTTCTCTCACTACGTAAGGCAAAAACTTTTACTGTCTTCTGTTTATTGGTATCCTAACTCATTTGAACTTGCAGGTTATTCATCTCTTTTAGTTTGCTCTCACCTTTAATCTCTTCATAATCACCTATCCTCCCTCCCCGCCCCCCCCCCCCCGGCTGCGTCAAGTCTTAGTTGTGGCACGCGGGGTCTTTGTTGAGGCTCACGGGCTTCTCTCTAGTTGTGGCGTGCAGGTTTTCTCTCTCTAGTTGTGGCACACAGGCTCCAGGGCGCGTGGGCTCTGTAGTTTGTGGCACTTGTGCTCTCTAGTAGCGGCGCGCGAGCTCAGTAGTTGTGGCGTGTGGGCTTAGTTGCCCCGAGGCATGTGGGATCTTAGTTCCCTACCAGAGATCAAACCCGCGTCCCCTGCATTGGAAGGCAGATTCTTTACCACTGGACCACCAGGGAAGTCCCTATCCTCCCTTTAAAATATTATATATTTTAAATACATATTATATTATCATATATTTATATATAATATATATTATATAAATATACATTATACTTAAAATATATAAGTGTATATATATATATATATATATATATATATATATATATATATATATCTGCTTCTTTCTGAATACATTCTCTTATTTTTGGTCGTGTTTGTAACAGCAGAAAACCCTGGCCATGGGGAGACAGTAAGGAGAAAGCAACAGGAGACCTGCTTCCTTCCTCCCCAGAGTTTTAGCAGCAGATTCTAGCTTTTCCAGAGGGCCACCCCGCCGGGAGACTGGCCATGGGTTAACCCTCCACAGGCAGCTGTTCTCTGAGTGCCGATGGCGTGTTTCATTTGCTGGGACGGCAGCTTCCATAACACTTCGGGCAGCATCCATCGCAACTATGTGGCATCGCCTCCTTGAAAATCCACGGCCCAGTGTCAGTGCCTCTGGGCCTCCCTCATCTCTGTCAAAGGAACTTGGTCTCACTGCTCTCACATCCCCAACTTCAGGATGGCCAGAGAGAGGGTCTGCTTCTGGGCCTGACTCAAGTTCTCCAGGAAGGTGGATATGATTTATCTCAATACTGACGTTCCCCTTGCCAAGAAAAATGCCATCAACTTGGAGGTAAGCCTAGCTGATTCCAGAGTTCTCAGGACAGGCGGATCATTTCTGGGGCTCTGAGTGCTGGGTGCGGCTCATCTAAGGGAAGCCGGCCCCGAAGTCCTACCTTCCTTGTGGCCAGTTCACGTGACAATGGAAGTATGACTTGAAATGGAAAGCCCTCCTCAGTTGGTGTATTTCAGTAGCAGCCTGGGGGAGAGAGAATTCCTGTAGGACCTTATCCCATCCCGGGGGCATCTCCCTCTAGCCCCTTTCTGCTTGGAGTGAAATTTCTCCTCCTTTTCGCCTTGGCCTGGCAACTGTCTGCCTTCATGGTTGGCCAGTGACAGTTGGGCGGCTAATGAACGCCTGGCAGACTCAGGGGCTTCCAAACTCTATAGGGAATCTCAGCTTTGTGAGGGCCTTTCAAAGCTCCATCTTATACACCTAACTTTCTCCTTCCATCAGAATAAATACATTTTTTATGAGGGCTTTTATGATTTTTTTTTTAACTTTGGACTGTTGTTTAACGCATGGTAACAGCTCGCATTCTGTATAATGCTTTTTGGCTTAAAAGTGCTTTCTTGTGTATTATCTCATTTGATAAATAATGATAATTACCCCCATTCTACCCCCAAGGAACTTGATTCATCTTGTTTGTGAGCATGTAGAGAACACTGAGGTTTCATTTGCATTCTGGGTGTTAATCAACACTTAGAAAAGGAACCGACAAAAGATTATCTAGATTTATCATCATATTATTTAGCACATTGGAATATAGATGAAGAAAAATAATTAGGGCATGAAAAATATAGATAAAAGTCAAGATTTTTTTTTTCTGATGGCGAAGAAAATACCTAGATTAATAATAATCACACAGAAGAATCATGAAGTTGTTTTTTGACCAAAAGAGTCTAAATGTTTTTTAAACACAGAAATAGTTATAGGTCAGGCCATGATCCAGGCTTGTAGTTTTAAAATGGCAGCTCCAGATTCAGCCGTTCATTCATTCTTTCAATAAACTGTTCAGAGCCTTGTTCTACCGTCTGTCTCTTGTCAGCCTGGGGAGCGTTTTTAATTTTCTTGGAGCCCATTGGCCTGGGTTGCGAATTCTCAGGTCTTTGGTGAATCAGTACCAACAGGAAAAAGTACCGTCGTCCTTTATCTGCAGGGTCCCTGCTCTTTGCAGAAGGCACAGTCCCGACCTCTGGTTTGTCCAGCTGTCATTAACACCCCTCCGTTCCGCCCATCAGGGCCTCTCTCCCTCACCCATTTAACGACCACAACTCCCACAAAATCTGTGTCCCCAGTCCCTCCCTATTGTCACTTCCTAGTTAGTTCTCAGATTGCATCTTTCCATTCATGTTTCCCTGCTGGGTCGAAGCCATCACTACCACAGCCACAGCCTCCTAACTCCTCCTCTCCCTTCCCCTTCTTCCAATCCATGACCCTGCTGCAGCCCATGAGATCTGTGCAGAAGGCAAGTCTGGTCAGTTCCTCCTCATTCTTCCACGACCCCCATTGCTCTTAAGTCAGAGGCAGGACTCCTCAATGTGGCCACCAGGCTGTGTGCTCCGGCCCCTTCCTCTCTGGCTTCATTTTGCACCATTCACACACACACACACACACACACACACACACACACACACACACACACTCCCTCTCTTTTCCTCCCCCACCCCTCCTCTCCTGCCCTCTCTTTTTCTCTTTGCCTCGTCTCTCCACTCTCCCTCTTCCAGATATACTGGTTTCTTTCAGCCCCTCATAACACCCTATTCTCTCCAACCCCAGGACTTTTGCACATGCTGTTCTCCCAGCCTGGAACACAACCGAGCACCCAGAATATGCGTCAACCCTCACTCTGCAGTAGATTCGCATTTCCATAAGGAGATACTGAAAGGCATTATTCATGGGAGTACATTAGGCATGTGTAGCACCACTTCCTTAGAACTTAAGGGTTTTCCTTGCTTTTCCTCGGTGTGCTGGGAGGAACCCAAAACTGCTTGAGAGAGATCTCCCTGGCCTGTCCATGAGCACTCCTGTCACCCACTTTTGTGTGAGCGCAGTGGGCTGAACAATTAAGCAGAGGGTAGCACACTCAGTGAAGCTGAAGACAGTCCCCCTCGTAGAGGACTGGCTGCTATTTCTTATTTTGCAAAAAGCAGAGCTTATGGAGAGTATGTGCAGTTCTTTTTTTTTTTTTTTTTGTATGTGCAGTTCTTGATACGCCAAGTAAGTCTCTGGGATGGTACCAGGACTGCACCGTTTTGACTTCCCACAGGTTTCCTTTCACTGACCTACATTTTGGTTCTTACATTTCCTCATCATTAATTGAAACATTTTAGGATAGTCCCAAGAGGGGTTTGTTGAGGATGTTGGTTGCTATGGTAACCAGTATCCTGTGGAGGACCTATTTCTGCAGTCAAGAACAGGAAGAGTTGTGATTCTCACGCTCTCTTGTTTCGTTTTTTATATTCTGGAACCAGTGACATGGTCAGGTGACTGTGTTTTCCTCTTTGTGCTGGCTACCAGGAAGCTTAAAATCAAATCCTTGGCCAGCTGCCCACAATTGTCAGTTTAAGTGTTATGTCTATTCTCCTTCTAGGCTTTACATTTGTTTCCTACTCTCATTTTCTTCTTGCTGAGCTTTTTTTTTTTTTTTTTGCGGTACGCGGGCCTCTCACTGTTGTGGCCTCTCCCGTTGCGGAGCACAGGCTCCAGACGCGCAGGCTCAGCGGCCATGGCTCACGGGCCCAGCCGCTCTGCAGCATGTGGGGTCTTCCCGGACCGGGGCACAAACCCGCATCCCCTGCGTCGGCAGGCGGACTCTCAACCACTGCGCCACCAGGGAAGCACTTGCTGAGCTTTTTTTATTAGCTCATCCAAAATACTTTTTTTCCTTCTATAATGTATGATTAGATCCTTTCTGGAATAAAGAAAGGCATTTAAAAAATGTGCAAATGTTAGGTATCATTGTATATATGCTTACTCACCCCCGAGGGCCCATGGGGAGTCTGTCATATACCAGACACCGGGTCACATTATCCGATTTGCATTATGAAGTTTAAAGAAAAGGAAAATGAGGCTCAGAGAGGTTGGGTAGCCTGCCCAGAGTCGCAGACCAGCACTTGGCCGAGTCTGGTTTTAAGGTCAGCTCTTTTTCTTAAAAACTGTGCTTTGACCCACTAGCTTACACTTCCTCCACTGGAGCTCTTGCCCACCTCAGTGCTTTGTAATTGTTTGGTTCCTTGTCTTTCTCCCAGACCTGACTGTGTATTCCAGGAGGACGATGTTCAAAGCTTGTGTCATAGTCCTGGCATTTAACACCATGTTTAGAGTATAGAAGAAGCTCAATAAATATTTGTTGAATGGATATCAACTTAAACTGGGTTTGGGGGACAATTTCCTCTTATTCCTAAAAGGGGAGTAAAGAACATTTATAAATAATTCATGGTTCTGAAAATTCTACTTAATTAGTTTTTTGGTGTATAGTGGACCTGGAAGTTTTCTGCAGATGCAAGCAAACGTTTTTCAACCAGTGTGAGTTAGTCACGGTGCTGCCTTTCTTCAAGGCAGTGGAAGGTATGAACATGTGTATAATCCTGTTTGACCTTGTCTTCTGGGGACAGGGAAAAAAGAAGTGTTGATAACTAAATTGCACAACACTCAAATTGCACAAATAGGCTCATTGAGAAGGAGATGCCAGTTGAGTAAA
Source organism: Pseudorca crassidens (assembly GCF_039906515.1). Classification (NCBI taxonomy): domain Eukaryota; kingdom Metazoa; phylum Chordata; class Mammalia; order Artiodactyla; family Delphinidae; genus Pseudorca; species Pseudorca crassidens. Next base: position 80,616,030 of record NC_090307.1, on the reverse strand, counting down.
ATAATTTTCGTTGTCTTATCAAAGAGACTCTCTGCAAGAGAATCTTTCTTTTGCTTTGCAGCTGTTTTGGGTGCAGTCTGTGAAGGCTAATTGTGAATCTCGATAGTGTTGACTCTCTGAGCTCTTGAATTACGCATGTAAAATAAGATGCAGGAAATGATGATTCAATCCTGAGCGACTCATATCTCAAATCCTGGATTCTTAGAGGATCGGGTGCTTTTTTCCATCCTCTCCTCTGTTTTAAAAATCAGAAGTGCTGAGAGTTATGGTGACATGCCTATTTTTGCATTGGGAGTCATTGGTGGAAATGGTCTGAGACTCTTCCATCAAGGTGGGCTTGAGTGTTGCAACGGGTGCCGTCTTGCTTTTGAGGCCAACACAGTTATGTAATTTTCAAGTGCTGAATGAGATTATCCCTTAGCTCCCTAAATTGATAGAATAGAGTGTGCAGATGCATCCCCAGGATATCCATGGAATGTCTCTGGCCCCTTCATCTGTCTCCCTTTGCAAATTAGTATCGTGGAGGCTAAAGCGTGGAGGTGTGGCTGGTGGTAGAGGATGGTTGTTGGGCAGAAGGTCTGTGTTATGATTATCATTTTTATATTTGGCTTTGGAATTTCTTAAAGTTTTTTTTTTAACTTTGAAATAACATTGGACTCATGAGAAGATGCAAAAATAGTATAGGGTTCCTGTGTACCCTTCCCTCAGCTTCTCCCAGTGACATTACCTTGCATAGCTATACTATATTACCAAAACCAGGAAAATGACATTGGTATGATACTATTAACAAGAGAATGTCTGTGTTATTTACATACAAGTATATGTGGATGCAATAACTGAATTTTTGCTCTGTACCAACCCCTTTGCATGCTGATATAATTTAAATTCTTGTTAAGAACTTTTTGAGGTAGATACTATCATTATCCCCACTTAACAGATGAGGACAGTGAGACACAGAGGAAAAACCTGCCTAAGTGCGTGCAGCTAGTTAAGTGTGCAGTTGTGACGCAAACCTGGAATCTGATTCCAGATCCTGTGCTCTTAACTCTTTTCTCTACTGCCTTCCAACTCAGTAATAAAATTCTTTGGAAGTAGGGCCTTAGATTATGTATCCTCCTAATCTTACTGCAGAGATTTACAGCTGGTAGGGGCTCACTACATATTTAGGTTCTGTTTTGAATACATGGATAGGGACCGTGAGGTATGACCTGACTGCATCTTGTTCTCCCCCTACTTTCCCAGAACTTGCTAAGTCTAAGTTATGAGAACTAGGAATGAAACAGCCTGGAAAAAAAGAAGAATGGGAAATACCCACACACTGGTTATCGGTGATGGACCACGGAGAGGTTCCTTGACCTGACACCAGCCTCCTAAGCCATGTAGCCAGAGAATGGGCCCATCTTTCTGTCTATCCCATCATGGAGCTAGGGGCAAACCTAACTTACTTCTATCAGGGCACAGATAATCTGTTCACTGGGAGCCTCTGGAGTGCATGAGCTTCAATAATCATGAATCCACAAACTGTTGTGCTGGGTGTACTTCCTTAATTTCTCTGTTTTTCTTCCCTTTGTTTGCCTTTGGTCAACCATGACACAAATGTGTGATCCCTAGGTAAATATCAACTAATGACAGTCAGTATGAGGTCACTCAAAATGGTACCTGGGGATAGAGAATAAGGACAGGGGCAGGAACTAAAAAGGATCAGGTAACTTCAGTTCAACAAATAATGACTGAGCACCCGTGATGGGCCAGACACTCTGGTCGTCACTCAGGATCTAGGGGCCGTTAGGACTAGCTCTGGCTTTAAGGCAGCTTGTGTGTGATGGTGGCAGTTTGGTAGAGGGAAAGTGCTCTCAGATATGGGTTCAAATCCCAGTGCCCTTGTCATTAACCAGCTGATCAACTCTGGGCAAGTCTCTTAAGCTCTCTGACCCTCAACTTTCTCATTTGTAAAGTGAAAGTAGCAATACCTTCATTAAAGATCAACTGTGATAAATGAAAGAAGACAGACGTAAAAGACCACATACTATACAGTTTTATTTGTATGAAACATCCAGAAAAGGCAAATATATAGAGACAGAGAGTACATTAGTGGTTGCTTGGGGCTGGGAATGGGAACAGGAAGTAACTGCAAATGGGCACAAGGTGTCTCCTGGGGTGATGGAATTGTTCTAAAATTGAGTTGTGAGGATGATCACAACTCTGTAAATTTACTAAAACTCACTGAACTGTACACTTAAATTGAGTGAATTTTACAATGTGTAAATTATACCTCAAGCTGTTTAAAAAAAGTATCAAGTGGGCTTCCCTGGTGGCGCAGTGGTTGAGAGGCCGCCTGCCGATGCAGGGGACGCGGGTTCGTGCCCCGGTCTGGGAGGATCCCACATGCCGCGGAGCGGCTGGGCCCGTGAGCCATGGCCGCTGAGCCTGCGCATCCGGAGCCTGTGCTCCGCAACGGGAGAGGCCACAGCAGTGAGAGGCCCGCGTACCGCAAAAAAAAAAAAAAAAAGTATCAAGTGTGAGGCTCAAGTAAGATGATGGAATGGAATCGCTGAAGACATTCTGACATGCTGTACACATGTGCATTAGCATTAGCATTTTCAAAACTGGAAGTTAACTGTTCTATGCGGCCAGTTGCACACAGAAGATGTTGCTGGGGACAGCAGTTGCACCAGCTTGGTAGCCTGGACATCTAGCAGACATCCTTGTAGTAATTAATGAAAATTGAAAGTTGTCAGTTTCTGGAAGGTAGGGAACTGGGCTTGGATCTGGGACTCCCCAGGGCTCTGAAGAAATTCCTGCTTCCAGCAATGGTGAGCTGTACTTTTGTGGACCAACTCTCCAGCAAGAATAACTAGAAATGCTTGATAAGATATTTTTAACAATCTGTTTAAAGGCATCAGTAAGGTACTCAGGTCACTGTGGGGCTCCTAGAAAGAAGGGAGGCACAGGGAAATGAACCCATAGTTCAGTGCTACTTTTCCACTCATAGTATTGGTTAATTCCAAACCGGCAGCCGAGAGACTGAGAAGCTAAGAACTTCCTTCACCTCCTGGGGCTGAGGAAGAAAAAGTGGAGCTCAAGACAAACAGGAGGGGACCCTGGTAAATAGCAATGTGTCCAGTAGGGACCTGAGGGGCTATACTCTAGGAGGAAAGGGAAACTAGAAACACACCAGTGCTTATAAAAATAAAGCTGAGCTTCAAATCTGCTGAGTCCCTGGCTGGATTAATGTGATTTGCCCCTCTCTTAACTGCCTGCAAAAAGCAAAATTTCAGTCATTTTTGGAGAAAAATAACATCATCCAGAATCTCAAATTACCTCAATTTTCAGACACAGTTTTAGGAATTCAGTAAAAAAAAAAAATTACCAAGCATATTAGGAGGCAAAACCACATGACTTAAAACCAGAAGGAAAAGACAGACCCAGAGGAGTTATTTGAGTTGTCAAACATGGACTTTATCTTTTATTTCTATCATGATTCAATTTCTTAATTCATGTGATTCAGGATTTGCCAGAATTAGAAGCTGTCTCCTCAAGTAGTGTAGGTCTAATTTAGGTTTTTTTAAAACCAACATTATCAAGGTATAATAAGTTGCACCCATTTAAATTTGGTGTTGGATGGATTTTTACAAGTGTATACACCTGGGTAACCACCACCACAGTGAAGAGACAGAACATTTTCATCACCCCCCCAAAATTCTCATATCCCTTTGCAGTTAATCCCTCCATCTTCCCAGTCCCATCAACCACTTATATTCCCTCTGTCACTATACATTATTTTACATTTTCTAGAGTTTCATGTAAATAGATTCATATAGTATGTATTCTTTTGTGTTTGGCTTTTTACACTCAGCATAATGTTTTTGAAATTCATTTCTATTGTTGCAGTTAGCAGTGGTTTGTTATTTTTTATTGCTTATATTTCATTGTAAGACATGAACTTTAAGTAACTATGATTAAGATATATAAGAGGACTTCCCTGGTGGCGCAGTAGTTGAGAGTCCACCTGCCGATGCAGGGGACACGGGTTCGTGCCCTGGTCCGGGAAGATCCCACATGCCGCGGAGCGTCTAGGCCCGTGAGCCATGGCCCCTGAGCCTGCACGTCCGGAGCCTGTGGTCCACAACGGGAGAGGCCACAACAGTGAGAGGCCCGTGTACCGCAAAAAAAAAAAAAAAAAAAGATATATAAGAAATTCGATGACAAGATGGAGAATTTTAGCAGAGATCTGGAAACTATAAAAAATCAAATGGGCATTCCAGAACTGAAAAACATAATAACTGAAATTAATAATTCAATACATGGGTTTAAATGTTTGCAAATTAGACATATTGAAGAGAGAATTGGTGAACTGGAAGGTGGGTCAGAAGAAAATACTGAGACCTAAGCACAAAGGGAAAATAAAGATAGAGAAAATACTGAGAAGAATGTATGTGAGACATATGGGATATGCTGAGATGGTCTAATATACTTGTAACTGGGATTTCAGAGGGAGAGGAGATAAAGAGATAAAAGCAACTTTTGAAGTGATAATGATAGAGGAATTTCCAAAAATGACAAAAGGCATCAAGTGCCTTGAACCCCAAACAGAATGAATACAAAGAAAAATATACACGAGCACCTCTTAGTAAAACTGATAAGATCAGTGGGCTTCCTGATAAGCTCAGTTCCTGTTTCAAGGAGGTTTCTCAGTCAATGCTTATTACCTGCATGCATGTGTGAATAAATGAATGAATGAATAATGAAGGAAAGGAAGGAGGGAAAGAAGAAAAAAATAGAAGGAAGGTGAGTCATGGACCCCAGCTTTATTTCCCTGATTTGCCATGTGCTGCAGGTGGTTTCCTGGGAAGCAGAATCTGAGATGGAAATTAGCATGTAGGAAGTTTCTTGGGGGGCACTCTTGGCATCTACAGCTGTGGGGGTGTAAAGGATGCAAAATTGGACAGAAGGAGAAGTTGGGCTGTGATACAGTCTCAATAAAGACCTCATCGAACCTCACAGGGCACTCAAGTTTGGCTGGTGGTGCAGAGATGTTCTCAATAGGGACAAAGTGCTCGGGTCTTTATATGCCTTCACTGACGAGTCTTTAGTAGTGGGCTGTCCTCAGGGAGGGGGCGTGCTTTGGGCAAGGCTGCTTTCTTCAGCCAAGGGCAGTTGCTGGGTGGAGAGGGTATCTGGGGGGTGCCTCACAGTGTCCATTAGCTCTACGATACTTCCTTCCATTCCTTTTCCGCATAAAAAAGAAATGGCATGGGATCCCAGCATCCCAAGTTCTATAGCCTTCTCGAATTACCCAGTTCTTTAACACTCATGAAATAACTTAAGCCCTCATACAGTGTGAATGAAGAAAATGTATTTACCTTATGGGGCATGGTGACTGGAGGGTTATTTACCTATTCTGATTTTTTTCTGATGCCTTTCTTTTTTCAAAATTCACCCATTGAATGATTCACCATTGTTAAAATATTTATTTAAATATTTCTGAGGCACTGTACTATGCACTGAAGTTCTTTCTCTTTAAAAATCTGTATGCTGCATGACAAATTATCTCAAAACTTAGTGGGTTACAACAACATACCTTTATTATCTCACAGTTCTGTAAAGAATTTTGGAGCAGCTTAGCTGGGTGGTTTTGGATAAGGGTCTTTCATGAGAGTGCAAGCAAGATGTTGGGGCTGCAGTCTCATCTGAAGACTTGACCGAGACAGTCTAAGTCCACTGGAGCTGCTGTAATAAAATGCCACAGACTGGATGGCTTATAAACAACAGACATTTAAGTCTCACAGTTTCATAGACTGGAAGTGAGGATCATGGTGCCAGCAGTCATGTGAGGGCTCTCTTCCTGGTTCATAGTTGGCACCTTCTTGCTGTGTCCTCACATGGTGGAAGGGGCTAGGAATCTCTCTGGAGCCTCCTTTTATAAGGCACTTATCTCATTCATGAGGGCTCATGCTTAAGCACCTCCCAAAGGCCCCACCTACTAAACCACCATCCTTTGGCAGTTAGGATCTCAACATATGAATTCGGTGGGGGACAGATTCAGACCATAGCAGAGGCTGAAGGATCCACTTCCAAGATGGTGCATTTAACACAGCTGGCAAGTTGGTGCTGGTTTTTGGCAGGCAGGCGCAGTTTCTCTCCATGTGAATCTTTCTATAGGGCTCCTTGAGAGGCCTCATGACACAGCACCCCAAGTTTCACAGGAGCTTGTCACCACCTCTCCACATCACATTGGTCTCTCCAGTCTGCTTTGTTCCAAGGTGGACATAGTCGTAAACTGATGTTTTACTGGAGACTGAAGACTTGGGGATGGGCAGATAATGCGGCAGGGAAAGGGAAGTAGCAAAGAACAGCAAAGTATTTAATGTTGCTTAGCAGATATTACTCTTCTCAAAGCCTTGAGTCATTGTGCAGGATTTAACCCCTGTGCCTGAGCTTCTCTAAGGTCTTTAAGGCACAATGAGCTCTTTTAGACTAAAATGGAATATGATGCCTGAGCAGGTTATGTAACTGGAGGGAAGGGAACATGCTTTCTCAGCACTCTAGGTGTGTCTCACCAGGGGAAGACAGAGTGGGTGGTCACCTCTGCTTTTACCCCAAGATTCTTGCTCCTGTAGCAGGTACACTGGAGTGGGGAACACCCCAGAGGCCAAGGGTGTTCCCAGTGTGTATATTGCGTGTTCCTGGTGTGTATGTTGGGTTTTTCTGGTGTGTATATTAGGTGTTCCTGGTGAGTATACTGAGTGTTCCTGGTGTGTATATTGGGTGTTCCTGATATGTATATTGGGTGTGTTCCCGATTTGTATGTTGGGGTGAGAGGATAAAAAAATGAAATAGATTTTCTTTTAAGATAAATTTTATCTCAACTGCAACCACTACTAACAAATTCAGGCCAAGTCTTAGCACGTCAGAAAAGATATCAGTACAGGAAACAGAGAGCAAGTGTTTCCACACTCACATATAGAGAGATAATGCTCAGAGAATATCAAAGTGAATTTCAGAGGCTGTGGTGACATTTCCAGAATAAACATTAGTCAAACACTTATGAACGACTGTCAAAATTATTTCACGGGTGTAAATTAAAAGCCAGTCCTGTAACATTGTTTCATTTTCCTCTCCTCAATTTCCCACAGTCGAATGTGCAACAGTACGACAGGAAGGTATTGAGAGACATTTCTCCACGTGGAGATGTCAATTGCCTTCCCTTTTATCTTCTGTGAGGTTCCTTTTCGACGGGATCTATCATTTACTCCTAATAGTGATAATAAATTCACATTTTATCAGATGATGAACTAGAGTTCTGAGCAGCCCACCGAGGGACATGTATTCCAGAGAGTTTCAGGGCATTTTTTTTATACAGACTGAACAAGTACAGTCAATTCTTAATTATCCATTCATGTCCTTTCTTCTGGGTGTCTTATGCTTAGAACAAGTTTTCTCTAGACTTTTACAATTTTTTATTTTAATTACAAAAAGTAATTTATGCTATTGCAACAAATTCAAACAGTAAACAAGTACGTCACGTAAAAAGGTCAAATCCCACCATCAGAATATGTCCACTTAAACCAGTCTGAGTGTATCCTTCCTGAATTTTTTTTCTATACATATAGTAGTGTTTATTTAAAAAATTTATTAACTATGTTATTCTACACCTTGTGTATTTTCACTTAATATATCAAGGACATCTTTTCATATCATTACATATATGTCTGTGGTATTAAAGACATATAATATTTCATACTTTGAATGCAGTATAATTAATTTATTTGTGCCCGTATTTTTTAAACTGAAGTACAGTTGATTTACAATGTTATATTGGTTTCGGGTATACAACATAGTGAATTCAATATTTTTATAGATTATACCCTATTTAAAGTTATTAAAAAATATTAGCTATATTCCCTGTGCTGTACATTACATCCTTGTACCGTATTTATCTTATACCTAGCAGTTTGTACCTCTTCGTCTCCTTCCCCTATCTTGCCCCTCCCCCATCCTTCTCCCCATTGATAATCACTAGTTTGTTCTATATGAGTCTGTTTTTGTTTTATTATATTTGCTCCGTTATTTTATTGAACTGTTGTTACCACAACAACTTGTATGCAGCTCTCTGAGCATACTGTTAGTTATATTAACCTGCCTCAGAGCACAGAGTCTGAGGCAAGGATTAAGAGCTATTGCTTTATTTGGGAGGTGCAATCCCAGGGCATCAAAAGTGAGAAATAAGGGAAGAAGGAAAAGCAATGCCATCCTGGCCACTGGTCCACTGTGAGCCACAAAGAGGCACAACATCACTCAGCAGGTGCATCTGCTCTTCCACATGGGATGTCCCAGGACAGGCTGGGCAGAGAAACTGCATCTTAAGAACAGACCACTCAGGAGAGGAAAGGAGAGGAAATGGATCTGCCTGCCTGCTTCTCACAGTGTGTCTTCCTGCGGTCGTGGTTCCCCCCATGGTGTGTTAACCCTCCCACACTTATAGATTGTGTCATTCAGCCCATTTGACAGCTGCTCAGAGGCCAGAGCCCATGCCTCACAGGATTGTGTTTCTTTTAATTTATTTTATTGAAGTATAGTTGATTTACAATGTTGTGTTAATTTTTACTGTACAGCAAAGTGATTCAGTTATATATATATATATAATATATATATATATATATACACACACACACATTCTTTTTTTTTAACATCTTTATTGGAGTATAATTGCTTTACAGTGGTGTGTTAGTTTCTGCTGTATAACAAAGTGAATCAGCTATACATATACATACATCCCCATATCTCCTCCCTCTTGTGTCTCCCTCCCACCCTCCCTATCCCACCCCTCTAGGAAGACACAAAGCACTGAGCTGATCTCCCTGTGCTATGCAGCTGCTTCCCACTAGCTATTTATTTTACATTTGGTATATACACACATTCTTTTTCATATTCTTTTCCATGATGGTTTATCACAGGGTATTGAATATAGTTCCCTGTGCTATGCAGTAGGACCTTGTTTATCGGATGGTGTTTCTTCCGAGTCCAGTGAGGGGGCTCCAGAGACTTCTGGAGGTGCTCTTGATCAGCCTCAGGTGGCTAAACCACTCAGGCCCCATGGGATGGGTCTGCAGGGTGGCAGCTGGGGCAGAGTGAGCGTCCAGGAAGCAGTGAGGCTGGGAGAATCTGGGGAGGCCAGTGAGATGTGTCTCATAAACTCATATTTCTATAAGATATATTACTAGAAGTAGAATTGTTTGGTCAAAGGTTGTGTGCATATCAAATTTTGATGGGTTCCAACACATTTCTTTCCAATAAGTTCCTACTGATTTACAGTCTCATAAGAGAGCATGAGAGAGTCATTTCCTATACTTTCACCAACCCTGGATACTATCGGTCTTCATCAAGGTGTCCAGCTTGATAGGTGAAAATGGTTTTGTTTTAACATGTGATTATTTAATTATTAGTAAAGTTAAACATTTTTTGATAGATGTGTTGGGCATTGGTTTTTCTTCTGTGACTTGCCCATTCATATGTCTTAGAAAATAGAAAATATAAGTTGTTCTAGCAGGTTACTGGATGCTTTCTCCAGGGAGTACAAAGGCATTTAAATATTGTCCTGAGTGACCCTAGAGAAAGGAAACCTTCTGCCAAAAAGAGCTGCATCATTCCTTCCAAGGTCAAACTCAAGTGTGATTTTTTTCCTTTCTTTCTTTTTTTTTTTTTAATTTTTGGCCTCGCCGCACGGCTTGCTGGATCTTAGTTCCCCGATCTTAGACCAGGGATTGAACCCTTGCCCTCGGCAGTGAAGGCACAGAATCCTAAGCACTGGAGCACCAGGGAATTCTTTTTTCATTTTTTTATTGTGGTAAAATATACGTAACATAAAATTTATCATTTTAATGGTTTTTAAGCATACAGTTCTGTGGCATTAAATACATTTGCGTTGTTGGGCAACCATTACTGTCACCCATCTCCAGAACTTTTTCATCTTCCCAAACAGAAACTCTGTACCCATTAAATACTAACTTCCCATTTCCTCTCTGCCCAGTGCCTGACAACCACCATTCTACTTTCTGTCTCTATAATGTTGACTACTCTAAGTACCTCGTATCAGTGGGATCCTACAGGATTTGATCTTTTGTGACTCGTTTATGTCATTGAGCAGAATGTCTTCAAGGCTCATCCAGGTTGTAGCATGTGTCTGAATTTCCTTCCTCTTTGAGGCTGAATACAAATGTGATTTTGAATGATCACTGGTTAGGATTATCTGTGGTTCTCCAGGAGACCATGGGTTTTTGAAGCAGTCATTAGAAGAGGCTCCAAGTTGCTGCTTGAGCACTGGGTTCTGCCATCACTTCTGCTCCACACATCTTTTTTCTTGGCCACATCATGGCTCCTGGGCCCCCCAGGTGTCCCCTCACCTTCCCTGTCTCCTTCCCATGAACATAAGCTTTATTGGCGCCTGCCATGCCATGACCCATCCACTTGTCACCCTGCTTCCTGATAGCAGGTAGTCTGCAGTGAATACACGTATGTGTCTTTTCAACTATTGTCAAATTTCTATCATGCTCAGGGACACACCTTGATTTGACTAGTTTGGAAACTTTAAAAGAGACTGTATGTTAACCCTGGTCTTGCCATACCCTGTGGGACCTTCTGAGCTTTCTTTTGTAAATCAGCATCAAGTTAGAGTTGCTCAAGCTTCCTTTGACCGCCACCCCTCCCCACCCGAGGATTCATACTTTCTACGGGCTTCATTTCACAACTCCAAGCCTACATCGTGGGCTGAGGGTAAGAGGAGGGGAGGGAGGAACGAACGATGATTTCAGGTTCGTTTAAAGATTAAAATTAACAACTTGAACTTGATTTTTACACAGTACCAATAATGGTCTGTTACAGAAGTAATCTTATTTCTTAGCGTTCTTATTTATTCTGTGAAATGTAGATGTCGTCAGTGTTTTTCTCCCCCCCCCACATATATTTTTATTTATATATGAAAATTTAGGATATCTGTGTCTGTTTTTTCTAATTGGGATCAACCTTAATGGCTGCATAGTGTCTTATGTCCTGTGTTTTATTCACGCATTCTCTTATTGTATGACATTTGGGTTGTTCTCTAATTTGGGGGCATTCTAAATAATTCTACGATTTCAGAACAATCACATAGCTACAGAGCTTTGTGTGCAACCATGATTATTTCCTTAGGTGGCATTTTTTAGAAGAATAATTTCTGTGTCACAGTGCGTGCGTATTTATAAAGCTATTGAATTATGTTGCCAGATTACGCTATGAAAATTGGACTGATTTATACTCCCTAAAAGCTAAAAATTTTCCTACCCAGGAGGCTGGTTAATAATACAGTAGAAAGAACACTCCGGAAAAATATAAAAATAAGAAAACTATCCAGCTGGGTGGATCTAGGCAGCTCTATTCCCCGCCCCGTGACTGTTTCTTCATTTATGTAACAGGGAAGTTGGGTTAGCTCGGGCTCTGGCAAACTTTTCCCGTAAAGGGCCCGATAGTAAATATTTTAGATTTTGTGGGCCATATGGCAGTAGTTTTCAACTGGGGGTTGATTTTGCATTCCCAGTGTCTGGAGACACTGTGGTGGTCACAGTTGGGGAAGGAGTGCCGTGGGCATCTACCGGGGAAGCAGTGTCCTGGGTATCTACTGGGGAAGGAGTGCCGTGAGTATCTACTGGGGAAGGAGTGCCGTGAGTATCTACTGGGGAAGGAGTGCCGTGGGTATCTACAATGCACAGGACAGCCCTTACCACAAAGATTTATCCAGCCCCAAATGTCAGCAGTGCCGAAGTAGAGAAACGCTGCCGTATGGTCTCTGTCACAACTACTCAACTCTGTCCCTGTAGTCCAGAAGCAGCCAGAGACATACAGATGGGAATGGGTACTGCTGCGTTCCAATGAAATTTTGTTTATGGACCCTGAAGTTTGGATTTCATATAATTTTCCCATGTCACAAAATGTTCTTTAAAAAAATTTGTTTTAATCACTTAAAAATGTAAAGACCATTCTTAGATTGAAGCCATAAATAGTGGGCTGGATTTGGCCATCTAGCCGGTTTGCTGACCTCTGAGTTAGTTGAACTCTGCTGCTTAGAGATTCTGTCAGGTGGAGGGGGCAGAGATTACTTCTTGAGCATTTATTCTATGCCAGGCACTGTACATGGATTGCTACCTTGCTTATTCTCACGCCAACCCTGTGGAAGGTTCTTATGCCCATTTTAAAGATGAGGAACTTGAGACCAAGAGAGATGAGGTCACCTGTCTGAGATCTCTCACTTACAAAGTGGCGGAGCTGGGATGTGAACCCAGGGGTGGCTGCTTCTGGACCCAGTGCATGAAATCAACAAGCCACCTGGCTCCAAAATGACACGCCTCTTCCCCAAGCCTAGAGGTGTCAGCCTGAGGTTGGGACCAAGGTGAGATAAGCGGGGGGATAGACGGGGCCGTAGGGAGGCATGGGGAGCATGTAAAGGAAGAAGGTTGAGAGAAAGCCCTGCTTCCTGTTGACAGAAGTTAGGAAGGAGGCTCCCTGGCTGAGGGTGGCCTCCCAGAATTCCCTGTGCAACCCCAGCGTGAGCTATTACTCCCCCTATAGCCCGTGCCCATTCTCAGGCCTCACAGCACTTAGCTCCACCAAGTAGCCTCTGCTCATGGCTCCACACTGCTTCCCGTGGGTGTGTCCCTACGGGGGTCCATACTGTCCAGGGTGCCCCGAGGCACTTTTGCCTTCGTGAGCCCCTTTCTCCATTAAAATAAAATTAAAAGTCATGTTTTGTGACTGCATCATCACTAAGACAACTATAGCCCATGCTGGATTGAGTATTATATACTCATTATTTGTACATTCGTTTTTTTTCTAATTTATAAAGAAATGAAAATGAAAACATTTTCACGGGCCCCCAGCACTGACCTTTCTGTGCCAAGCGGAGTAGTTGCTCTGATGCTGTTTCCGCAGAGTTCTGGGATCAGACCACAGGTGCAAGCCTCTGAATTCTTGAGTGAGTTTCTTTATTCTCTGAGCTGAGATCTCCTTGTTTTAAAAGTAATAATGATGCCTTACAAATCTGAATCAGGAGGCCATGATGAAATGATCTGAGGTGTCCCTCATTTGTTCATTCGGCAGATATTGTTTTTCTTAATTGAGCAGCTACTACACGCCCGATACTTTTCTACATGCTGCATAAGACACAGCTATGCTTTGAGGAGCTTGTGGTCCAGGCGAGCTTATAATAAAATACTGGTGAGCCTTAGACATCATTAGGCACTTGATGGGCAATTTGTCATTTAACAAGCCCAGGAGGCTGGCACTATTTTCAGCTCCACTGTACAGATGAAGTAACTGAGGCTGAAAGAGTTTAAATAACATTCCCTGGGGGGCGGGGCACTCTCCTTGCACAGTCGAGCTGGCCCTGCGTGGCGGTGGTTCCTGTGTCTTGGGTGTCCCTGCTCAGGAGCCATCACTCATGCTCAGTGACCTTGGGGACAACCCAGTCTCATGTGGCAGCAACTGCGCCTAGACTCTGCCCTGCTCTCTCCAGAAGGTCCCCAGTGGTGTCAGAAACCTTGCACCCTCCTGTCATACCTGTCTGTTGGCCTCAGATCCGCAGAACCCCCGGGTTAATCTCCTGTCAGCTGAGTGCCTGACATCATCACCCCTTGCCCATCAAGCCAGCTCATTGTTCCTTTGAAGTTTCCTTTCCAAGGAGCTCTGTTGATGCAACTTGGGTGATAGAGCATGAGCCCAAGGCAGCTCTGAGCTTTGCCTGATCCCTATTTGGAGATCTCCCTACTGGGGGAGAGGTTAGGGGGCTTGGAGAGGCAAGCAGATCCCAGGATTCCTAGCTCCCCGTGCCAGGAGGGAGCAGTGGTCCCTCCAGGGTGGTGCAGACCTGGCCCTTTGCAGTGTTCTCAGGCTGCTCACCCTGAGCTCAGTGCTGGCTTTGCCGCCGACCAGCTGTGCATCTCTCTGAGATCAGTTTCCTTATCTGCAAAAGGGGCATATACTTGCCTCTCTACCATAGTCCTTGGAAAGACCAAATGCAGTCATGTATACCAAGCTCTTAGGACCGTGAATACATTTCAGTTAATTACTATTAGAGGGATTTCCTCTGTGTGCAGACTAGCCTAGCCCCACCTTAATCTACTGCACCTAGGTCTTCAGTAGCAATCCCTCTGGGCCACACGGGTCCTGGGCCAGCACCCGGGAGGCTGAGATGAACCAGACCTGTCCCTTGTTCTTGAAGATCATTGCCATCAAGCACAGAGAAACAACGCAAATCAGCCTGCAGGTGCCGCTCAGGGACGGGCCTGGCTGCACGGGGTCCCACCACCTACAGAGCTGCCCGTGGATGCCAGCATCTTACATGAGCTATGACCACCACCACGAGGTATGGATGTTACTGATTTGCAACAAAGAAACAGGAACAGAGAGGAGTAACTTGCCCAAAGTGCCCGACTAGGAAGCGACAGCTGAGATTAGAGCTCTTGCTGTCACTCTCATTAATGGGTAGAGTTGGAGGACTTTTCCTGTCCTACCCTTCTTTAAGGGAGCCTCTGTGACCCTTCCTCTCCTTTTGGAGTGGGGGTCACAGCTGGAGAGGGGAATCAGGAGCTGGGGGTGGAAGACCGAAGCCAGGATGGGGCAGGTGGGAAGCTGTTTAAAAGCTTCAAGGGGCTGTAGGCTAACCCCCGGCTTTTAGCCTCTGGGGGTCACTCCATCGCCCCTGGGTGTTCGTTGTGTGTTTGTTGAGGACTAGTTATGTGGCATGTTAATAGGTATGATGTGGGGAGGGAGGGTAAGAACCAAGGTCAAGCAAGTTTGGAAAATGTAGGTTATAACAAGTTAAACAAGGTCTCTTACTACAACACTTTTCGAAACTTGTGATACTGGTAATGGTGACTCTTCAAACCTTAATGAGCATGGAATCCTTGGCTTTTTTCATGGAGCATTTATTAGGGTTAGTGTGGTACATGTCATAAGTATTGGGACTAGCCGAATTATATCTTAGAACCCCAAACACTTTGAACTTGCAAGTCAGAGAAGCAGGAAGAATGCTTACCAGGATCTCCATCTAACAGATGAAGAAACTGAGACACAGAGAGGTGAAGTGACTGACCCTAGTTAGCAGAGCATCCCTTAAAACCCAGCCTGACGCCCAGCCCTTCGCTCTCACCAGTGGGCAAAGTTTTGTTGCAAATCTCCCAACTTACTGCCATAACATTTTGGAAGCGCCTGTCTTCCTTTTTTGGATGAACCTTCCTCACTTTGGCCTCATTTTTTCTTTCTTTGGTTTCTTTTGCTTATTTCTGGATTCCATCTGAGGAATGAAATAAGTCCACTGTAATGTAGTCCAGTGGACCACTGCCCCCGCAACGCCCTCCCTGCCCCCCACCATGGAGTGACAGTTTATGAAGTTTGGGGTCCTTGTCAGAAACACTAGAGGGACTTTAATGGATGTTGGAGCTCTGCTGGCTTGGAGAGAGGCTCTTCAACCCCAGTCAACACGTTTGTCACACTAGCACTCACCCAAACTCAGGGCGTACATATCTGTCTGTCAGCAGGCTCTTGGGAGAACCTCAGAACACGCAGTTCCTCTCAGAGGCCAAAGTCCACTGAGATCCCAGGGACCCCGTTTGTCGCCCTCTTTAGAAGAGGCCACCAACAATCTTAGAAGCAGACACAAGAGATTAGACATCTTGAATATGGATTGCTTGGCCCATGCAAATGAATTCATCTTTCCCCTGAATTAATTGTCAGCATTTAAAAATTGGGGAATTTCACATAAAAATCTGAATTCTGGTTTCTCATGGAAAACCCAGAAAATCTAGCAGCACTGGACCTTCGTTCCCGTTTGGCCACAAAAGACTAGAGCTGAGTGGTGGTCGCTGCTTGAAATCAGTACGTGGTCTCCAGCTCACCACAGTGCCCACCCTCCTGTTGTCTCTCCAATAACAAGGCAGAATGCCAGCCGCTGCCTAGACTATGTGCTCTTGTTGTTTTAATCTTTATTTAATTGGATTAATTCTCATGAACAATTTCCTGCATCCATGTTTCTATAAAAATTAGGAAAGCTCTGAATAGACTGAGAGGGCCCTATATTTCATTTGTCTAACTCATAGAGTTGGCAAACTATGACCTACCGGTCTCATCTGGCCCACTGAAAGCAAAATGGTGCAGCCACGGTGGAAAGCAGCTTGGCAGTTACTCAAAAAAGTTAAACACAGAATTACCATAAAACCCAGTAATTCTACTCCTAGATGTATACCCAGAAGAACTGAAAACAGGTTTTCAAACAAGTACTTGTACGCAGATGTTCACAGAAGCAGGATTCACAATAATCAAAAGGTGGAAACCACCCATATGCCCATCAGTGGGTGGATGGATACACCAGATGTGGTCTATCCACACAGTGGAATATTGTTCAGCCATAAAAAGGAATGAAGCGCTGATGCGTGCAACAGCGTGGATGAACTTGAAAACATGACGCTAAGTGAGAGAGGGCAGTCACAAAAGGCCACGTATTGTATGAGTCCATTGATATGAAATGTCCAGAATTAGGCAAATCCTTAGAGACAGAAAGCAGATAGGTAGTTGCCGGGGACTGCAGGGGGGCAGAAGACAGGGAGTGGTTGCTTCATAAGCCTCCTTTGGGGAGGTTATGAACATGGTTTGGAACTAGACAGAGGTGATGTTTGTACAGCACTGTGAATATGTTAAATTCCACAGAATCTTACACGTTAAAATGGTTAATTTTATGTTATGTGAATTTCACTTCGTTAAAAAAAAAAACTGACCCGGTGCCTGTTTCTGTGCTGCCCGCAAGCTAAGAACGTGCTTATACATTTTTAAATAAGTGAACAAAGCAAAAGAATAATAATATTTAAGGACTCGTGAACACTATATGAAATTAATTTCAGTGTCCATAATACAGTATTATTGGAAAAGAGCCATGCCTATTTGTTTATGCATTGCCTGTGGCTGCTTCGGAGTTACAGTGCAGAGCTGAGTAGCTGTGACAGAAACTGTATGGGCTGAAAGTCTCAAATATTTCCTATCTGATACTTTACTGAAAAAGTTTGCTGACCTCTGCTCTAGATCTTTCTCGACCAGGTGATGGAAGTCAGGTGGAAATTAGTATCTCACTTCCTGAGAGGGGACTGCAGTGGTCACTGGTCTTGAGCCAGGAGGCAGAGGGAGGGACAAACAGGCTTCCCTTGATGTTCAGTGTGTTAGTTTCCTAGGGATGCTTCAACCAAGTTCCACAAACTGGGTGGCTTAAACAACAGACATTTATTCTCTCCTAGTTCTGGAGCTAGAAGTCTGAAATCAGCTCATCTGCAGGGCCGTGCTCTCTCTGAAGGCTTTAGGGGAGGATCCTTCCTTGCCTCTTCCTGGCTTTTGGTGGTTGCCAGCAATTCTTGGCTTGTGGACACATCCCTCCAATCTCTGCCTCTGTCTTCACATGGCCTTCTCCCTGCGTGTGACATCACATCCTCCTTCCTCTGTGTGTCTCTATGTCCATTTCCCCCTCTTCTTATAAACCGTCAGATTAGGACCCACGCTAACCCATTATGACCTCATCTTCGCTTGATTACATCTGCAGAGACCCTATTTCCAAATAAGGTCACATTCTCACAAATGAAGTTATCTAGGAAACAGAAACAGACCCACAGATATAGAGAACAGACCTGGGGGAGGTGGAGGGGTGGCGGGGGAGGAGGGATGGATTGGGAGTTAGGGGTTAGCAGATGCAAACTAGTGTATATAGAATGAATAAACAACAGGGTCCTACTGTATAGCACAGGGAACCATGTTCAGTATCCTGTGGTAAACCATAATGGAAAAGAAAAAAACAAATCAGGTCACATTCTGAAGTTCTAGGTAGACATGAATTTGGGGGGGACCTTGTTTAAGCTAGTTCATCAGGCACCCCCAAGATCTTTGATTCTGAATGAGTGACTACAGACTACTCATGCCTTGTTGGAAGCACCCTGAGTGGAAGTAAGCGGAGGGATATTAATTAAATATTAAATTAAATATGAATTAAGCACCTTCTAAGTGCTGGGAACGGTTCTAAGCACTTGATTAATCCTCTGAGGAACCGACGACACACAAAGAGATTAAGCAAGAACTTTCTCGAAGTTTTACAGCTAACACGTAGCAGAGCCAGGATGCCAACCCAGGCAGCATGACTCCAGAGTCTTATTGAATCCGATGGCCACCTCACAGGGTTCCTCTTTAAATTTTCATCTTGCAGGTTAAGTAGGTAAACAGTCTCAGAGAGGTTAGAGGACTTGGCCAGTGGCAAAGCTGAGATGTAAACTCAGGGAGCAGGACCTTGGTCTTTCCAGCACACAGGAGTCCCCTCCCCGCAACCCCCCTGCCTTTAATCTCCATTTCTTCCTTACATGCATGGAGAAAGTCTTTTGCCTGCCTTCACTCAAGGGTGATATCTAGGGATGAAAGAAGCTAGCAGATGCAAAAAGAGTCACCTGGAGGCTTTAATGAGGCTCCAAAAACCCTGAGCTGGCTCTAAGCATTCACCCATGAAAACCCTTTCAGCCTTTAGAGAATCAAGGTCCTATTGACAAATGCTAAGATGTTGACACGCGCTTGGAGGCTGGCTGCCTGCTCCAGGGTGAAAGGCATAATAGATCAGGCCGATGAATGTGCTTCCTCGGAGTTCATCAATCCTGCCTTTGTCTTGTGCATAAGTGAGGATGATCACGTTGAAGGAATCCATCATTAGTTTGTGTTCCTTTCTACAAGAATAGGGGCACTGGGGAGAGGAGACGGAGGGTGTGGTCCAGGAACGCATTCAGGGCCCACCTCCACGGAGAATGGGGGCAGGTGTCAGAGCAAAGAGGCTCTGAAAACTCGTCTGATTGCATCCACACCCATCCATCAGCCCCGGGTTCAGCCCCTCTTCCTTTCCCCACTGGCTGTCAACCACGTGGCTTTTGCAAATCTGAGAAAATTGCACCTTAGGGTTTGGCTTGCTGAGCTTGAGAATTGGGAACCTGGGGCCCATTTGTGAATTTATTTTCCTCTTTGATATCTGCAATCACACCGTCTTTGAACATTGGCCCTGAGTGCCTTCACTGGCTCAGACTCACTGCTCAATGATTAGTCCGGTGGCCATTCCGTCCTTAGTGAAAGGGCTGAGTCACTGTACCTGACAGGTGGCTTCTCTGAGAACTTGGGGAAACTCTGAGAAGGCAGTGAGCCATGTGGCTGGAAGAACCTGTGGCTGCATGACTGACCTTGCGATGTCCGCGGGAGTCACAGGTTCGGGCAACCTGTCCCAACCCCTACGCTCACCATTCAACCCACACCATTGATAAATAGTTGGGACCATGGTCAAGAGCCCCAAGAAGTTTGGGAGTCCCACTCAGTGGTTCCCTTCTTCTTGTACGTTTTTGGTATCTTTGACCTAGAGCAGCGATTCTCAACCAGGGGCAGTGCTGTCCCTTCCCCACCCACTCCCCAGGGACGCTTGACAGTGTTTGGGGGTGTTTTTATGTGTCACAGCTGGGGGAACAGGGTGCTGCTGGCATGTAGTAGGTTAAGACCAGGGATGCTGCTCTATGTCCTATAATGCACAGACAACCTCCAACACAAAGAATTATCCAGCCCCAAGTAACAATCATGCCGAGGTCGGGAAACCCTGATCCAGAGCGCCTTTCTCCATGTGCATTCCCCGAACTTAACAGCAGCGTCCGCATCACCTGGAACCTGTTAGCAACTCACATTCTTGGCCTCTACCCCAGACCCAGTGACCCAGCAACTGGGGCCCAGAAACCAGTATTTTACCAGGCTGTTCAGGTGATCCAGACACATGAAGTTTGAGAACCACTGACTTACGGCAATTCATTTTATGAAAGGGTGAGCGAAGCAGCTGCAGGCCCAGGTCACTACATGGCAGAGATGCCTCTCTGACCTCAGGGCCTAGGGTCAGTCTGAAAGGCCAGAGAATTTGTGAGGTAAACTAAAACACTGCTAAATGGCTATTGGAGGTGAGAGCACACCTTGGGTCTCTCTGGATGGTGCCTGCAATTGTGCCTTTGGTAGATTAAATTGCTTGATTCCAAAAAGAGCCGGGGCAGGATTTCCCTTGACTGTGATTCTCATAGAATGTTGAATCTTATTCACAGATGCTCCCATGCCAGCCTCATCACTTCGGGCTGCTAGGTGGATAAACAGATATTTTTCCTCTATGGGAAATTTCTGATAAAGAAAGTAGCAAGAAATTCCTCCCTCCTCCCTTATTAACTGTGTCGGTAAATTGCTGAACTTCTCCGATCTGCAATTTTCTCTTCTGTAAAATGCGTCCCAGTCCTGATCTTTCCGGTTGTTGTTAGGACCCTGTACCTAAAACGACAAGCACAGGATAGAAGCTGAATAAATGCCCATTTACACTTCTTTTTTTGAAAGAAGGGTTGGGAGGCACATGGCTGTATCAGTTTCCTGTTGCTGGTGTAACAAATTATACGTTCAGCGGCTCAAAGCCACATAAACATTCCCCTACAGTTCTGGAGGTCAGAGCCCAAAATGAGTCTTACAGGGCTAAAACAAAGGTGTCTGCAGGGCTGGTTCCTTCTAGAGGCCCCAAGGAGACCTGTCTCCTTGCCCTTCTACCTTCTAGAGGTTGTCCTCATTCCTTGGCTCGTGGTCTGCCTCACATCACAGTTTCTCCCACAGCTCCCCCTGTCATGGTCACATCACCTTCTTCCTGTGACTTTCTTGACTCCCTTTTATGAAGATCCTTGTGATTCTATGTAGGGCCCACCTGGATAATCCAGGATAACTTCCCCATCTCAGGATCCTTAATTTAATCCCATCTGCAAAGTCCCTTTTG
Organism: Pseudorca crassidens; assembly: GCF_039906515.1. Taxonomy (NCBI): domain Eukaryota; kingdom Metazoa; phylum Chordata; class Mammalia; order Artiodactyla; family Delphinidae; genus Pseudorca; species Pseudorca crassidens. The sequence goes on along the minus strand of NC_090307.1, from coordinate 80,595,167 downwards.
CCATATGAAGTCACATTCACAGGTTCCAGGCATTAGGACGTGGATATCTTTGGAGCGGGGGCATTGTTTGGCCTACCACAGCATCTTAGCCCATTTGGGCTGCTCTAACAAAAATGCTACAGATTGGGCGGCTTAAGCAAGCACATATTTAATCCTCACAGTTCTGGAGGCTGGGAAGCCCAAGATGAAAGTGCTGGCAGATTTGGCATCTGGTGAGGCTGGCTTCCCGACTCACAGATGCCCGTCTTCTTGCTGTATCCTCACGTTGTAGGAAAGACGAGGGAACTTTCTAGGGTCTCTTTTATAAGGACCCTAATGCCATTCATGAGGCTTCACCCTCATGATCTAATCACCTCCCAAAGGCCCCACCTCCAAATACCATCACACTGAGGATGAGGATTTCAACATGTGAACTTGGGGGGGACACAAACATTCGGTCCATTACACACAGTGACTAAGGCCCTTGGCAATTCTACAAGTAAAGTCCTTTGTAGAAGACCCAATAGTGGAAGCGCCCTAGCACGAGGTTTGGTCCCAGGATGATGTCTGGGTACTGCTGTTCTTCAGAGCTGCTCCTAAGCTTATGGCAGGTGGGGGGCGCCATACACCACCCAGTGGTTCTCAGGGCAAGGTGCTGGGACCAGCAGCGTTACATCACCTGGGCACTTGTTACAAGTGCAGATTCTCAGGTCCTGTTCCAGATTTAACTGAGTTAGATTCCCCGGCAGCAGAGGCCAGTAATATGCAATTTAACAAGCTTTCCTGATGATTCTGATATAGAATCTGATATAGAATCAGATGACTCTGATATAGAATCATCAAGCTTTTTAAATAAAGAGCAGCTTTATTGAGATATAATTCACATACTTCCAAGTTTACTCTTTTAAAACAATTCAGTGGTTTTTAGTACTATATTCATAGAGTTGTGCAACCATCCCCACTATCTAATTCCGGAACATTTCCATCACCCCAAAGAGAAACCCCACACCTATTAGCTGTCACTCCCTGTTACTCCTCCCCCAGCCCCTGGCAACCATGAATCCACTTTCTGTCTCTGTGGATTTACCTACTCTGGACATTTCATGTAAATAAAATCATACAATATGTAGCCATTTGCATCCGGCTTCCTTTACTTAGCAGAATATTTTCAAGACTCATCCATGTTGTAGCAGGAATAATACTTCATTCTTTTTCATGGCCAAATATTCCATTATTTGGATAGACTACATTTTGTTTATCTATACATCACTTGATGAACATTTGGGTTGTCTTCACTTTTTGGATATTATAAATAATGCTGCTGTGAATGCCCAAGCTGGAGAACCACTGCAAAAGAGAATTCATCAGAATCCAGAGGTCTGGGTCTTGCTTTGCTAGTACAGAATACAGATTCTCTTAGAGTCAGACTCACATTAACCAGACTTTTGAGACTGATGTATAAAGTTGAAATGTCTGTTTAATAATGTACAATGAGGGGCTTCCCTGGTGGCGCAGTGGTTGAGAGTCTGCCTGCCGATGTAGGGGACACGGGTTCATGCCCCGGTCCGGGAAGATCCCACATGCCGCGGAGCGGCTGGGCCCATGAGCCATGACCGCTGAGCCTGCGCGTCCGGAGCCTGTGCTCCACAACGGGAGAGGCCACAACAGTGAGAGGCCCACGTACCGTAAAAAAAAAAAAAATAAAAAAATAATGTACAGTGAGAACTCACTGTCACAGGTACTGCGTTTCTCAAGGGCCATGAGATCTGCCCATTTCCTCTCTGCAGTACACCCTTCCTGAAAGCCAGTTTCATCAGGACTTTTCCTGGTGAATGTGGAATACAGAGTAGGAGAGTTTGCTATATGGAATGTTTGAAGGCTTTGGGCTGGGACAACCTGCTCTCCCTGGGCAGGGTAACTGAAAGTACAGGCAAACTGCCCAAGGATAGATCCTGGCCCCATCACTGGCGAGCTGTGTGACCTCGAACAAGTTATCCAGCCTCTCTGAACTATATTTTCCTTCTCTGTGGTTTTGAGATAATAATAATGAAGATGTCATAGGACCATTGGGCAGATTAAATGAGATAACACCTGTAAAGTGTTCAGTACTAGTGCCTAGTATGTGGTCCATGAATGGTGGGTTACCACCCACCACCTTCACGATGATTAACCATCTCATGTTTGGGAGAGGGGTTGCTATAGCGACTGGAGATAACAGAAGTCTGCTATAAGGTCTGTCTCTGTGACCTTGTATAAGGACAACATTCTTCTGCTTGTAAGTGAAACAACTTAAACTGCTTTAAATGTTTAAAAATGAGGATTTAATAGAGAAGCTCCAGGGGCTCAAGTGATATATCAGCCCTTGGTTGTTCTGCATCTCTCCACTCTGCTTTTCTAGTGTGTTGGCCTCCTTCTCAGGCAGGCCCTTCCCACAGGTATGCTCAGGTCACCCCTGGGCACTCAGATGTGTAGCCCACCAGCCTAGCTGCTCCAGGGAACAGAGGGTATCTTTGAAAAAAAGGTTCCAGGGTGTTTCGTGGACTCTGATTGGCTCATCTTGGGTCACATGCCTGCCTCTGAACCAGTCACAGTGGTCAAGGAGTTGGAATACTCTGGACTCTCCATGCCTGAGTCAAACGTCCTGCCCCAGGACTGGGAGGTCCAGGCTGCCCTGAACCTCTAGCACTGAGACGCCAGAACGGTTGTTTCCCGATGGAAAACCAGGCTGCTGTTACTAGAAGAAGGAATAGGTTCCAGTGCCAAAGACCCCTGTCCCCTGGATGGGCCGGGAGAGGCGAGCCAACATCTGCCCCGTGACTCTCTTTGCCTCTCCTTTCATGGTTGACTAAGCTGCTCTTTCGATCTGATATTTAATCTGATTGCATCAGGCTCTGGATTTAGGTCCCTTCCCGACTCTTTGCACAGGGATTGTCAACTATAAAACTATGGATTTGGAGATGTCTAATTCTTTGTGCTGGGGGCTGACCTGTGCTTTGGAGGACGTTTAACAGCATTCCTGGTTTTCACCCAGTAGATGCCAGTAGCACCATCCCCCGAGCTGTGACCTCCCAAAGTGTCTCCAGAGATTTGAGAACCGCTGTTTTAAGTTAATGTTGTTCTTCTGTCCTCTGATCCAGTAGGGGTTGGGCTAGTTTCACACTTGGAGGGTCAACTTCCTTATCTCCAAGTTCTTGGGATGGGGGTTCTCTGTACCCCCCAATACTGACAACACTTCTCACTGATAAACTGTGACCCTGTTGTAGCAGAGGTCCCCTGTCTCCACGGCCTCACCTTCAGGGCTGCCACATCAGGACCAGGACCAGTCACATCTCCACCCCCTCAGCCCCACTTGGAGATGCTTTGGAATACGGATGCCCCATCTTGACCTTGGGATATGCTCCATCACAAGGCTGTCTCCACCATGTCTGCAAACTACAGACAGTGTGACACAGCTTTGGACATCACTTGAGCCTCAGGGAACAGAGGGGGGAGGAAATCTATTGCCCGAAGTTCAGACCCAAGAATGCCTGGTGTCTTGCGTTTCTTAAAGTCGGACTGGGGTCTCTCGCAGCAGGCTCACCTGGTCTGTCCCCACTGAGCCTGCTCAGGCAGTAAATTCCATGCAATGACTCTGCGTGGGGAACTTCTCAGCAGCCCTTTGTTCTAAGGACAGTTAACTTCTGCTGAACACTGACTACAGGGTGGCAGCATAATTTTTAAAATGCCACATTTCCATTGGGGAAGAATTTCAGCTCAGGCAACTCTGAACAGCTCTGATTTAAGATCCATAAACCTAGTTCAAGGCAGTAAATATGTAAGTAATTGATGATGTAGTGTGCAAGCAACTTAAGACCCATCCATCACATCCAGGCAAGTAAGGGCTCTGGACACGCTCAGAGAACAGGGTGACAGGAGGGGAATAAATGACCAGAGGGGCCTAGACAGTTCTGCTCTCCCCATAACTCACCACTGCTTCTGCATGGAGTTGTGGCCTCGTTCCCAAAAGAGCCTCCTCCCCGGTTTTGTCTTCTCAGGCCAGAGAGAAGGGCCACTAAGGAAAGCGCAGACAAGCACCTGGGTTGCTTGAGGCGAAAGCCACCTTTATGGCGCAGCTACTGCGCACCAGGCGTTTGCTTCATGTTCCAGTGCCCGATTCCTTAGGGAAACTCCGCAAGATGGGTGCTATCGCTCCCCTTTTGCAGAAGAAGAGGTCCAAAGAGCAGAGGACACAGGCATCACAAAGGCAAAATCAGGATTGGGATTCAGATCTGTGCCTGTAATTAATTCCATCTTGTCTCTCTGCCTCTTAAGCAAAAGAGGGGGTCTGGCCCCTGGGTTGCCTGGATTGTGGAACGTGCCATCCACAAACATTGCCCATTTCGGGGTCCAGGTGTCAAGCCCGACTTGCAGATCCCAGCCTGTGGTTTGCATGTCCCCTGCCTCCCCCGCCCCATGCCTGTCCCTGATACTGCCGTTCCTGTTGTTCTATTTCAACATGAGAGCATTTACAGTTGAAATTGATGGAGCACAGGGCTGGCTGTTTTCCTCCCTTCACAGGAACATTTGCGGTGATGGCAGCACGAGGCCTCTGTCAACTCTTGTTTCGTCCTCATTTAAGCCTGAGCTGGGGGAAGTAAGCCAGCCTCTTCCAGTTAGCGTTTTCCTTCAGGCCAAGGAGACACGTCCTGTATCTGTGTGGTCTGAGATGGCTCTGCATTGCTAGCGGGCGGCCCCCCCCACCCCGAGCGTCTTCGGGTTTCCAGGCCGCCTCTCCTCTTGCTCAGGGCGTCTCTCCCAGGGAGGGTGCACAAGAAGACCCCCTCACCAACTCTGCTGGTGGTCTCTCCTTTCTGAATGTCTGAAGAGAGACCACGGTACTCACAAATGGGGCTCTGCAGTCCAGGAGATTTCGGTTAAAATCCCAGAAGGACACATTCCTCAGGCGACCTCTGAGCCTCAGTTTTCCCATCTGCAAAATGGGATCATTAGCACCTACCTCACAGGGTGGATTGTTCACTCATTCGTTCGTGCGCTCATTTGTTCATCAGTGGATATTTGTGGAGATGCCCCTTTGCGCCATCCCTGTGCTAGCTGCTGAGGATACAGGAGGGAATGAAACAGGTATGTTACAGAGAATCAATGAGCTAATGCAGGTGAAACACTTAGGCCAGTGGTGCCCAAACTTGTCTGCGCATGAGTATGACCTGAAAACCTTTTGAAATGTTCAAAGCCAGGCCATACCCCAGTATAATTAAATAGAGGATCAGCAAACTTTTAATGAAAGAGCCAGATAGTAAATATTTTAGGCTTCGTGGGCCATCAGGTCTTCATCATGGCTCCTCAACCCTGCCCTTACAGCGCAAAAGCAGCTGTAGACAATGCAGATGTTGCTGTGCCAACAAAACTTTATTTATAAAACAGATTTGGCCCATGGGGTGTAGTTTGCTGACCCCTGAGTTAAATCACAGTGCAGGGGAGAGGCCCAGGCATCTGTTGATTCCAGTATGCTGACAATTGGGGAACCACTGACTTAGGCAGTGCCTGGTACGTGTTAGCTGTTATCGCGATTACTGTGCTGCAGCTGAGAGAAGCTAAGTACCTTGCCCAGTTTGGGGGCAGAGCCAGGACAATAACCCTGGTCTTTCTAACTCCAAACCCCATTCTTTTGATCATTTTGCTTCTCTGTTTTAAGCTCTCAGAGCCTCCGTTTCTTCATCTGTAAAATGGGATTGATACTAGACCTCCCTGACACAGTAGCTAAGGGGCCTGAATGTGAACGTTGACATACAGTGCAAATCTGCCCTCGAGAGAGACTCTGTCAATGGGAAGAGTCAGGAGGAGCTGAGAATGTTCCAGGGGTCCTGACCCCGGTGGCTCAGGAAGCCGTAGGGCCCTGAACAGACAGGCATGTGGGGAGAGGTTTGGGCGAGGAAGTGGTGGGCTCCATTTTTGAGCAGATGGGCTTAGTTTGGTCAGCTGCCCCAGCTGAGGTCCCAGCTCCCGCTCAGAGCCTGAGAGCCAGGGCTGGAGGTATGGGTGTGTGGCCAGGGCAGAGTGGGGCGCCTGGCTTCCTGGGACCCCTCAGTGGTCCAGGCCCTGCAGGGTTGTGGAGAAGTGAAGCCTCCATTTGGAGGGTTAGGCTACTGGCTTATTTTTGCTGGAGTTAGCAAGAAAAACCCTTCACCTCTCAGCTGTGAGCCAAACTCTGCATGAGACACTGAACACATAAAGATGAGTAATCGGCATCTCCTACTGTCCAGGAGCTCACGGTCAAGTGGGTGGTGGAAAGATCAGATGTGTACGCAGAGGCTCTTGTGCAACAAGGCAAGTGACCCAAAGAGGTAAGCGCAGGATGCTCCGGGAGGAGCATGGCAGGGGTGTCTGCCCCGTACATTCAGGGAGGGCTTCCTGGAGGAGCCATGCCTGAGCTAGATCTTGGAGGAAGAGTGGGCATGAGTCAGGCTGAGAGAAGTAGGGAAAGGGTGCGGGAGACTGTTCTAGAAAGAGAGAACAGTAGCTTTGAAGGTGGGAGGTGCAAGTGAGTAGATCCATAGTGTGAACGTGACCAGGGGAAGGCTGGGGACAGCAATGCAGCCAGTGGCAGTTTTCAGCCCAGGACTGGCCCTCAGTGCTGTCCTGCTTCCTCAGAGGCGTCAGGCATTGCTTCCTCCTTGGCCTGGGATCGGCATATTCCTCCTCTTCATCTGACTTTTCGTGGTCATTGAGTAGACATGATGCTATAACAGAGGTCCTGGAGACAATGATTTTGGATATACCAAGTCTGCCCTCAAGATTATATTGAAGGGACCTGCCAGCCTCCACTCTAACTCCAGAAGCATCACACATATTTCCTTCTTGATAATTTATTTCCTGCGTGCTTCCCCAATAAACCAACGTGGATCCATTTTCCTAACGAGATTCTTCTGGATTTCTAGATTTGTTCTGTATTCTATTATCTTATTACATAAACTGATTTTGACATTTCAAGATGATCCCTCTCCTCTTTCTAGACCATAGCAGTAAAATTATATCAAGGGGAAATTTGAGGGGATACAGGGAGAGGGAAGGGAGATGAGTTTCCTAATAGGTCTAGTTTTTAGAATCGAGGGAAGATGCATAATTAGTACCAGTCCCCACCTCCAGTCCATGGGGTGGTGTCATGGAATTAGCGGCCCATTGCCTCACTTCTCTTGTCATATCCACTCCCATCACCCGCCGCTGCCGCCACACTGCCTGCACATATACCCAGACTACTGTTAACGTTTTAGATTCTTCGTCTATCATTCCCACAAGGAAGATAATTACTCATGTGGCACCCAGGTGTCCCATTGTTTGGTTAGGAGGTTAAAAATCCCTGATGCACTTCAATAAATTCAACAGTGGGCACGTTATAAAATGTACTTAAATGCCTCAGCCGTCCTCCCTTTCTTTACTGGCAATGAAATTTAATTGAGGCCATATGAGGGGGCTGAAGTAAATCACAGCTGATGACTCCACCCTTCACACATCTCACTGGGAGAGGGCGTGATGTTACCACTGTTCACATGTGTGATTTATGGGCAATTCAGGGAATCCCAGCTAAGCAGTTACCTGCCGGGATTCAGACGTGAGGTGGTGATGGTTTTTTAAAAAGGGGAGCATGGTTTTGAAGGAGCGTGTTAGAATCAATACATCCTAGTTTTCTCACTAGATCCTGAAGGTAATTCCAGTTTGGTTTCACCATTTAAAAAAATTTTAACCGAGCCTTGGGCCAGGAGGAACAGGTGATGGAAGAGAACTTTGATTCTGACTCACTGTGAGGTCTTCCCCTCACATCCTCTGCACTTTTCTGCCTCTTGCCTCACATGTCAGCCTCTCTGTGCTCCCATTTGCTCAGTGCTCTCACTGCTCACCTGTCCTACCAAGGTAGGCTTGTACCTGGAGCCACTCCCAGGAGAGCACTTCATCTGTTCTCCTTGACCATGACCAGCACCACCACCTCCCCTATGGTAACTTACATGTCCTCCAGGTCTTCTCTCTGCTTTGATAAAGTGACAACTGGATAATCGTATTAATTAGCCCAGGCAGAAGCAGTGAGAGGAGAGAGTTAATTTTCCTTTCCCTCTGTCTTCATGAGCTGACATGGATTTCAGCAGTGGCATGTAATCAGAGACATTGCCTCATCACAGATTATTCTACCAGGAGACGGTGAGAGCTAGAAAGAAAACAGACTTGGGGTGAGACTGGGATAGGTTAGAACGTTGGCTGGACCGCTTGATGGTTCTACTCTGCCTGGCTCTTCTCTTCTGTAAAATGGACATTGAAACAACACACCTAGGATTAGGCGAGCAGAGGGGTGACACCACGTGGTCATGCACACTTTGGCTTGGAAGCTGCCATTTGTCCAAGAATTCCCACCATGTAAGTGGCCAAAGTGGGTCTATAACCCAAGTCTTCTGGCTTCAAAGAAAAAAGCCTTTCATAATGTATACATATATCAAACCATCACATTGTATACTTTAAATATCTTACAATTTTATTTGTCAATTACACCTCAATAAAACTGGAAAAAAAAAAGAAAAAGGGAAAAATTTCTCCACTAATCAACCAAGGAAATGAGTTACACAGCTCTTAATCAGGAGTTGACACACTTTTTCTATAAAGGACCAGGTAATAATTATACCTGGCTTTGTGGACCACATGTTTCTGTCAGTTACTCAAACTCTGCTATGATAGTGCAGAAGCAGTCACAGACAGTGTGTAAATAAGTGGGTGTGTCTGTGTGCCAATCAGACTTTATTTACGAAAGCAGGTGACGGGCCAGATTTGGCCTGAGGGTCATAGTTTGCCAACCTCTGTTCTAACTCATAGTCCGTGGAGAGCTTTGTCAGGTTCTAACTGGTGTGTTAATCCTAGAGGTAGAGTGATGATGACAATGACAAAAGCAAGAATAACAATAATATGTCAGGCACTCAGCTAAGCCCTGTTCCAATTATATTACCCCACTTCATCCTGCTAACAATTCTGTGAGGGAGATATTATGGCCCCTTTTTTACAGGAGACAGGAACTGAGACTCACAGAGGTGAAAATGCCCAAGGTCTCATAGCTAATAAGTGGCTGAGCTGATGCTTGAACACAGGTCTACTCACTTCAAAGTCCCACACTCCATGGAGCAATTTGATAACCTTCCCATTCAGAAATGAAGTCTGCTGCTCTGTCTTTAAAATAGGCCTGTGCTCAAGGCCTTGTAGCTGGTTTGAACCCCACATACATGCCGATTGGTTTGACCCCGATACCTCCATTCCTGCAGTCTTCCTATTTCTAGGCAGGTAACTTCACCATTGCCCTTTGCTTTGCCTCAGTGCCATGGGGAATCCCTAAGCATCTCCTCTGAAGGGTCTCTTCCACCAAGAGTGAGCAGCACAGCCTTTGCTCACCCCCAGCATCTCTTCTGTCTATTTCTTCCCCCAAGACCTGCGACCCAGGCTCACTCTTATCTACTACTCACCAGTGCTGAGTTGTTCCCTAGACACCTTCACAGTGATCACAAGCCCGCAGGTGATGAAATTTGCATCTTGAGAAGTGGGTTGTAGTTGTCTCAGGGAGAAAATTATGTCCATGTACACAAAGAAACTCAATTTGGCCCCGAAGCACCATGGTGCTGTAACCTTTAGAGATAGCACATGATTAAAAGACTTTTAGATCTGATGTATTTGAATTGGATATTAAAGCAAATAGAGTTGTTCCCCGCTATGTGAATAATACTGTGAACCACTTTAGTCAAGGACTGGTGGCCACCTTGGATGAATCAGTGGGATTTTAGCTGGTGACTGGCCTGTGGCCGCAGAAGAAAAGTTGAATATGCTCTAAGTTTTGTTCATTTCAGGACCCTGGAGCCTAAAGAATTTGCTGCTTTATTTGAAGGCAGCACCACTGTTAAGTTCTCAGTCTCTCCTGTCCCTGGGCTAGAAGTTGAAGGGCAGCTGGACCTTCCATTTCATTTGCGGCATTTCTGAGGATGAGCTCTGGGGGTGGACTGTCCTAACTCAAACCCCAGCTCTCCCGCCCAAAATGGAGTTAGGAGATTAGATGAAATAATACATCTAAAGCATTTAATCTGAGTCCTGCCAAATAGTAAGTACTCAGTAAATGTTAGCTGTTATTATTAATAGTACTATGTGCTCAGAGGTCTTTATCTCCATGGAAACATTTAAGGATGGGATAGCTCCTCTTCTAGCCAATAGAGTTTAGAGACTCAGAGACTGCGATAGACGGTTTCTTGTGGTCCTTTCCAACTCAAGGACCGCGTGATTGGAACAATAATTTTTACGCTTGTCTCAGAGGGAGACATAGCATAGGAAGGCCGTAGGGTGCGGGGGTGAAAAGCAAGGCTTTAGTTTTATAGGAAGCTGGGGTCAACTCTCAAGTCCACCAAATACTAGCAATAGGACTCGGAACAATTAATTATCCTCATTTTCCTTATCTCTAAACTAGGGATACAACCTTGTAGGGTTGTTTGGATTAAAGGAAGAAACAGCTCCAAGAGGCGAATCCCCCCCTGGGATACGTACAAGAAGTCAGCCTGTGCATTGCTCCTGTACCAGCCAATGGACTGAGTACTCTGGGATATGGCTTTTTTATGGGGGGCTGCAGGTGGGATCATGACATGACAGCTCAAGTGAGAAAGACCTGGCCTGGGAGCTGAATGGCCTTGTAAGGGTCAGGGCTGATGTTTTGGACCCCAGCGGAGGTGGGGAGTTAGAGGAGGGGGTGGGGGTGGGGCCGTCCTCTTTCTGTCATAGCCTGGCAGGCTGCTCTCCCCTCAGCTGCCAAAGGGAGCTCTTCAATGCGTAAGACCCTGCACAGCCTCCTGCCTCTGTTCCAATGCACTAGATGGTTCCCGTTGCCTTAATACAAACCCCAAAGTCCTGTTTTATTTCCTTCATGGAATGTGTCACGTTATGTCTCCCCCTGTAGACTCTAAGCTCAGAAAACTTGACTATCTTGTTTGCCATATACCCACCCCCAGTTCCGTACCTGGCACACAGTAGTGCCGTCTCAGCTTCCTACGGCTGCTGTAACAAATTAGCAAAACTCAATGGCTTACAAGAAAATACATGTATTATCTTACAGTTCTGGAGGTCAGGAGTCCAAAAACAGTCTCAGGGCTAAAGTTCAGGTGTCTGCAGGGCTGTTTCCTTCTGGAGGCTCCAGGGGAAACTCTGTTCTCTTGCCTTTTCTAGCTTCCAGAGGCTGCTGCATCCCTTGGCACTTGGCCCCTTTCCATCCTCAGAGCCAGAGAACATCACATCTCCTTCTCTGACTCTGACCCTCCTGCCTCCCTCTTTCACTTACGATTACATCAGCCCTACCTGGCTAATTCGGACTAATCTCTCGTTTCAAGATCCTTAACTCAGTCACATCTGCAAAATCTCTTTTTGCCTGTTAAGTCATATATTTTATGGGACCCAGGGATTAGGATGGACATCTTTGGGGGTGGCGGGTAGGCATTCAACAAAATGTTTACTGAGTAACTCTATGAATGATAGTAGGAATAAACAACATACTGTGACATTGCTTTCTGAGCCTCTGAGGCCCTTTTCTGAGTTTAAAAGGGCTGCTTCTCATTGTTTCCTTTGCTTTCCCCAGACAGAGGTGGGAGGCACAGACAATACAGGATGGGTTGAACTCCATGTATCTGGAGAGCAGTCTGGACTAGAAGCATCCAGTTTGTTCCTCTCTGGGGTTCAGATCACCACTCAGTCACTTTTTAGCTATAGACAGCTGCTTATTGCTTCTAAGCCTCAGTATTCCCATCTGTGAAATGGGGATGAAATTGGCTGTCGTTTATTGAGCCCCAGCTATGTGACCTGAATTTAAAAAACCCAGTCCTGGCCTTTACTTGCTGTGTGACCTTGGGCAAATGGTATAACTTCTCGATTTCCTTGTTGGTGTTGTGGCACCGATGATAACAGTTGATACATCACATGTGCACACACATGCAGTGTATGGATAAAATGAGATAATATATGTAAAGGGCTTATTTGGCAATAGTGCTTGGCACCTGGTAACACTCAACACAAAGCATATTTATTATTTTTCTTATTTCTCATTTTTAAAATTCACACCATTATTCTTATTTCTTTCTTCCTCTTCTTTTCCCTCATTTTCCTTTGCTTTATCATCACCCATTTTTACGTGATGTCTCTGTGTTAAATGTTTTCAAGAGTTTTCCCCATGCCTGACTCTGTTAGCCTGAGTTCAAAGTCACCAGGTCAGAGCCTGAGTCTTTCATTTCATCATGGCTCAGCCTACCACGATGCTTTATTAATATCGGTTTCTTCTGTCGTGGCTTCTGTTTGATTATCTGGCTACCAAGCTGTCAAAGACCAAGCCTCCTGGTTTCTCCCCTCCTGTTATACAGAGGCACTTTTGAGAGGGCATCAACAGTGGGACCTAAAGGAGGGAAGAAAAGCACTCCTTCTCTCCAGCCCTCTCCCTTGCCATGCACCGCAAATGAAAATATCTGGGAAGAAATGTCTATTATTCTATCCCTGGAACCAAAGGCACCAGGGATAGTCATAATTCTGACTCCGTGTCTGCGTGTCTTGTTATCAGAAAATTAGAGTAAAAAGAAGCTTTTGTTCAGCTATGGAGACATCTTAATAGGCACTTTGATTGTTAAACAGAAGTTTCCATATCAGTTTAATTGCTATAAGTGCTGTTTGCCTTCTCTGTTGTGATAAGGCCTGAATTTTCATAGATTTTCCCTTTAAACAGTTTTCCTTTGCTTTAAGGCTTGCATTGGCAAGTTTAAGGAAAGCCAAACGGAGAAAGTAAAGAGAAGATCTCAGAGTTCAGATCTGCACACCCAGGGATGAAGGCGTGTGGAGGTTATTATTGCTGGAGACTAATGTTGTCGCAGCCGATGAATGTAACTGACGGAATTTGCTCCTTCAACCAGATATTGGGAAATGAAACCAAACTACCAAACTTAATTACATCTACTTTTTCAAGAGGGTGCTGTAATTGAGAATGAGAACAACTAGGATATGACTCTAACAGTGAGATGTGCTTATAATAAAAGAGGATTTGTTCTCTACTGAGTTGAGCTTCAGAAGTACCATCTCAAGATTGTGGGGAGAGGGAGGGGGTGGGGAGATGGCTAGAGAAGTGAAATACATCTCGATCAGGGTTTCTCAGCCTTGGCACTATTGCCATTTGGGTCTAGTTAGTTCTTTTTTTTTTTTTTTTGCGGTGCGGGGGCCTCTCGCTGCTGTGGCCTCTCCCCTTTCGGAGCACAGGCTCCAGACGCACAGGCTCAGTGGCCATGGCTCACGGGCCCAGCCGCTCCGCGGCATGTGGGATCTTCCCAGACCGGGGCACGAACCCGTGTCCCCTGCATCAGCAGGCGGGCTCCCAACCACTGCGCCACCAGGGAAGCCCGGGTCTAGTTAGTTCTTTGGCGTGGGGATGTGTCTTGTGGAATGTTGAGTAGCATCCCTGGTCTCTACACATTAGATGCCAGTAGCATCCCCACATCACCGCCCCAATTATTTGGCAGTATCTCCACACAATGCCAAATGTTCCCCCGGGCAAAAGTGCCCCTGATTGAAGATGCTGATATAGGGGCTTTTGGAAGGCTCGGGAACAACTGCAGAGTTACTCCTTGAGGATCTACCAGTGCCCGGCTGTGTGACCTTTAGCTAGTCACTGCACCTCTTTGAGCTTCTGTGTCTACCTTTGTGCAGTGGGAATAATGAGAACACCGACTGCATAGAGGCAAAGCTTCTGCGTATAAACTGCACAGAATTATGCCTACCACATATTGAGTGCTCAGTAAATTCACTGTTTCTATGATAAGAATCTCAGATTCAGCAAACATGTGTTACGTACTTACTTTGTCCCAGGTGCTTGCTGTGCTATGAGGCAGTGATGCAAAGATGAAGATGTGGTCCCTGTCCTTGTAGGAGTGGCAAAAATATGGAGACTTGTTGGTACTGCCTTATTCTTCACCCATGGCAGATGTTACTAATCAGTCTCGATGCTCTTTCCTCTTAAGCCTCAGAATCCTTCTCAACACACTTTCCTAGACAGCCACTACTAACATCCCATGAGATGAAACCCCTTTGGCACTCCTCACTTTGCAGATTCCCCATGAGGAGGCTGTGTATCTGAGCTAACCCTTCCTCTCCAGCATAGCCATTCCACCTCTACCCATCCCTGGCACTGGAGAAAGCATCTTAAGGACTTAGCAGGTAGCAGCATCCTTCCTTACAAATCTGACTTCAACCCCCTGCTCTCTCTCTCTCTCTCTTTTAAAATTGTCTTTCTTTCTTGTCTTTTTTGCTTCTCTCAGAAGCCAAAACAAGTAATAACATGGGCTTGGACTTGATGACATTTAGTTTTTAGTTAAACTAGAGGAAATTCCACTGGCTCTGATTCTGAGTGATATATCATGCTGTCTCCCTCTTTCTCTGGCCTTTGGGGCTTGGGAAATCATTAGCTCCTCCAGAAATGGTCCCAGCTTTACAAGGGCAGAATTGGGGTTTCTGGAAACAGCTTTCAGATGGCTGTTGACAGTGTCATTAGACAGAAGAGAGGAGTGAATGGGTTAGGGTTAAATGCTCCCTGATCGGTGCAGGCATGCAGCTCCCCAGTGAGCGCGCCACTCCATAACAACTGCTGTGAAAAATGAGGCGTGCATTTGCAGCTCTGAGGACAGGGATCTGGCTCCATCCATCTGGCCTGAGAAATGAGAGCTGGCGTGTGGGTCAGCCACTTCCTTCTCCTCTCCCCTAGCTGGTGGAGGTTTCACAGGCCGCACCGGTCCATTTCTGCTGTTGTTTCACACCTCTCTGGGGCCTGTGAGGTCTGCGAGGAGGGTGATGCGGGCCACCAGGCAGTGGAGTGAAGGTGGGGGCTGGTGCCCAGAGGCTGTGGAAGAAGTCCTGGAACTCAGTCAGTGGTGGAGTGATAGTGTGGGTCGCTGGGATGTAGCCTGAGGCATGAAAGAAAAGACCAGATGGGCATAGGCACCCAGCCTGAAGTCTGTGTGTTTTATTGTTTCTTCCTCATTCCCATTAATCCATCAGTTTATCCATTCATCTAGCTGTCCATCCATCCACCCATCCATCCACCCACCTACCAATCCATCCATCCGCCTACCCATCTGTCCACCTTGCAACTCATCTGTCCACCTTGCAACTCATCTGTCCATCTGCCCACCTATCCAACCATTCATCTATCCATCCATCTACCCACCTACCAATCCATCCACCCACCTCCCCATCTGTCTATCTACTGACTCATCTGTCCATCCATGCACCTATCCAGACATTCATCCATCCATCCGTCCACCCACCCATCCACCCACCTACCTACCCATCCGCCTACCCACTCAATCATCCATTCATCAATCCATCCACTTATTCCAGCATGAGTTTAGGTGGTACATAGTTAGACATATTTTAAATAGTTACTTATACAGAAAGTGATATTGGTTTTCCATATAGAGTTGCTTTGAGAATAAATGTGTTTAAACAAACAAATAAGTCAACCTAAAATATTAAGTAGATAATTTTATGGGTTGTACAGGGGCGTGACAAAAATTAGGAGAGTGATACTTGTACAACTGGCATTTGGAATCTGCTAAGTTAGAACTTTGCATACACAGGCACGTGTTCTAGGTCCCTTAAGCCTGGATTCACAGCTTCTGTGGGATCTACAAAGTGTATGATCTTGAGCACACGACTTCCTCTCTCCAAGCCTCAGCTTCCTCACTTGGAAGGTTGCTTGTTTTGAGGATGTAACGAGCTCAGGCATGTGAGTCACATGGCACATGCCTGGCACACAGTAAGCACTTGGTAGATGGGAGCCATGCTCAGTTTTATTCTTCCCCCAGCTGGTTTTTTTCCAGGCACTGCCCCACCCGGGGGACCTTGCGTGAGTTAAGGTAACACAAGCTAAACTAGTTTTCCATTTGGCTTTGGTTTAGCAAGTGATGGTGGCCAGTGTCCTTCCTGAGGCCAGCGAGCCTCCCTCTTCCTTCTGGGGCTCGGTGGGAGCCCACCCCCACTTCCGATTCTCTGTGTAACAGGACCTTCTCCTCCTCTCTTCTCTCCCTGCAGACACACTGTCAGTGCCACGCTGGTCCCCACAGATCCCTCGCAGAGACCTCGGCAACTCCATCAAGCACAGGTAGGCTGGATTCCTGGCTGCACCGGGGCCCACCTCCCAGCACAGGGAGGGCTGGGGCCTCTGGCCCCAGCGTGGGGAAAGGCTGGCAGGCTGTTTTGCCCCAGCTCCGATATCACCATGCTCTTCTCTCCTCTGCCAGGCTGAGCCTCAATGTGGCAAGGGACTGAGATGTCTGCTTCTTATTCACCTGGCTCGTAAACTTAACACCTACTGGTTAAACGCCAGGGCTTTGGAGTCAGACTGACCTGTATTCCAATCCCAGCTAGTAAAGCTTTGCAACCCTGAGGAAGTTACTTAACCTCTCTGAGACTCAATTTTCTCATCAGATATTTCTGACTACTCATAGGGTGGTCATGAGGATTAAATGAGATAATATATTAAAGTGCTAAGCAAAGGGCCTGGCACATAATAACCACTCAGTAAATGGTATCAATATTAAGACAAATGCTTGTCCTAATTTTGGGTCTCCCCACCCAGAAGACAAGATTGCAGGCTGAAGTCAGAGATGCTCACTTTCTGCTGAAGCATAGGTTAGTTAGTCCAGGGCTCCAGCCCTGTTGGGTGCCCGGGACAACCTCTCCAGGAGTACACCTGCCCTTTTCAGGAGGAAGATTTCTATCTACTAAGTCATCCCTTATACGAAGTTAACTTTCCACATTTTATCTCATTATCCTCACAATCTGTTCACAAACTCAGTGGGGTAAGTAGCACAAGTGTGGTCATGTCCATTTGACAGATAGGGAAACTGAGTCCCTGAATGATTAAGTGATGAATCTACAAGCTAATTAACCCCAGCATTTTGTGTTCTTTTGACACCTCTGCTGAGAGCTTTCTTTGCACGAGGCCTCTGTGACCAGCAGAGAGTTCACTCATTCATGGTTTCTTTCCACTAGTATTTAGAGAGAATATCTGTACCGGGGCTGCAGCACTGAACACGACGTAAGGCTTTCAACCTTGGGAAACTTGAGGTCTAGTGGAGGGATAGAGAGTTAACAGACCATGACAGTGCGGTGGTGGTGGGGATCAGGGCTATAAGTGGGGGAGGCAATTCCAGGGGCAGACACGTCACCATAACCCGGGGTGAGGCAGGAGTGAGCACATTCTCCCGGAATGGCATCTCGTCAACAGTTTTTGAAAGAAATATGTTGACAGGATAGTTGTTAAGACTCAAATGAGAAAATGGTGGAGGAAGTCGTGAGAAATACACGATAGACACGTCAGTGGTCAGGCGGTGAGATGCAGAGGGAAAGGCATCAAAAAGAAGGGCCTTGTTTTGTTTGCTTACAGGCTGCTCCCTGGCTCAGCTTCACCTCTGGATTGGCCACACCCCTAGCTCAGCTCCACCCCTGGATTGGCCACACCCCTGGATTGGCTCCACCCAATTGGCCACACCCATGGCTCAGCCACGACACTAGACTCTAGCACCCTAATGTTAGACCTGGTGGTACCTCAGATTCAAACGCTGGTGCCAAGAGGAGGAAAATGATCTGATGATCTCGGGCATCAGGAACATCTTCTTAGAGGAGCTGGCACTTGGGATGCCTTGTTACTCTCCAGTCTCACCCTGTGTTTCTCTCTGGGCTCCATGCCAGGATGGAAAGACCTAGACTCATCCCAGCCTTGGTGAGAAAATGAAATTAAAATCCCATACCATCCGCTGTCCTCAGAGTCACCTCAGCCACAGCTTGGAAGAGGGATTGCTGATCCCAGGGATGGGAGAGGGCTGGAAAGGAGAAGGAACTCCCACTTGCCACTCATATTCTTGATTCTCATGCTGCTGGCTGGTGGATGAAACACGAGTCCGTTTGCCATTCCCCAGAGCTGACAAATCCTGCAAAATAGATCCTGCCACACTTGCTCATCCTGCTAAAGGGGCAGAAAGGGACTTAACCAACCCCCAGTCCAAAACTGGAAAGGGAGTTTTCCTGGCCACAAGAGTGTCTCTTCAGAATATTGCTATTTGCTTAGTTATGGAGGCTTTGGGCTGCAGATCATTCTGTTGGAAGAGTGACTGACCTAAATCAGGCAAGATGCTACAGCAGAGGGATGCAGGCTGGCCCTCAGAATTCTTAAGCACCAAGTTACATAATCGCTTCTGATTTTCATTTTGACACTGTGAGGCAGTGGAGATTAGCTACAACTCCTGCGGAAGGTGACAAAAATTGAAAACGAGAATTAACTCTGACCTGGCAACCTTCAATACTTTTCTTGGGGCCAGCCCTGCTGCTGCCTGGTATCTCATGAAGAGGAAAGCACCCTGGCGGCAGCAGGGGGCCCCAGAAGTTAATCAAATGCATCCCTGTTCCCACTGGTTCCTAGCTGTATATCGGAAACCTCTACACTGCCTTATGTTTGCAGCAAGTGGTGGTGGCTGGGGAGCGAGGTGGGCTGATGTCCAAAATGGCTTTCCCTTTAGGGCCCTCTTCTCTGCTACTAACGTTTGCAGTCTCCACTTTTGGGGAGATCACCCCTTCTTGAAGCTTCCCAGGCGATGAAACTAGCAGTGATGGGGAATAGACCGCCGGGGGGCCCCACCTTGCTTTGTGGTTCTCTGAGGACAGTTCTAGTCCTATCCATCTGTCTCCAATCTGAACTTGGCACATAGTAGACCTCCAGGCAGGCAATGTTTGTTGAATGACTGAATGACTGTTATGAATGTTTGGGTAACAATACAGTCACAGCCCAATTCAGTGAGCACTTTCTGTTTACAAGGCACTATATAAAGCCCTTGCACTGTGCATGACCTTGTTTAATCCTCTGAACAACCTATGAGGTCAATACTGTTATTATTCCCACTTTACAGATAAAGAGACTGAAGTTTAAGCAACTCGATTAAGTCACCTATCTTTGAAGAAGAGGGGCTGGAATCCAGGGCCCATGTTCTTATCCTGTCAGTGGTCATCCTTCTAGAGGTCCGTCAGTCACCATTACCTTGGCCTTGAACACTTCTGTCTCTTTCCCACAGGTTTTCCACGAAGTACTGGATGTCTCAGACATGCACAGTCTGTGGGAAGGGGATGCTTTTTGGCCTCAAGTGTAAAAACTGCAAGTAAGTGGCTGTTCCTGGAAGCACCTTTTCATGGTGCCTGATGTCGGCAGGAGCCATCCTGGGCTCTGAAATAGCTTATGGGACTTTGGTTTCTTGGCTCTCAGGAGAGCTGCTTCTCTGTTTTCTCAGAAATAGGTCTTAAATCAACCTCTACACATGGGTAAAGGGTCAAGGAGAGAGCTTATGAATAAGAACCAGAGCTGAGGGCGATGCTGGAAACGCATAGTGCTGTCTGCAGAGGCACAGTGGGAACTTGCATTTTCATAGCATCTGAAATCAGAGGTTGGCAAACTTTTTCTCTGGTCGACCAGATAGTAAATATTTTAGGCTTTGTGGGCCAGTGGGTCCCTGTTACAACCACTCAGCTCTGCTGTGTTGCTCAAGAGCAGCCATAGGCAATATATAAACAAATAAGTGTGACAAATTTATTTATTCCAGTAAAGGCTTTTGTACAAAAATATGCCGTGCCTGGCTTTGGCCACTCAGCCACGGTTTGCTGATCCCTGAGTTAGAGTTTGCAAAGGCCTTTTGCCCTTTATTTTTTCTTCTTGTGGTGCCTCTCGGGGTGGGGGGCGGTGGTTCTGAGTCTTCCCATTTTACAGATGTGAAAGCTGACTCCCAGCAAGGATAAACCTGAGGTCACACAGCTAAGAAGTGGCTGTCTAGCTCAATGACATTGGGCAAGTTGCCCCACATTTCTGCATTTTCATCTGCATGAAAGGAATAATCATCACACCTGCCCAATGTGACAGTGAGCATTGAATAAATCAGCACCAAAGGACATAGCCCAGTGCCAGGCTTAGGGTTTTGTCCTCTGTCAAAGGTCACAAATGCCTTTCTGTCTGGCCTTCCTCTTTCCTTCTGTAAACTTGTATTAAATACCTGCTTTGGTCCAATTACTGTAAAATAGTCAATAACATTCAGCTGTATCTAAGGGTTACAAATGAGTGTGCCTCTGATCGCCTTACAGGAGCCACTAAGTTGAAAAGTAGGAACCCTTCTCTCTCCTCTAGACTTCCTCTTCCTTGTCCAGTCCAGGCTGGGAACTCATTTGGGTTCCTTCAGGCCTCCCCACATCCCTGCCCCATGAAGGAGTTCTTACTCTTCCCCCAGCCTGGATGTCTCAGTCAAAAGGTGAGGCTGAGTGCCCTTCCCTCCTGGAGTTGTGGGGAGGATGAATGAGTTCCAGCCTCTAGAGGAGCCTTAAGCTCCGTGGCACAAGGGAAGGAGAAGGGGGCAGTAACTACCAAGCGTTAGTGTCTGGAGGCCCACATCCCCACCTTGGTCCTGTATAGACCCGGCTCTCAGGTGAGTACTCAGGATGGCGGCCGCTGGTCTTTCTGACTTTGAGACACACTAATCCAAGCCCTGGGGTCCAACTCGAAGTTCTGTCTGATTTCCCAGGTACCCTAGCTGCTCTGGGGCCTGTCTTATCTGTGCGTAGTCACTCCATGTTCTCAGGGGAAACGGCAGCTTTCACATCTTCACACCTGCCGAGTGGAGGCTTTGAAGTCAGGTAATTAGGTGACAGGGGTGCAGCCAGGAGCCGGCAAGGCTGAATACTCCCTGAGCCATTTTAATTTTCAGCGCTAGAGGCAGAAGTATGAGATAGCGTCCACGCATGCTGTCTCTGTTCTAGAAGTAATGAGCAGAGGCTCAGACCCTGCCAAGGGTTGGGGGAGGGACGGGGACCTGGGGGAGAGAGGTGGGTCCCAGAAGCAGAGGCTTTAAGGCAGCCAGAACTGAGCTGGAGTCCCACCTGCATTGCCACTCTCTGTGTGACCTTGAGCAGGGGACTGTCATCCCAGGGCTCAGTTTCCTTACCTGCAAAGTGGGTGTGATATTAGCACCCCCTGCCACAGGGCGGTTGGAAGGAACGGGTAAAATGTCCTTGCCCAAGATGACAATGTTTTATCAAAAGTCCTCCTCACTCCACCTTGTGCAGATATAGCTCCTGGAACTCTAAGAGGCAGGATTCAAACCAAGCCGTGGTTGGAAGGAACAACTGATCTTTCTAATTTGCCTCAGCCCTTAGAAAAACTGCGCGAAAGGTGAAAACAGAGTCTGTAACAGCTGCAGAGTTCTGGGTTGCTTCAGGAACTTTGACGTTGTACTTGCATGATGGCAGTGGAGTTTAGTGCTCCCTCTAGTATGTAATTAGGAGCATGCATTACTGATATCACCAGCTGAAGTTTGACCTTACTCTTCCATGAATGAAATTCTGTGTTTTTTGCATTAATTATAGTGAGGATGGATGGCTGTTTATATGTGTTTTCAAAGGTTGGCAGGATTTTGAGTGGAAGGGTTGGATGAAGGACAGAAAAGGGTAACACACGGACCCCATTGTCAAGGAGTTTAGGGGAAGACGCACCTATAGAGAAATGAATTTTGGTGAAACTGAAGTACATGCATGAGAGCAGCAACAGGTGAAATTCCAGAGGGCAGCGCCGAGAGTGGGGAGGGAGCTTCTTAGAAAAAATGGGCAGAAATGTGTGTTCATTTACTTGACTAATGTTTATTGAGCACGTACTATGCACCGGGCACTGTTCTAGGCACAGAGGAAATAACAGTGAATGAAACAGACAAAATCCCTGCCCTCATGGAGCTTACATGCTGGTGAGAGATGGAGATGGGGAAGGCCAGACAGTAAACAAAGTAAATTAGTAAAATAGGTCATCTGTTCAGATGATGCTCACGTGCTGAGGAGAAGAGCAAAGAAGAGAAGGGAGATAGGAAGAGTCAGGGAAGGGGCTCCAATTTTCATTAAAGTGCTCAGAGGAGGTCTTATACCTGAGTGGGAACTTTGGGAAAAAAGTGGTATGTGATGTGGGTGATTTCCTGTTTTCCTAAAGCATTTCCAGAGGCTTGGGTCTGAACCTATCCCAAAGGCAATGGTTCTTTCTCGCCCGCCCCCCCTTTTTTTAAACCTAGAGCAATTCTGGTTGTGTTATTGCCAGAAACGCCCTGGCTTAGACCCATTGCTACTCCAAGTGTGGACCCTGGTCCTGCAGCATCAGCATCAGCTGGGAGCTGAGGCCCCACCCCAGACCTGCCGCACCCAAATCTGCATTTTAAGATTGTCCTGGTGATTCCTGTGCACATTAAGTTTGAGAAGCACTACTCTCGTGAGCTCCAAATTCCCTTGTGGAGCTGATCTTATTTTTCTAGATTATGGGTCTCAAAACTCGCGTGTGTATCAAAATCCCCTGGAAGGTTTATTAAAACATAGCTTCCTGGACCTATGCCCTGGAGTCTCCAATTCAGCGGGTCTGAGGTGGGTCCCCAGAATTTGCATCTCTAACAAGTTCCCAGGTGATGCTGTTGCTTCTGGTCTTGGGACCACAATTTGAGAACCACCGCTCTCTATGAAAGCAGGAGTTTGACAAAATCCAATTTTATTTTCCAACCTGACATTTCTTTTTTCTGAAGGTTGGTCCATCTTTGCTGATTATTTTTCAGTCTCTTCTGCTGTTAACATCCCTTGGCCTCACTCTATAGACATGAGTCTTGTTCATCCTGGTTTCTCCAGTAAATTCATCCAGTAAATATTTATGTGCTGAGTCAAAATGCTAAGGTATGATTAGGAACCCAGGCTGTAGGTCAGACACACACACCTATATTTGAATCCTGACTCTGCCACTAACTGTGTAATCACTTCTGAGGCTCAATTTCTTCCTCTATAGAAAGAAGAAAATAATATCTACCTTACTAGATTGTTTAAAAAAAAAAACAACTGAGATAAATAAGGGAAAATGCTTAGCCTGGTACCTGACCCATTATAAGAGCTTAATAAATGAAAGCTAATACTATAATTAGCGTTATGAATTAATTTTGGGGTACCCCTCCACCCCGGAAGCCAGGATACTTCCAAATATCTAACCCTTTGCCTCCTGCTTTGGTTCAATGCCCACTTCCTCCAGAATTATCATCAGCTGTCTTGTCGGCATTCTGAATAGAGAGATTAATGAACTAATAGGAAATTATGCTCAGAAAGCAATTTGCAGTTATCTAAAATGAGGCATTTTCATCTAATAGGTTCATGAGCACGGAATGGAGTTTAGTTCTAAGTGGTCGGCTGTCAGCACAATCTACTACTGTCTGATAGCTGAGGATTCAGCTGGCTGAAGTTTGCTTTTGCAGTGAGATGCTGATGCGTTTCCCCGGTTCAGTCATGCCTTATCTGCATCCTTCCCCCTTCTCAGAGTCCTTCTACAGAAGGACCTTTCTGCAGAGCCGAGGTCTGTCTCCTTGGAAACCTCTCCACCTCTATCTGCATCTCTGGCAGGAAAACTGGCAGCAGTGGTGATTTGGGTGGCTTGTGTTCTAGAAGATAAGAGTTTGAACCAAGGTGGTTTTTTGTTTTGTTTTGTTTCCTGCACAGGCTGGAGAGTAGAAGGGAGGGGACATCCAAAACCACCAATGGAGAAGTAGCCCAGACTCTACGGATAGGGCTTAGAAATCTGCATTTTACCCAAACTCTCAGATAATTCCTATTTGCACATACGCATGGGTGTTCTGGGCTGAGGAAATAGCACGGGCAAAGGCTTGGATCAGGGCTAAGAAGGGTTTGAGCATGTTTTGCAGGCGGGGCCCGGGGTCGAGAGGAGACTGTCTGTGCTGTGCAGCCGTGGCACTGGCCTTACTGCTGGGCCTCCTGCTGATGCTTGTTGAGGCTCCAGGCTGCAGGGGGGCACCGCTCACCACGCATCCAGCCGCAGTCCGGCGGAAGCAGGCTTGGGCTCTGGAGCTCTCGTCACGCTGGGCCAGCTTGCCAGCCAGGATGAGGCCTGGTGCGGGGAGGAGAATGTGGTGTCAGGATGGCCTTTCCTCTGGGTGGTGGAGTGGAGGGCAGAAGCCCGGAGTCTGATGTTCTCTGAGTCACCTGCTCTCAGGGCCTGAGACGGGAAGGGTTTGGGTATCAGAATACCTTGCATGTGTTTAAGACTCGTTTTCCTCTAGGACCGCAGAGCACTCACAGGAGTGTTTTGAAGACAAGGTGATAAAATCAGTGGCTGCTGAGCGCAGCCCTGGCTCACCCACGTGTGTCTCGATGTCCTGCTCACAGTGCCAGTGACCTCACTTAGGGACGCTGACGCTGACACCTGAGACCTTCTCTGGAGGCTTGCATTGGGGGATTGCAGCTCCTCCCCCGCGTGGCTCAGAGCCAGGGCCTAACTGGTGCCAGTGTGCAAAAGGCCAGCTTCCTCGCCTCAAGGCAGACAGACTCTATGGTACAGTTCACACTCCAGAGTCCCCTGTGGGATCAGGCTGAGACTGTAGTCGCCTGCAGCCACATCCTTGCTTAGCTTCTCCCCCATTTCCTATCCTGCTGAGGAACAGCCTGGAGAACTGCCTCCATAAATCACCCGCCTCAGGATCTGCTTCTAGGGAACTCAACTTAGGACAGTAAAGCAACAGCAAGATCCAGACGCTGGAGCTAGAGAGAGCAGGTCCTGGCTCTGCCACTTCCTAGCTGTGTGACTCTGGGAGAGTTTCTAAACCTCTCTGATGTAAAATGAGGCTAGTAAGTGCATTTGATGTGATAAGACATGTGAGTGCCCCAGTCACCTTAGTGATTTGGGGATTCCTTCAAATCAGAATCTTTAAGTTGTTCAGCACTTATTTCATTGCAGAAGTGGATTCTCTATTAATACAAAGTATGAAAAGAAACAGACTCACCAAATCACCTCTATGGGTTTAAGCAAGGTCAAAGTTCTGGAGAAGTTAGCCCATTTCCTACTTTTCTGTAGTTCTTGTTCTCCATTTTTCTTTGGGGATTTTCAGAACCAGCCAACTTCTTGGGAAACATGTTAAAGGGTTTATATCAGGGTTTCTCAACCTTGGCACTATTGACATTCACTTGGATTTCACATACTCTTTGGTTCCCTTCTTGCCCTGTGTGTCCTTCTAGCCCGTGTCCTTACATCAAAATACAATGTTTTATCTGAAATTGTCCTGTGTTTGCAAAATGACTTCAGCCACAGGTGACAAGGAGATAAAAGCGTGAAGTAAGCCATGGTTGGTTTGAGCCACTGGGTGCCCTAATTTTCCCAGCTCTTGAAAAGCGGGGGAAATGACGAGCTGGTGTTGCAGCTGCCGCGAAGTTCCTGGAGGCTTCAGGAATTTGTGCAACGGGCAGGATATTGGCAGGATACAATTATGAGCATGCATCTCAGAGATCACCAGCTTGAAGCCCAGACTTATTTTTCCATTAATAGAAACACTTCAGTTTTTGCAGTAATCGTCATGGGAATTAATGGTCCCTTATATACGTTTTTATCTATTATAGTTGGGTCCAGTTACAGTGGTACGTGAGGGAGGATTATAATTCTCTTGAGGCTGAGGTGGGGATTGGATATGAGGATGATGGTGATGCTGATCCCATGTATTGAGGGCTTACTGAGGGCCAGACATTTTGCTAAGTACTTTACATGCACAAGCTCATTTAATTCTTACAACAACCAGGGAAGGTAGGGCCTATTATTATCCCCATTTTACAGATGAGAAAACAGAGGCCTTCAGGAGTAAATAGTTGGCCCAGAGTCTCACAGCGGGTGGATCCACTCCTCAAACCCACTGGTCCCTCTGATTCAAGGTCCCAGAGCCTTAACCACTTTGCATGGGCAAAGGACCAGCCACACAGTTGCCAGCCCCCACTCTGCTTCTCCTTGAACCAGACAAGCAGAACGGAAGACGAGCATCTGGTCTCAACCTGACCCTGGACCAGAGCTGTCAGTCTTTTCCTCCCCCGCCTGCTACCCTCTCCCATCATCCCTTCTTTAATTGAAAGATGACAAATGGGTCTCTGTGATGAACACCCCCAGGTGCTGGGAACCCAGCGGACCCTGTGGTCATGCTCTCCTCTCTCGGGGAAGCTGAGGGGGTCAGGGAAGGCATCACCAACAGGTAATACATCTACAGCTTCCTTACAGTATCCTCTTGTGGAGAGACCTGTGCCGGGGTTTTCCTGATTATTTTTCATTATGTTGCTGGAGCGTTCAGTCTTATTTCTATGTTAATACTCCCCATCTCCCTTACTCATTTCTGCTGTTGCCTTTTTCTTTCTAACCCAGTTGTAGGCCAAAGAGCTCAACCCCACTGAGCTGTCGGCAGTGAGGGAAGGGGTGTTTTTTGAGATTCTTCACTGAGGGCATATGGAGACATTTCTAGAAGCACGGGCTCAACTGAGAGACCCCAGGGGCATCAAAACTGCTCGGTTGGGGCACTCATTCAGACAAGCCCACTGCGAAGGGGGTAATGATTTTGTTTAGTGATTTTGCAAGAAGGCTTAAGGAGCACTTAATGCAGTGTTGTGGGAAAAGGCGCACAGAGGCAGGGAGCGGGAAGGATAACCTGAGAGGGGAACTTGCTGCCCTGTGATTGTATCTGCTGCCAGAGGGGGGTCTTTCCAAGATGCTTATCCAGCCTTCACCTCCCTGTTTAAAACCCTTCCTTACTTCCCCCTGGCTCTCAGGATAAAATGCAGTCTCCCGAGGAGACCCTGCACTATCCTTGTTTACCTCTCCTTCCTCCCTCCTCACCACTTCCCTCCTTATGCCTGGAGCTCCAGCTTCTCTGAGCCATCAGCAGGAGACGTGCCCACCCACTGAGGATTCTTTGCACCCTAGTGCTTTAGCCTAGATCTTCCTTGCACAACTCTGCTAGCTCCCCAGGCTCAGCTCAGTTATCACTTTCTCCAGGAAGCCCTCCCTGACTCCCCTCAGTTCCAAGTACCATACCCCGCCCTTCACGATCATTCCATATAATATACTACATTGTGTTTGTCTATTTACCTGCGTGTCTCTCCGACCAGACTTTAAACTATTTGAGGGTAGGGCTGTGTCTGCTTTGTTCACTGTTTATACATCCAGGACGAGCACCATGCCTGACACATAGCAAGTACTCAGGAAATACTAGCTGGTGGAATACATCTCAAAAGAAGCCTCTGGAGGGAAAGTGGTTCTTCCGAACCCAAGACTCTGGAAACCTGGTTCCAATCCAAATGGGATCATTTCTAGGAGGCAATTTTTTAATATGATTTTTATTTTTCAATTTGTTAATGTGGTGTATCACATTGATTGATTTGCATATATTGAAGAATCCTTGCATTCCTGGGATAAACCCCACTTGGTCATGATGTATGATCCTTTTCATGTGCTGTTGGATTCTGTTTGCTAGTATTTTGTTGAGGATTTTTGCATCTATGTTCATCAGTGATATTGGCCTGTAGTTTTCTTTCTTTGTGACGTCTTTGTCTGGTTTTGGTATCAGGGTGATGGTGGCCTCGTAGAATGAGTTTGGGAGTGTTCCTCCCTCTGCTATATTTTGGAAGAGTTTGAGAAGGATAGGTGTTAGCTCTTCTCTAAATGTTTGATAGAATTCACCTCTGAAGCCATCCGGTCCTGGGCTTTTGCTTGTTGGAAGATTTTTAACCACAGTTTCAATTTCAGTGCTTGTGATTGGTCTGTTCATATTTTCTATTTCTCCCTGGTTCAGTCTCGGCAGGTTGTGCCTTTCTAAGAATTTGTCCATTTCTTCCAGGTTGTCCATTTTATTGGCATACAGTTGCTTGTAGTAATCTCTCATGATCTTTTGTATTTCTGCAGTGTCAGTTGTTACTTCTCCTTTATCATTTCTAATTCTATTGATCTGAGTCTTCTCCCTTTTTGTCTTTATGAGTCTGGCTAATCGTTTATCAATTTTGTTTATCTTCTCAAAGAACAAGCTTTTAGTTTTATTGCTCTTTGCTATTGTTTCCTTCATTTCTTTTTCATTTATTTCTGATCTGATCTTTATGATTTCTTTCCTTCTGCTAAATTTGGGGTTTTTTTGTTCTTCTTTCTCTAATTGCTTTAGGTGTAAGGTTAGATTGTTTATTTGAGATGTTTCTTATTTCTTAAGGTAGGATTGTATTGCTATAAACTTCCCTCTTAGAACTGCTTTTGCTGCATCCATAGGTTTTGGGTCATCATGTTTTCATTGTCATTTGTTTCTAGGTATTTTTTGATTTCCTCTTTGATTTCTTCAGTGACCTCTTGGTTATTAAGTAGTGTATTGTTTAGCCTCCATGTGTTTGTATTTTTTACAGATTTTTTTCCTGTAATTGATATCTAGTCTCATAGCATTGTGGTTGGAAAAGATACTTGATATGATTTCAATTTTCCTAAATTTACCAAGGCTTGGTTTGTGACCCAAGATATGATCTATTCTGGAGAATGTTCCATGACCACTTGAGAAGAAAGTGTATTCTGTTGTTTTTGGATGGAATGTCCTATAAGTATTAATTAAGTCCATCTTGTTTAATGTGTCATTTAAAGCTTGTGTTTCCGTATTTATTTTCATTTTGGATGATCTGTCCATTGGTGAAAGTGAGGTGTTAAAAGTCCCCTACTATGAATGTGTTACTTTCGATTTCCCCTTTTATGGCTGTTAGTATTTGCCTTATGTATTGATGTGCTCCTATGTTGGGTGCATAAATATTTACAATTGTTATATCTTCTTCTTGGATCGATCCCTTGATCATTATGTAGTGTCCTTCTTTGTCTCTTCTAATAGTCTTTATTTTAAAGTCTATTTTGTCTGATATGAGAATTGCTACTCCAGCTGTTTTTCGATTTCCATTTGCATGGAATATGTTTTTCCATCCCCTCACTTTCAGTCTGTATGTGTCCCTAGGTCTGAAGTGGGTCTCTTGTAGACAGCATATATACGGGTCTTGTTTTTGTATCCATTCAGCCAGTCTATGTCTTTTGGTTGGAGCATTTAATCCATTTACATTTAAGGTAATTATCAATATGTATGTTCTTATTAGGAGGCAACTTCGAGGTGATGGGACGAGTGGAAAGATGTTCATGTTTGAAAGGACAAGAGATGGCTTTATATACCCATCTAGGTAGTAAACTCCTTTCTAGATGATTCTAAGAAAGATTGTTAAAGAAAGAATTCTTGTCTTATTTTATTATACACCCCCAGTGCCTCTCACAGCACCTGACATGAGGAGGAAGGTGATGATGTTTTTTGCGTGCGTGAATGAATGGTTATCCTGACTCTGCCATTTACTATCTGTATGATTGGGCTGCTTCCTGAGCCTCAGTCTTTTTGACTTTAAAACGGGCATGGGTGCAGCATTATCCATTGCTCACGGGATTGTTCTTCAGAGTTGTACAGGGTTATGTAAGAGCGCCTGGCCCCAAATTGGTGTTTGCTTAACGTTTCCTCAATTGGATATCGGGGGCCAGGTTTTTAAAACATCCCATTTGCACTCCGGAAGGAAAGGCGGTGCCTTCTCAGGTGGGTTGCAACGTGAGCTGGTGTGAGATGAGAGAAAGGACCAGGGATTTGGGCTGCTTGGAGCAAACTTTTCATAAACTGGTTAGAATCCCCCATGAACCAGTTGAAATGAATGTGACTGTGTTCACCAGCAAGAGTCTTGGGGGCCCCTCCTCCAGGAAGGCCACCCTTCTTGATTCCAGCCTCACACCGGTCTCCGGGCTTGCGTCTGCTCCATGGGGCTGCTG
Organism: Pseudorca crassidens; assembly: GCF_039906515.1. Classification (NCBI taxonomy): domain Eukaryota; kingdom Metazoa; phylum Chordata; class Mammalia; order Artiodactyla; family Delphinidae; genus Pseudorca; species Pseudorca crassidens. Next base: position 80,565,442 of record NC_090307.1, on the reverse strand, counting down.
GGGGGCCAGGACGAATCCATTAAGAAAATGGCAGAGCTGCTCATAAAAGGGGCCGTTTGTCCCCGCGGTTCCCGGGCAAGATCCATGGAAGTCCAGTTTGCCTGTGGTCAGACCCCTGTCCCCCACCTCCCCGTCGGGGAGGAAGGAGGGCAGAAGGAAGGGAATGCTGAAGGGGACGTGTTTGCACTTCACACTCTGCAAGGGATACAATTTATAAGAAATAGAAATCGTTTTAAAAAATTGATGGAGACTATTAAGGGCCCCACACGAGGGACATTCGAAGGGCTTTCCCTGCTGCTGGGCTTGCCTTCCTTTTTCTTTCTCTCCTCCTCTCTCCCTCCACCTCTCCAATATCTGTTCAGCATGTATCATGCACCAGCATGAAGTTGCAGAGTACCTGCAACTTCAAGTGCTTGTCCTGGGCACCTTACTTCTGTCGTATCACTAATCTCCTCTGCCACCCTATGAGACAGATGCTATGATTGTCCCCACTTTTTTTTTTTTTTTTGCGGTACACGGGCCTCCCACTGCCGTGGCCTCTCCCGCTGTGGAGCACAGGCTCCGGACGCACAGGCCCAGTGGCCATGGCCCACGGGCCCAGCCGCTCCGTGGCATGTGGGATCCTCCCGGACCGGGGCACGAACCCGCGTCCCCTGCATCAGCAGGCGGACTCTCAACCACTGCACCACCAGGGAAGCCCCCCACTTTTTTTTTTATACCTCTTTATTGGTTCACAATGTTGTGTTACTTTCTGCCATACAACAAAGTGAATCAGCTATATGCACACATATATCCCCATATCCCCTCCCTCTTGTGTCTCCCTCCCACCCTCCCTATCCCACCCCTCCAGGTCGTCACAAAGCACCGAGCTGATCTCTCACGCTATGCAGCAGCTTCCCACCAGCCATCCGTTTTACATTTGGTAGTGTATGTATGTGCATGCCACTCTCTCACTACGTCCCAGCCTCCCCTTCCCCCCCGTGACCTCAAGTCCATTCTCAACGTCTGCATCTTTATTCCTGCCCTACCACTAGGTTCATCAGTACCATTTTTCTAGATTCCATATATTATATGTGTTAGCATACGGTATTTCTTTTTCTCTTTCTGACTTACTTCACTCTGTATGACAGACTCTAGGTCCATCCACCTCACTACAAATAACTCAGTTTCGTTACTTTTTTATGGCTGAGTAATATTCCATTGTATATATGTGCCACATCTTCTTTATCCATTCGCCTGTCGATAGACATTTAGGTTGTCCCCACTTTACAGATGAGGAAACTGAGGCTCAGAGTGAGTCAGTGACTTCCCCAGCTTGTCACAGCCAGGAAGTGGTGTCAGGCTTTGAACTCAGATTTCTTCTGTATATTATCCTGATACCACTTCCTTTTATTTATTTATTTTTTGGTGGGGGTGTGGAGCGGGGAGGAGCCTGCCTTCTGGAAGGTTTAGGCATCCAGACACCTCTCATCTGGGAAGTAGAATGTATCCTTCTTCTACTGTGGTCCTTGAGCCGTGGCGTGCACTTGCTGAAAACTCACATTCCCAGCACTTCCTGAGTCGGAACCCGAGAGGGTATGCCTTGGGAATCTGATTCTGAAGCAGGTGGTTTACCGATAAATTGCGTGCTAGTAGCTCTTTTCTTTCATGGGCAGTGAAAAGGAAAAGTCTAACTGGGGTGGAATCATGCGTGTTTCCTGCTGGAAAAATGATTCTTTGTAAGTGGGACACACACAAGTCTGGCCTCAGTCCCTGTACCGCCTCCCCTCCAGGGTCTGGGTGACTTCAGCTCTAAGCTAATCCTGCTGGCTGGATCAGCAGGTCCTGGATGTGTGGGTTCCAGTTCTAGTTCTAGACATGTGAACCTCTGTGCCAAGTTTGTGTCCGGGCATCGGAGAGCGCTCTGTTGGGGTGTCTGCAAGGGCAGTGGCTGTGCTCCAGAGCCTGGCACTGCCCTCTGAAGCCCTGGCTGGGAGGATGAGAGTTCCATCGCCCACCCTTCAGCCAGAGTGCAGGAGGGCTGCTCCCTTACTGTGAGAGACAGAGAGGAAAAGGCCAGGGGGAGGCAGGAGACGGCTGAGGTCACTGGTGGTCTCGGCTGCCTTGTCCTGATACGGATGTGGTCCGAAGGTGACGTTCAGCTGCTTGCCCTCACTCTGCGGTGCTGCCCACAATTGGGAACGGGCTGCTTCACACTGCTCGTCAGCTTCCAGCTGGGATTGTTCAAGGAGACTCCTAGGTGGGGCTGGCAGAAAGGAGCAGTCTCTTTCTGGAAGCTTCCTGGCGGAATTGAGCTAGTTCAAGCAGGAAAGAGTGCACACGCTTCTTGGTTCAGCTATCACTTGGCGTCAGCAGTCTCCCCAACCAGGGCTTCCCAAACGTCCGTCTGACCGAGTCACAGTCATCCAATTCCTCCAGAGGCTTCCCGGTGTTTGTAGAATCAAATACAGACTCCTTGCTGGGGCCCCGGGGTCCTGCCCACCTCCCCTTCCTCAAGTCTTCCCTCCACTCTGGTTCTCTTCACTTCAGCCTCATCAGCCTTTAACTTCTGACCCCTGAACCCACGAGGCTTGATTTTGCCCCCCAACCTTTGTGCCACTGGAGCCCTTCCCCCTCCCACTCCTGTCAATCTCCATCCCATTTCCCTGTATTATTTTGTTCACCATCTTACCACACAGGCGATTATCTGATACTTGTTTATGTGTTTATTAACCCTCCCCATAAACATAGTGGCTTCATCTGGGTGATCATTGTGTCCCCAGGACCTGGGGTCCAGTAGACCCAGTTTAAGTGTATGTAGAATGAATTAAAGGCTAATTTCACACTCAGCAGGTCTTCCCTTCTCTATAGGTCTGAGTCTGGGGGCCTTAGAAAAGAAAAAGACAAAGCCAGTTTGCAGTAACGTGGGATTTTTATTGCCTTGTGAAGTCAGGCAACTGTAGGGGGAAGAGCAAGGTGACAGGCTCAAAAAAAGGGACATTTTGACTCAGCTGCTTATAGACCACAGGAACCTTCCCCTTTACTCACCTCCACCCCCAAGATGTAAAGCAAGAAGAATGGAGGCTTTGGAGGCATCTAACAGAGCTAGAGCTGGACTTGGGACCTCTTACTGACTAGTCGACCTTGGGCAAGTTATCCAAATTTGCTGAGCCTCAGTTTCTTATTCTGTAAAATGGGGATAACAAAAGTTCCTCCTTTTTAGGGCTGTTACAAGGATTAAGTAAATCGTGTAAAGCACTGAGAGCATTGCCTGGTACATTGGAAGCACTGCATAAGTGTTAGCTCTTGTTTTTTTCAGAGTCACATGGTCTTCATGACGTTTGTGACCAAGGGTACCTCCTAATGTTTCCAGCCCTCTTAGACTTCGGGTGCCAAGAGCTGTCACCTCTTTTTTGAAGATTCCACATTGTCTCAGCCAACTTTTCCCAGCCTAACTCAGCCATTCACTCACCACCCTGTCTTGATTTTGTCCTGTTCATATAGCATCCCTACATTTATTCATGGACCATTTGTAGCCTTTTTCACTTAAAGCAAATTTATTTACAGGTGAAGATGGATCTTATAATCATGAATGGAGAATCAACATCACTTGCCATTAAAATAAGGGGACCAGAAATAAATAGACATCCAAGTGGAAAAATAAATTTATTCAATTCCCTGTGAATACTGCTGCCTGTCCAGATCTGGGGTTAGCACGTGGCAGAGAGACGTAAAGACGTCTTAGCACAAGAAACCCCCCTGGTGCAGTCAGCGTGAAGGAGAATTGAGATGGACTAACGTTCTCACTATGCGATTGTTTCATGCTGCCCACATCCCTCCTGGCTTCCCCCCTGCACCCCTGGGAGCCCCAGATCTAAGTTTTCCATATCATAGAGGAATTCAGGGCCCTGTTAGGGCCATAAAAGACTGAACACAAGGAAAATTGGGGAAATGTGCACAGACATTCCAAAGCCATCAACTAGACCAGTGGTTCTCATGCCTCAGCACCTACCGTCAGACGCATCTGGAGGGCTTGGTAAAGCAGGCCACTGCATCTCAGCTCCAGAGTCTCTGATCCATCACATCTGGGCTGGAGCCCTGGAAGTTGCATTTCTGGAAAGTTCTCACCTGGTGCTTCTGCTGCTAGTCTGGAGACTCCACTTTGAGAACCACTGAACTAGACTAACTGAGTCAATGTCAAGTCCATGTCTGGGCGTCCAAACCATTCCATTAAAGATATCTGTCAAATCCCTAGAGGGGAAGAGAGTGGAGGACACATCTAAAGGTCCCACTTCTCTGTGTAGAGTACTTTGATAATAAACCCCTAAGCAGGCTGAGGGTAGCCTTCTGGCAAAGATGTTGGCCATTGGAAGTTAAGCTGGTGCACACAGAAATAGTAAGGAAATCCAAAAGGATATGCATGGAGCACTGACAGCACCTGCTGCAGTGTGTATCCACCCTGCAGATGTAAAATTCCAAAAGAAAAGGATAGAGCAAGGTCACAGTACCCTTTTGAAGTCTGACAACGGTATGGGGACGAGCAAGGTGACATCTTGGATTTGTCTCAAAGGAAGACATTTTGACTCTAAACTCTTAAACTTAATACCTCTAAAACTTAATACCTGTTACTGATCTCATCCTAATTGGAAGCCTTGGTTGGCTGTCTCCTATAGCATGAGCCTTTAAGAAAAAATGATGCCACCTCTGGCACCACTGACCCAGGGTTTCTGCCAGGACAAGTCAGTTAATCTCAGTTTTTCCATCTGTAAAATGGGAAGAATAATAATACCTATTTCATGACGGTGTTATAAAGATCTAATGATATAGCGTCTATAGAATGTTAGTGCAGTGCCTGGCAAATGAGTCTTCGAGTAAGTTGGTGATGATTATTAGGACTGAAGGATGACGATGATGATGATGAACATAGACTGATAGATAACAATGTCTTTCAAAGCATGAAGTCCAAGTGGGCACTGTTGGTGAGACAGTTGCTACCAACTCTTGGACGACCCAGGACTGACCCGTGAGTGTGGGATGGCAGCAAACTCTCTCCAGAGTTAAGTTCCTAGGTTCCAAGGGTATGCCTTTGCAGTAGCTGCCCTATCTCGTCTCATGTCTTGGTATCCACAGTGCCCAGAACTTTCTGAACCATTGGTGTGTCCCATCCACCCATCCATCTACCCAACCATACATCCACCCACCCATCCATCTACCCATCCATCCACCCATCCATCCATCCACCAGTCCATCTAAACATCCATCCATTCATCCATCTATCCGTCCATCCATCCTTCTCGCTCTTTCTCTCTCTCAGGTTAAAGTGCCACAACAAATGCACCAAAGAAGCCCCACCCTGTCATCTCCTGATCATCCAGCGAGGAGGTAAGTATTTAACACTTTCTGCCCTGGGGTTGGGGCGGGGGGGCACCTGCAGGCCTTCTGAGATAGCGGTCCCATCCAGCTCACCTCTGGATACCCCTTGACCCTTGATCCTTGCCTGTCTCATTTCTTTCCCTCTGACACCCTTCCTCCCGACGTCTGTCTCTTTAATCCACCTCCCATGCCTGTTCTCCCTATTCTTTGTCCCCATTCTGGTCTCTCTGATCCTTTAGCCCCCAGATTCATCGACCCCTCCCTAAGTCTTTTTGTCTCATTCGTGTCCTCTTTCCTAATTTTTACTCTCCTCTCTTTCCCCCAATCCCATTCCTTTCCCTTCCCACTTGAAAAGAGTCCTAGCTGAGTGTTTTTCTGTTATGTGCTCTTCAGACTCGGTCATTTGGCCCTGCAGAAGTAGGCATAGGGAGGGGGCTTGCTCGGGCCTGTTGGTTTGGGCCATCTGTATTCCATCTCCTGGGGCCCCGGGAGTGTCTGGGCCAACCTGTCTAGGCAGGGAGCCAGCTGCTACCTCTGGGAAGCCACTACCAGCCTCCTACCAGGCAAGAGCAAGACCAGTTTAATGAGAAGGAAAGGCTTTTCCCTGTCTGCTAGGGATTCAGTTGGAGGCCTCGCATTCCAGCTTTCAAAATAGTTCCCCCAGTTCTTGGCCTGTGGGGTAGTTATTCCCAGACTCCATTATCCACACTGCACTTCATCCACCGGAGGATCCTGTAGGCCTGTGCTGTTCAATACAGTAGCTACCAGCCATATCTGGCTATTTAAATTTAGATGTATTACAATGAAATAAAAATTAAAACGTAGTTACTCTGTCACACCAGCCACATTTCAGGGGCTCCATACTGGAGAGTACAGATACAGAACACATTCATCATTGCAGAAAGTTCTACTGGACGTCACTAGTGCAGACGCTTGCTCTTGCAGTGGTGGTATGTGGGCCAGCGGCAACACGGGAATCGCCCGGGAGCTTGTTAGAAATGCACAACTTCTGGCCTCACTCCAGATCGTGCATTTTAAACAGCTTCTACTGGCAACTTCTCTACGCTTTAAAGAAGCACTGCTCTAGAGGAGAAGCTGCAAACTCAGATGCCTGCCACGTACCCTAAATGAGAGCCGCTGGCCAGGCGGGGCCGTGCAAAGTGGAGAGAGAGCCAGGCGCCGTCCAGAGAGGATGGCCACTCCAGCAGTGTGGACCTGCATCGTACCGTTTCTCATGTTTCAAAGAAAAGCCCCAATAGTTTCGTGTGCCGTATACTTACTTTTAAATGTTAACAACTTGTTAAGATTGTTAAAATTCTTGCTGGCGTCCTCCCTGCCACCCCCCACCTATAGGTTGGATGGAGGCCTAGTGCCAACTTTGGGGAATACAACTCGCTAATCCTCGTCCTCCGCCACCCCTCCCAGCCCTTCCGGCCTCGGGTCAGTGTAGGCTCAGGGGACTCTACCCTGGTCTTGAATGAACCCAAGGGAAACTTAAAGAAGGAGGTAGATTGCTGTCAAAAAGTGCTGGCACGTCTTCCAGAGCCAACGGGCCATCGGTTTTCGATGATCTTTGCATCGCTTTCCTCCACGAGGAGAGAAGATTGCAAGAGAAGGAAAAGTCTTCAGCTCCTTTCTCTTGCCCCTTCCCACCTCATATCCTTAATTAAGAACCATCTGTTCCTTGAACAACTGTATACACGCCGTGAGGCTATTTTAAACCTGAATTCTCACCACTCCTGAGCCCTTGTCTTGGGTCAACCTTGTCGAGGAAATCGCCTCCCACCGGACTCCCCTCCACTGTGGTCTCTGCTGGAGCCCGACTCCCGCATGGAGACCAGGACCAGCCTGCTGGGAAGCGACCCACTCTCAGACATTGACATCGGAAGAAGGGCTCCCTCCCACCCACCTTCAGGATGCCCCCTTTACTCAAAGGCGGCAGGCCCCTGTACACACGAAGCAAACGGAACTTGCCAGAGGTCCACCAGCTTCTTGTTCTACCCACCCCCCTTTGGTAGGAAGTTGAAAATATAGTTGGTTTCCATGGTGATGGGAGCCCAGGCTTAAGAGAGAAATTAAACCCCTGGGTCAGTCCAAAGCTTTAACTTTTCCACGAACACCCCCAGCCCCACAATAAAAAACAGCTAACAAGTAACATTACCAGGCATCACATTTGAATGCAAGCTTCTTGCTCTGCCCCTCCCAGTGGTCCCTGTAAATAGTAAGTAACAGGGAGAGGGGCTCAGGTGATGTGGTTTGGATCAGGACACATTTATTTAGCATCGCCTGTGTGCCCAGCTTTGTGCCTTTAGGGATGATGCAAAGGGGAAGCTGGGAAGCTGAGACTTTCCTTCAGGGATCCATGGTGACCTTGTTTAGCACAGATGTATTTTGACCTGCTACAGACTGCTCGGGCCTGAGAAATCCCACAGGTGGCCCAAGATGATCCTCACACCCAGCTTAGATGCGGGAGGGACAGATGGCCACAATGAGCTTGTTGACTGATGACAGCCCCTGAGAAATCAGGAGCCGCTTGTCTTTCAAAGGAGGTTTAATTCTGAAATGAACGCCAATGTGAAACAATTGTGGTATTGGAGAAAAAAACTCCGATAGCTTCAGTTTCATTGTAATAATTTTTCATCGTCAAAAGCCATATATCGACAACACAAACATTTTAGAAACCACAGAGAACACAGATAGTGGGAAAAGTGTCCCAGTATCATGACATAACACAGTGACTATCATTTTTAGGGAATTCCCTTCCAGTCTTGGGGGTGGGCCTTTGAGGTGGGGTCAGAGCTCTGCTCTCCTGACGTGACAGTACAGAGCAAAAGCGGTACTTAAATTCCCACATCACTGTTTTTACCCCTACGGATCCAGCAAGGTTAGTCCGGACAGAGTCCGTTCCGTGTGACATCAACAACCCTCTACGAAAGCCACCCCGGTATTCGGACCTGCACATCAGCCAGACGCTCCCTAAAACCAACAAAATCAACAAGGTGAGACTGGAGTTCTGTTGGGAAGGGGCATGCTGGGGCTGCCGCTGCCAGACAAGGGGCAGGAGGGAGGAAGGTTCTTGAACAGGACTCGGCAGATTGATCTGGGAGCACTGCCCTTACTTCCCAGCCCACCTAGGCTCTCCTCATTCTGTGTGGTTTGTGTCTAGAAATGTCTGGGGGGCATCCAGCCATCAGTGCAGAGTGAGTGTGCCAGAAATCTACCCAATTTAGAGAGAGGGCACCTGGCAATGAGAACGAAGGAGCGTGTTGACGGGGGCACAGTAGGGATGGGAGGAGAGCCTGAGAGGGGGTCCTTCGTGGTGCAGACTCCGCCCTCTTTCCTCTGAGATGTTTCATCGTTTGCCAGGATGAGCTTCGCAGGTGGTTCTGTGCTTTCTCACGCATCTGTTGAATCCAGCCACCAAGGGACAAGAGTCTGTTTCTGAGCTCCTGCTGGAGACCGGGTGGATGGATCTGTGTGGGGACCACAGGCTCCGAGCCCTAGCTAGCCTGGTCGGCTTCAGGCTGGTCCTCAGACGGTGGTCAGCAGCGGGCTTCTCTGTGCCTCTTTCTTGCCAATGTGGCCTGGAAACTTCCAGTGTGATTTCCATGTCCTTTGTTTGGTCTGTTGGTGGAAGAGCACCAAAGCGATCCCAGGGACACTTCCAACCTCACGGAAGGAGCGAAGGTAACATAAGCCAACAGGTGATTTCTCAAGCCCTACGGTGCCTCCGTGCACTGTCTGGAAGGTGGATAAAATGCGGGTCAATCCAAGCGTGTGGGAAGTCACCAGCCTGTGTTCAGGACCCAGATGAGTGTCATGGTGGCCGTGTGACCTCTCGCCGGCAAGGCATACTCTCCCTTCTCTGCATAAGGCTGGAGAGGGCCTTTCTCCCTCCCCGATCCACTCTCCACACAGCAGCCAGAATGATTCTTTTTTTTTTTCTTACTTTTTTTTTAACATCTTTATTGGAGTATAATTGCTTTACAATGGTGTGTTAGTTTCTGCTTTATAACAAAGTGAATCAGCTATACATATACATATATCCCCATATCTCCTCCCTCTTGCATTGCCCTCCCATCCTCCCTAATCCCCGCCCCCCACAGGTGGTCACAAAGCACCGAGCTGATCTCCCTGTGCTATGCAGCTGCTTCCCACCAGCTATCTATTTGACATTTGGTAGTGTATATATGTCCATGCCACTCTCACTTCGTCCCAGCCTCCCCTTCCCCCTCCCCACGACAGAGTGATTCTTAATGAATGTAATTTGAATCACACCACCCTCTGCTTAAAAACCATCCCGTGACTTTCTGTTGCGTGGAGGAAACAAATCATACTCCTCACTGCAGCCTGCAAGGCCATGCACAATTTGGTCCCTTCCTCCATCTCCGACCTCCCTTTCCAGACCTCCCCAACAAAGCCCATATGTCCTTTCTCTCTCATGCTGTCACCCACCGTTCTTACTACTGGATCTCAGTCATTCACCATCTGTCTCCTTGTGGCATTGTCTCAGGACTTGATGATGCAGCTTGGCCCCTGAAGTCAGGCAGACCTGGCAGCCAGTCTTGGGGCCTCCACTTACTCACTCTGAGACTCCGGGCAAGTAACTGAACCTCTCGCTGAGCCTCAGCTTTCCTGTGTGTAAAATGGGCGTGTTCCAGTTACCCACTGCTGTATAAACAAACGACCTCAAACTTAGTGATGGACGCCAACAGCTCTTTAATTATGCTCATGGGGATCAGGGTCAGGGATTGGGAAAGGGGTACAGTGGGGATGGTTTGTCTCTGCTTCATGATGTCCAGCTGCGAAAAGCTCACGCAGCTGGGGACTGGAATCATCCAGAACAGGGATTGGCAGACTATGGTTTACAGGCCAAATCTAGCCCGCTGCCTGTTTTTGGGAAATAAATTATACTGGCACAAGCCACACCCATATTTTCTATGGCTGCTTTCATGCTTCAAGGGCAGAATTGAGTAGTTACAACAAAGACCGCTTGGCTCACAGAGCCTAAACCACAGGATGGTTTAGCCATTTCAAGAAAAAGTTGGCCAACCCCTGATCGAGAGGCTCCTTCACTCACATATCTGGTGCTGGGATGAGTCAAAGGCTGAGCTCAACAGAGACTCATCGGGGGCAACTACACGTGGTCTTGCCTTGTGGCTTGGGCTTCCTCACAATATGGCTGCTTCAGGGCAGTCAGGCTTCTTACATGGCACCTCAGGGCTCGAACAGCAACTGTCCTAGCAAACAAGGTGGAAGCTGCAAAGGCTTTTTATAACCTAGCAATATAAAAGCCCGTGCATTGTCTTGGCTTGTCTCTAGCCAAGGGCTGGCAGTGTCAGTTCTGCTGCACTCTACCGATGGAAGCAGTCACAAGCCTACTCAGAATTAAGGGGAGGAGGCGTGATCTCACTTGTCAATAGGAAGAATCCAAGGAATTTGTGACCGTTTTTGAAAATGTCCCCGGTAAGCAAACAGAGCACGAACCCCAGAGAGTTATTGTGGGGATGAAATGAAATAATCAACATAAAGCACTTAAGAGAGGTTCCTGGCACATGGCAAGCACACAGGAGATTCTAGTTATTTTTATCAGCTTAAATCTTGGGTTTCCAATAATAATGTCCGGCTGAGTCTGCTTTTCCTTTGTTATTTGTGAAAGATGTAGGTCTCCCCGCCGCTGGGGCTGGGGTGCTTAAGGGGCTTGAATGGTGAGGCTCCTGGGAAGTAACCGGGCACACCTATAACCATCCTGTCCTTTGTGACCTCTTGAGGGGCGAATGGCTCAGAGCCGTCTCGAGACCTTTCTCTCTGGCTTTACAGATGCAACGAGCCTCTTGGTGTCAGATGGGACAGACAGATCGGTGACTGTGACATTGTTCTGCTTGTCTGCCAGCAGGAGCATTTGATAAGAGAAATAAATTAACCTCTATTTAGAAAGTGGCTTTGACATGAAGGTGGACAGGAGCTATCAGAGAGCTGGGTTATTGTTTCCCCTCTTTCTCTTCTCACTGGCTTCACGCAGATTCTTTCTGTCAGGCGATGATGTGGTTAGTGCAATAGATTTCTGAGCCAATTTGATCTGCAGATTTCCTTTTCATTGCTCTCTGTCTCTTCTCTTGTCTAGCTCTGTCAGTCCAGGTTCATAAGAGCCCAGCTTGTTCACCCAGCAAAATGATTTGAGTGTGCATTTTGGAGTCAGAAGGTCTGGGCTTGAAACTCAGTTTCTTCATATGCTCTGTGACCAGAGCAAGATCCTTCCGCCTTTGCTTTCCCCTCTGTAAAGTGGGCATTATAATAGTAGATGGTACTGGAGTTGTGGAGAGGAGTTGATGCCGTGTGTTATATGTCAGGAGTTTAGTCCCAACACTGGATCCTCAGGCCATGGCAGAGCTTGGTGATGAAGAAGACAGACGAGGAGGAGGGGGAAGAGGAGAAAGAGGAAGAGGGAGGAGAAGCAAGAACAGGAAGAAGGAAGAAGAGGAAGGAGGAGGGTGGGGAGGATGGAGGAGAAGCAGCAGCAGCATCTGCCGCTCCTGAGGGGAACAGTCTACAGTGTTTGTGCTTCCGCACCAAGGCATCAAAGGTCCCACCTGCAGGGGTGTCCGGAGCCGAAGATCTGCCCACTGCAGGGAAGCTTTTTTTTTTTTTTTTTACATCTTTATTGGAGTATAATTGCTTTACAATGGTGTGTTAGTTTCTGCTTTATAACAACGTGAATCAGTTATACATATACATATGTTCCCATATCTCTTCCCTCTTGCATCTCCCTCCCTCCCACCCTCCCTATCCCACCCCTCTAGGTGGTCACAAATCACCGAGCTGATCTCCCTGTGCTATGTGGCTGCTTCCCACTAGCTATCTATTTTACGTTTGGTAGTGTATATATGTCCATGCCTCTCTCTCGCTTCGTCCCAGCTTACCCTTCCCCCTCCCCATATCCTCAAGTCCGTTCTCCAGTAGGTCTGTGTCTTTATTCCTGTCTTACCCCTAGGTTCTTCATGACATTTTTTTTTCTTAAATTCCATATATATGTGTTAGCATACGGTATTTGTCTTTCTCTTTCTGACTTACTTCACTCTGTATGACAGACTCCAGGTCTATCCACCTCATTACAAATAGCTCAATTTCGTTTCTTTTTATGGCTGAGTAACATTCCATTGTATATATGTGCCACATCTTCTTTATCCATTCATCCGATGATGGGCACTTAGGTTGTTTCCATCTCTGGGCTATTGTAAATAGAACTGCAATGAACATTGTAGTACATGACTCTTTTTGAATAATGGTTTTCTCAGGCTATGAAGTGGCTACGTGCTGGCTCTCCTTTACAGTTGGTTGCAAGGAACAGGCTCACCTCGGCCAGCTCAGCACAGGGAGTTGTCTATGGGAAGGATGGACACGGGGCAAGAAGAGAAAGGGGAATCACAGTTGAGGAGCTAGGTCTCATGAAACTGGACATGGAGGACAGGCTTGTGCTCAGGCCAGCTGCTTGGACCCTCAGCAAGACCATGGGTCACTGTTCTGGCCCCCCATCATGACGGTGGCTCAGCTATTTGTGGGTGCCCTCTGGTCTGGTGCTGTTGACCGGTCTCCCCATCCTCTCCTCTCGTCTTTTGTCTCCATCACTGCTTCTGTGGCCGTAGACTTCCTACTCCCTGTAACCTCAGCCCGTTTGTTTTCTGGCCTGTCGTGGCTCTTCTGTTCCCGGGAACCTCATCTCTGCTCCACCTTTGCTCTGCTTTCCACTGTTCTTCCTCTTGGCCCTGCTCTGTTTATTCCACACCATAGGTCACTGACCAGCTGTCCTGACGCCCTGACCTATGGTCTTGAGTTGGGAGTGGGCTATGGCAGTCACAAGACAAGGATGGCTGTTTAGGAGAGTCTGTTGGGTTGGAGGGTGGAGACCACGGGAGAGAGAGTTACTATCATTGGCATGTTCAAATCAGTGCACAGCTGGGTGAAGGGGGAACCTGGGAGGTGAACATGCTTCTGTTTGATTCTCAGAGTCAGATGCGAGTTTCTTATTACTTGGTTCGACCTTCTGTTTCTGCTTCTGGGCTGGAGATGGGGACCTGGGCCACTAACCCTCTGTATGACTCCAGCAAGTCACATCCCATCTCTGTGTCTCGGCGTCCCCATCTGTAGCACAAAGGGGTGGGACTGGATGGTCTCTGAAGGATGTTTCCACATCTAAACTGCACTCAGAAAGAGAAATTATGCCATTAGTCCTGCCCTTCATGATCAGGTAGAGTTTGAGTTTCCCTCTGCTGGAAGACAACCTCCAGCTGCTGCTCCCATTGGGGCACAGGTCTGGGTCTGGCCCGAGGAAGGAATTTCCCATCCTGTTCAGCAGTTCTGCTGGGCAACGTGGGCACCACATGCAGCTTTCTCTTTGCCGATGCTGGTGATTCACATCAGCCCTGAGCCTCGGACGTGAGAAAGACTGACTTCCTGCCATAACTGTTTCCTTCATAAGAGCAGCTCCTGCTTCCCTCCCTCCCTTCATCTCTCCTTCCATCCCTCCTTCCTTTCCATTCATTGATTCATATCACATTTATTAGCCACCTCCTATGTTTTTGTTTCTGTGCTAAGTTCTGCAGATGCCAAGATGAATAAGACACTGTCTCGTACGAGGAGATAAACCTTTTCCTCCTTCCCTCTCTCCTTCTCCTTCTCCCTCCCTCTCTTCATTTCTTTCTTTGTTCCTTCCTCTATCACACATTTTTCGAGGGACCACACTGTTCCTGGCATATTGCTAAGTTCTGAGAATAGGGAGCTTCTAGCCTCGAGGATGAGACAGATAAGTAAGCCGAGAAGTGACTGTGTTGAAGTATCAACGGAAGCTGGGGCCAGTACCAGGAGCGAGCTAGTACCAGGCAGCGCTAGTACCAGGAGCGAGCTAGTACCAGGCAGGGCTAGTACCAGGAGTGAGCTAGTACCAGGCAGGGCTAGTACCAGGAGGGCTGGAACCAGGAGTGAGCTAGTACCAGGCAGAGCTAGTACCAGAAGTGAGCTAGTACCAGGCAGGGCTAGTACCAGGAGGGCTGGAACCAGGAGCGAGCTAGTACCAGGCAGGGCTAGTACCAGAAGTGAGCTAGCACCAGGCAGGGCTAGTACCAGGAGTGAGCTAGTACCAGGCAGGGCTAGTACCAGGAGTGAGCTAGTACCAGGCAGCGCTAGTACCAGGAGCGAGCTAGTACCAGGCACGGCTAGTACCAGGAGGGCTGGAACCAGGCAGGGCTAGTACCAGAAGTGAGCTAGTACCAGGCAGGGCTAGTACCAGAAGTGAGCTAGTACCAGGCGGGGCTAGTACCAGAAGTGAGCTAGTACCAGGCAGGGCTAGTACCAGGAGGGCTGGAACCAGGAGCGAGCTAGTACCAGGCAGCGCTAGTACCAGGAGTGAGCTAGTACCAGGCAGGGCTAGTACCAGAAGTGAGCTAGCACCAGGCAGGGCTAGTACCAGGAGGGCTGGAACCAGGAGCGAGCTAGTACCAGGCAGCGCTAGTACCAGGAGCGAGCTAGTACCAGGCAGGGCTAGTACCAGGAGGGCTGGAACCAGGAGCGAGCAATGTGCTGACCTGGTGGAGTGGGAGGTCAGGGGAACTTCTCAGAGGAGGGCCGGTCTGAGCTGGGCTTTGAGGAAAGAATAGGCATCTTCCAGGCAGACTGGACAAGGCGGGGCAGATATTCCAAGTAGAAATAACAACATGTCCCAAGCCTTGGAGATGTGAAATAGCCTGGTTTGCGTTGGGAACTGTGGACCGACCATTTGATGCAACTAAGGCAGTCATCGTAGGGATGAGAGAAGAGGAAGTGACGTAAGCCCAGGTCAAGCCTGAATGTGTACATCGTGGACCAACGTTTTCATCAAACATGCTGTGTCGTTGGAGCACAGTCTATACGCCAGTTCCTCCTAACGGGATGCTGTTTTTAGTACAAACCTTTATACTTTTTTTAACTGATATAATGACTTTTTGCAGAGCGTCTATGGAAACATCTTGAAATTTGCCAATCTGTGAGTAAAAGTTCAAAGAAGAGTGTTGATAGGATGGATAGATGCCTGACCTTCATTTCCCTTTGTCCCTCTACTGACACGAACAGTCCCTAACTTCCTTTAAAAACCTCCTGTGCCCCATTGGGCTGTATGGGGCCTTCACAGCCCAACCACATAAATCTTAGCCTACATGTCACTGTCATATTATTCCTTATACTAACATGTCCATTGCCATTAAAATTTAGTTACCATTAGATAAATTAGGATAGAATGAGAAGGCTGGCTTCCTGATGCCTTTCTACTAAAATCAGATCAGAATTACCTCCAAGGGGGTCTTGCGTGGAAGGTGGCTGGAATGAACCAAAGCATGACCTTGCCTGGAATCAGGAGTACTTTGTCCAAGGAATGTTTGTAGGAGTTTGATCCACAAGAGCCACAGAGGATAACAACCTAGCTGTCCTTCAATGGACGGTTGATCAAATAAACTGTGGTACATCCACACCATGAAATACCACTCAGCAATAAAAAGGAACAGTCCATCGATGCATGCAATAACTTGGATGACTCTCCAGAGAACTGTTCTGAGTGGAAAAAGCCAATCCCAAAAGGTTACATACTATAGGATTCAATTTATAGAACATTCTTGAAATGATGAAATTATAGCAATGGAGAATAGGGTAGCGGTGCCAGGGATAAAAGATGGGAGGGAGGGGTGGTGAGGAGAGAGGGGGCAGTGGGTGTGGTTAGAAAAGGGCAACACGAGGGCCCCTTCTGGGGGTGGACCTGTTCTGTATCTTGACTGTATCGATTCAGTGTCCGGGTCATGATATTGTACCATAGTTCTTCAAGATGTTATCCTTGGAAAAAACTAAGTAAGAATGCATGGGATCCCTCTATTATTTCCTGGAACTACATGCAAATCTGCAGTTATCTCAAATAAAAAGCTTAATTGCAAGAGTAAACGCCGTCATCAATATAATCGCTACCGTTTGTTGATAGCAAAGTGCCTCAGCGCAGTGCTCAGGGCGTAGGTACATACATGACCTTAGTTAAACTTCGCAACAGATCCACACACAGTGAGTGTTCTTCGCCCACATGAAGGACAGGGAGAGACTGCAGCTCCCAGAGGGGAAGTCACTGATATGGAGGCAGTGTGACCGCGTGGGAGTGGGGTGGACTCTGGGAGGGGGACGTGCACAGCACCGGTTGAGCACGGGATGCCACTGGGCATCCAGATGGGGAATGTCCGTTCCCCACCCCACACTCCCCGCCCTCATATGCTGGTTGGTGTTTGCCACACCAGCTCTGGAGTTTGGCAGGTAAGCACACCTGTTGACTAATAACCAGATCACACAAAACCATCCTTGGGCACCTGGAGCCAAGCTGAACGGTGGGCCTCTGAGTAATGCAGGGACCAAGTGATCCATGTCCTGTGAGTGAACAGATTAAGGTTCCCCGGAGAGCTCTTATCTCTGCAGGCTTTGAGAGGCAGGAACCCCTTTTCTGGGATGCTGAGGTTTGCTAGTGTTATTCCCATTTTACAGAGGGCAAAACTGAGGAATGGCGAGGTTAAGCATTTTGTTCAGGATGCGGGGGGAAGAGGTGGCCATGGGATTTTGAATCTGCCTTTGCCTCACTCTGGTTTCTGCTTGTAAGAGTTTGCTGGGGATGCTGGGTAGCTAAGACAAATTACCACAAACTGATTAGCTAAGACAAAAGACGTTCTCTCACAGTCTGGAGTGCAGAAGTCTGAGATCGAGGTGTCGGCAGGGTTGGTTCTTTCTGGAGACTCTGAGGGAGAATCCATTCCATGCCTCTCTCCTTACTTTCGGTGGCTCCAGCAATCCTTGGCATTTCTTGGCTTCTAGAAGCATCAGTCTCCTGTCTACCCCTGTCATCAAATCGCCTTTTCCTCTGTGTGTCTTTCCTTTTCTGTTTCTTATAAGGACACTTGACATTGGATTTAATGCCCCCCACGCCCAAATCCAGGATGATCTCATTTCAAAATCCCTGACCAGCGCCATTCTGAGGGTGCACACACGGATTCTATCTTCCTCTTGACTTTAGAGCAGTTTCAAGGGCCGGAAGAGGCATTGCTGGTTCCAACTGAGATGCGAGGGAAGTTGCTGCAGGCTTGCTCTCACACTCTCTCTTGAGCTGTCAGGCTGTTGATTCTTTAATAAACACTCAGGATGTGAGGCGTTAGGATGGGAAGAACACTCTGGGCACCTCTGCGTGGGACTTTCCAAAATCAAAGAGGCGCAGGGAGCGTGACTGTCGCCTACATAGCTTTCATTATGTGGTAACCTTTCAGTCCGGGCTCCAAGCAGTGGGCAGGAATTTGACCCCAGAAGCTGTCCCATCCGCAGCTGGATGCAACCTGGTGGGGATGATGAAGCAGGTGGGGGGACTTTGGAAGGATCTGGTGGTTGAGGAAAACGGAAGAGATGCTGTGGATGCTAGGGTGGGGTCTCTTCCTGTGCAACCCACTCTAACTGCTGTGTCTCTGCCTCTCTGTCGGCCCCTGCCCCCTGCCCTACTTTCTTCCTGCAGGACCATATCCCTGTTCCTTACCAGCCAGACTCTAGCAGCAATCCCTCGTCCACAACGTCCTCCACGCCCTCCTCGCCAGCGCCCCCGCTCCCTCCCAGTGCCACGCCGCCTTCTCCCCTACACCCTTCTCCGCAGTGCACAAGGCAGCAGAAGAACCTCAACCTGCCAGGTACCTCCATGCTTGGGAAGCTACAGGGGGGAGCTCTGGGTTCGTGCCAGAGCCATTTCCGGACTAGTCCATGCGTAAAGGCAATGAGCTGGGAGCATATGGATTGAGTCTTACCATATGCAGGGCAGTTGCTACATATTACCTTATTTGATCTTTAGAGTAGCCATAACGTAAGTACAATCAGCTCCATTTTACAGATGAGGAAACAGAGGCTCAGAGAGGTAAAGGGATTCTTAGAGACTCAGTCTTTTGGGAAGCAGCAACCCAGGGTCTCCACCTAAGTCTGAGTCACAGGGGGAGCCATTGGCTCTGGAGCTGGCCGTTGTCTTATGAGCTAAATCAGTTGAAACTGGCAACAGGGCTGCATTCTGAGTCCTACCCCAGACATCAGGACAGGGCTCTGAATGAGCGGGCTGGCGTCCGATATTCCGTATCCAGCTCTCTCATGTCCCTGACCTGTGACCTCTGACTTCAGTTTTCTCATCTCTGAAAGGATATAGGTGGACGAGAGGACCCAGAGGGTCTTCCAGCTCACAAACTCCAGGGCACTCGGCTGCTGACCTGAGACTATGTGCTGGGCTGTGAGATGGTGGAGAGGCCGTCATGTGATGATTTGGCTTCTCGGACTTAAGAAAGGGCTCTCTCTCTGCTCCTAGGCAGGCCAGACCTAAGAGTCTTCCTACCCCTTCCGGGGCCCGGCCCAGCCCACTTGCCGTTCTAGGGCCCCAAGGACATTTCCAGTTCAGCCATATTGGCAGCATCATAGCTGACGTCAAGACAGAGGCTGGCGGGATGAGGTCTGGCTTGGCCAGTTGGGAGCAAAGTCTAGGTCTGTGTTGTTCAACATGGTACCCACTAGTCATGCATGGCTGTTTAAATTTAAACTAATTAGGGCTTCCCTGGTGGCGCAGTGGTGAAGAATCCACCTGCCAATGCAGGGGACACGGGTTCGAGCCCTGGTCCGGGGAGATCTCACATGCCGCGGAGCAACTAAGCCTGTGCACCACAACTACTGAGCCTGTGCTCTAGAGCCCGTGAGCCACAACTACTGAGCCTGCGTGCCACAACTACTGAAGCCTGTGCGCCTAGAGCCTGTGCTCCGCAACAAGAGAAGCCACCGCAATGAGAAGCCCGCGCACTGCAACGAAGAGAAGTCCCCGCTCACCAAAGACCGCACGCAGCAACGAAGACCCAGTGCAGCCAAAAATAAATAAATAAAATAAGTAAATTAAAAAAAAATTAAATGAATTAAAATTAAATATAATTAAAATTTTAATTCCTCAGTCACACTAGCCACGTTTCAATGCTTGCAAGCCACATGTGGTTAGTGGCTGCCATACTGGACAGCACAGGTATAGAGCATTTCCCACCATTGCAGAAAGTTCCACCAGACAGTGCTGGGCTAGGGGCTGATTTCCTCCTGAGCCAGCGAGCTTCACGCAGGGGGAAAATATCCCAGGTCTGTAGCCACAAGTCACACCTGCAAGCCTAACCAGCCGTGAGAGAATATCTGGGAAACGAACGAAGACCCAACCCCACATCTGGACAACGCCCAGATACAACCACCCACTGAGGACAAGCTGATCAAGTCACCTGCCCACACTGCTTTGATCTGGGCTGTGTCCAAAGGGATAGAGTGTGTTTTAAAACTTGCATCATGGAAATTTTTTGGTTAAGTCCAAGCCCGAGGCAGCCTCATACCTGTGGTGTGAGGGCCACTCACCTGGCAGCCAGCAAGGACCATAACGGGAGTCAGTAAGTGCCCCCGAGTCAACAAGGCAACAATTGCCCAGCATTTCCGTAGACTGAGGGTTCCCACCAGCACCCCGAGCCATTGCCACTTCTCTGGAAGGAGGGGAATGGGAAAAAGGCCCTTTGACACCCATGACCCCCCAATTTCTGGAGGGAGGGGCTGGGTCCTTTCCTAGAGCTGTACTACCTGCCACCCAAGACACACACTTAGGGCTATTTTCCCAGTAACTGTTTGCTACTTGTTTATGGGTGAGGGTAGCAGGGGCGGGAAAGAACCTCTTAAGGGAGAACCACGCCTCAAAGCACCACAGCTCTTTTCATCTCCAGAAGACTGCCGGCATCTTTAAACAAGAGACCTGACTCACCAGGGGTGGTCACTGTTCCATCTGCTCCTTTGTCTCTTCCGTCAGAGCCCCAGGGAGGGGCCTTGGCCAAGTTGCAGTGCTCGCCTGCCAGTGGATCTGCATCCGCTCCATGGCAGGTCCCAACACTGTCCTGACCCTCTTTGGGGAATGGGCTAAGGGGTCCTTTGGGGGAAGGCGCTTTAGAACAGCAGTTAAGAGTGTGGGTTCTGGAGCCAGGCTGCTTGGGTTCAAATCCCAGCTCCGTCACTTAACAACTGTGTGATGCTGAACAAACTGCTTGCCGCTCTGTGCCTCTGTTCCCTCGCCTGTACAACGGGGATAATGATAGTACCTACTCTGTAGAATCCTCGAAGGGCTAAGCGTTACCATATATGTACAGAGCTTAGCAGAGCACCTGTCTTGTCAAAGAGCTCAACAAAGGTGAGCTATTTTCGTTATTATTAGATAAACACAGGAATAGCAAATTACCGTGGCTACCAGTGGTAAGTAATCCGGGCCTAACTAGAATTGTGGAAATAAAGATGAAATCCCCACGTACCATGGTATTGGGAGTAAGAATCAAATTAAACTTTGGGGTTAGGTAATTTAGCATTGACTGTCGAAGTTTCAAAGGTACATTCCTTGGACCAGCAAAATCACTTTTAAGAATTTATATACAGAAATGTTTGCAAAGGGCATGGGGATCTGTATGTAAGGATTTCATGGCAACAGTAAAAAATTTGGACTCAACCCAAATGCCCATCAGGAGGGGAGTGTTTGAATACGCTAATATATCTATATAACCAAATACTCAGCCACCCTTAAAAAGAATGGAGTAGCTCTTTGTAAATATCCTGACATGGAAAGATATCCACAATATCTTTTAAGTGGAAAATAAGTGATGTGCAAAGCAACGGGTATAATAACATCCTATTTATTGTAACATGGTTTTATATATTTGTATATGTATGTTTAAATGTGTGTGTGTATATGTATGTTTGTATATGTACACAGATGTCTGCAAGACTTCATGGCAGGTGTTCTAAGAAAAGGAATTTTCTTTTATGCACTTCTGTAATGTATATAAGAGCAAGGAATATGCACCCGTTTTATAATTGAATAATAACAATAAAATGCAATGTCGACAGGGAAAACAAAATAGGACCCTCCAGAAGGGCCGCCAGACCTTCCTTCTGTCTTAGGCAGTTTTCGCAAAATTCCCCCAGGGTGACAGGCATCTGTTCTGTTCATACGAGGCCCTGGTCACCTGTTATACTCTAGACTGTGAGCCTCTGTTGATGGGAAAAGGAGCTTTGGCCCTGGTTGCCTGCCAGATGTTGAGTTTTCTGAAGACTATTCAAGCTAATGCCTAGGCATAAAAATGTCCCTGGCATTGATTGATCTAGAATATTCTTTCTCTAAAACAGGCTGTGCGGTTAATGGTCATTTGGCTCATTTGCTAACCTCAGGGCACCCACGGGCTTGGTGGGATTTGCGATTGTGCTCTGCTGGTCGGCTGGACCTCCTTGTTTTCCGCCACTCCCTTAAGAAGCCTGGTGCTATGTTGGACATGGCACAGTGTAGGATGGAGTCAAGAGGGCTACATTTGGATCCCAGATTTGCCCCTTCCCACCTCTGTGGCCTTGAGTATGGCACTGGCCCCGTTTAGATCTCAGTTTCTCATCTGTAAAGTGGGTCTAACTTGCAGGCTTGTGTGACATTTGATGTGGGAAGGTACATGAAGGGGCTTTGTGAGGGACTATCGTGTGGGTTTTAGAGGCTGGAGTGTTCAAATGCCTTCCTTCTTGGGCGTAATCTAGTGCCATGTTTAGTGTCTGTCTCCTGCCTCAGAACATCAGCTCCATGAGACTAGGAAACTAGTCTGCTTCATCCACCCCTCTGCGCCCAAAGCCCATCACAGTGCCCACTGCTCAAGGCACTGATTAGATGTTTGCTGAATGAGTGAGTGAACGAGTGACTTGAGGCACTGCCCAGAGCTGCAAGTTGTTTTTTTTTTTTTTTCCTTTAAACTGTCTTCTGGCCCTCAGACTGCATTCATCCATTCCGATATCCTTAACGGGTATTTATTAAGCATCTACTACATACCAGGTACTGTACAAGGCACCACGTATGGGGCAAGGCACAAACCAGAAATGCCCTGTAAAAGTTTGCCGTTGCTGCTGTAGCAAATCACCACGAGCTTAGAGGCTTAAAGCAGCAGAAATTTAGTATCTTATGGTTATGGAGGTCAGAAGTCCAAAATCAGTTTCACTGGGCTCAAAATCAAGGAGTTTGCGGAGCTGGTTTCTTTTGGAGGTTCTAGGAAGGAATCCATTTCCTTGCCTTTTCCCGGCTTCTAGAGGCTGCCTGCATTCCTTTGCTCATGGCCTCGCATCACTGCAGCCTCTGCCTCTGTTATCACATCTCCTGTGATTCTCTCTGACTTGGATCCTCCTGCCTCCCTCTCGTAAGGACCCTTGTGATTATGTTTAGGGTTCACTCAGAGAATCCAGGATAATCTCCTCATCTCAAGATCCTTAACTTCTTCACATCTGCAAAGTCCCTTTTGCCATGTAAGGTAACATATTCACGGGTTCCAGTGGCTAGGATATGGCCATCTTAGGGATGGGGGTGGGGGAGAGGGCATCATTCTGCCTGTCACAGTCTCTGTTCTCATGGAGTTTATAGCTTAGTGGGAGAGACAGGTGTTAGCCGAGCAAACATCCACATGAAAATAGGATTATAAGTTGTGATAAGTGCTGTGAAGGGAAAGAACAGTGCTATGAGCAAATTCAAGAAGAGAACAAGTTTAGGTTGAAAGGTCAGAGGCAGCTGAGTTCTGAAGACTGGCCAGAGAGGGCTGGTGGGGAGTTGTCCAGGCAAAGAGAGGGGAACACATGCAAAGCCCCTGCCACGGGAAAGAGCTGGGAAAAAAATGTCCCGGTGGCTGGAGTGCCATAAACAAGGCACCAAGCAAGACTCAGAGCTGCAGGGCTGAGCCTGGCAGGGCCTTGTAGGGCTTGGCAGGAATGTAGATTTTATTTAAGACACAAGGAGAGGCCGTTGCAAGGTTTAGGCAGGGGATATTTTGATCTTTCTTCTTTCCTTCTAGAGCCTTCCTTTCAGATGACCACTCAGGCTGCTCTCTGGGGAGCCCATAGGGAGGGAATGGGGGCTTCAGAGTGGAAGAGCCTTCAAAGTGGCCTGCTTGTCTCTCTGACCTCTGGTCATCTGCAGCCTCCCAGTTCCTGGGTCCTCTTTGATGCCAGAGAGCCAGGAGCCACTCGGGTTCATCTGCTGCCCCTCGGACCTGCTTCTCGCTGGTGTCCGTCATCAGCAAGAAGAACAGGCAGGACTCACAGCGCCCTTTCCCTCCTCCTCTGGCCAAGACTCTCTCCCTTTCGGCCGTCAGGACCGAGCTGTCATCAGGCACTTGAAGGGGTCCAGGCAGAGGTTGGCTCTGAGCGTGGAGGCCTTTGCCAGGTGTCGCATTGCCTGACACCTGTCCCGTCTCAGAGTGGTGCCTTCTCTCCATCACCAGCCCCGCCTCCTTAAAAGAACACTTAACTGCCAGCTAACCTCTTCTGCAGACACTGAATCCTCGGTCCCAGTTGGGGAGGGAAGAGATCAACTAAGTCTCTTGACAATCCCAGGTAGTTTTTCTTCTTTTAATTTTAGCCCCTTGTTGACTAACAAAGTGTCTGCCTGCAATGAAAAAACCTAAGTAATCTAATGGAAGAAAGATCCCTGACATCATGGAGGTTGGATTTCTTTTAAAGCTTTGTTCTGTAACCTTGAATGAGTTGCTTCCCAGCCCAGGCACTTCATCTTCCAGAATCAAAAATGCATCCATGGGCTTCCCTGGTGGCACAGTGGTTGAGAGTCCACCTGCCGATGCAGGGGACACGGGTTCGTGTCCCGGTCCGGGAGGATCCCACATGCCACAGAGCGGCTGGGCCCATGAGCCATGGCCGCTGAGCCTGCGCGTCCGGAGCCTGTGCTCCGCAACGGGAGAGGCCACAGCAGTGAGAGGCCCGCGTACCGAAAAAAAAAAAAAAAAGCATCCATTTCAATTCCAGCTAGCTGAGGTATTTGGGAATTGCTGTGCTAAAAGAGAGTTGAGTAATTGAACAAACGTGAGCAGCTTACCCACGGGGTGCAAGGCACCAAACCAGGTGCTTGGCATCCTGAGATGCCAGGACTTGCTGTCCATCCCAGGGGGAATTTATAAATCAACTGCACCCTCAGGGGCAGCTAATGACTTCGCCCTTTGAAACCATCTGACTGTCTATGAATTATAAAGCATTCTCATCTGTTAGTTAAGAGAGCTTAGAAAGAGATGGGCTTATGCATCGCAGCTGATCCTGATTCTGCACGTTCTATGCCCTCTTATCTCATGTCATGATGAGCTCAGCCCTATGAAGGAGAGATTTTTATTATCCCCATTTTACACATCTGGAAACTGAGACTTGGAGAGAGTTGCTGAAGCTTTTATAAGCATTCAAGGAAGAACAAGAATTCAGCCCGACAGGATCAGCTTCCAGACTCCAGGCTTGGAACCACTACTAATTCTTGGTGAGCCAGCTTGTCGCTGAATGAGTAGAACTGTTTCCGGAAGTATATTCACCAACTCAGACTCATATCTGATCCCATCCCTGCTCACTGCCTTTACTTGAGGATATAAAACTCTGTGTGACCTGTCCCCCACCCCTGACACCGCTTGTACTCCCTGGTCCAGGCCCTCCACCCTACTGGAATAGTGATAACATTGGAAACCTTGGGGATGTCCAGAACAACTGGCCTCCAGTGAACAGACTGGAAGTAAACTGAATTGTAAGAGAACGAGCAGTGAATTTGAGGAAGTTTCTTTTATATGATTTTTCCCTAAATATGGAAATTAATTAATGCCTGTGGTAGGCAGAATAATGGTCCCCCAGAGAGGACCACGCTCTAATCCTGGGTTCTGTGAATATGTTACTTTATACGGATAAAAAGACCTTTGCAGCTGTTACTAAATTAAGGATCTTGAGGTGGAAAGATTACCCTGGATTATCTGGGTGGACTCGAAATGCAATCACGAGGATCCTTATGAGAGCGAGATGAGAAGGTCAAAGACAGTAGAAGGCGATGTCGGGACGGAAGCAGAGATGGGGGTGATGGGACTGTGATCCAAGAAATACAGGCAGGCTCTACAGCTGGAAAAGGCAAGGAGTGATTCTCCTTTGGAGCCTCCAGAAAGAATCAGTCCTGCCAACACCTTCATTTAGCCCCTTACAACTGTTTTTAGACTTCTGACCTCCAGAACTCGAAGAGGATAAGGTTGTACTGTTTTAAGCCATCCAGTTTATGGTAAGTTATTACAGCAGCCATAAGAAAACTAATGCAATGCTCAATGCAGCAAATTGGAAAAACACAAGAAACACATAAAGGACTTTTTCCAGTTTTATTGAGACACAGTTGACATATAACATTGTATAAGTTTAAGGATATAATGATTTGATATATGTATCTGTTGCAAAATAACATCCATCACCTCACATAGTTATCAATTGTTTTTCCTTGTGATGAGAACTTTTAAGATCTACTCTCTTAGCATCCTTCAAATAGACGATACAGTATTGTTAATTACAGTCGCCATGCTGTACATCACATCCCCAGGACTTATTTGTCTTATAACTAGACGTTTGTATCTTTTGACCACCTTCACCCAATTCTCCTATCCCCATTCCCCACTTCTGGCAATCACAGATCTGATCTCTGTTTCCATGAGTTTGTTTTTTTATAGATTCTACATGTAAGTGAGATCATACTGTTTGTCTTTCTCTCTCTGACTTATTTCACTTAGCATAATACCCTCTAGGTCCACCCATGTTGTCACAAATGACAAGATTTCATTCTTTATTATGGCTGAATAGTTTTCAATTGTGTGTATATGTGTGTGTGTGTGTGTGTGTGTGTGTGTGTGTGTGTATTCTTTATCCATTTGTCTGTTGATGGGGACTTAGGTTGTTTCCATGTCTTTGGGATAGTGATGTCTTTTCCTTCGGATATATACCCAGAAGTGGAATCACTGAATCATATGGTAGTTCTAATTTTAATATTTTTAGGAACCCCCATACTGTTTTCTATAGTGGCTCTACCAATTTACATTCCCATCAACAATGCACAAGGGTTTCCTTTCCTTTACATCTTTACCAACACTTGTTATTTCTTGTCTTTTTGATAATAGACATCCCAACAGTTGTGAGGTGATACCTTATTGTGATCATAAAAGATTTTTTTTAAGCCACTGTCATCGCTCTGCCAGAAGGGGAAGATTACTGTGTTAGATTATGGCTTTAGAGACTTTTCTCTCTGTATATGTGTGTCCTCACACATTTAACAGAGATGCTCAGGATGGCTGTCTGAGTTGGGGTGCTCTGTTTTCAGGGAGTGTCAGTGGGAGGGTTGGCTTGGATGTTTCTGGCTTCTTTACACATGTTTTCAGTCCCTTGGAATTTGGGGTGTCTGCAGAAGTCTGGAAACCTCAGGGGCGGGCAGAGAACCACAGGTGGCCGCAGGAGCCCCATTTGTTACCTGAAGGGCCCACCCAGGGCAGCGCTCACTGTGATGTTTTCTTTCTTTCGCAAGCGTCCCACTACTACAAATACAGGCAGCAGTTCATTTTCCCAGGTGAGTTTCATGTGAGCTCAGTTCCTCCCGAGCAAGCTCTCTGAGGCGTGGCAGCTGCTGGAGGGGATGGAGGCGAATGTTGCCGGGGTGAAGGAGCCCCGAGAGGATGGGGTGGAATCCCCAGACCACAGGCTGGCGACTGGCTATGGAGGTGGAGGAGGAAGGGTGCGGGGTCCAAGGGCACAATGGCACCGACGAGGTCCCAGAGCACAGTAGGAAGGCCTGAGTGGGTGGTCTGCAGTGCAAGGATGGGCAAGGGTGAGGAGGGGTCTAGAACCACGTGGCAGGGGAGAGATGGTCAAAGGGGCTTGAATCGGGCACTGGGAGACATGAAACCAAGTAGCCTCATCACCCCAAAGGGGACTCAGGAGTGAGGAGGTTCCAGTGGGTGCTTCAGGCCAGAGGCTTAGGGCCTCCGGCAGCCCCCAGGTGACAGTGGGGAACTTCGTTCAGGATGTCATCTAGACCACTCGTGCACCTAGGCAGGTAAATCCAAGTGGCCAGGGAAGGGAGAGAGGGGATTGTGCAGCCCCAGGGACTCATGGTCTGGTGAGAAGTTCTCAGCTGCCGGCATCTCCTGGGAATCAGGCTTTTGGGGGTGGTTGTGGACCCCGAGTTTGGTTTCTTACTGTCTAATCTTTGACTCTCAGATGTGGTGCCGGTGCCAGAGACGCCGACCCGGGCGCCCCAGGTCATCCTGCATCCGGTGACCTCGAATCCAATGTAAGTGGAACAGAGACCTTTTCCCCTGCCCTGGCCCTTCAGTTTGCTCAGGGTCATGTCTTCTTTCCTCCTTCTCCTGGAAATGATGGGGTGGGAGGTGGGGGAGAAGTATGAGAGGGCCATAGAGACAAGGGAATAACTCAAGCTAAGAGAGAGAGTGTGTGACAGCCCAGGCCAAGAGAGGGACAGTACCCATCCCCTTGAGTCACTTCTGCCTTGTGTCCCTGGCCCTGCCGATCAAGTGTGATTTCCAGGGGCCAGACCACTTCCTTCAGACCCCCAGACCCTCCTATGATCAGAAAGACCACTTCCCCCAGGCAATAGCTGGAGCTTAATGAAAAGGCAATTATTCTACATCATTATCCCCCTTTTAAAAAGGATAATTTAGGTTTATACCAGGGATCAGCAACTTGCAGCCTATGGGACAAATCCAACTTTCAGCATATTTTTATAAATAAAGTTTTATTGGAACACAGCCATGCCCATTTGTTCACAATGTGCTGTCTATGGAGGCTTTCAGACTACAACAGCAGAGATGAGTAGTTGCAACAGACACCATATGGCCTGCAAAGTGTAAAATATCTACTACCTGGCCCTTTGCAGAACAAGTTTGCTGATCCCTGGTTTATAACATTATAAAAATAAAATAAGCTAATTTTGCGAAATTTGGACTATTCTATAAAAAAAAAAGGAAAAGTAATCACTTATAATTGCACCACTCTTAGAAGTGTGCTCTATTCATATTTTACATACTTGTGATCCACAGTATATGCAATTTCCATCCTGCTCTGTTTATCCCTTAATGCTATAACATCACATTTTTTCATATTATTCTGGGCTCTTCATACACATTGATTTTAATGAATGTAAAATATCATATCGATGCAGAATAATTTCCTTAACCATTTCCCTACCGCTGGATCTTACATCTTCCTATACCTCACTGTTGTAAACAACTCTGCAACAAACATCTTTGTGTGTGGTGTCTTTAGCATCCTTAAGATACAGACCCTCTTTCCAGGTGGTCTAGTGAAATCACCTTCCTTAACTTCTTTGGTTGTGACCCAAGTCTGGGGCATGCTAGGGACCTAATTCTGATTTGACTTCTTTCCCAACTCACATTTTTGCCTACTTGGTTTTCCTTCTGACTACCCTAGCTGCTCCATCCTTTCTGACCCATGTTATAGCCTTTATTAAAGACCCAAATGGTACATTTCTGAAATCAAAGGAGGAGCAACTTGTCTAGGGATATTGTGCTGACATCTAGCTCCAGATCATTTCTCTGCTGCACATGAACCAATTCCACAATTCGTGCAAGATGAACTCCAGGCTATTAACTGAGAGTCAGGGAGTGCCAGTGAAAAACGGAGTCCATAAGTGCCTGCGATCTGCTTAAATGTGCGTGGAGTGATGGGAACTGACTCTTTGCAGAAGGGAAATCATTAAGTAGCCCCGGCTGCTGTAATCACGCCTTGATGCAAGCAGAGGCGAGCAGTCCATTTTGTTGGGCATGAGGAAGGACTCCAGCTGCCTTGTTCCACCCAAATCCCCCCCAGTGCGTCAGGTTTCCAGCATGTCAGCTGTTGTGATGTGGTTTCCGCCTTCCCAAGCTGTACTGTAAATTATTGGCTAATAGGATGGCAAACGCTACTTCTTTCTCCTTCTTTGAGTTCTTACAGTCTTCCAGACTCCCCCTCACCACTCCTCCTCCAGCAAGCGGACTGACTCTGTCTGCAGGGTCAGCAGCTTTCTGGGTGAGGTCTGAGGGTCAAGATAGGGGAGGTCCCCCTCAAATGAGGAGGTGGGTCGGGGGAACCTGCTAAGCTTCCACTGCGGAAGTAGGAAGGGGGTGTGGTGGCCATTGTGATCCCTTCCTCCCACCAGTTCCAGCTCACTCCGTAAACACATCCTCTGCTCTAAAAACCCACTCCCCCAAAATCCTTTAACACATATGGTGCCCCACATCTCCATCACATACCATGTGCTCCAACACGCCCACACATCCCCGATACATCACCAGTTACACCGTCAAGAATGGCACGCCCCCTCCCCCAGCATCCCCAGTATGTACACCCAACTCACACGCACACAGAACAACCCCTGCACAGAGCACATTCCATAATAGCCACGCAGTCCTCAGTGGACACTTAACACTCACATTGTGCCCCCAGCACCTATATCCAGCTTGTTCCCGTACTCAGAACACAACTGCAGCTCACAAGCTCATGAATATGCATGAATCACACACACACACACACACACACACACACACGCCTGTGTCTTCCACGCCAGTACGGTCTGGCTTCCTCCTCCCCATTCTCACCCTGCACGTGTCTTCTGAACGTGATTGGCAAGGTGCAACTCAAAACATGGCTAACCGTCAAATATATCCAGTAATCCTCTCTCCTGGGAATGTCCACACCCTCCATTTATTCAATACATACCTAACTTTCAACCCTTGTTACCTGTAGCCTTTCTGCACAACAGCAGTAATATAAATATTCCTTAAAGTCAGGAAGCCGTGTCAGTTTCAACTCTGTATCCCTCTAAAGGTCTGGCACTGTTCCTGGCACATAATTCTAACCAAATGAATGAATGAATAAATGAGCAAAAAACCAAATGAACACTGGGATCCTTCCAAAAGATTCAGAGCTGTAGAGATCTGATTCATTCTCTCCTAGGAAACACCTAGAGCTCTAAGGAGCCTGCCATCCATGGCATTTAGGCCAGTTTATAAGGAAACTGCTAGATTAGTGGAAACCAACAAAGAAAAATGAGCCCTGAGCAGGCCAGAAAATCTATTTAAGACAATGTCCTTGCACACCACTCCTTGGTGGCAAGGTTTTGGATTATTCTAGACACAAGCATTGAAGTGAACTTGCAGAAAAAAGCTTGGTGGTGAGGACTTCTCATTTTAAGACATTTCTTACATGGATCAGGTCAATGCATGGACCCATCTTTTCACCTGAGGGTCACGTTTATTTTTCTTTCTCTAAAGCTTGGAAGGAAATCCATTACTTCAAATTGAAGTGGAGCCAACCTCAGAGGTGAGAACCGGAGAGCAATGAAGCAACTTTTTCCAGGGGCTACCCACTTGGCAAAGCCGACTGATGTCTTTGATGACGCAGAGGGCTTGGGGCGGGCTGGGGGTGCAGTGGCCCTGTTTGATGGCTGTTCTAACTCCGGGACGACTAACGAGCGGGTGGCCCCTCCCGACACTGAGCCTAATGGGCCGTTCTATGGTGTGCATCACGGAAAAGCTAGTTGTGCAGAAGTTGGCAAGTGACTTGCGTTCTTAGTTGAAAATTCAGCTCAGGGCTGGGTGAGTACCAAGGGGGATGTGCCCCGCTGCTTTCTGAAGAACATGTGGTAGGAGGAGACAGGAGCCTCAGGGACACTGGCTTGGCGGGGTGTTGAGAATGTTCTGGGGCTTCTTCCCACCTGCCAGAGCCCCTGGAGGAATAAATGAAGTCTTCGGGTGAGAACCAGAGCCCTGACTCCTCGGCTCTGCTGGTCTGTCCTGAACTGAAGGGAGTGGAGTCAGGGTTTCCAGAGAAAATCCTGTCCTCTTCTGGAACCATTGTGGTAGTTGGAAAATGGCCGTGGAAGAAGGTGTATTTCCTGGGTCATTTCTCCCAGTGTGCCGTTGGAGACAGCTTGCTCGGATTTGGGGTCAGAAAGACCTGTACCCAGCCAAGGGGCCGCCTTCTCCGGCTGCCTTGTCAGACTCCAAGCCCCTGAAAATCCCCCCGGCTCAGGCACCTGCTGCCCCCCATTCCAGCCAAAGAACCCAAGGGGCAGGACCCTGCAGCCCCAGGTGCCCCCAGACACCAGGCTGCGAAGGTAGGTCCCTGGGCCTTGAGTGTCTAACTGTTGCAGTGGTCATGTCTAAGTGTGCCTGAGTCATGTGGGTGTGCAGGGTAAAAATGAAAAGTCCTGGCCCTGGCCTTATGACATTCTGGTTCAGAAAATCTGGGCGGGGCCTAGGAATCTGCATTTTATAAGCCATCCCAGTGGATGTTTCCTACAGGCGGTCAGGTCTGTGCAAAGAACTCAACAGATCTTCACCTTATTGAAAACCTCACACCACCCCCAGGGGCAGATGTCATTAACCCCACTTTATGATGAGGAAAAGAAGGCCCAGAGAAGTGAAGTGACTTGCCCAAGGTCACACAGCAGCCAGATTCCAGCTCATTTGGTCTGAGTGTTAGGCTCATTCTGTCAACCTCTCCCTCTTGTATCTCAGCTGCACAGGAACCCCCAGCCTCTGGCCTGTGCTGAGTAGCTCTGACATCTCTCAGTTTCTGCCTCCTCAATTCCAAATTCCCTGGGGAAGCGAAGGCCCTCCATGTCGAGGGTTGTCATGTTATATGTAGGTGTATGGTGTACCCATATTTCAGCCTGTCATTTTTCTTACTCCCACATAAATAATCAGGCAAGTCAAAACATCATGGTCGAGTAGGAGGGCGTCAGATATTAGGATCTGAGAGGCTTGAATCTTAATCCTAGCCCAGCCTGGCTGCCTGACCAGAGCTAGGCACTTCCCACAGGGACCAACCATCCCCGTTTGCCAGTTTTCCAAGTGTGAGACTTTCAGTGCCGAAACGGGCAATGTCATGGGAAACCGGAATACGTGGTCCTGCTAGCATTTCCCCTCTCTGAGCCTCAGTTTCCCTGTAGCACAAGAGGGATGGATTGCCAGGATCTCCCTTTCAGCTCCTTCATTGCATTGCAGTACAGTGATAGGCAGGAGGTACCTGGGCAAATAGAGAGACACGTGTGCACCAGCCGAAAACACACAGTGGGGCACAATGGGACCTGGCGGGCAGGTGGGGCAGTGGAGGGAACTGACCCCTCTCCCCCTCTGGCCGCAGAACGAGGAGGGTCACGACGAGGCCGAGGAGTCGGAGGATGACTTTGAGGAGATGAACCTGTCCCTGCTCTC
Source organism: Pseudorca crassidens (assembly GCF_039906515.1). Lineage (NCBI taxonomy): Eukaryota > Metazoa > Chordata > Mammalia > Artiodactyla > Delphinidae > Pseudorca > Pseudorca crassidens. Next base: position 80,532,938 of record NC_090307.1, on the reverse strand, counting down.
GGCCCGGAGCTTCCCGCGCAAGGCCAGCCAGACCAGCATCTTCCTTCAGGAGTGGGACATCCCCTTTGAGCAGCTGGAGATCGGCGAGCTCATCGGGAAGGGCCGCTTCGGGCAGGTGTACCACGGCCGCTGGCACGGGGAGGTGGCCATCCGGCTGATCGACACTGAGAGGGATAATGAAGACCAGCTCAAGGCCTTCAAGCGGGAGGTGATGGCCTACAGGCAGACACGGCACGAGAACGTGGTGCTCTTCATGGGCGCCTGCATGAGCCCGCCCCGCCTGGCCATCATCACCAGGTCAGTCCCACCCGGGCTCCCCGCCCGTACGCTCGTTCCCAAAGCCCTGCTTCCGGCAGCGTTGAGAAATGCGGGTTCTGGTGAATTCAACATTCTGGTAAATAGAGAGTCTCTGGCTTTACCAAATCACAACTTACGTGGTTTGAAGATTTGAGAGTCCAGAAAATACGATTAATGCTAGAACTCTGGCAGAGTGGTGCCCTGGAGCGGGCAACACATGGGGAGTCAGAAAGGCGGATTCTAAACCCGCCTGTGCTCCATATTTGTGAAACAGCGTCTCTGAGACTCACTTTCTCCAAATGTAAATTGAACGGATTAGGCTAAATCAGGGGTCAGCAAACTTTCTCTCTAAAGGACCCAACAGTATTTTTGGCTTTGCGGGCCATACAGTTTCTCTAGTGACTGCTCAGCTCTGCCACTGTAGTGTGAAAGCAGCCTGAGACAAGATGTTAATGGATGTACGTGGCTGTGTGCCAATCAAACATTATTAACACAACCAGGCGATGGGCTGGGTTTGGCCTGCAGACCCTAGTTTGTTGACCCCTGGACTGACATTCTGATGACTTGCTCTGGCTTTCATTAAAATAGCAGAGCACTTTTGTCGAACTCTACCATGGTTGTTCTAAATATCCAGGATCCATGGTCTATAGCTGCACAAAAGGGGTAGTTAACAGAGAACTGACATTAAGAAAATGTCACATGATAGGAACTTTCTTGGACTTGCTCTCTCTAACCTGTAGGCATTGAAAAAAAATAGCTTTGGTTTCAGTTGAACAGTTGTGGAACAATCCTTTGGTGTGTTTTTAAACTCTGGCCTTTGCTCCTCTGTTGCATTAGGACTGGCCACAGCAGCAGTGTTCTTGGTGTGTCCTGTGATGCCAAGTGTCCATGAGGAGCCTTCTCATTCTTATTCTCAACCCAAGCAATAAAATCCCAAATACACAAGCCTCACACTTGGGCAGGTGCCATAGTGGGAGCTGTGGGCTCAGAGAAGAGCTGCTGTGTCTTTGATCTGCTCCCTTGTGATCCATACAAAGCCTTTTTGAGTCCATTTGTAAGACCTGGGTGATCGGTAGAAGGTGTGTTATTGTCCGTCACCATTGATTATGCAGTTGGTGGGTTGACTGGAACCCACGTGTCAAATGGTAAGTGCTTGCAAAGGACTAGAGATCTAAGGATGGCCCTTCAACCCTCCTTAAACCAGGGTAGAAATTGACGGTTCTCAACTCTACACAGGACCAGAAGTGGCTCTCAAATAATCAGCCCAGATCATATTCAAGGGCTGAGCTGTCCTGATTAGGTGAGTGTATCAGTAAGCTTTTGCTGAGTAACAAATACCCCAAAGTCACAGTTTCTTTCTAGTCTGCAAACAGTTCTGGGCTGAGCCAGGCTCAGTAGCTGGGCTCTTAGATGTATCTGTGGTCCGCTGGCTGTTCAGACTGAGGGATGGTCAGTCTCAGACACATTCACTCATGTGTCTGCTGTTGGCAGACTGTCAGCTGGGGTGCCTCGGCTCTTCTCCACACAGCCTCTCATCCCCGCAACAGGCCAGCCTGGGCTCATTCCCATGGGTAGTCTCAGGGTTCCAAATGCAGCAAGACAACAAGAGGTCAAGCCCTGTTGGACAAGTGCCTTTCACATCTCTGTCTGCGTTGCATTGGCCAAGTCACGTGGCCAACCTCCATCCAAGGCATGGAGAACAGAGTCTGCCTTTGGATGGGAGCATTTGCAATGCCATGTTGCAAGAACGTGGATGCAGGGAGAGAGACAGTCTGCAGCCATTCTTACCACCTACCACTGCATGTAAGACCCTTAGCTCCCTCTTCTTTCCCCTTTCTAGTATGTATCATCTATATTAGCAGGCTGTCAACGGTCCTTTACTTGAGGTGCACAAGTCTGGTTGGAAGGTGGTCTTTCCCCCACCACTGGCCTTCTGCCCACTGTTCCCACCAGTCTGTTAACCCAGCTTTCTCTCTGGTCAGCCCCTCACCTTCTGACCTGCTGACCCCTCTTTTTCAAATCCCCAAATTAGAAATTTGAAATCCATCATCTCTTCTCCTTTGCCTAGACCCTCTAAGGACCTCCCGGCCTCTGACTTTTTCAGGGGTATCAGTGGAACCCAGTTACCCAAGCCTCCCTCCCCTCTTTCCCAAGGGCTGGCTAATTGGAAATGGATGGATTCAGTCAGCAGCCATCCTTGAAAAAAGAGTGGTCATTATGAAAATGTGTTGCTCCCCCTGCAAGCCAGCTGCGTTGGCAGCCCCTCTTCTATTACATACAAAATTCTGAGTCCCCCTCCCCAAGCACCGTAACTGCCTGCAGATTTCACAAATAGCGCAGCCTTTTCCTGGCACCATGATAAAGACTCTGCAGCTTTGGGACATATAATTGGTCTCTGGAGTGTTTTGGTATTTTGTTTGAAGAAGCCAGATGAGCCCCAAAGAAGTGACATTTATTGCATATTATTGTGTCGTTATATATTTATCTTAGAGAGCGGCTGAGTGCCCTCCTCTCTCCCGTTCAGCAACGTCCACTTGTTGGCCACCCAGGTTTCTTATCTGAACATTCAGTTTGAAACCAAATATTTGAGTAATTTGATTAATCACTCGCATTCGTGCAGTTGGTTGGCAGAGGTTGATGGTTGGATGATAGCCAACCAACTGGAACAGTTTCTGGACCCTGGATTTATTTTACAGGGAACATAAGACCAGATAATTACCTGGCATATTCTGGATAAATTCACAATGGCATGTTCTAGCCAATTACCTAGTAATTATCGTTGAAGTTAACAAGTATTTCTAAGATTAGCTTCCTTGTAATGCGATGTGTATGGCTCTTGGGGAATGAGTAATAACCAACTAGTTACCCAATTGCTAGATCCACAAATGCAATTAGCAGCAGTATTGCTAAATCGTTTCACGATTGGGTCATTATGAGATGATTGCAAAGCTATCGACAGTCGGCACAATTGCTCATTTTTTAAAACTCCAGATGGAATTTGAATGCCAATAAAGATAGAGTTGAATGAAAGCATCTCTTATCCTTCTACCTTGCTGCAGCGTTTCTTTTTTTTTTTTTCTTTTTAACATATTTATTGGAGTATAATTGCTTTACAATGGTGTGTTAGTTTCTGCTTTACAACAAAGTGAATCGGTTATACATATACATATGTTCCCATATCTCTTCCCTCTTGCGTCTCCCTCCGCCCCACCCTCCCTGTCCCACCCCTTTACGTGGTCACAAACCACCTAGCTGATCTCCCTGTGCCATGCGGCTGCTTCCCACTAGCTATCCACTCTACGTTTGGTAGTGTATATATGTCCATGCCACTCTCTCACTTCGTCACAGCTTACCCTTCCCCCTCCCCATATCCTCAAGTCCATGCTCTAGTACATCTGTGTCTTTATTCCCGTCCTACCCCTAGGCTCTTCATGACATTTTCTTTTTCTTAGATTCCATATATATGTGTTAGCATACGGTATTTGTTTTTCTCCTTCTGACTTACTTCACTCTGTATGACAGACTCCAGGTCCATCCACCTCACTACAAATAACTCAATTTCGTTTCTTTTTATGGCTGAGTAATATTCCATTGTATATATGTGCCACATCTTCTTTATCCATTCATCTGTTGATGGACACTTAGGTTGCTTCCATGTCCTGGCTATTGTAAATAGAGCTGCAATGAACATTTTGGTACATGACTCTTTTTGAATTATGGTTTTCTCAGGGTATATGCCCAGTAGTGGGATTGCTGGGTTGTATGGTAGTTCTATTTGTAGTATTTAAGAAACCTCCACACTGTTCTCCACAGTGGCTGTATCAATTTACATTCCCACCAACAGTGCAAGAGTGTTCCCTTTTCTCCAAACCCTCTCCAGCATTTATTGTTTGTAGATTTTTTGATGATGGCCATTCTGACCAGTGTGAGATGATATCTCATTGCAGTTTTGATTTGCATTTCTCTAATGATTAATGATGTTGAGCATTCTTTCATGTGTTTGTTGGCAATCTGTATATCTTCTTTGGAGAAATGTCTGTTTAGGTCTTCTGCCCATTTTTGGATTGGGTTGTTTGTTTTTTTGTTATTGAGCTGCATGAGCTGCTTGTAAATTTTGGAGATTAATCCTTTGTCAGTTGCTTCATTTGCAAATATTTTCTCCCATTCTGAGGGTTGTCTTTTCATCTTGTTTATGGTTTCCTTTGCTGTGCATAAGCTTTGAAGTTTCATTAGGTCCCATTTGTTTAGTTTTGTTTTTATTTCCATTTCACTAGGAGATGGGGCAAAAAGGATCTTCCTGTGATTTATGTCACAGAGTGTTTTGTCTATGTTTTCCTCTAAGAGTTTTATAGTGTCTGGCCTTACATTTAGGTCTTTAATCCATTTTCAGCTTATTTTTGTGTATGGTGTTAGGGAGTGTTCTAATTTCATACTTTTATATATACCTGTCCAGTTTTCCCAGCACCACTTATTGAAGAGGCTGTCTTTTCTCCAGTGTATGTTCTTGCCTCCTTAGTCAAAGATAAGGTGACCATATGTGCGTGGGTTTATCTCTGGGCTTTCTATCCTGTTCCATTGATCTATCTTTCTGTTTTTGTGCCAGTACCGTACTGTCTTGATTACTGTAGCTTTGTAGTATAGTCTGAAGTCAGGGAGCCTGATTCCTCCAGCTCCATTTTTTGTTCTCAAGATTGCTTTGGCTATTCAGGGTCTTTTGTGTTTCCATACAAATTGTGAAAATTTTTGTTCTAGTTATGTAAAAAATGCCAGTGGTAGTTTGATAGGGATTGCATTGAATCTATAGATTGCTTTGGGTAGTAGAGTCATTTTCACAATGTTGATTCTTCCAATCCAACAACATGGTATATCTCTCCATCTATTTGTATCATCTTTAATTTCTTTCATCAGTGTCTTATAATTTTCTGCATACAGGTCTTTTGTCTCCTTAGGTAGGTTTATTCCTAGATATTTTATTCTTTTTGTTGCAATGGTAAATGGGAGTGTTTTCTTGATTTCACTTTCAGATTTTTCATCATTAGTGTATAGGAATGCCAGAGATTTCTGTGCATTAATTTTGTATCCTGCTACTTTACCAAATTCATTGATTAGCTCTAGTAGTTTTCTGGTAGCATCTTTAGGATTCTCTATGTATAGTATCATGTCATCTGCAAACAGTGACAGCTTTACTTCTTCTTTTGCGATTTGGATTCCTTTTATTTCTTTTTCTTCTCTGATTGCTGTAGCTAGAACTTGCAAAACTATGTTGAATAATAGTGGTGAGAGTGGGCAACCTTGTCTTTTTCCTGATCTTAGTGGAAATGCTTTCAGTTTTTCACCATTGAGGACGATGTTGGCTGTGGGTTTGTCATATATGGTCTTTATTATGTTCAGGAAAGTTCCCTCTATGCCTACCTTCTGCAGGGTTTTTATCATAAATGGGTGTTGAATTTTGTCGAAAGCTTTCTCTGCATCTATTGAGATGATCATATGGTTTTTCTCCTTCAATTTGTTAATATGGTGTATCACGTTGATTGATTTGCGTATGTTGAAGAATCCTTGCATTCCTGGAATAAACCCCACTTGATCATGGTGTATGATCCTTTTAATGTGCTGTTGGATTCTGTTTGCTAGTATTTTGTTGAGGATTTTTGCATCTGTGTTCATCAGTGATATTGGCCTGTAGTTTTCTTTCTTTGTGACATCTTTGTCTGGTTTTGGTATCAGGGTGATGGTGGCCTCGTAGAACGAGTTTGGGAGTGTTCCTCCCTCTGCTATATTTTGGAAGAGTTTGAGAAGGATAGGTGTTAGCTCTTCTCTAAATGTTTGATAGAATTCGCCTGTGAAGCCATCTTGTCCTGGGCTTTTGTTTGTTGGAAGATTTTTAATCACATTTTCAATTTCAGTGCTTGTGATTGGTCTGTTCATATTTTCTATTTCTTCCTGGTTCAGTCTCGGCAGGTTGTGCATTTCTAAGAATTTGTCCATTTCTTCCAGGTTGTCCATTTTATTGGCATACAGTTGCTTGTAGTAATCTCTCATGATCTTTTGTATTTCTGCAGTGTCAGTTGTTACTTCTCCTTTTTCATTTCTAATTCTATTGATTTGAGTCTTCTCCCTTTTTTTTCTTGATGAGTCTGGCTGATGGTTTATCAATTTTGTTTATTTTCTCAAAGAACCAGCTTTTAGTTTTATTGCTCTTTGCTATCGTTTCCTTCATTTCTTTTTCATTTATTTCTGGTCTGATCTTTATGATTTCTTTCCTTCTGCTAAATTTGGGTTTTTTTTGTTCTTCTTTCTCTAACTGCTTTAGGTGCAAGGTTAGGTTGTTTGTTTGAAATGTTTCCTGTTTCTTAAGGTAGGATTATATTGCTATAAACTTCCCTCTTAGAACTGCTTTTGCTGCATCCCATAGGTTTTGGGTCGTCGTGTCTCCATTGTCATTTGTTTCTAGGTATTTTTTGATTTTTTCTTTGATTTCTTCAGTGATCACTTCGTTATTAAGTAGTGTATTGTTTAGCCTCCATGTGTTTGTATTTTTTACAGATCTTTTCCTGTAATTGATATCTTGTCTCATAGCATTGTGGTTGGAAAAGATACTTGATACGATTTCAATTTTCTTAAATTTACCAAGGCTTGATTTGTGACCCAAGATATGATCTATCCTGGAGAATATTCCATGAGCACTTGAGAAAAATGTGTATTCTGTTGTTTTTGGATGGAATGTCCTATAAATATCAATTAAGTCCATCTTGTTTAATGTGTCATTTAAAGCTTGTGTTTCCGTATTTATTTTCATTTTGGATGATCTGTCCATTGGTGAAAGTGGGTGTTAAAGTCCCCTACTATGATTGTGTTACTGTCGATTTCCCCTTTTATGGCTGTTAGTATTTGCCTTATGTACTGAGGTTCTCCTATGTTGGGTGCATAAATATTTACAATTGTTATATCTTCTTCTTGGATTTATCCCTTGATCATTATGTAGTGTCCTTCTTTGTCTCTTCTAATAGTCTTTATTCTAAAGTCTATTTTGTCTGATATGAAAATTGCTACTCCAAGCCGATTTCCATTTGCATGGAATATCTTTTTCCATCCCCTCACTTTCAGTCTGTATGTGTCCCTAGGTCTGAAGTGGGTCTCTTGTAGACAGCATATATACGGGTCTTGTTTTTGTATCCATTCAGCCAGTCTGTGTCTTTTGGTGGGAGCATTTAATCCATTTACATTTAAGGTAGTTATCAATATGTATGTTCCTATTACCATTTTCTTAATTGTTTTGGGTTTGTTATTGTAGGTCTTTTCCTTCTCTTGTGTTTCTTGCCTAGAGAAGTTCCTTTAGCATTTGTTGTAAAGCTGGTTTGGTGGTGCTGCACTCTCTCAGCTTTTGCTTGTCTGTAAAGGTTTTAATTTCTCCATCAAATCTGAATGAGATCCTTGCTGGGTAGAGTAATCTTGGTTGTAGGTTTTTCTCGGTCATCACTTTAAATATGTCCTGCCACTCCCTTCTGGCTTGCAGAGTTTCTGCTGAAAGATCAGCTGTTAACCTTATGGGGAGTCCCTTGTGTGTTATTTGTTGTTTTTCCCTTGCTACTTTTTGTATGTTTTCTTTGTATTTAATTTTTGATAGTTTGATTAATATGTGTCTTGGCATGTTTCTCCTTGGATTTATCCTGTATGGGACTCTGTGCTTCCTGGACTTGATTAACTATTTTCTTTCCCATATTAGGGAAGTTTTCAACTATAATCTCTTCAAATATTTTCTCAGTCCCTTTCTTTTTCTCTTCTTCTTCTGGGACCCCTATAATTCGAATGTTGGTGCGTTTAATGTTGTCCCAGAGGTCTCTGAGACTGTCCTCAGTTCTTTTCATTCTTTCTTCTTTATTCTGCTCTGCAGTAGTTATTTCCACTATTTTATCTTCCAGATCACTTATCCATTCTTCTGCCTCAGTTATTCTGCTATTGATCCCTTCTAGAGTATTTTTAATGTCATTTATTGTGTTGCTCATTGTTGCTTGTTTCCTCTTTAGTTCTTCTAGGTCCTTGTTAAATGTTTCTTGCATTTTCTCTATTCTATTTCCAAGATTTGGGATTATCTTTACTATCATTATTCTGAATTCTTTTTCAGGTAGACTGCCTATTTCCTCTTTATTTGTTAGGTCTGGTGGGTTTTTACCTTGCTCCTTCATCTGCTGTGTGTTTTTCTGTCTTTTCATTTTGCTTATCTTACTGTGTTTGGGGTCTCCTTTTTGCAGGCTGCAGGTTCGTAGTTCCCATTGTTTTTGGTGTCTGTCCCCAGTGGCTAAGGTTGGTTCAGTGGGTTGTGTAGCCTTCCTGGTGGAGGGGACTAGTGCCTGTGTTCTGGTGGATGAGGCTGGATCTTGTCTTTCTGGTGGGCAGGTCCACGTCTGGTGGTGTGTTTTGGGGTGTCTGTGGACTTATTATGATTTTGGGCAGCCTCTCTGCTAATGGGTGGGGTTGTGTTCCTGTCTTGCTAGTTGTTTGGCATAGGATGTCCAGCACTGTAGCTTGCTGGTCGTTGAGTGAAGCTGGGTGCTGGTGTTGAGATGGAGATCTCTGGGAGATTTTTGCCGTTTGATATTACGTGGAGCTGGGAGGTCTCTTGTAGACCAGTGTCCTGAAGTTGGCTCTCCCACCTCAGAGGCACAGCACTAACTCCTGGCTGCAGCACCAAGAGCCTTTCTTCCACACGGCAAATTTCAGGCACCCTTCTTCAGTATGTTTTATAGGCATGTTCAGGAAACACAGCAGTGACTAACACAGATGAGTATAGCCTCTCTCGAGCTTTCGCGCCACCCTAGTCTCGGAGTTCCCGCCCCTGCTCCTCAGGCCGCGTCCCCGTGCGAGGCGGGGCTGTGTGGTGACGCTGCTGCAGCGTTTCTTAGACCACGGTTTCCCCATCTGTAAAATGAGCAGGTAAAAGCAGGTGTTTGTTGCAGGGTCCTTCTTTGGTTCTCTGAGACTGGGCTGTTTCAGAAGCAGACTGGGACTGCTCTGGAGCTGCACTTCCCAAAATACGGTCCACCAGGACTTGCTGCATCAGAGCCAACAAAGGGAGGTGGGTCGCTAAAATGCAGGCTCCTGGGTGCTACCTCTATTAGTTTCCTAGGGCTGTCATGACAAATTGCCACAAACTTGATGGCTTAAAACGCCACACATTCATTCTCTTACGGGTCTGCAGGTCCGAATCCTGGAGTGGGTCTCGCTAGGCTAATATCAAGGCAAGCCTGCTTTCTTTTCTGGAGGCTACAGAGGAGAATCTGTGTCCTTGCCTTTCCCAGCCTTTGGAGCTGCCTTCCTTGCATTTCTTGGCTTGTGGCCCCTTCCTCCATCTTCAAAGCCAGCAGCATGGCGTCTTCCGGCATCACGGATCACATCTCCCTCTTATAAGGACTCTTGTGATTACATGTAGGATCCACCCAGATAACCCAAGATAATCTCCCATTTCAAGATGCTTGACTTAATCACACATGCCAAGTCCCTTTTGCCATATAAAGTAACTGTCACCGTTTCTAGCGATTAGTAGCTGGATAGCGTTGGCAGCCATTTTTCAGTCTGCCACATACCCTCAGTCTGGTGCATCCGATCTATTTGTAGGTGAAGCCTTTTCAACCAAGCTCCCCGGCCCATTCTAATTTGACTAATATTTGGGAACCCTGCCTTAGAGAGTGCTGCCAGGAAGTACTGCTATGTGCCCAGCATTGGTGTCAGATGTGTCCGGCTCGTGCAAAGGGAAATGGAAGCGGGGAAAATTTCCAAGGAAAACAGACCAGACAGAATTACGTAGTATTGGGATCTCGGTGGGAGGTAATTCGTTATTTATCTGGTGACAGGGGTAGGGGTCAACCTACCTTAGCTTGGGGCCATGGAGACAAAGACAAAGCAAATCCCTGAAATTGACCTCTCCGAGAGGGCTTCACTGGGGGATACTGATCCCACTGAACCCATCCCTGCTGTGTTACAGATGTCAACACTGAGACCAGGAGAGGAAAAGTGGAGCCAGGACAGGAGCACAGGTCTCCATCGTCAATACACCTCATCCTCTGACTTGAAAACCCCATCCTTCTCCAATGCTTGTTCATCCATCCATCCATCCCACAGATATTTAGTAAACACTTATTATGCACCAGTCATTTTGCTGAATGTTAGGGGACGATGGTGAGCAAGACAGACGCGGACCCGGTTCACAGAGTGCTGCCATTTTTAGTAGGAGAGACAGACTAGTACTAAAGTGGTAATGAGATAATTCAAGCAGGTCCCAGTCTGTTGAGGGAAACAAACTGGAGAGATGTGCTACAGAGGGACTTGGGTGTCGGGGTTATTTTGCGGGGGTGTGTGGGGGGTCCAGGCAGCCTCTCTGAAGAAGTGGTGTTTGGGCAGGGACCTGGATGCTAGGAGCCAGCTGTGCAGACGCAGGGGCAGGGCATACCCAGCAGAGGGAACAGCAAATGCAAAGGTCCTGGGGTAGGAATAAGCAGGGAGTGTTTGGGGACCAGAAGGAAGACTGTGGTGGCAAAGCATGGTGGCTGAGGGCAAAAGGGTAGAAGATGAGGGTAAAGAAGCTGGCAGGAGCCAGACTGTGGAGGGGAGGGGGCTCTCCAGCCTGGTTGGGGAGCGGGGGGGCTTTAAAACAACCGACAGCTACCCCAGTCTCTCAACCTCGACACTGTGACATTTGGGGCTGGATGATTCATTTATGGGGTCTGTCCCGTGTGCTCTGGGATGTTTAGCAGCGTCCCTGCCTCCTTCCCACTAAATGCCGGTAGTACCAAGTCCCCAGCTGTGATAACCCAGATGTCTTCAAACACTGCCAACGTCCTCTGGGGCAAAGTCGCCCCAGTGAGAACTATTGCCCTGGGGTCTCTAATTTAATTAGCCTGGATGGGGCTGGGACCTCAGTACAAAACCTCCCCAGGTGACTCTATCGGCAGTCAGGAGACGCTCTGAGACCCTCTGTCATAGGACCTAAAAGCTTGGTCTGGATTTTATGCTCCACGCAGCAAGCAGGGACAACATCTGGTGTCTTTGAGGGCAAAAACTGGGAAACTTCCAAAATGAAGGGTGACAGCCCAAGGGAAGTATTTTGGCAGCTGCAGAGGCAACAACAGTTCAACGAAATGTCAGTTTATCTCCCCTAACTTCCCAACATGATCAGAGAGCTGATGGCTTCACCTGCCGCCAGCATGCTCTCCTCCAGCCCATCCCACTGCCCTTGGCCAGCCCAGGAAAGGCTGTGTTATGGAGACCGCCCTATCGTGGTTGCTGTTTTAACAGCGTACGACGGTCTGCACCAGTGTAGAGGAAGCCGAGGGAGGGAGAAACTGCCTCATTCTGCCCAGAAAGGTTTATCACAATGTCTTGTTGTCCTCCTCAGCTTCTGCACCAGCCCTCCCTCAGGACAGGAGGACATGGAGAGCTGTGGGCCAGGCAGAGACAGTGGTTCTGTCACCTGCTTCCTTTTCTTGCAACTGAAGGAGGCACAACTGATCTTCATTGTTGAAACCATTTCGCTGATTGAGGGGCATTTATTTAATGTTAATAAATGCAGAACCCCCAAAATAAACCCCCAAAAGCAACAGATTCCACCAGCCTTCAGCACGGCACAGTGATGGTCTCCCGTTATCACTGTGCCCATTTTACAGGTGGGAAGACTGAGGTCTGAGGTTGGCGAGGTCAAGGGAGCCCTTGCCCAGGTCATAGAACAAATAATTGGCAGAACTTGGATTTGAGCAAATGTACATCTGAATATTAGTCTAGCATGTTCCTTCTTTGCCACCGGGTTGAGGGGGATGGGCTCAGCTCATAAGCAATAACCGGTCGGGGGAGTTTGCCACCTTTGATCATATCCAAATCAGCTGGTGAACTTGGTAACAATACAAGGCCATGCCCCGTCTCACTCCAACGAGCCAAGGCCTCTGACTTTTTTATTAAGTTCCAGAGGATTGGGTACACCACAGTTTGAGAACCACTTTCTTATTAAACTGAGTTTCATTTTTTTGGAGCTTTGATTTTCTGTCTATGTACTTCTGAAATGCCCTGTAATTTCCCATGGAGCCAACACACACACCTCTTCCGTGTACACCCTAAATGACACCCCAGCTCTCTCCTTTCTCTCTCCCATTCTTGTCCTCTCTCCCACACCCCTTCTCTCATTCGTACAAACACATGCTGTGTTATTCTCTTTCCCTGTAAAAGACTCATTTCATTAATATTAGCAACTCACAAAGGTCGGATAGCCCAGAAGTCCCCACCCCCCAAATAATTTTCTAGAATTCCCCAAATTGTTTAAATCTGTGCTTCATAGTGTGCCCCACCCCCACCCCCAACCAGCATCACCTGGCAACTTGTTAGAAATGCAAATTCTTATCCCCTCCCTGCCAATCAGAGGCTTGGGGGTGGGCCCAAGCCCCTCCAGGAGACTCTGATGCATGCTGGAGCTCAGACTCCTGCTTTAAAGAAACCTGTTCCTGCTTCCTGTGCCGGGCGAGCGGACTTTTCTACTGCCTAGAGTTTCCTGCATACTTCAAAACCTCCTTGCCCCCTCACCCAGCGATTCTGCCAGGAGGCACTGAGAGGTGAGCAGCTGAGTTCAAGGTGAGAGAGGGCCTAGAATGTCCCAGTGTGAGAACCAGCAGGGGCCTTAGAGCCGTCTCTTAGCTTCAGTTCACGAATGTACCTTCCACGGTCATTTACTGGACCTGAGAGCCAGGCTGGGGGCTGGATGCTCAGAACATAGTTCCTACATTTTACACAAGGACTTCATGTGCCAGTAGAAGAGACAGATAATAACAAGTTAAACAGATCATTAAGATAATTAAAGCATTTTGTTAAGTGCTATGAAGGCCAGAAACAGTGGGAGGGCTGGGGTCAGAGCCACAGGCTTGCGACTTTGAAGAGGCGCTCGGAAGAGCTGTCCAGGGTGGGGGGGTGACATTTGAGCTGAGACCTAAGGACGAGGAGGAGATGGCTGTGCAGAGAGGCAGAGAAAGCAGTCTGAGCAGCAGTACAGCAGGCGCAAAGCCCCTGAGGTTGTTACAGAACCAAATTTGGGTTTGCTCACCTACGCACAGTAAGGCCAACCTACTGACACCAGGTTGTGGTGAAGGAAGGTGCAGCATTCACTGCAGGGTGTCCAGGAAGGAGTACAGGCTGAACTCCCTAATGGCCCTCAGGGAAGTGTTTTTAAAGACAGAGTGAGGGAGGAGGGTGTGGCGTATGTGATCAGCTCGTGGACATTCTTCTGATTGGTTGGTGGTGGAGTAATCGGGAGTCAACATCATCAATCTTCTGGTTCCAGCCGGTGTGGTCTGGGGTCTACATGCTTGTGGGCAGCACGTAGTTAACTTCTTCCACCTGGTGGGGGATTCAGTATCTGCAAAACAGCTCAGAGGATGTGGCTCAGAATATTATCTACAGCCCTTGAAGAGGAACTAAAGGTCCTTGACTTTGCTTAATGGCTAAACTATTATTGTTTTGTCTTGCTTGACTGTTTTCCTTTGTTTCTGCATTTTCTCACTTCTCTAATTAAATTTGTTCTTTGAAACCCAGGGAAGGCCTGGGAGGCTAAAATTTTTCTATAAACTAGAGGCAAGGGGAGGACATGGCGGGGGGTGTCTATCCCGGGAAGGCCCCATAGGGTTCTGCTCAGTTACAATCCCCCCTTTTCTTCGATACTCCTCAATCTTGAGGGGGAACAGGGGCGGGACGAGAAGAGGAATAAAGTTTTGGGTACAGAGGTGACTCATAAACTCGGCAGTGGAACCCGGTTTTAGGTGGACTGGGTTTCACGGTGGGAATCAGATGGGCACGTCTGAGGACCCCAAGGAAACAAGTGCGAGTAATGGCAGGGTTGGGGGAGGGAAGGAGCTGCGGGGCCTCAGAAGTGCAGCTAAAGCCTTGCCGTTTATCCTAATGCCGGGGAAGCTAGTGACAGACTTTAAACAGGAGCTGCTCCCACCGCTCTGGAAGTCTCCTGGTGGCCTGGCCGCTGCCTCCTTTGACACTCAGCTGCTTGTATCAAATGTGTTGAAACCCATTTGGTCGAGAGCCATGAGGCCATCGACCAAGCCCAGCTTTGAAGGACACAGGCCGGGGTGTCCCGGCCGTCAGCGTGATGTTTCTACCGTGTGAAGCTTCAGGAAAGATACTGAATGATTCGTCTGCATTTGGGGACACAGTGAACTTCGTTAAGATCCTTTTGCAGGGACAGGAGTAGGAGGAAGTGTTACATAAACGTCTGGTCTCGATGGAGGGGTTTGGGCTGTGCACCCCAGGAAAGAGAAGGAAGGAAGGACAGCGTTTCCCCACTGCTGACGGGAAGATTTTATTTCTCACTTAGTGCATGTCATCAGTCCCCTTGCTGGGTGCCCAGAGTCCATGCGCAATTCTGCAGTCATGTCATCTTGACTGTATTGCCCACATGCACACGTCCCCATCTCCCAGGGGTGAGGTAGTACTGAAATCCCACAGGGCCTCATTTGCACAGCATTTTAAATCCAGTAAGTATCGAGAGCTATGTAATAGGTTATTTATTTCCAACTCCAAATCAGTTCCTGTTTTTCATGTTTTCAAATATAATAGTGCCAAGCTGCTATGTTTGACAAATGGAGGACGCTGCCTTCTGCTAAGATGGTAACTCAGTGCCTGAATGAGATCTCGACTTACGTTTTCTGTAACTCTGTACTTGTGGGCTTTCTGATTTTTTTTTCTTCAGGCCAGTTTGACTGTCCTAAATATATCATACAAGAGTTGGGAGGCCTGAGCACATGAAGATTCCTCCCCCCGCCCCCGTCATCTAGTGGAATTGGCTTCCTTTTATGTTCAAAAAGCTGAATTGCTTTCCCTTTTTATAAAGCACAGCTGAAAAGGTTTTTTTTGTCTGTGGCTGTCTTCAATTGTGCTGGAATTTAAAATGCCCCGGCACTTTTGTGAAGGAAGCCTATAAGTGTACTAAATCATCATTATTGTTATTAGCATCATTTCATGTATATTGCACATGCCTGTTGGTAAATGATCATGTGACCAGCAGAGGACTTGCATGGGTGAAGATTATGCCACTGGCCACCACTTTCCTCGAATCTCAAAGATTCTACGCTGGCATGTGTGACATCTGTCATCCCTTGACTTTTGCATCTTATTACACAAGTGATAACTCGTTTGTTGTTGAAAATACAGATCAGCAAAAAGAAGAAGGTGAAATTCACCCAGAATGTCTCCAGCCAGAGAGAATCACATTAACATTTTGCTCTGTATCCTTCCAGGCAGTTTTCTGAGTATATATGCCAACTCACAGTCTGTATTTGTCAGGGTAATAGTAGCTGCTGTAACAAATAAGCCTTGAAACATTAAGTGGCTTAACACAAGAGAAGTGTATTTCTTGCTCATGTAATAGTTCAAGGTGGGTGTTTCTGGATGGCACGTGGCTGTTCTCCGTGTGTAGAGGGATTCACACCCAATCCCATCTTTTGGAGTTGTCCCCAGGGCTCAGAATCCTCTGCTTCTAGTTGGGCGAAGAGGAAGAACATGAAGGGTCATATGGGAGGTTTCCATGAGCCAAGCTGAGAAGTGGTGCACATCATTCCACTCGTGTGCCATAGGCTGTCCCAGCCCCTTGGCCACACCTGACTGCAAGGGAGGCTGAGAAATGACTCACTGTATCCCTGGGAAGAAAACGACGTGGCTTTTGATGAAGAGCCAGCAGTTCTGTGACAAGCACACATTTATGGGTAGATCTCCTTCTCCCATTGAAGGTAGACTCCTCCACCAACCCTGTTCGTGGCCGGCTATTTTCACTATATAACTTCTGCATGGATAATACCTGTTTGGGTTTGAGTCTGTTATTGCCAATGTCGTTACTCCTGTTTGCCTCAGTTTTCTCATCTGTAAAATGGGGATAACAATGATCTCTTTTGCAAGGTAGGGATAAGAATTGGAGATCTTGTATGAAAAGGCTGTAGCTTAATGCCTCCTGTAACTGGAGGTGCTTGATACCTTGTATCTTCCGGTCACTGTGGTAATAATGATGACATTCTAACAGTGATGATGCCAGCAATAATGAAAATGATAGCAGCAATTAGGAGAAGTAGTATATTTTCAGGTGCCAAAGCCTTGGTGCTACAAAGAGAAGATGTTTTATGTTTATTATATCAGATGATATGAATTGATTGCTGTGGTTTGACCTCTTTGGTTGGTGACCTAGCTCTGCTCCAGGCTTGTGCCTTGGCCACGTGGCTTAACCTCTGTAAGCTTTGAGCTGCCCAGGAGATATCAAGTTGGGACTGAATATACTGGTCTAAAGCTCAGATGAAAGGTCGGGGCTGGAAATAAACGCGTGTGAGTCATCTGTGTAGAAGTGGTGATTGAAGCTCTGGGCTTCAGTGGACGCTGAGGTCATCCTCCTCTCTCCCCTAGGTGACCCTGGAGGGTCATCCAAAGGCAGAGCCTGGAGCATCTCCAGCACTGGGTGGCCTGGTCAGGAAGGGCCGCCCTGCACAAGAGACTGAGAAGAAGCAGGCAGGGCAGTAGAAGCAACCAGAAGCACCTGGAGTCAGGAAGCCAATCCAAAGAGGCTCCCGCCGCCCAGCTTCCCTGCCGCCGGTCCCTCCTAACGACATCACTGTGTTTTATTTTCCATAGGGCACTTCTCACCACAAGATAATATTTTGTTCCTCAGTTTCTTTACTGCTTGCCTCCTTTCCCTACATCCCCTCCCCCACACCTTAGAACAGAAGCCCCAGGAACGCAGGACCTCAGCTGTTTGACACACCTCTGTGTCCCCAGCCCCTAAAATATTAGGTCCTCCTTAAATACGTTTTGAATGAATGAATAACAGATTCCAAAACTACGTTCGCACGCGTTATCACAGCCTGCTTCTCTAGGCAAGTATGGTAGCAAACAATGGATGGTACCATTTACTTAGAATCACTGAGGAATGAGTGGGACTTAAGTAAAATATAGTACAAACCAGTCATGGGGTGGCTGTAGGGTGTGGGAGAGTTAGTGGTGATGACAAGAAAAAAGATGCCAATAAGGTGATGTAGATGATAAAAATACAATAAAGAGGCTGAATGGTTTGGGGATATTTGCTTCCAACGCTCATCACGTATAATGTCCTGGCCCTTATGTTGGGAATGAAAAGAGGTGGGCATGGCCTCTGCAGCCGTGCCACTTACAGGCAGACAAGTAACTGGGTGATTCTCAAAGGGTCCTAATGGCTGCCGTAGGATCACAGGGGGCTGGCTGTGGGGCCCCAGAGTGGCCCCCTTATCCAACCAATTGGCCAGATGGACAAGAAGGTATTGGCATTCCCAGTAGAGGGGCCGGCACATGCAAAGGGCTGGAGGTTAGGGGCCAGCAAGGCCAGGGGGATGGCGGCGCGATGGGACGCAAGAGGCAGGAACTGGCATGTAGGATCCATATGGGGAATAACAAGAGACAGGAAGCTGGAGATGGTCTTAAAGGACCTCGAGAGCCAAGCTAAGGACTCGGAACTCTTCTCCTAAAGGCAGGAGGAAGCCACCCAGAGTTGTAACCAGAGGAGTGACAATGTCCGGTTTGCAATTTAGAAAGACCGCTTTGGGGCTATCGCTTTTCTTAGGAGAGCTTGTCTCAGGATTGTTGACGTGCTTCCCCGATTTAAGAAGGGTGTGGACAGTCGGTGTTGATCCTAATCTGACGTCAGTGGGAACCAGCGCAGGTTTTAATGCCCTAGGTCCTAAAAGATCCTCGGCTCGACTCCCTAAGGGGAAAGCAACTGTGCGCTGGCAGCCCTCTGGAGATGAAGGCATCTTCAACAGCTTTATTTACCCCAGTTAAAAATAGCTGCAGTCCCATGTTTTGAAGGCAAATGTGGGCAACAGCAGCTCCCGAAACCAGAGGGATGGTTTCTTCTGCACTTCTGGCAGGCGGTGGTTAAACAAAGATTCAGGAGCACAGGGGCAGCTTCACGGAGGGAGCTGAAATTGTAATTAAAAGCTGGTTCCCTGCAATCTGATCGACCTGCGTGCGCATTCTGGTTTTTCTGTCTTCTAGATCATTTAAACAACCCTCTGAAGTAGGCACCACGCAACTCTGCCATTTATAGACAAGGAAACGGAGAGGAAGCACAGTGCCTAAGGTTATAAAGCTAGGAAGAGGCAGGGTTTAAACCCAAGACTGTGTGTTTCAGACCAAAGTCCGGATTAAACCGTCTTCTTGTCCTCTTTCCCTTAGACATACCTAAGTCTGTCTCCCTTCTCCATGCCTCGTGGGCCTCTTAGAACCCTCCACTGCTGCGTCCTCTCCCCCGCGGAGGGCAACAGTTGCCCCACGTCCTAGTCAGATTCATTGTCCAAGCCACCAAACTTGCTGGCCTTGTGACTTGTTGAGTTGGCCCTGGTATTTGTCCCTTTCCCTCCCTCCCTGTGTGGCAGACTCCAAGGTGGCCAGCCAGAACGGGCAGAGAGTGAGAGATGTCAGATCAGTGGGTTTTCACCACTCTGGGAACTCGCCGGCCCTGGGGTAGGGTTTGATGGTTACCTGGCTAGAGTTGCTTGGGCACTGCTCAACTTCTGCTTTGTCCCTGCCTGATCGTGTTTAAGATAATTAAGCCCATACATCAAATAATAAATAGATATTGACTCTTTGTCATGGAGTATATCAGAATTGATTGACCACTGGGAGTACTGCTTTCCTCAATCGATGGGGAGCTGGGGGGATAAATAAATCTTGATAATGACTGGCAAGAGGAAGATGGATAGGTATATTAATATATGCACTGGGAGCATATATCTTCAAATGTGAAATAAGAGTTTGTTTTGGCAGAAGGGAAGAACAGGAGAGGCAGACAGAGACTGACCATATCCCTAGACCCAAGCAGGGTACCAGGCACTCGCTGATTTTTTTGGTGAACTGCAGAAATCCAAGGAGAGATTTGCCTTAAAGAGAAACTATATTTAGTGTTTACTATTTCTCGTCTCTGGATGTCCAAGCACCCAGAGATCCCCTCTGCCCAGGGGCTGTGTTGTTCTGTTCGTGTTTGGCCTTCCAGTGTCAACTGGAAGGAAAGAGGAGGGAAGGACTGGAAATGGTGGTGGGGTGGGGAGGGCAGGAGAGGGGATACCGGGCTGCATAGTTGCTGACAACATACACTGAGAAAGAGATTGCAGAACCACATCAGGTTCGCGGAGCAAAATCAAGAGTTGGGTTGAGTTTGAGGGGCCACTGAATCTTTCAAGAGGCGATGTTAAGTAAACTTTTAGATAAATCGTTGTTCAGAGATGAGTTCTAGCCTAGAGATATAAAACTGGGAGCCATCTGTGCTGTGAGACAGTAAGAGCCGTGGGCCTGGGGAGCTGGCCCGAGGCAGTGCTCATCAAAGTTGACTGCATATTAGAATCCCCTGGAGGGCTCATGCAGACACAGATTGTTGGGCTCTACCCTCAGCTTCGGATCCAATAGCTCTTGGATGGGGGCCTAAGAAATTGCATTTTTAACATGTTCCCAGGTGACGCCAATGCTGCAGGTGTGGGAACCTCACTTTGAGAACCAGCGGCCCTGGGGGAAAAAAACCAAAGTGAGAACAGAGGGTTCCTGCAAAGACTGCTAAGTAAGGGCCAGAGAGAGAAAAACCAGGAGAGTGTGTTATCATGGAAACCTGGGGCAGATGGTGTTTTAACAAGAGGTCCTTTCAGCAGGTGTTGAAAGGACACACAAGATGCAGCTGGAGACGTGGCCCTCAGAATTCTTGCAGCCTGAAGAGTTTGTTGGCTTGTGGATTTATACCTGCTTGCAGACTTCCCTGTTCACCTGCTCAGTGACCTGTGACACCCCCAGCTGTGATCCTAGGTGCCTGTCATGTGCCTTCCAGGTTAGGACTAGGATTCAGGTTGGAATGGAGCTCTTCACCTTCCAAACCAGAAGGATGATGGGACTGTTTCAGTGATGCTGGTGACAGAGATTGGAGGGGTCTGAGGCACAGCTGGAAGATCCATTCCCAGGAACAGCCCAGCAGGAAAGAGCTGAAATTCATCAGAATGGCTGTGTGGAGTCGCTGAGGCCGGAAATGAATCTACTCGGGGGAGACGTTCTCTCTGGGCGCTGCACTGTATTGTTTTCAAAACGTATCAGTGATGCTCAGCCACCACCATCCTTTTAAAAATAAGGGAAATTGGTTGCTTGGTTGAATCATTGTTGTGAAAAGGCACTGTGAATATTTATTAAGGGGAACATTTATTGAACATCTACTACACGCTGGGTACTGTGCTAAGAACTTTACAGACATTGCTTCATGTAATTGTTGTCCCCGTTTTACAGATGAGGGACTTGGATGAAGTGGGACTGGGACTTGGATGAAGTGACTTGTGTGAGGCTGAGTCAGGATCTAACTTGACCTTTCTGAGCCCAGAGTCTTAGCCTTAACTCCACCAGGCTGTCCTGTCCTGTGTCATCTTAGACTGAATTAATTCTTTGTTTGAATATTTTTTTACT
Organism: Pseudorca crassidens; assembly: GCF_039906515.1. Taxonomy (NCBI): domain Eukaryota; kingdom Metazoa; phylum Chordata; class Mammalia; order Artiodactyla; family Delphinidae; genus Pseudorca; species Pseudorca crassidens. Next base: position 80,512,160 of record NC_090307.1, on the reverse strand, counting down.
TACTTATTTTTCTTCCAGTTTTATTGAGATATAATTGACATGCAGCACTGTATAAATTTAAAGTGTACTGCATGATGATTTGACTTACATCATGAGATGAGTACTGCAAGTTTAGTGAACATCCATCATCTCATATAGATACAAAATTAAGGAAATAGAAAAAAAAATGTTTTTCCTTGTGATGAGAACTCTTAGGATTTTCTCTCTTAACAACTTTCATATGTAACCTACAGCAGTGTTCTTTCTGGCCGTCCTCCAAGGCCCTCCAGCTCAGTGTCATAGTCTGGCCACTTCTCTCACCCTTGGGAACAGAGTCAAATTTATGGGAATTTCTCCCCGTGTAGAAATTTTAAACTGAAAAGGAAAGTTCTTGCATGTCAGAGTCAAGCTTCTGTGGATCTTCGAGTGCCTGGCCTTCTAGATCATCAGAAAATACCAAGTTGATGGTCACCAAAGGAGCCTGTGGAGAAATGTTTAGTTTACCAGTTGTCCGGATCTGAGTGATTAGATTTTGGTGCAGATCTACCAGCACAGGTTTTTCTTTTGTATTTGTCATGATTTAGCCTTTCTGAGCCTCAAGTTTCTGCATCTGTACGATGGAGATAATAATAGTCTCCACCTCATGGGTTTATTGTGAGGACTAAGTGAGCTCATACATGTAAGACACTGAGAACAGAACCTGGCACACACTGAGTGCTATGTAAGTGTTAGCATTTGTTGTTATTGTTGCAGTTTTTATTACTACTAGCCCTACACCATGGGTACCCAATGGAGGTGAACAGAAATACAACCCATGTCCTGTGCTGCAATACAAAGAACCTCAGATCTGAAGTTAGGAGTTCTGGGTGAATGTTCTAACCTGATTACTTGCTGACTGTGTGACTTTGGACAAATCATATCACCTCTCTGAGCCTCAGTGTTCTCATCTGTAAATCGGGGATAACATATTTCCCTGGGTGGCTAGGAGGAGCATATGAAATGCCGGAACTGAAAACTCTTCATAAAGTGACCAGGACTAGAGAATTGTGGGATAATTTAAAATCACATAATAAGAACAATAGTAACAGTTTATGAAGCACTGACTGTATGTCTGGCAGTGTTCTAAGCACTTCGACTTTTCCCAACTACCACATAAGGTTGATACTTTTGTAAGTGTGGAGCTGGGACTTGAACTTAGGTCTGCTACTGTCAAAGCAAGCACACACAAGTACTTTCTTGGCAAAGAGGACTTTCTAGTTGAATTAGCAGGCAGCAGTGACCCGAGTTTAAAGTTGGGATGGCAACTGAAGGGACCTGCAATCAGTACCCCCTTCTTGGGGCTTATGCCCTCTGGTCTCTGGGGAAGTGACCGTCCTCAGGCTGTGACTGACGAACGAGAGGCAGAGCTCCCCTCTCCTGAGCCCCCTTGTCACCTTCTCTCTTTGATGAAAACAGAGTCTTGTGGCTGAGAAGCTGCTCTTGCCTTTAATCAAAAGGTTTGTCTCTGAGTCCTCTTCAAAAGAGGATTCCGTTTCTTCCAGGTGTTCAAAAGACCCAGAGGAGCACCAAGCAGGGAACAGATCAAGTACTTTCAAAGGCAGGGAAGGAGTCGCAACAGTCTTGAGCATTTTCCCAGCTGAGGCCAGTCCCTCCAACGCAGTTATTAGCACAGCCCGTTGGGATTTGAGGGACATATCAAGGATTCTCAGCGGACTTGTTTGGAAGCGTTTGTAGACCATTGAGAACTGTCGTAGCATCTCAGTCACTGGAATCTGATCTCTCTCTGAGCAACAAGAGCTGCCTGTGACAGTTTCTCAAAATTGGAGGTGCCACACTGCAGCCCAGTGGATTATTATTCTGTCTTGTTAATAAACCACTGTTTCTCTGGCTCAGCTGGCCTTGCGGCCCTTCCTTCTGCAGGACCTCTGGCCCCTCTGGCCTCCCTGCTCTCCTTCTTCCTCTCCTGCTTTCAGCCTTGATGCCGGCACACCCCTGGGGCTGATCTTACCACCCAGATATGGAGTATAGAGATGAAAAACTGGGGCCCAGGACAATGGGCCTCCCGTCAGGTGCCGACTGTGGCAAGGGAAGAGCTCAGAAGGAGGAAGGGGCCAAGAATTCAGGAAGTCCTTCTGCTGTCACCTTAGACAGGCCTTTAACCTTTCAGTTTCCTTGTTGGTGAAATGATTATAACATTACCTGTTTCATCCTCAGTTGGGTCATTTACAACCTTGTCTGGACCTGGTTGGCCTAAGCTGAACACTTAGAAGTGAATGACCCTCATCTGTGTATCCATCTTCTCATCAATTTATCCATTCACCTTATACCCTCTCCCCCTTCATAGACCTATCCACCCACCCTTCCACCCATCCCACATCTACCCACCTGCCTTTCCCATACATTCATCCATACAACATCTGCCTTCTGAACTACCCACCCATCCATCCATCCATCCATCCATCCTCCCACCTATCCATTCAGGCACGCAGCTACCTACTCTTCTAATGATCTAGCCATCAAGCCATTCAGCAGATAGTTGCGGAGAGCTGTTCTCTTAGGCACTGCCATTTACTGGGAATGAGTAAATTCTTCAGGGATGTGATGGGGTCAGTGTGTCGTAATTAAAGCCAATCCTCGAAGCAGCTCAAGATGGCAGGGTCTAGCGGGGAGGCTGTGGTCAGCATCATTCTGGTGTCACTGGGCCGGGGCCAACAACAAATGAGCCTACAGAAGCATCCACGGACGGGAATTTCAGTAGCTGCACATCTGTGGAAAGGAACTGTAGGCCGTATTCCCAGATATGAAGAGAGAACAGACGCCCAAATGAAAAACCAGGCAGCAGGGCTAAAAGACGGAGAATCACCTTTGCCTCCATGTTTCCTTCCCTTCGGTTCAGATTTTTGTGGAACTCTATGCTGAGAAGCGTGGAAACTGAGACCCTGGTGATAAATGGAGGAGGAGAGGTGGTCAGAGGGTGATCTTGGGTGGTGGGAGAGGGGGAGGAAGGCGTCCATTTAGGAGGCTCTGAGGTAGCTTAGCACGTTTTCCGAAGGTTGGTGGTAGGGAGGGGCCTGCGGGGCTGATTGCTGCCTGTGTTACACCCCATTAACTCCCAACTCATGATAATTTATCAGTGGCAGGCTGGAGTTTACTTATTCATTATTTATTGAGAAAGTGTTTGCTAAGCAAATCAGCAGTTCAGACAAGATCACAGGGAGGTAGGTTTAACCCACTCAAGAAATCCAGCCAGAGCACATTCATTGTCTGAAGGCAGATGGAGGTGCTGGTGACAGATGGACATCCACTGGCCTTCATGGTTCCTGCCTCGCAACCTCAGAAATCTTCACTTGCTCTCAGAATGGTCTCTCTCTAAGGAACACATCTCACCCCCTCTCCTGCCCCATCCAGTCCAAATTGGACAGTCAGCTCTATGTTGCCATTTTAGTATCACAGTAAAACCCTTCGGTCAACCCTAGTAAGAATACATTTGGAGTCAAGTGTGCAAACGAGGTCAAGTGTCCAAACCCCTTATCTTTTGTGAGATGAACGGCCATGGCTTTCTTTAGATGTCTTGAAGATCTGGTCCTTTTGTTTGATGAGGCATGTCCCTGGAACCTTTTAGGTTCTGTTAAAGCAAAAAGAGGATCCTCACACCTTTTCTTCTCCAGAGAATCTAGACCTGCATTCCAGTCCGGGCTCCCTCACTTAGTGCCCCAGCAAGATCAGGAAGTCACTTCCCCTCCCTGAGACTCAGTTTCCTCTGCTGTAAAATGGGGGTGATGAGAGCTCACAGGGTTATGTGGAGGGGTGAAGGTGGTGAAGCCTGTTGCAGGCTTAGAACAGCGCCCATGAGGACTACTGGGGAACAGTAGTGATTATTTCAGCACGCACCGTGAGCCAGGCACAGCAGTAAGCCCTTTAGAAGTATTATGAAGTATTAGAAGAAATGAATTTTCAGAAAAGGGTTGTAGGCTCGCTAAGTCCAGCTTACAGATGAAAAAACTGAGGCTCAGAAAGATAAAGCAATGAGCAGTGGTGGAGCCAGGATTCACGCCTGAGCATTTCCTTGACTCTCCGGAGGACGGTTTTATCACCCTTATCTTGCAGGTAAGGAAACTGAGGCCCAGGAAGGTTAAATAATATGTCTGGGTTACTCAACTAGGAAGCACCTGAGACTGTGTGTTACTCTGAAGCCCATGAGCTCTCTCTTGGGTCTCTGTCAGCCTCCACCCTCGGAGTAGAAGATCCAGGGTCTGCTTCTCTCCTGGAAAAGCCCCCAGATTGGATTCCCTCCTCCCACCTCCTGTGTGTGGTTTTTGAAGCTGCACTAGGAAGTGACAGTCAGGCTTGTGGGCAACACAGGGCTGTTCTGATACCAAGAGGATGGTATTTCTGCATCTCTGAAGTGAACAGACCCTCATGTGCACACAGCAAAAAAGAATAAAATCACAAACTGAAACTGACAACTCATGAAAAAAAGTATATCAATGTTTGCTAAGTGGGAAAAGAGGCAATATTGGCTAGGGAGAGAAATGTCATTTTCAGGCTGCCAAAAAGAGTGTTAACATATAACATGGAAAGCCAATAAAATCTATGGTCTAGTTCTTCTGAGCCCCCTGGTTGAAATAATATGTGAAATTTCATCTGAGAGCCTTGCATGTAGCTCCTAATCTTGACAGAGATGACGTTCTGTTGGCCCAATGTGATGGCGTGCGTTGTCAACGCTGAAGGTTCCTTCCCAGTAGTAGATGCTCAAAACCTGTGTTCCCAATCAAAATGTTCAAAAATGGCTTTAATAATTCATGTATCTGTTCACCCACTCGTCCATCCATTCATCCAGCCATCCAACACATGAGAAACTCAGCGATCCTTATACCAGATAGGAAGGGTTGAAACAGATGTGCAAAGGGTGTGATGAGAACTCAAGGAGAGGGGAGGTGAGGTGCTTCCTGAAGAATAAGACATTTGGAAGAAATAGGCAAAGGCAAAGGCAAGAAGGTAGGAGAAACAAGATGCCACATTTGGAAAAGTACCAGTAGTTCAGTTGGCTTGGTACTGGGGGTGTACAGTGGGCACCAAAGTGTGACGTCTCTTGACCTTCAAGGATGAGTAATCATAATAATGGGAGCGGATAGTGATTGAGTTCTACTGAGTGCCAGGCACTGTGCCAAGTGTGTTACTTCATTATTGACTGCTCAGGCCACCCGGAGAAGTGAATGATTATTCATCTCCATTTTACAGAGTAGGCTCTGTCTTGGTCTGTTCAGGCTGCTGTAGCAAAATACCACAGACTAGGTGGCTTATAAACATCAGACATTAACTTTTCACAGTTCTGAAGGCTGAAAAGTCCAAGACCAAGGCTCTGGCAGATTCAGTGTCTGATGAGTGCCCACTTCTGGGTTCATGGATGGCTATCTTATCACTGTAACCTCACATGATGGAGGAGGCGAGGGAGTTGTGGTTCTCTTTTTATTAAGGGCACTGATTCTTTTCATGAGGGCTCCACCCTCATGACCTAATCACTTTCCAAAGGCTCCACTTCCAAATACTATCACATTGGGGGTTAGGTTTCAACATATGAAACCTAACACATTGGGGAGCGGGGACACAAACTTTGTCCATTATTCTGTCCAAGAAGTTTTGTTACTTGTCCAGGGTTCCCTGGGTGTGAACCACAGAAGCACACCTCAGTTTGAGCAGGAGGCTGGGGTGATCTGATGGGAAAAGACAAAGACATGAAAACAATGGTCTGGGTTCTGGTCTTGGGTGGAGGGAGTAGCATCCCCACGTGCTGGCTCCAGGGTTTGGGCTAAACGCTGAAACTCCGTTTCCTTGGTATAAAATAGGGCCAACTATACCCATTCAGGCAGTGTGCATGAAATGACGTAGCACAGAGGACAGTATAGGGACTGACGTGCGGTCAAGATTCTGGTCCTAAGCTAGATAGAGTGAATGGTCTGGCTGGTCCTAACTTCTCTTATATATGTCCTGGCCTCAGGCCTGGGCACCACCTCCCACAAACCTCCCCAGAGCAAACCAAAGCACATGAACCTTGGAGTTCGAGGTTGCTGGGCCTGCGCTTGTCAAGATCTCTGCATCTTTGCCCTCAATGCTTTGTAGATAGAAACTAGAGCGCCTCTGGGATTTAAGGAGGCCTTGGAGGGCACGATTGCCTGGGTGAACATTGGGAAGGATTCTCTTGGTGCCCTGGGGTTAAGAGCTTAAGGGGTGAAAAGAACCCCAGATGAACTGGAGTGATGATTCTCGCCCATCTCCAAGAAATTGGCACATACTTACATTTTGTTCCTGTACCTTCTAAATTGATTTGGGGGAATGACAGGACTTTCAATTGAAACAGATTACCAGGGTAAGGCTTGGGGACTAATGGAAATATTCGTAATAGGATTACATGGCGTTTTCATCTTTCCCATGAAGATGCGACAGTGTCACGTGACAAGCTTTTGGGGCATTTTCTGTTTTTAAATGATTGAGAGCTTAGGTCACATCCCTTGGCTGACTTGCTTTCTGTCTGTGGGAAGCAGGAGAAAGCCATTAACAAAAACGTGAAATTGAATCTCACTGAACTTAGGTTCCCACTTGCCTTTGCTTCTTTTTTTTTTTAACATCTTTATTGGAGTATAATTGCTTTACCATGGCGTGTTAGCTTCTGCTTTATAACAAAGTGAATCAGCTATACATATACATATACATATATCCCCATATCCCTCCCTCTTGCGTCTCCCTCCCACCCTCCCTATCCCACCCCTCTAGATGGTCACAAAGCATTGAGCTGATCTCCCTGTGCTATACGGCTGCTTCCCACTAGCTATCTATTTTACATTTGGTAGTGTATATATGTCCATGCCACTCTCTCACTTCCTCCCAGCTTACCCTTCCCCCCTCCTCGTGTCCTCAAGTCCATTCTCTACGTCTGCGTCTTTATTCCTGTCCTGCCCCTAGGTTCTTCAGAACCTTTTTTTTTTTTTAGATTCCATATATGTGTGTTAGCATACGGTATTTGTTTTTCTCTTTCTGATTTACTTCACTCTGTATGACACTCTTAGGTCCATCCACCTCACTACAAATAACTCAATTTCGTTTCTTTTTATGGCTGAGTAATATTCCATTGTATATATATGTTCCACATCTTCTTTATCCATCCGTCGATGGACACTTAGGTTGCTTCCATGTCCTGGCTATTGTAAATAGTGCTGCAATGAACATTTTGGTACATGACTCTTTTTGAATTATGGTTTTCTCAGGGTAGATGCCCAGTAGTGGGATTGCTGGGTGGTATGGTACTTCTGTTTTTAGTTTTTGAAGGAACCTCTATACTGTCCTCCATAGTGGCTGTATCAATTTACATTCCCACCAACAGTGCAAGAGGGTTTCCTTTTCTCCACACCCTCTCCAGCATTTATTGTTTCTAGATTTTTTGATGACGGCCATTCTGACTGGTGTGAGGTGACACCTCATTGTAGTTTGGATTTGCATTTCTCTAATGATTAGTGATGTTGAGAATCCTTTCATGTGTTTTTTGGCAATCTGTATAACTTCTTTGGAGAAATGTCTGTTTAGGTCTTCTGCCCATCTTTGGATTGGGTTGTTTGTTTGTTTGATATTGAGCTGCATGAGCTGCTTGTAAATTTTGGAGATTAATCCTTTGTCAGTTGCTTCATTTGCAAATATTTTCTCCCATTCTGAGGGTTGTGTTTTCATCTTGTTTATTACTTCTTTAAAACCACCATGCTTCCCAGTTACATACAAATGGAGGTGTCTGTGGGCCATTTGGAAAAGAACCACGATGCTTCAGCACGGAGGAAAATGCAGCTCCCATCGCGGAGACTGGTTTCCCTGGTGATGGTTGCTGTAGAAGCGTGGCCCCAGCCAGAGTATCTTATTTTTATTTTACTAGTTTGTCTATTTCCATTTTCTTAGACCCTCACTCACTTCATCACTATGTGATTCAATGCTGTTTGGGGCTGGTGGTACCCATCCTACCTGCTGGGACACCCCCACACCTGCAGACCTTCCCCTTCTGCCAATTACCTATTAACCAGGTACTATAGTCAGGATAGGATAGACTTGTGCTGCAGTGACAAACAACCCTGAGATCTCTTTGGCTTACTCAAGGTTTCTCGCTCATTGAGTTTACTATAGTTTGGGCGCAGTGCTCCAGGGGAGCTGTCTTCCGTGAAGTTACTCAGGGATCCAGGAAACTCCAGTCTTGTGGCTCTACCCTATCATCATAGGGCCTCCACAGTCACCGTGGCACAAGGCTGCAGATTCGGCGATGGGCTTCTCACTACCCCAACCAGGAAGTGCTAGGGGTCACTTTCCATTGGTCAGAACCAGTCCCGTGGTACTGCATAACCACAAAGAGACCGGGAAGTGTGGTCTCCAGGGGAGCGTCTGGGAGGGAGCAATAGGAAACAGAATTTGGTGAACACAGGACATTGTCTCTTCCATGCAAGAGTTTTCTAATTTAATCCCCCTAGACCTGTAAGGTAGATTTTGCCTCGTCCGCCGGCATTTATCTTCAGCAGCTGGCCCAGAGGCTCATAATGTAAGAGTTCCAGGCCTGGGTCTAGAGCCCAGTTCTGCCCAACTCCAAATTCTCAGCTCCTAACTGCTGGGCACTACTACTTGCCCGATGAGTTCTCTCCTTTCCACTCTCTGTATCTGTTTCTACTTCTAAACGGAATGATTCCTCCCAGCACACTCCCCTGTCTCTGGATTCTTCTCTGTTCCTCTTGGGGTAATGAAATGGTAGTTCAAGTTCATTTCCCTCCCAGCGTTCATCCCAGGAATCCTGCCCATCCAGCCTGCCTTAACCCCCCTGGTGTTCTAGATTTATCTGTTGATACAAAGCTTCAAGTGCAAAAGACACAGTGTTCCTTGCTGTCAGCCTGGCAGAGGCATGGATTCTATAAAGTTGGAGAAATTCCTTCCCTTGTGAAATTTCTTCCCAGGCTGAGAAATCAGATTTTTTTCCCGTTTACCAGACCAAGGTTCCTCTATAAATGCAGTGGGATGAAGTGAGTGGGAATTTTTGTGAACTTCCAGCTTTTGCTTTTTTAAACAACTTTATATATAAATCACAAAATTCACTCATCCACACAGTTCGATGGTTTTTAGTATATTTACAAAATTGTGCAACTATCACCAGATCTAATTTTTTATTGAAGTATAGTTGATTTACAGTATTTTATTAGTTTCAGGTGTACAACATAGTGATTCAATATTTTATAGATTATATTCCATTCAAAGTTATTATATGTTTTGAGAACATCTTATCACCTCAGAAAGAAACCCTGTACCCATTAACAGTCACTGCCGACTCCCAGCCCCATCTACCCGCAGCCCCTGGCAAGCTGAGCCTCCAGTTTTCAGACAAACAATGTTTTCACTGGACCATTTCAGAGACTGGGAGAAATGAAAACACAGAGTGCTTTTTAAGGGGTGAGGGAGGCTGTGGCCAGTTCTGGAGTTGGCATGACACTACCTGCATTACTTTCCACAGAAAACATACCCATAGGTAGACACAGCTGTGCCTATAAATGCAAAGACAGCCACGCGCACACACACACGGATGCACATACATAAATATACGCACATAATACTACATTCTTGCACACGTACACACATGAATTCACCCACGTGTGTACACCCGTGTTCATGTGCATGTAAACATGCGTACAGGCAGAGGTCCTTGCCGTAGAAACAATGCACACATACATATCAGTGTGCACAGATGTGTCCTTTGCTACACTGATCCTCTGGTCGCAGCAGATCGGGTAACATCCGCCTCGTGGCCTGGTCCAAGCCAGTGGTCCGCAAGGAAGGCATTCTAAAGCAATTTGGGATTTACCTCACTGGGGTGAGCATCCGTCCAGCTAATTTCATGCCCAGGGGCTGCCTGGGAAGGCCTCTGGTAGGGTGCGGTGTGGGGATTCAGGCAGGGAATGGCAGAGAGGAAGAGGCAGGAGACTTAGAAACGTGTAAATTGTATGACATGAACTTGGCAAGTGCTTCCGGGTTGGGGTGATGACGTGTCGGGCTTGGGGCCGCCCACGATGGAGCGTCCTTCCCGTCGGGGGTGGCGGCTGGCGGTGCATCCTGTCTCCACCGTTGTGGAACTCAGGCTTGCAGACAAGCTCCTGGCCTGCGTTTGCGCTGGTCCCACATCTCTGGCCTTCTCCCACATCACCCCAACCGAATTCGCAGCAGAGAGCTGTGCCCCTGCATCTGTGGCACTGCCTCACCCACCAGGCTCCGCGTCCCCACGCCTGGCCGGGAGTGTCGGCTCCATGCCCGTATGGATGGATGAATGGTTGAATGAATGAATGAACGAATAAGGGAGTGAATGAATGGAAAACCCACTTGACCTTGACCACGCCCAGTTCTCAGTGCAGAGAAGAATGGCTCAAATTGGTCAAACTCCTAGTTCTAGCAGCCCAATTTGTGTTGAGCCACCCCAGTTTCTTAGAACAAAGGCCAACAAACATTTTCCATAGTGGGCCAGACAGGAAATATGTTCAGCCATGTTCTTTGGTCTCTGTCACGCATACTCAGCTCTTCCGTCGTGGCACGAAAGCGTCCACAGACAGTATGGAAACAGGGTGTGGCAGTGTGCCTACGAAACACTAGTTCACAGAAATTTGAATTTCTTATAATTTTCCCAAGGTCACAAAGGTATCATTCTTCTTATGAACTTTTTAAACTTTTATGTAAAGGTGTTTCAGACTGGCTGTGGGTTTGTCATATATGGCCTTTATTATGTTGAGGTAGGTTCCCTCTATGCCCACGTTCTGAAGAGTTTTTATCATAAATGGATGCTGGATTTTATCAAAAGCTTTTATTGAGATGATCATATGGTTTTTATTCTTCAGTCCGTTAATGTGTATCACACTGATTGATTTGTGGATATTGAAGAATCCTTGCATCCCTGGGGATAAACCCCACTTGATCGTGGCGTGTGATCCTTTCAATGTTTTGTTGCATTTGGTTTGCTAGTATTTTGTTGAGGATTTTTGCGTCTGTGTCCATTGGTGATATTGACCTGTAATTTTCTTTTTTTGTGGTATCTTTGTCTGGTTTTGGTATCAGGGTGTCGGTGACCTCATATACTGAGTTCGGAAGTGTTCCTTTCTATGCAGTTTTTTGGAATAGTTTCAGAAGGATAGGTGTTAACTCTTTAAATGTTTGGTAAAATTCACCTGTGAAGCCATCTTGTCCTGGGCTTTTGTTTGTTGGGAGTTTTTTAATCAGAGATTCAATTTCAGTACTTGGAATTGGTCTATTCGTATTTTCTATTTCTTCCTGGTTCAGTCTTGAGAGACTGTACCTTTCTAAGAACTTGTCCGTTTCTTCTAGGTTGTCCATGTTATTGGCATATAGTTGCTTGTAGTAGTCTCTTATGATCCTTTGTATTTCTGTGCTGTCCATTGTAACTTCTTTTTCATTTCTAATTTTATGGATTTGGGCCCTCTCCCTTTCTTGATGAGTCTGACTAAAGCTTTATCAGTTTTGTTTATCTTTTCAAAGAACCAGCTTTTAGTTTCATTGTCTTTTCTATTGCTTTCTTCGTCTCTGAGTTTTCTGCTCTGATCTTTGATTTCTTCTAACTTTTTTAGCTCATGGGCTCTACAGAAATAGGCAATGGCCTGGATTTGGCCCTCGGGCCGTAGTTTGCAGCCCCTGTTTTAGGAGCTTGGCTCTAGTAGGCCTGCATGTCTACACTCTGTGAAATTCCCTGCAACCCTGACCTACAGCAGTGCAGACAGCGGGCTAGTTGGGTGTGCCCTGCGGTGGCCCAGCGCCAGAGGCCTTCTCGAAGAAGGGGGAGGCACTGGAAAGGCCAGGAGCTTTGGGCAAACGGGACCCAGATTCTGCCTCCACGTTCTGGCCAGAAGGACCCTGGGCCAGGCATTCATTCCCTTGGGCTTTTGCTTCCTTGTTGGAAAAATGGGAAGATGAAAAGCCAGCCCCAGCCCCTGGGACTCTCGTGAGGATGAGATGAACTGCAGGCTTGTCTCGGGAGCTTGAAAACGCTGGTTTCCTCGTCCTTCAGCCTCTGTTCTTTCCATTTCCCAAAGGGGCCAAGTAGCTTAGGGGGTGAGAACAAGATGCAGGTGTCCAATAGACTGAGGGTAGAATGCCAGTTCTGCTTCATGGAGCTGAGCTGCATGAGCTTAGCAAACGACCTCACCTGCCTGAGTCTCAGTTTTCCCATCTGCGAAATAGGACCAGTACCTCCCGAAAAAGGTTGAGGTCAAGAGTACGACTAAATAAGATCATTTGTGTAAAACCTTTAGCAGAATGCTCGTGGGAAGGCTCAGTGAATGGTATTTCGTATTCTTAGGAGGCAGTGTGGCTCTGTGGCTGCAAACCCACGGTTTAGTCTCAGACAGGTCTGGGTTTGAGCCAGGCTGTGCCAGTTGAAGCATGACCTTGGGAAATTCCATCCCCCTTTGTGCGTTTTGGTTTCCCCATCTCTTCCATGAAGGAAGAGGATCCAATGATTTCTAACACTAGTCCACAACTTGAATTCTAGAAACTTCTGTACATGTTTTCTTACACCATGGCCTGGTAGGTTCCAGGCTCAGGTACATTCCCAGTATCCCCTAGGAAGGTACACTTCTCCCCTCCCTCTCCCCCCTCCTCCTCCTTCCCCTCTTCCCCTCCCCCTTCTGTAATAGGTGGAAAGGACACAGCTGTTTTGTGGGGTTACACCCACCATTCTACCCTCTGTCCTTTCTCCTTTGCCAGCCCCACAGTCATTTTAAAATATCAAATAGTCAAATCCATCTTCTTCGTTCAGGATTGAATTTTTTCAAGGTGAGAGAGTTCCATTGGGACTTTCGGGTAAGGGCCAGTCCCTGGCTTTGTGCCCTGACCAGGCTCTAAACCCTGTGCAGAAGACAGAGGAGGAAAAAACTGCTTCCCTCCCTGAGAGTGACAGCCAGAGGGTCTTCCAAGCGAGACGGGGCTACTGGGAGGAGGAATTCGGTTCCGACTCTGCTTTCTCATTTTAGTTTGTCACCCTTTCAATATTTTCCAAACTGTCTATAGAGTGAACATGTGTCTGGTTTCATTTCCGTCTGACTCAAAGGTGCTTTTTTCCTTCTTTCTCATTTTACAAAAGTAATACGTGTTTGTTGGAGAAAAATTAGGAAAGAGAGATAAGCAGTGAGAAAAAAGTTTTTTGTAAAGCTTCTAATCCCATGACCCGGGACTGGCCCTGCTAACACCCTGGAGTCTATCCTCTCCGTGGATTTTAATGCATATAAATTAGGTGGTGTATGTATATGCTTCAAAAACAGTAATTCAGTTGACTGTTTAGCTTAAAAAAAAAATGTGCTCTGGTCAGGGGGCAACAAGAACTGATGTGTTTTGATATCCAGACCCAGAGGGAAGGACCCGGGTCGGTCTGGTCTTTCTGTGCCACAGGGAACCTTGTACAGGAAACCTTGTGCAGGGAAAGGCTGGAAGCATCATTGCTAACTGGACCTGGTTTGGCGTATGGTCTGTTTCATGTGCTGAGCCAGTAGGGAAAGACCTGCCTCGGCACTGAGCGCAGCCCTTCCAGCTCCTGCGGACGATGGGAAGAAGGAAGGTGGTGGCAGTCACTCATTCCTTTGTTCATCCATTCACCCGTTCTAGAAGCATTCCCTGAGCACCTCCCCTGGGCCTGGCCCATGTGTACTGCCCGCTGGGCTTGCACAGGTGCATCCACGAGTTCTCCAGACCCCCTCCGATGGTCTAGCCCTCTGCAGCCTGCCTTGCCTGTCTGTGGGTAGCAGCTGGGAGTTCCCAAACAGAAGCAGCAAAGGGGCAATGAGGCCAAACGAGAGCTGGCCCTGAATTGAAAGGGTGGAAGGAGAGGCCTAGAGTTGGGAAGGGAGGGAGGCGGGTGAGCTCAGTGGATAAACAAGGGTTTCCAAGGTCAGGCCCTCTGAACTGGGTCTGGCCAGTTCCTGCTTTGCTAAACCATCCTTTCCCAAGGGATCTTATGAAATCCTGGAAAGGTGATTTGAGACCTGGACTCAAGTCCTGACCCTGTCACCTACTGGCTGTGGGGACCTGGGTAGGTTACTTAACCTTCCTGCATGTGCATTTTTTCATTTGTAGCATAGAGCCTCCCCTCCTGGGAAGGCTGGTGTGAAAAGGTCTCAGTTCAGCGTCTTGTGGAGAGAGCGCCATCAACTCCAGGCAGTGCTAAGTAGCAGGTATGAAACCTGCACGTAGAGATCACACACATACTCACACGTATAAACAACCCCTCTGCCCGAATCACCCCACCTCAGAGTTCACAAAGCACTATGAGTTCCAAAGATTTCAGGTAACTTGCCCGAGACTGCACAGCCAGGAAGGGATAGCATTTTAGCTCCGGTGATTCTGATTCTGAAGTGTATGCTCCTGTCCAGGCTGACTCATTGCCTTGGTTTCCTCATCTGTACAATGGGAATAACCAGACCCACTTATTCAATGTGATGATGCTTGGGAACCTCTTGGCTCTGTCTTAGTCCCCTGGGAGGCCTCTGGGAGATGGGCATCACCTTAAACAAGGCGATGCCTGCCCTTCTTGGAGAGATTAGATAAGGGGCGTTTGGTTAGATGTTGCCAGAAATCAGTCCAGAGTCTTTGCCGTGAAACAACAGGAAGTGTTGGGAAGGGAGTCCCTCCTGTCCCCTCCTGAGATGCCAACCCTGACTACCTGTTCATGGAGGACCCACCTCCATCCTCTCACTGTGTGCCCAATCCCATGTGCATTTCTCCATGGCCCTCGTTATAAACTGCAGTTATTCTGTTTGCTTACAGTCTGTCTGCCCCACGAGAATGTCAGCTCCATCGCCAAGGAAATGACCCTTTTGTCTTGTCCCTGCACATATCTGACCTGTAGTCCCTGTTAATACATAATTGGCAGGAGGGGAGGTTTGCAGGCCTGGAGATTAATGAGTCTGGATTTCCCAGAAGGTGGGACAGGTACCACTGGCCCCAAATAACATCAAATCACAGAGTGGGGGGCATGATTTTCCTCTTCAATTCTCTCTCCATCCTTCTGGTGAGATGAGAAACTCTTCATTCAGTGCTAGTATTTAACACCTTCCTCACCCTTACTTGCTAAACTTTTTTTTTTTTTAAACAAAAAGAGGAGGCCTTAAGCTCTGACCATTTGTCAGACCATGATGCCAAGCAAGGATTTAATATTGTTTTTTAGTGGGTTTGTTTTCGTTGTATGTATTTTAACATTTATGTGGGGCTAGAAATTCTGGCTTTCCTTCTGGTAATGATAGAAGGTAACAATAAAAGTTTCTTTCTAAAATACACTTCTTTTTCAGAGGCAGTGCATCTAAAGAAAACTGTTAGCAAGTGGTAAATAATGAGTTGGCGGATCTGGCAAAACTCTCAAGGTAGTTTTGGAATGGTTGCAGTGTGAGGGATTCTGAGCGAGACGCACAGTCTGACCCTTAGGAGACGCTGAGAAGAGATGCTGTAGAGTTTGGGAGGAGCATGTCCTGGAATGCCTCTGGACAAGGTCAAGGACAAGGTCAAGAAGAGCGGGTCTTGGATGGTGGCTGGACCACAGAGCGTGATGAGAGGCAGAGGAAGCAGCCAGTTCTTGCAGTGAGCTGGAGCCCACACCTCCCTGGCGGGCTGCCTGTGCCCTTGAAACGCTCCTTCTCTTATAAAGCACAGACCAGGGAGGGCAGAATGTCCCAGTCAGGGCCAGGGGTACCCCCTAAAATGCGCAGAACCCCCATCTCAGTCCTTGAAGGTCCCAGAGCATTCAATGCTTGGCCTCTCTGGATTTAGCAAAATCAGAAGAATCCAGTGAGATCGAGACTGTAAGCTTCCTTTTCCCTCCTTCTCCAAGCGTTGCAGGGATGCATTTGGAAAAAACAAAAAACAAAAAAACCTGAAGCCCTTCTGTCAAGTGCTGCTAGCTCCTGCTTTGCATATTCTGATGCCTGGAGGGCCACCTTTCTTGTCTGGCTGGGACACGAGCCTTCCCTGGCCAACGCCATATTTAATGGAACTCTATAACTCTTCATTTCCTGGACGTACGGCAGGTTAAGCAGGTGGCAAACAGCTGGCATTTCTCACTTGCTTTCTGGCAGTTCCCATTTTTATAGGAAGCTAACCTGGCATTTTTTTTTATTATAAAGCCCCAGAGTCCCAAGGTTTCATATCCTCGGTGTTAGATTCACAAAGGGCTTGGAAGTTAGAGATTGCCTGCGTCTGGAACTGGAGGGAGCAGCAACTTGTCACTTGGCATGTGATTTATGTGCTCCAGGGAGGGGCAAAGAGTGGAAGGGAATTAAGTGGGTTTCGAGTTTTGTGGGGTTGGGGATGCTGAGAAGTGAGTGAGGAGGAGAAGCTGCCAAGGGGTTGTAAATCCCTTCTGACAGAACCGAGTATTTTTAAAATAACAGCTGACTTTGAAGCCGGCTGCCTCGGGACCTAAAATCAGGCAGAGCTGAGACTGTTTCCACCCACCTGTTTCTTTGATTCGGCGGATCAGCACTTGGGGAGGGCAGCCACTGGGAGATGCTCTCTAGAGCCCAGCCATATGGCCTTGGCTGTGCAATCAAGCATGCTGCATTGGTTCTGCCCCAGGGCCTTTGCACTGGCTGATCCCTTAGCCTGGAACGCTTTTTCCCCAGGTTTTCACACAGCTGGCTTCCTTCTTCCTTTTCTCGCAGCACGGCTACCTCTCTGGAGCAACTTTCCCCGAGCCTCCTAACTGAAGAGGCCCCCAGCCCCACCACACTTTGTCCGATAAATCTGTTTATTGTCTTCATAGCACTTGTGCCTCTCTGAACATCTCATCGATTTGCTTACCTGCTTGCTTATCACCTGACTTCTCCTCTGGCCGATCAGCCCCACGTGAAGATGGGCCTGTCTTGCATTCTGTATCTCCTACACCTGGAACACCACCAGGCCTGCGTGGCACTCACTAAAGGGACAGTGATTGTGAACTTCATGATCCCTGGGTCTCAGTAAAATAAGATCGGCTTGAACGACAGTTCTCCAAGTGGGGTCCCCAGACTACCCACATCAGCATTGCCTGGGAACTTACTAGAAAAGCACTTTCTCAGGGCTCACCCCAGACTCCCAGAATCGGAATCTCCTGGGGTGGGAACAGCCATCTTTGTTTTAACGAGCCCTTCCAGGGGATTCTGATGCACACTCAAGTTTGTCAACCATTGCTCCAGTGCTTAAATGCCTAAGAGGTCCAGACAGATGGTGTCAATGCAGGAAGTAGAGCAGGTGTGGCAGAGGAGACCCTACATGCCCTGTCTAGGGACATTGAAATGTAAGACCAAGCCTGCCCGAAAGCCCAACACCCCATCCTTCTCAAATAGGCCAATTGTTACCCTTAGAACTCCCGAAAAAGCACACGAACAAATAAGCCAAGAATGGTGGAAACACAGGCCCCTGAGAAATTGTTTTTCTTTGGTTGGATGTGATACATGATGGTCTGATGGGACTGTCACTCCCTGGAATCCTGGAAGAGGAGGCCTGGCCGTGGGAAGCAGCTGTAGCATTGCATCCATTCGTTCCTTCAGAAGCTTGTGTGTGTTGGGAGTACAGCAGCAACCAGATAGGTTAGGCCCTGCCTTCGCGGTGTGTACCGTCTGGAGGGAGAGACAGCCTCTAAGCAAAGACTCCAGCTGACACGTGTACAATGACAGCCATGACAAGGGCTGCAAGGATGGAGTGCACAGTGCCACGGGGTCTGACGGGAATAGGGACCTAGCTGGGGAGGCTTTTGAGGACAGATGGGGAGAGCGTTGCTGGCTGAGGAGACGACCCGAGCAAAGGCCCTGAGGTAGGCTGGTGTGGCTGGAGCTCTGTGAGTGAAGGGGTGGAGCTGTCTGCAGGGCCCAGACTGTGCAGGGCCTTTGGGCGCTGGAGGAGTTGGGCCTCTATCCAGAGGGCACTGGGGAGTGACTTGGTCACCTTTGCGTTTTGAAGCCACCGCTCGGAGTGCTGGCTGGAGAATGGATTGGGGAAGCCAGAGCAGCCATGAGGGGCAGTGTGGTCATCCAGGCAGGAGAACATTATTATCAGAAATAGTATTAGAATATTACTAGAAATAATAAAATTAGAATATTATTAACCATGATATGATCCATGTTCAAGGAGCACCTGTTCTGGCCAGGTGCTGGGCCAAGCACTGTACTTCTGTGACCCCATTTCACCCTCATGCCCCACTCTGCGACAGTACTTAATGCCCCGCTTTAGTTCCTGACTGCTGCAGTAACAGATTACCACACTCAGTGGCTTGGAACAACAAAAATCTATCTTTCAGCTCTGGAGGTCCAAAGTCCAAAATGGGTCTCACAGGGTTAAAATCAAGGCCTCGAAGAGCTGCCTTCCATTCCTGGGGCTCTAGGGGAGAATCCGCCCCTTGCCTCTTCCAGCTTCCACAGGCTGCCTGCCTTCCTTGGCCCGCAGCCCCTTCCTCTGTCTGCACAGCCAGCAAAGACCGGGTGGTTCTTTCTCACATAACATCCCTCAGCTGCCTCTTCCGTACCCAGATCTCCCTCTGCCTCTCTTCTGCCTCTCGATTCACTCGCCACCTTCCTGTGGCTCTCGCCTCCCTTTTATAAGGTTCCTTGTGATGCCGTGTTGGGCCCACCCTGGTCATCCAGGGTAATCCCTCCACCTCTAGAACCTTAATCTAATCACAGCTGCAGAGTCCCTTTTGCCATGTAAATGTTTACTGTTTCTGTGGATTGGGGTGTGGATATCTTGGGGGGACCGTTATGGAGTTGACCACACCCACAGTTACAGATATGGACACAGAGGAGGCACAGTTAGTCCCCAGGGCCGTGTGGGCTCTCAGGGGGCAGAGCTGGGCTGAGAGCCGGTCTGTCGGTCTTCAGAGGGCGTGGCCCCCAGCTCCCGTTCCATTCACGCTGGCCTGGGTCCCCGGCCTTGATGCTGAGGAGTTTGCGGGAGAGAAAGGAAGCGACCGCCACGGCATCGAGGTTTCTTTCCCAGCCGCTGTTTTGGGAGAATGAGCCAGTTTGGACAGAGGCCCCTGGAGAGAAACCTCTAGATGGTTTTATCTCATTGTTTCTGACAAGCCTCTTTTAGGCTGGTTTACATCAAACGTCTTTCATTTGCCTTGCCATCTGGGCCATAGGTTTGCTGTGTCACCTGAGATATGGGGTCAAAAACAGCATCATTTGAGGTGCCTGGGGCCACGGTCGGAAGAGATGTTGACCTGCAGATAAGGTGGAAAATCCCCAGTTTTGCTCCTCTTCTTGGAAAAACATGATCTTTGTTGCAGAGGGCGATACTGTGTGTACACTAGTGCTTGGGCCTACTGCCCCAGAAGCTAGAGAGGTGCTAAATGTATCCTTAAACCCCTGAAACACCTTCTCTTGACGTCCAGACTGACTCTGCTACTGAGGCCTGCGGACCTCGTTAATCTTCATTGCCATAGGTGATGTTAGTAGTGATGTTGTAGCTACCATTCACTGGGGGCCTGTGATGTGCTGGAGTCTGAGAAAATTGTTAAGAAACAAAAGATGGGGGTTAAGAGCCTGAACTCTAGAGCCAGCCTGCCTGGGTTCACATCAGCTCTACTTAACCTCTCTGAGCCTCAGTTCCCTCATCTGTAGGAATGGGACTGATCCTGAACTTGATTAAATCAAAGATGCCGTCCATTAGAATATGCGCCGTTTCTTTTATGTACTACAAAGAAAGAAGGGCCGAGCCCGTGAAACTGTGACCTGTCATCGAATGCAAAACACATTCTGATTTCAGAGATGTTAGTTACAATGTGAGGAAATGCACATTGGAATCAATGAAATACCTCGAGAGCACCCACCTCCTGCGGCTCTTGTGCTTAGGCTGGTGTCAGGCACATAGAAAGGGCTCAGTCCACGTGAGCTGGTATTGTTTCTGTTGTCCCCATTTTACAGATGAGGAAGCTGAGGTTGAAGTCACTTCCCGAGGTCACCCGACAAGCAGTAAATGGTAGAGTTGGGATTTGGGCTCCCTCGGCTGTGTGTCTCTTTCATGGCCCCCAAATCATGTCCAATAACAGGGTACCCACACCATGGATGAGATGAGAGATCAGGAACAGGCTGGCACCATGGCCGTGTGCCCGTGAGCAGGTCCTCCACCCCTCTGGGTCTCCACATTCTCACCTGTAGGAGGTGGGTGATAACGTGGACCCTGCAGGGATGCTGGGAAGGATGCCTGGATGTGAGAAAGGTCCCACATGTGCTCAGTCAACCTTCATCCTCTCCTCGCTTCCCTTCCCCACCACCCAGGCACAAGCAGCTTTTAGGGCACTGGCGTTAGCCACAGAAATCCCGAGCTCGGAGCAGTTGCCGTGGATAGTTGGACTGACTTGCCTGGACAATTGGAGCCTTGGGCACCCTGGACACCTGCCTAATGCCTGCTCCTGCTTAGAGCTCAGCCCTCACCTTCAACTCAGCCTCCGATAAACACCTGAGCCGGCACAGCCAGGCCTGGAGCCCCTCATTCCACTGTGGATGCTGCCCCTCGGGGCTGTGTGAAGCGTTTAGAAATAGTTACCTGGGGTGTCAATATTGGCTTCGATTTGAAAGCTTAACGCTGTTGGATTAATTGTTCATCCTTTCCTCGCTGATTTTTTTTTTTAAGTAAATTGTTCTTGGAAGGATAACGTACCTGCCAAAGTGTTCAGATCCTAAGAGCACAGCCTGATTAATTTCCACTAAATGCACATCCATATAACCAACGCCCAAATCAAAACGCAGAGCATCACCTGCCCCAGCTCCCCCACCCCCTCTCCATCCTCCCCACCCACCAGGGTCGCTGCTGTGCTGACTTCTAACACATGGGCCAGTTTTGTCTGCTTTTGCACTTTATATAAATGGAGTCATTGAGTGTGTGTGTGGCTTCTTTTGCTCAACATTAGGTTTAGAACTTCATGTCTTTTGCGGTTAGCAGTAATTTGCTTATTAACAGTCCAGTATGAATATATTTTGTTATACGGATATATCATAATTTATCCATTTTTCTGTCTGTGAACATTTGGGTAGGTTCCAGTTTGGGGCTATTATGAATGGGTTGCTATTAACATTCTAGAATATTCTAGTACATTCTGGTACATGTCTATAGGTGAACATGAGTGTGCATGCCTTCTGGATACATACTTAGGAGATGAATTGCTGGTTATGGCTTATTTGTATATTTCACTTAAGTAAAAGTGCCAAGCTGTGGTCGTACCAGTTGATATCTTACCAGCCAGTGTGCGTGCGTGCGTGCGTGCGTGTGTGTGTGTGTGTGTGTGTGTGCAGGGGCTCCAGATGCCATAAGGTAGTGAGAGAAGCAAAGACTTTGCAGCTGCGGCTGGAAAGGAGGATGTGAGCAGGGAAAGGAGACAGGGATGGACGTTTGGAGGCTGCAATTTCTATGCAGTTACACTGAGAGTCTGGGAGGCTTGGAGCCTGTTGGCTTGGCCGTCTGCAGTGGGGACATATTTCTTCTGGGCTCTGGCCTGTCATGAGTGTAGGTGGCTATTCAGAACAGAGTCTCCAGGGGAGGGAATCCACCCACCGTCTCCGCCATCCTAATACTTAAACATCACTGTGGTCTAATTGGCTGTGCAGCCCACTGCCCCCCTCCACCTCACCTCCAGCAGTAGCAAACCCAGTGCCTGAGACAACAAGGCGGGGACGGCCCTGAGTCACCATGGCTGCCCCTCGCCGACGTACTGGGCAACCCTGGACAGGCGGGCGAATCAGGCTCCCTGTGAGTCAGCTACCCTGGGAATCTCACCTCAAGCAGGTGAAGAAACGAATCTCAGTTGAAGATCATGGATGATTATAAGTGGCATGGTGGGTAAGTGGATACGTGGATAGGTGATAGACGGACAGAAGGATGTGATGTGTGTATAAGTACGTAACTAATTAATAACTTGCACACAAGTGTGTGTATGTTCACCATTGTATTGATCAGTCACCACCTCTCACAATAGCCAGAGTTTCACGAATACTTGCTGTGTTGGGCATGGAGAGTTGCCTGCACCTTGACACGCCTGATTCCGTGTGATTCTCCTAAGAAACCTTGTAAAGCAAAAACTGTCGGCCTCGTTTTACAGATAATGAAACTGAGGCTCAGAGAGGTTAGCTCTCCTGCCCAGGGTCACACAGCCACTGACTGACAAACCACGGTTCTAAGACAGTCTGACTCTGGGCCCCTGTTCTAACCAGTGTGCTCCACTCCCCACCTGCTCCTTCTCTCATTCGGTCCTCATACTAACTCTGTGGGTGGGTATCATTAGTTCCCTTTGATAGATGAGGAATCGGAGGCCCAGAGAGGTTAAGTAACCCATCCAGGGACACAACGACACATGGTAAGTAAAGAGCAGAGCTGGGATTCAAACAGATCCCTCTGCTACCTGAGTTCTGGCTATAACCACACAATTTCAGCTAATTCAAGCCCACAGCAGAGCTCGGTAACTACTAAACGAATGAATACAAAGCCAAGAATATTTTAGCAATCAAGTCACAGATTAAAAGAAAAATTCATGCCATCATTTAGACATAGATGGAAAATGAACTTTCCTAATGTCATTCCTTCTTCTTTCAGCCAATATTGGATGTGATGAACGAGACGTGATGCTAGGGGCTGGGGAATGCTATGGTGAATCTAGAACTCATTCATTCACTCGTTGATTCATTCACTCATTCATTTGCGGACTGTTTATCGAGTTCCTGGTCTGTGTGCGCCAGGATTCAGGCTCATTGCAGAGGAAAAGGATGGGTAAACACACTGGCAATTAAATGAGGTGTTACCGTCACTGTATAACATCCTTTTTCATCTTGTCATTCATCTTGAACCACTGGTGCTCGAAATGAGCTCAGTGAGGCTGAAAATAGTTTGAAAACCCTCTATCCAGACAGGCGTCTGCTTTGGGGGAGTGTTACTGGTGTTTACACACCCCTGTCTAAAGGCTTGAATACATTATTCACTGATGGTACTTAGCACACATCAGCGACCGCTTCGCTGGTCTTTCATCACTTTCCCCACACACCAGTGGATCCTGGCAAGTGAGAGCAGCTGGGCCGAGGGGCCGGCAGAGTGCCGTCTGAGTGCTGTCTGAGGACCCCAGAAGTTATCAGTTTACAAGCAGATTTTTGCCTGTGAGAGCCTGTGTTAGACGGTACGTGGCAAAGCCTGCTTCTGGGCTAGGCTAGACTCTGCACGTATCCTTGGATGCTGGGGATAGCTGATAAAGATGTTAAAGAACACCAAAGGAGTTGCTCCCAGAACCAGAACTGAGGTCCAGTGCAAGGCTGTGGTGGCTTAGTATCTCACAGGCATAATAGTGGCACGTAAACACACACCCACTCTCTATGTGTCACTTTTGTGTGTGTGTGCCGCGTGGCTTGCGGGATCCTTTTCCCCCAACCAGGGATCGAACGCGGGTCCCGGCAGTGAAAGCACCGAGTCCTAAGCACTGGACCGCTAGGGAATTCCCTCTATGTGTCACTTTTAATAACCGTTGTGTGTGGCGCTTATCGCAACAACTGCCCACAATTAATTGTGTCCTTCTGCTTTCCAGCCTCTGTAAGGGCCGGACACTCTATTCTGTGGTCAGGGATGCCAAGATCGTCTTGGATGTCAACAAAACGAGGCAGATTGCCCAAGAAATTGTGAAGGTACCGTAGGGTCTGGGGCCTCCTCCCTGAACCTCAGAAAGACCCCTCCTGAGACTCATGGTCTGGCTTCAGATCAACAGTCTGGGCTTAAAAGCGATTAAACTTGACCTGCACGATACCAGGCCAGATACAAGCATGAGGGATGGTCTACTAATGTTTGGTTTCCATCTGGTGCCCCATCATCATGATAATTGGGTGTGTGCAGAGACCCGGGGCGGGGGGAGGGACTCTTCTCATTGATAAACTCCCTTACCCCTTGAAGCCTTGAATTCCCATGAATGTAAGCCATCTCTCTCCACAGCTGCTGGGGAGGCATCAAATTGGTGTTGTTTGGGATTAAAACAAACAGGAACATCCTGTGTTTTCTGGCGGGTGCCTCATTAGTCCATGGTCTTCAGGTTTTTATTTCCCATCGGAAGTGTCAGGACTGAGCTGCAAAAAGAAATAAAAATGTGACTGCTCATTAAGGCAAAAAGAGAAATCTAGACGTTTCACCCTTAAGCTTGACCTCTCACAGCCCCTTCTCCATGTTCTTGATTATCGCCTTGTGATATGTCTCTTGAGGCGCACAGTGAAATTCTGCAGTTGTGTGGGTTAAGTAGATCTAAGGAGCAAGTCTCCTGCAGATAAGTTATTTTGCAGAATGGAAGTGGAGAACATGGCCGATGGGATTCCTTACTCTGGGGGCCTCTTTTCAGGTTTGTCCCCGCCCCTCTCCCTCTGGGGAGACCTTCCTTCGTTTCTTCTTCAGGAAGCAGAAGAGCTTAGATGGAGATGGTTTTGCTATGATGTGAGGGGGGTGGCAGATTTCTGTCTTGGGGACCCTGCCTGTTCCCACTCGCCATGCCTTCTCCACCCCACCTGCAAACCTTGGCATTTGGGTCCCAGATCTGCAGCTGTTCAGTGCGGTTTCAGTGGAAGGGCAGGGCGTGTGAATCGTGACCCCGAGCCAGGCTGGCCGTGAGCGCGTGGGTGTCCTCTGGCAGCTCCCTGTACCCTTGTTTCTTGCAGGGCATGGGCTACCTCCACGCCAAGGGAATCCTGCACAAGGACCTCAAGTCCAAGAACGTCTTCTACGACAACGGCAAAGTGGTGATCACAGACTTTGGGCTCTTCAGCATTTCCGGGGTGCTGCAGGCTGGCAGGTGAGAGGTGGTAGGAGGTCCCAGAGGGGTTCTTGACAGATGACGGTCAGGGGATGAGAAGTCGCCCAGATGGCTTCAGTGACCTAGACGTGATGCTGGACCTGAGGTCGCTTAGCTGCGCGGCTAGGCTGCTGAGCCCATGATGCAGTGCGGATGCCCGGGTCACACTCTGAGTCCCATGGGGCCTGTCTTGGAAATGGCGCCTTTGAATGGGCACAAAGCATGCTTCAATCCTGCAACGCCCTTGCCCTTGAGTTTCACTGGAAGACACTCTCCTTACTCCAAGCACGCACATGGAAGCTGGGCTCCCCCAAGCACCGTTGCTCAAAGTGTTCTTATGAATCCCGTTGGTTTAGCACAGCAGGAGTGTAGTTAAGAGCAAGGGATTGAAAGTCAGACCCACCCGGGGCCCAACTTGACTCTGCCACTTACGAACTGTGCCTTCACTTTCCTGCAAGAAAAATGGTGGGTGTGATGATTTCTGCCTCAGAGGGTCATTACGAGGGTAGAATAAGACAACACACAGCAAGCATCCAGCACAAGGCCTGGAGCACATCAAGCACTACAAAGAATACTGGGTTGGCCAAAAAGTTCGTTCGGGCTTTTCTGTACCATCTTATGGGCAAACCCGAACGAACTTTCTGGCCAAGCCAGTGGCTTCTGTGGAGTTGTTGTAATTAGCATTAATTTGCTTATACCTCCTCAGTATCACCCAGGAGGGTCATTAACTATTGTTAAGTAATAAACTCTCAGCCACCACTCACCCTGGAGCAAGCTACCTTGAGTTGACCATGTGAAAAGCAGCCTGATCCCAATTCAGAAGGTCTGCCCTTTGTGACTTTTAACTTGGAGTGTGTGACACACACACACACACACACACACACACACACACACACACACACACACACACACTTTAAACCCAGCATGTTCTCTCTAATCGTGCCTCTTTCAACAAATGGTACGTCTCTCCAGAAAGGCAGCACCCCCCAAGCCCTGGTTTCTCTCATTGTACTTCCATTTCAGCTGCTTTGGAGAATCCCTGATCCCTTTGAGGTACACCCAGGAGCCCCCCAACAAAGTGAATTTTGTTCATGCTCTGTAATACCTTGAATCTCAGTCAGACCCTCTGAAATGCGGTGGAGCCTGATCTAGCTGTTCCTGTGTGTTGTAGTAACAAACAGAAGCTTAAGGGTTTTTTTTAGAGTTTACTCCACCCAAAGAGATTCATCTCCAAAACTACATCTAGTCCCTAAGATAAGAAAGTAAGTAGACAGGAAATTAACAAACGGATCAGTGGATAGATGGAGAGAGTCATCAAGTCAGAACCCAAGAAGCCAAGAACCCACTTAGGTTCCAGTTTACTGGTTGGGGAATCGCTCCCTCCCTGTTTCCATTGCCCCAGGCCAACGACAGAGGAAGCAGTTGTTGACATCACTATGAGCCCAAGTACTTGTGTCAAGACAAGAGGTTTAGCAGGCGTTGTCTTCAACCTAGCTCAAGGCTCTTAAGAAAAAAAAAAATCAGATTCCTCCCTCCTGGTGGCAGGTCCACACGCTTTCTCCTTGTCAGTGGCTTCTCCCCCAAAAACCAGAGGGCCTCTGATCTTTTCCCTTTATTTATTTATTAAAATTTATTTATTTATTTATTTTTGGCTGCGTTGGGTCTTT
This sequence comes from Pseudorca crassidens, assembly GCF_039906515.1. Lineage (NCBI taxonomy): Eukaryota > Metazoa > Chordata > Mammalia > Artiodactyla > Delphinidae > Pseudorca > Pseudorca crassidens. The sequence goes on along the minus strand of NC_090307.1, from coordinate 80,485,688 downwards.
GTTGCTGCATGCAGGCTTTCTCTAGTTGTGGCGAGTGGGGTTTACTCTGTTGCAGTGCACAGGCTTTTCATTGTGGTGGCTTCTCTTGTTGTGGAGCACAGGCTCTAGGAGTGTGGGCTTCAGTAGTTGTGGCACGCGGGCTCAGTAGTTGTGGCATGCGGGTTCAGTAGTTGTGGCTTGCGGGCTTAGCTGCTCCGCGGCATGTGGGATCTTCCCGGACCAGGGCTTGAACCCGTGTCCCCTGCATTGGCAGGCGGATTCTTAACCACTGCGCCACCAGGGAAATTCCTGATTTTTTCCCTTTAGATTCACGGTTTTCTGAAGCCACAGGGAGACGAGAAAGCAAAGGGAAAAGGAATGACCTTCAGCTCATTCATGAAGGCCCAGTGTCAACCAGGAAGGGAGTGCAAGTCAAGGGCAAGGTGGCTTCTGGCCTTGTCGCCCAGACGGCACACTGCCCCCGCCCCCACCGTGCCCCAGCCTGGCTGTCAACGCAAACCCAGTTGGTGTTGCAAGAGGCCAGGGAGCCCTCAGCAATCTCTCCCAACCAGAGATCCACAGCGTCTGGCTACCCAGGAGTAGCCATTGGTGGCTTCCTGTGCTTTTTTCCCTGTTGGAGGGAAAATAGGGCTTAGTTCAGAACTTTGCTCCCAAATGGTGTGCTATAGAATTCGTGTGGAATTGTGGTTAGGAGTTTAGTCGCTGGAGTTTTAAAGACTTGCAATCAAACGGATGTTAGTTCTTTCCCTTGTTACCTTCATGGCTTTGGGAGGGTCACTTAAGCTCTTTGAGGCTATTTGCTGACCCATAGAACAGGGGTGATATCCACCTGATTGTGGGCACATAAGAATTAAGTTGGGTGGACAGCCTGACATACAGGAGGTACTCAGCAGGAGTTACTTGCCTTCCTACCCTTCCCTCAGTTAGACCTTGGGGCATTGACAGTGCTGGGTGCCCAGAAAGGGGAGCTCAGCCGAGCCTGGGGCAGGGGTGGGGGTAGCAGTAAAGTGAGCACGTCCTGAACATCCATACAGATGCCAGAGCTTCCCCTGAGCCCGTCCCCGGCATTGCCTTGCCTACAGCTGTTCTACCATCGTCCAGAAAAGGTGTCATTTGAGATGCCAGTGGTATCATGACAGTTGCCCACAGGCTGTTATTGATCATAATAATAACCATAATGAAGATGATTTGGGTTGGTCACCGATGGGTCCATCACCATGGGAACAGGACACCCCAGGGTGTCTGTGCCAGGCCTGGCTTCCAGCCCCCTCTAGGCACATGCTCACGTCCGCCCCAGGATGATGGTTAGCGAGTGGCCAGCACCCTCCTTCCTGGCCCAGCCCTACAATTCCAAACCTCCACTGCCCCAGTGAGTCAGGAGGAGGCGGAAGGGGCTGTTGGATGAGATGGGAACAGGGACGTTTGCCCTTTTGGCAACAGCGTTCCACTCCACCCCACCCCTCAGGGCCTGGTCATGCCAGTGGGGTAGCATGATATGTCCCCACTACACTGATGTTCTTGGGGTTTCTAGAACACCCCAAAGAGGGCCTGCCTTGGGCCTTTGTCCTAACTTCTCTCCTGCCTGGAATACTCTTCTCCTTGTTTGTATGGCTGGATCCTTTATGTCATGAAAATCTTAGGAATACTCTTCTCCTTGCTCGCATGGCTGGATCCTTTATGTCATGACCTTCTGCCTGGCATACGCTTCTCCTTGTTTGCATGGCTGGATCCTTTAGGTCATGATCTCCTGCCTGGAATACGCTTCTCCTTGCTCGCGTGGCTGGATCCTTTATGTCATGAAAATCTGAAAATCTTAGCTCACATTTTACCTAAAGTCAGCTCCCTCTTATCTTTGACACATTCTCCTATTTTAATCTTTCCTATTTAGATAATTCATTTGTCATCACTTTCCCCTACCAAAGTACAAGCTCCAGGAGGGCAGGGACTTTGTCAGTCTTGTTCACTGCTGTGGTCCCAGTGCAGAGAACAGAGCCTAGGCAGAGCGGGTGCTCATAAATACAGTCGGTCCTCATTATTCGCGGATTCCATATCTGCAAATTCACCTACTCGCTAAAATTTATTTGTAACCCCCAAATCAATACTCACAGCACATTCACAGTCATTCGTGGCCATGTACAGGGTGGTGAAAAACTTGAGTCAACTGATGCACATGTTCCCAGCTGAGGTCCAAGGAGAGGACGCTGTGCAGTTTTGTTTCAGCTCTCATCAGCGATGACCAGAGGATGGAGAAGGGATGGTGCAGTGCGGGGCAAGGAGCTCCAGCTCTGGGGCCAGTTGGATGGGTTTTGCAATTCTGCCCCCTGGTAGTGGGGCAGCCTCAGGGCAAATCACGTAATACTTCTGAGCCTCGTTTTCTCTTGTGTAAAATAAAATAGACTAGGATGAATTGTTTTCAGGATTTAAGATTATAATCTTTTTGAGATGTGTGCATGCGTGTGTATATATACATTTCCTCCAGGAGCAAAAACTCAGTTTTCACTAATTCAGTGTTTGCTGAGACTTTATAGAACATAAGCGCCACGAATAACAAGAATCGGCTGTATTTGTTAAATGAAGATGGAGAAGGGGGCGCCTCAGAGGCGAAGGGACACGATGACTGTTTGGGTGTTGGGTGTCTCTCTCCAGATCAGCCTTTCCTGCACCTCCCACTGAGTCTTGGCCTCAAGTACAAGGTCAGGCAGTGCTTGATGGGGGGCTAGGGATGGGGGAGGAACACAAGAAAGCCAGCAGAGATGGTCCAGGGACTTGGGGTCCGTGATGGAGGACTGGTCCTCCCTGGGCTGTGAAACGGGGCTCACTCTGTGCTTTGCTTCTCCAGGCGTGATGACAAGCTGCGTATCCAGAGCGGCTGGCTGTGCCACTTGGCCCCGGAGATCATCCGCCAGCTGTCTCCCGACACAGAGGAAGACAAGCTCCCCTTCTCCAAACACTCGGACGTCTTTGCGCTTGGGTAGGTGGCCCACTCTGGCTTTTGAGAGCCCCAGCCTGGGCAGAGGGGCACTTCCCAAAACATTCCCTTAGTGCTTCTGGAAGGGACAGGGCATCTGTCTGCGGAGGAAGAGGTGGCTGGATTTCTGGGTGAGTTAGGGGGGATCTGAGTGGGCTGTAGTAGAGAGACCCTAGCAAACCTTCGTGCCTGGTTTCTAACTGGTTGTGTGACCATGGCAAGTTACCTCATTCATTCATTCATTCGTGCAATAGCTATTTACTGGGTGCCTGTTCTTAACAAATTGTCAAAAACTTAGTGGCTTAAAACGACCTTTATTATCTCAAGTTTCTGTGGCCAGGAATTTGGGCTTGGTTCTGAACTGGCTCAGGATCTTGCATTAGGCTGCAGTCAAGATGTTGGCCAGGGCTGCGGTCTCATCTGAAGGTTTGACAGGCTGAGGATCCATTTCCAAGGTGGCCTGCTCACATGGCTGTTGGCAGGAGGCCTCAGTTCCTCACCACACAGACCTTTCCAAAGGCTGCTTGAGGGACCTCACAACACGGCGGCAAGAAGCTGCATTGCCTTTATGACCTAGTCGCAGGAATTGTACATCGTCACTTCTACCGTATTCTGTTTGTTAGAAGCAAGTCAGCAAATCACAGGGAGGGGAATTAAGCTCTACTTTTTACAGGAAGGAATATCAAACAATTTGTGGACATTTTAAAACCACCATAGGTCCCTATTCTCTCTTGTCTGGTGGAAGACAGACAAGGAAACAGGTTTTTTTACAAAATTCTGTGATAAGTGCTATGCTGGGGATAAACACAGGACTGTGGGAAGAAAGGAGGAACTAAATCCAACCTGGGAGATCAGAGAGAGCTTCCTGGAGGAGGTGACTCCTGAGCCTGTGTTAAAGATTGAGTGTAAGTAGTCCAGGTGAGGGTAAGGTGAAGTGTTCCAGATAGAAGGAGCATATGAAAAGCAACAAGGGTGAAAAAGAACAAATTGCCCACAATGGAGGAATATGTGGGGAGCAGGAGTGGAGGGAAGAAGATGAAGCTGATGGATGGAGAATCAGGAAAAAATGAGCCTGGGGTGGTGAGATGAGGGACTAGAGAGGAAAGAAGGCATTCTGCAGGGACCTAGAGGCTGAGTTAAGGAGTTTTCATCTTCAGGGCAGTAGGGAGCCACTGATGGTTCTTGAGCAGGAGAGTGACTTTTAAAAGTGTATTGAGCACATAATCACACTCTGAGCTTTAGAACAATCACTACTGTGTTGAAAACGGAAAGGAGAAGGACAAGATTGGGGCCAGTTGACCAACCCAGGGGGGAGATGCTGAGATTCTCTGCTGAATCAGTGCCAGTGGGTGTGAAAGCTGGGATTGGACGTAAGAAGCAGCATTTTGCGGGTGGAAGTGATAGGGCTTGATTGTTGGTTTAAATGTGGGTGATGCCAGATATCTGCCTGAAGCAACTTGGCAGACAGTAGTGTCATTCACCAAAGTAGAGACCCTGGAGGTGGGGCAGGGTTGGGCCACGCCAGAAAGGCAGAGACAGCAGATTTGGACACAGTGAGTGTGAGCCGCCTTGGAGACAGCCGAGGGGAGCAACCAGAAGGCGGCTGAAGCCACACATTTTAAGTTTGGGAAAGAAGAGTTCAGGACTTGGCGGCCAAGAGAGTGACTGCAGCCGTGGGAGGGGATGAGGTGTCTTTGAAAGTACAGAGGAGGGAGAGAGGGTCCAGGGCACAGCCCTGAGATGCAGATCCGGACGCTCTGAGAAGGTGCAGCAGGAAGGCTTCCGCGCGCCTGTCCCTCAGATGGCCATGCTAATCCTCACCTTACCTCGACCGACCGCGAGGGCGGTTACATGGACTGGCAGAGATAAGCTGGGAAAGCTGTTTGGGAAAGTTGGAGGCTTGCAGATGTGTGCAGTTAGATTTAGCGCCACCAAGAGATGTTACAGAGAATATCTTCCCCGGAAAAGCACCCCTGCTGCGTGCTCTCTATAAATCGGGGTGGGGGCAGTGTTTGCGGCCACATCAGGATCCTCGCCATCTGTCACTTGGGCCCCTTAAGAGGCTGTCACTTGCCCTGATTAGTTTATGCCCAAATCTTTATCTAGTTAGATATTGTTATCTGAAACCAAATTGCAATAATTAAGTTGGTATATTTTACTATCAGTTTAGCAAAAGAAAAAAAGAATGTAATTAACAAAATGTACCAAAGTAAGTAATTGGTTTTCCACTGGAGTTTTAATCTTTAGCAATTTTTTTCCCCTTCAAGCGCGTTTCTCTTGAAAGTTAGGTTTGAAAGGAAGTTTTAATGAGGCTTTTATTCCTGACACTGCTGAGTTCCGAGGGGCCTGGTGCTCCCGGTTTCCTGCCAATTAGCTGCATCTTGTTGCCTGGGAACATCATGCTGGGGCACGACTTTGAACAAAAATGGGCCTTAAAAGTGTATTGAGCACCGTGTTAAGTCTGTGATGGGTGCTGCCTCATGGCATCTTCAGAAGCACACTTTGAAGCAGGTACCATTGTTCCCAATTGACAGATGAGGAAACTGAGGTTCCGAGTGGCTTAGTGACTTGCCTTATGGTAATTAGCAGTGGAGCTGGGAGTCAAACTTGGGACATCCTGACCCCAGGGTTGGAGCTTTAAACCGCAGAGCCCCCAGGCTTGAGAGTCATTTCACTACTCAAAGCCCTACTTCCCTCAGCCATAAATCAAAGATAATAAAGCCCATTGAGATGTTCTAAGGATTGAATGAGAAAACACCTGTAAGGCACACAGCACAAGGCCAAGCTCCTGATAGGCTCCCTTCCCCCCTTCACATGAGTGGTGCCTACACTCTGTGTGTGCCTCCTTCACTAGGCCCCAACCATCAACTAGAGGGTTGCCCTCCCAAATAGTTCACTGCCCCAATTACAAAGGACCCTCAAATGGGATGGAGTGTAGGTTTCTCAGTATAGCATAATGGCCAGTGGTGTAATTCTGTAGTCAGATGGCTTCAACTCTGGCTATACCTCTTATTTTGCTGTATGACCCTGGGTAAGGTATGTAACCTTTGTGAGCCTCAGTTTCCCCAGCTGTAAAATGGAGCTGATAATAGCACTTCTTGTTTAAAATGTGGGTTTAATTATTATTCGGGTTTGATGAGGCCAATAGATCAGGAAACAACTACCACTGGATAGTTTGTTATTCACAGTCCCCAGAAGGAGAGGGCACATCATACGACGCAGGGCCACACGGGGAAACACCAGGGTCAGTCAGGAGGCAGAGGGAGCAGGAAGAAAATGTGGGCAAGAGCCGTTATTGTGGTTTTCTCGGGAAGGAAGGGGCGAGGCAGGGTAAGCAGGCTTAGCATTGGCTAGCTTAACTAATTTCAGTGGGCTCTGGGGTATGGGGGCTGTCCTGAGTAGGGAAGGGGAATATTGGCCCTGAGCCTGATAGAGGAGATGGAGGGATGGTGGAGGACTTTGGATTGTTTAGTTTGCATATGAAAAGCACACTTACAGGTCAGTCCTTTACTATCTCTAGGAATTGGCTAGCCCTGGGAGGGGCAGTCCCGCCAGGGTCAGCAAGGCCCCAGATAGCAGAACATCAGAGTAAAAGCCATGCTAATACACCTCCCCCATAATCATAGTAAATACAAAAGGCTAAGATTAGTGTCTAGCGCAGAGTGAAAACTCAATAAGTGTTATTGTTTATGATGAAAAGAACTAGAATCATCCCGCACGTAACTTGAGAACTTCCTGACCACCTAACTCAACATCCCAACACCTGAGCATCACCACCCCTCCTCGCCCCAGAGGGATGAGAAGATGCTGAGAGGCGGAACCCTAGAAATAGCTGGTTTGATACAGTCCTCTATCAGTAAAAAGGGTAACTGAGTGCTTCGTGTTCTTTAAAGCAAATTTACATAAATTATCTTAGGTTAGAAGAAAGATCATTTCTTAGGATGGTTTCAGTTAGTCCCTGAGTTGGGAAGTCTTCTCAGTGAGTTGAGACCTATCCCCACCGTACAGCTCAGTGACACCCCAGCATCCTCTGAACACCCTGACACATGCACCATAGTCCTCACTGCCGCCCACACCTCCCAGCATCACTTAGGCACTGCCCAGCCCATCTCCCCATCCGTCCCCACGTGCCGCTTACTGCAGCAGGCAGTCGTTTCTTCCATCATTACAACGTCGTGATTTATGAAACAGACGATAACATAGTCGATCTCTCTAGAATAATTCCGGCATCGAGTTGTTCTGGCATTCAGCCTCCCAGATAAACATTCTTCCACTGCAATTTTATCATCATTCTCATTTGGCAAGTAGGGAAACCTGCATTCAGAAGGGAAGCAACCTACCCAGTGACATATTACTAGCATAGAATAGAATCAGGACTTGAACCCAAGGCAGTCTGACCCTCAGATTGTTTTTTTTTTTTCTTTCCACTATTTCAAAGGAAGTTTCCTTCTTAGAACACACAAATATAATAGAAAAAAATTCTGTCCTTTCTATCACTGAGAGGGAGCCCTTGTTAACGTTTTGCTGTGTTGCTCTTATTCTCCTGTCCATACATATATAGTGGTATTTAAAAAGCATAACATACCTTATATACAGTTTTGTGTCCTGCTTTTTTCACTTAAAATTATATTTTGAGCATTTTTTATGTCAGCAAAATTTCTTTGAAATGTTATAATAATAATAATAAATATCTTAGTTTATGGATTTACCATAATACATGTAACCAGTTATTTTTTTAATCTTTATTGGAGTCTAATTGCTTTACAATGTGATGTTAGTTTCTGCCGTACAACAAAGTGAATCAGCTTTATGTGTACATATATCCCCATATCCCCTCCCGCTTGAGCCTTCCTCCCAACTCTCCCTATCCCACCCCCCTAGGTGGTCACAAAGCACCGAGCTGATCTCCCTGTGCTGTGCAGCAGCTTCCCATTGCTGTTTTACATTTGGTAGTGTGTATATGTCGATACTGCTCTCTCACTGCGTCCCAGCCTGCCCCTCCCCCCATGACCTCAAGTCCGTTCTCTACATCAGCGTCTTTATTCCTGCCCTCCACTAGGTTCATCAGTACAATTTTTCTAGATTCCATATATATGTGTTAGCATACGGTATTTGTTTTTCTCTTTCTGACTTACTTCACTCTGTATGACAGACTCTAGGTCCATCCACCTCACTACAAGTAACTCACTTTCATTCCTTTTTATGGCTGAGTAATATTTCATTGTGTAGATGTGCCACATCTTCTTTATCCATTCATCTGTCGATGGACACTTAGGTTGCTTCCATGTCCTGGCTATTGTAAATAGTGCTGCAGTGAACATTGTGGTACATGTATCTTTTTGAATTACGGTTTTCTCAGGGTATATGCCCAGTAGGAGGATTGCTGGGTCGTATGGTAGTTCTATTTTTAGTTTTTTAAGGAACCTCCATACTGTTCTCCATAGTGGCTGTATCAATTTGCATTCCCACCAACAGTGCAGGAGGATTCCCTTTTCTCCACACTCTCTCCAGCAGTTATTGTTTGTAGATTTTTTGATGATGGCCATTCTGACTGGTGTGAGATGATACCTCATTGTAGTTTTGATTTGCATTTCTCTAATGATTAGTGATGTTGAGCATTCTTTCATGTGTTTGTTGGCAGTCTGTATGTCTTCTTTGGAGAAATGTCTATTTAGGTCTTCTGCCCATTTTAGGATTGGGTTGTTTGTTTTTTAGTTATTGAGCTGCGTGAGCTGCTTGTATATTTTGGAGATTAATCCTTTGTCAGCTGCTTCATTTGCAAATATTTTCTCCCATTCTGAGGGTTGCCTTTTTGTCTTGTTTATGGTTTCCTTTGTTGTACAAAAGCTTTTAAGTTTCATTAGGTCCCATTTGTTAATTTTTGTTTTTATTTCCATTTCTCTAGCAGGTGGGTCAAAAAGGATCTTGCTGTGATTTATGTCAGAGTGTTCTGCCTATGTTTTCCTCTAAGAGTTTGTTAGTGTCTGGCCTTACATTTAGGTCTTTAATCCATTTTGAGTTTTTTTTGTGTATGGTGTTAGGGAGTGTCAATTCTTGTTATTGAACAATTGTGTTATTGCTACTTTTTTCAGTGTTCTATATAATGGTGTACAGAAGATCCTTGTCATTGAGTTTTTGTCTGTATCCCTTATATTCCCCTTACAATAGTTTCCTAAAATTACAGGCATGGGGTCAGAGATCCTAGCCGCATTATATTAGACTGTTCAGGTTCTAGCTTTTGATTCATTTTAATTCAGGCACCAGAGAAGATATCCTGGGATAAGCATGACTTCTAAGACATTGACAAAGCTTTATGTACATCTTAGGTAGCAGAACACCAGCCCTGTGAGGCAGAAACTAGGGGGCCAGAGTGGTTAGCCAGCAGGCTGACTGGGTGGGCGCGTGTTGGTAAGGGGACACGGAGTTGCGAGGGACGTATCACACCCTTTAACAATGTCTGCCAACAGGACAATCTGGTATGAACTCCATGCCAGAGAGTGGCCTTTCAAGACCCAACCAGCAGAGGCAATAATCTGGCAAATGGGCACAGGCATGAAACCCAACCTCAGCCAGATTGGCATGGGAAAAGAAATCTCGGTAAGTCCCGGGATAGTGCCAGGTCTGGGGGATGAGGGGAGAAGCAGACACAATTCTGGGCCTTCTTTTTCCTGCATGTTAATAAGGTTGCAGACGCTTTCCTGGAGGGTGACAGAAAGCCTGCGCACAGACTCGTCAGGTGATCATGTGGAGCTTAGAAGGCAAAGCTTTTGAACTGTGCCTGCAATTCAGGTTCCTACTATCAGGGCACAGTAACACTTGGCCAGGTTTTTCCCAGCAAGGGATTGCTGAGCCTAGTAGAACCAGTGAATCCCTCTTTTTCTGTTATTTTTTAAAGACATACATTAAGATACCACTGGTAGGGGCTTCCCTGGTGGCGCAGTGGTTGAGAGTCCACCTGCCGATGTAGGGGACACAGGTTCGTGCCCCAGTCCGGGAGGATCCCACATGCCGCAGAGCAGCTGGGCCTGTGAGCCATGGCCACTGAGCCTGCGTGTCCGGAGCCTGTGCTCCGCAACGGGAGAGGCCACAACAGTGAGAGGCTCGCATATCGGAAAAAAAAAAAAAAAAAAGATATCACTGGTATTAATGATTCTAATTTTATTTGGATCTCCATAAAATTTTTAAGGCATTATCCAACTCAGAACAAGACATGTGGAAACAGAGAAGCCTGAGTATAAATTAGTAATCATCCTCTAAAACACATCAGGAAGAATCCTGTTTTGATCAGAAGCTAGATGTGTCAGGGAAGGCATAATTATCCGGTATGTTTTTAAGGATTACCTGTCTCTAGATTTCCTTTCTCAAGTGAGGCAATTACTAAGAGTAATTTTCCTGTCTGTGACTTTAAGGGCGCTTATAATATTAGGATGTGGATAGAAGCTTCAGGATTCCCTTTTCTCCCTCCTTTTTGAGAAAAATGCCAAGAAACTCCTTGGGGAGCATTATTGATTTCAATGTATCCCAGACCTTCTCTAATAGGATTTACCTAGTTTGCTATATAGGCTCAGAAAGTGGATGAGTAAAAGGATGTTGCAATGGATGAGTGATGCATGGCTGGATGGTAGATGAAGGATAAATACATGGACTGAGATGAATAGATAGATGGATGGGTGGGTGGATAGATGCATGGGTGGGTGGATGGATGGATGGGTGATGGAGGAATCTGGCAGTGCAACAAATGGGTAGACAAACAGACAAATCCAATGAGATGTCAAGGAGTAATCAAGAAGGTACTAGTTACGTTAAATCACCATCTTGGTTTCTTTTAGGACATTCTTCTCTTCTGCTGGGCCTTTGAACAAGAAGAGAGACCTACCTTTACCAAGCTTATGGACATGCTGGAGAGACTGCCAAAGCGAAACCGCCGCCTGTCTCACCCTGGACATTTCTGGAAGTCTGCAGAGTAAGTGTTCCCCCTTAGCATCTCTCCCCACTGCCCTGTCCTCTGGCCTTTGTCACCTTTTTGCTCCCCTCCCCAGCTCCTCTGCCAACCGTCTCCTTTCCGTGTACCCACCTCCCTCCCCAGCGTACTACCCTTCCCCACCGTGTTTCTGTTCAGGGGAATCTCCTCTGCAATTTGGGTCCTAGAGGCTGCCGTACAGGGCCTGGATCCCCGCGGTTACCATGGCTGCCTCATTGCCTGTTTCCTCCTGATGAAGGTTGATGCCCCAGTAAGTCTGAGCATCACACAATGAGGTGGTACCCTGAACCCACCAAGCCCTACCTGTCAGCTATTCATCAAAGTAGAAAAGTCCTGGGGTGTACCTATTTCACGGACTATAGACGGGCAAGGTGTCTGTGTCCTATTCCTGTACCCACGGCAGACATGACTAATCTATCACAGTGCATCTGCCATCACTCAGTGGTACTCATCAGCAGTTATTTAGAATCAGTGCATGGATGCCTTTCCTGGCCATTCCAGATTTATCCAGCCTCCTTCTTTTACACATGGAGAAACCGTGGCCCAGAGACATTCAGCAACTCACCCACATCTGCATGGGGTGTTGGTGACAAAGCTGGGGACACAGGTCAGGTCCCAACTCCCTAGTCTAGAGTTTGCTCTCCCCACAACATCAGCCCCTCTAGACTCCTCACTCACACTCATCGGCTTTGAGATGGTCACTCTGCTGCTGTCGTCCTTTCAGAAACCACCTGGGTCGGCAGTGGATTGGGGGAGGGCTTGGCTACGGTAGGCCCAGGATCTGGGTCCTGTCTAGGGCTTTGTAATTTGCACAGGGGACCAACCAAGAGGTCTCAGCTGCAGCTGGCACATTCCCAGGAGGAGAGCCGCTAACTCAAAACTCGCCTCTGGGATCTTGGGTTTGCCCCTCCATGGCTCCATCAGAGGACCTGGCATTTCTAGAATCCCAGTGTGGCTTAACACGTGGTGAGCTGGAGGCAAGGCTGGGGCAAGCCTGTGTTCCAGAGCGGTGCATCTCAAAATTTAATATGCATTCATATCACCTAGGGACTTTGTTAAAATGCGGATTCTCATTCTGTGCGTCTGGGGTGGGGCCCAAGATCTTGCATTTCCAAGGTGACACCGAAACTGCTGGTCCATGGACCACCCTTTGGGCCTGTGTTGTCCCCAAACAGCCACATACCACATGGGGCTATTGAACACTTGAAGGGGGTGGGTCTAGATTGAGATGTGCTTTGAGTATAAAATCTACACTAAATTTCAGACTCAGGAGAAAGGAAATAATGGTTAATCCCTCCTCTCCCTAACCCCTAATCTTCCATCCACGTTCTGTCTGTATGAATTTACCTGTTCTACATGCTCCCTGTAAGTGGCCGCGTACAATATTTATCCTTTTGTGTTTGGCTTCTCTTACTCAGCATGTTTTCAAGCTTCATCCACGGTGTAGCATATGTTATTAGACCATCGTTCCTTTTTACGGCTGAGTGATATTCCGTTGTAAGTCTATACCACGTTTTGTTTGTTCATTAATCTGTTGACGGAGGCTTGGTTTGTTTGCACCTTTTGGCTATTGTGAATAGTGTTGCTGTGAACATTGGTGTATAAGTGTCTGTTCAAGTCCCCGCTTGCAGTTTTTTTCCTCGCCACGACCACCAGCACGACCTCCATCATCTGGGCACCACTCATTAGACACGTGTGTGATAGGTGCTGTGTCAAGCATTCTGTCTGCATTATCTCACTGAACCCTCAGGGCCTCCCTAAGAGGTAGTCTGGTACCCCCAGAGGAGGCACAGAGAGGTTAAGTGCCTATTTACAGCTAGTAAGGAGCAGAGCAAATATTGGAACCCAGATGGGTCTGGACCCTAAATCCATGATCTTGACCCCTCCATTCTGCTGCCTTCTAGGCAAAGACTGCCTGTCTTTCTAGAACCATCCTGGGAGAGTGGGCATAAGTTCTGCCCCTGACAGCCCAGACCCTGGCTCAACGGTAGTCAGCAAAGCCTCCACCCACAGCTGGAGTCTATGGTGTGGGTCTTTTCTCACCTCCGCTTCCTTTATCTCCATCCCTTACTGAGCATTCTCAGCAACTCCACATGGCACACGGGCTGGTGTTCTGGTTCCACGTGGCCTCAACCCAGCTCACAGCTGGGTGACCATCCTAGTCCAGAAGCTACATGCTCCAGTGAGAAGAGCCTGCTGCCTCCTGGCTGTACACCCTTGGGCAAAACACCTAACCTCTCTGAGCCTCATCTGTAAAAACGGTGCAATGTGCCTTTCTTGCAGGCTATCCTCAGGTTTAAACGAGATCAGGTATGTGAGTTGCTTGGCACAGAGCCCAGCGCATAGTAGCCTTTTCTTGTGGAGGGCGGGAAGAGCTCATCTCAGACCACCTGACCTCCGAGAGGGCGCTAATTCACAAAAGATGGCGTTGTCGTACCCATGTGACCTCTTGCCACTCTCTCCCTTCTCTCCGTGCTCCAGGCTGTGACCACTGGACAAAGGGACAGCGCTCAGCTGCCTCAGCTCCCAAGCCACCTCTCCTCCCCTGCTCTGCCCTCTGCCAGCTCAGGAGGCCAGAGGCTCACCATCAGAGGGTACCGACCCCGGCCGGCCTGGGAGCGCTGCACGACTGAGCCCGGCAGCTTCCCCGCACCCCAGACCCACGCCTTCGCTCGGGCAGGGGTAGGGACCCCGAGCCAGGACTTCATGGGACCAGCCAGGGAGATGCGGAGTTGATCAGTGAGGCCCAGGGAACAGTGTAGACGAGAGAACTTTGGGCTGCATGTGGAGCCCCTGGGCCGTGGAGGCTAGGGCAGGGGTCCCACGCGGGCAGGCTCACAGGACCGGTCTGTGTGTGCGTGTGTGTCTACGTGCGCGACACCGTCCGCTCTCGATTGCCCTTCGTGACGGGAGTCAGGCTGCCCCAGGTCCGGGGCTGAGCGCCCATCAGCTGTTTCGGTGTCTGTGTCGTGGGTTCCAGCTGTGCTCTCTGGAAAGACGGGACGGGAATGCAGAGCTGAGCGCGCGCTTAGTGGAGGCTACGGGGCCAAGATCTGGGCGGGAAGCTCAGCTGTTCCTGTGCAAACATCTGTTCTCGGAGGCCCCCCCACCCCAAGCCTGTCAAGGTTTGGGCACCTCTGCGTATCGCTCCGAAGTGCATGTCTTCTGCGCTCTGGGTCTCTCTGGGCTACGCTTCCCCGTTTCCGCTGCCCTCTCCGTTCTGTGACAGCCTCGTCCCCTTTCTTGCTCGCTGCCCCCCACTTCCATTTGGAAAGCACAGTGGCTCCCTGGCCAAGATGACTTCAGGGGGCTCCTTCCAGCTCACCTTCATCCATGACGGCCCCCTGAAGTCTGAGCCTTGGGAACTGGGGTTCTGGGAGGGGGAGGTTCTAGGACATTCTTTTTCCCTCCCTCTGCCCTGGCACTTACACCAGCAAGTTTATCCACCACCATGATGGAGGTGGGTCGTTGGGTTCGGTGTGTGTGTTGGGTTACAGGGCGTGTGCACGGCATCTTGTTTGCAAATGACCCCTCCCGCGCTCCTGCTGCTTCACCCTTAAAAAGTCCAGCTGGGGAGGCGAGGAGGGCAGCTCTTCGTCGGGGTTCTGCATTTTCAGCTCCAGCTGGTACTGAACCGCAGAGAGGCTCCCCGTTTGACGCCTCTGCACGCTCAGCGCCCCTGCCTTCCATCCCTCACCTTCACTCCCCACCTGGCCCAGCTGCTCTTGCTGTAACCACACCAGGGTCCAGTGTTCTGCGCGGAGGTCGCTGGGAGCAGGTCAGGTGCAGAATGACGGGGAGGGCCTCCGTCTTACGTTCCTTACCTGACAAGGGAATGTCTTACGTTCCCCAAACCCTGGACCCCATTCACCTGACCAGGCATCCGAGGGAAATCTGCCCCCCAGCAGGGCGCTAGCAGGACAGCTGGGCATTAGGCAGGAGGCCCAGGCTCTGCCCACAGTCTCGCCGTACTTCTTGGGCACTGCCCAGCCTTGCTTCTGGTTGCCACCTTATCTAGATGTCTCCCTCAAAGAGAGGGGACCTCCGACTTCAAAAACCCACCTGGGCTCAGACTCAACGTCCAACCAGGGATATGGGGATCTTCCCCACTTTGGTTCACGCTCTGGGGGGCCAAGCCTGCTTCCAAACTGGGAAAAATGATGAGACCGGTCATGCTTCCCGAGACCCTGGCTGAGGGAAACCCCAGAAGGCCTTCCTGGTTACTTTCCCAATGCTCCCACCTGCCTGGGACCAGAGGCTCCAGGCCCCCATGTGGGCCATTCCTAAACATTCCTCTTCTGGGGCATCTGTCACTGTGGCCCTCAGCCCATCATTTGCGTGTCTGGAGGCGTTGACACGTGTTTGCACAAGGCCCAGCTGCTTTGCTATCGCTGCGGGCAGCTCTTGTCAGCGGCCGCCGCGCTGTTAAGGCAGGTCACCCAGCGGACCCGCCCCAGGCCTGAGCCGGGGCCTCCTGAGGGTCTCACATCTCTTTAGCCCTATCAGACTTCTTGGGTCCGTGGACCCCAGTCTTTATCATGGACCTCTGTGTGTGCGGGGGGGGGGGGGGGGGGGCGGGAAATAAGCAAGGGGATGAGCAGACAAGGTCAGCTCCCGGAAGCTGCAGCCCACTCCCTCTTGCCTCCGTTGTTTCCAGAATCAACTAACAGGGCCACCCAGAGCCTTTGGCAGGGCCCAGCAGCATCTCCACAGGCTGATTTTTCCATTTGTTCACAAGCACCAGCTTGAGGTTAGGGGCGGAGCCTGAGGGACCCAGGGAGAAACCCCAGCTTCCCCTGCGCCTTTGGAGCTTCTCGGCCTGCAGAACAGGGTCCCACGTCACCTGCTCTCGCCTTGCCGCCTCCCTCTTTTCCCAGGTCTTTACTTTGTTCCCTCCTTCCTCAGTCTCCGCTGTAGCCAGTCCAGCCCACCCCGCACCGCCCTCCAGCTGCACCACCCTGAATTGTTAAGAAGCCAGCTTTTATTTGCAGACATTTTGATCCAGAAGGAACCAAGCCACCGCTTTCCCTGCTGACCTCAGTCCTTATGCACTGAAGCACTGAGAGGAGGTCATGTTCATTCATCTTTTGCAAGGGGAAAAAAAAGGTGGTGTGTATATTTACACCATAGTTGCCAGCCCACCATTGGCTCATTCTGTAGAATCCACAGCACAGACTGTGTGCACACGTCCAAAATCACAGCTGTGTGCAGGTGCCCGGCACCCAGCAGCGAGTTGCCTCTGTCTCCGCCCTGCTTTCAGCAAACCCTTAGGTACACAGGCTTCCCAGATGGACCAGTCCACAGGGTAGAGATTCACTAGGGAGCCTTGACCTGGCCTTCTTTCAAAGGCATGTGGATTTGCACACTGAATTCCCACCAGCTCTTCCTGGTCACAGGTCTTTCTTAAAATGGGGCATCCCCTTGCAGGGGGACCTTATGTGGGAACATCTCCACACGTCACCATCCCCAGAGTGAACTGGAAATCGAAGTCTCCACTTAATTGTTTCAGCATCGTTTTCCCTTTGCTGGTCAAAAAGAAAAACCTTGTCTTGCCATGGAGTCCTCCTTTATTTCTGCCTTGGATTCTGTGTCATTAGAAGCCCTGGATTGATCTCTGGAGACTAGACTCCTGTATCTGGGAAACCCTGGTCTGCCGCCTTTCCACCTTCCAACCCATGTGCACACACCCCGTCCCACTCGTCACCGCCCACAGTTCTTGTCCTCGCCTGTGACTGATCGTCTAAGGAACAGGAAGCAAGTGATACACACTGAGGCCCGATCACTATGTTTAAAAATCTCAACTTAGGGTTGGCACGTTATGCCCCGTGGGCTACATCCAGCCCACCAAGTGGTTTTTACAGTGTTTAATTGGGGAAAAAAACAGAAGAGCTCATGATACGTGAAAACTCTACGAAATTCAAATATCAATGTCAATAAACAAATGTTGGTTCACAGCCACACCCACTCATTTACATACGGGCCTTGGTTTCATTTGTGCTGCAACAGAGTTGGCTACTTGTAACGGAGACAGGGTGACCCTTCAAGCTGAGAATATTTACAGTCTTGCCCTCTACTGAAGACTTTTGCCAACCTCTGATCTAGGCGACTGTCAGAAGGAAGAAAAAACCAGTTTGCACATGGTTCCCAGAGGAGGAACAGGAACCCAGGGGGAGGGAGTTACAGGGGCCAAGAACGAGTTCCAGCAGGGGAAGAACTTTCTAACGGCTTGCCTTGGAAGGTAGAAAGCTCCCCGTCCTGGGAGAGGCGTGAGCCGACATTGAGACCCCTTGGTGTGCAGGACCTGGAGGGAATTCGGGCCTCAGAGGTTGAAAGAGTCTAATCTGCTCAGGCTGCCGTAAAGAAACACCACAGTCTCGGGGCGGCGGGTGGTGGGGCGCAGGGGGGCTTCAACAACAGAAATGAATTGACTCCCAGTTCTAGAGACTGGGAGTCCAAGATCGAGGTGTCAGGGTTGGTTTCTTCTGAGGCCTCTCTCCTTGGCTTGCAGACAGTCAGCCTCTCACTGTGTCTTCACGTGGCCTTTCCTCTGGGTGCACACATGCCCGGTGTGTCTCTTATAAGGACACCAGTGATATCGAATTAGGGTCCTGCCCTTATGACCTAATTTGACCTTAATTACCTCTTTAAGGGCCCATCTCCAAATACAGCCACACCGGAGGTTAGGGCTTCAACGTATGCATGGCGGGGGTCTGGGGTCTGGGGAGGTGCACAGTTCAGTCCATAACAAGGACCCTTGGGATTTCACAGACTTATTTTAGGGGCTTTTGAGGCAAAACTCCCATCCCTGGCTGGCTAGTTCTCAGCCTTGAGTCCCTAAACTTGCCCTCCCTGTCGTCATCCCTTGCCAGCCTTCTTTTGGCCCAGCAATCCCCTGAGGGCTGGTCTGGCTTCAGATATGCCACCCATGCCCTCAAGCCCCCTCCCCCTCTGCACTAGTCGGCTAGGGCTGCTGTAGCAAAGCACCACAAGCAAGAGGAATGGACGCTCTCACGCTTCTGAAGCCCAGAAGTCTAGAATCAGGGTGTGGGCAGGACCAAGTTCCCCCTGGCACCCGTGAGGGAGTCTTTTCTGGCCGCCCGCTGCTTTACTTCCAGAAGTTTCTGGCAATCTCAGGCATTCCTTGGCTTGCGGACGCATCTCTCCAGTCTCTGCCTCTGTCGTCACACAGCCTTCTCCTTCTGTTGTCTGTCTTCTCACGGCCATCTTCTCATTAGGACACCGAGTCATATTGGGTTAGGGGCCCATCCTACTCAAGTTCAACTTTATCTTAACCAGTGCATCTGTAGTGACCCTATTTCCAGATAAGGTGGCATTCTGAGGTACTGTGGGTTAGGATTTGAATGTACCTTTGTTTTGGTGGGAGCAGGGAGCTCAGTCCAACCCTTGACATCCTCTAAGGAGCTTTCTCTTGTGCCTTGGCTGGTCACCTTGGTTCCTCCGTGGCAGATCCCCTGGGAGATAGATTCCCCAGACCCCTGGGCTACGAGGGTCAGCCCATTGCTGCCGCTCTTGTCAAACGTGCGCCCTGACCCACGCCTCCGTCCCTGGGGTCCAGTAGTCCCAGATTTCATCTCCATGGATGAGGGTGGCGGTCCATTGAATGAATGAATGAATGCGCTTCAGCCCAGGGTCTGAAAGGGCTGGTGACACGATGCTTGCCTTTATTTATATTCTCACTCAGCGGCAAAGGAACAGACCTCGGTGAGTCGTGCTTTTCCTGTGTCCTCTTTCGGCTTTGCCTGTGAAGTGAGGAAGGTTTTGAGCAGGCTCAGGACGATGCTCTCCCTGGCCCCCAGCCCCACCTTACGCCCCCCAGCCCAGCCCCCACCTGTAGGTAGTAGTCCTGACCTCGGAGAGGGCTGAGATGCAGCCTATGTCAGCCTGGACCCGGGAATGTGGGAACCCCGTGTCTGGAAGGCTCTTCCTGACTCTCCCGAGGGCATGCCTCGGCGGCCTCATTCCTCTCCTGTCACTGACCACCCTCTCAAGAGCATACTGTCCACGCCCATCCTGTTAACCAGCTGGGGCAGAAGGTTGGTGGGAGACCTTCAGTCTCCCCGACTTCCTCAGTTTACCTACGCGCCAGCACCGAGCGTAGCGCCTGGCACGTAGTAGGCACTCAATAGATGTTTGCAGAATGCCGGGGTGGAGGGTTGCTGGGTCAGAGTGAGGCCCTGGCACAGGGGTCAGACATCCTTCCCTGCAGCCAGGGGCTCCACTGGCAGGGCTGGGCAGTAATGGGATTCCCACAACCGGGTCCTGTGTTGTGGCTCCCATGTCACTCCAAATGAATTTGCCAGATTCAACGGTCATGACTCACAAAGAGGCCCATTGGGACAGGTGTCCCAGGGTACCTAGGCCCTGGGAGGCGGAGTAATGATGCATCTCTAACAGCCACTCTTCAATGAGCACTTACTATGTGCCAGGCCAACTGAATCCCCATGACTGGACGGTCCTGGGAAGTAGGTACCATTATCCGCATTTCACAGGTGAAGAAACTGTGGGAAGGAGCCGTAAACCAGCCTGTGAAGTGGTAGGGCCAACATTTTAAATGTGATTCTTTGGGCTTGTTCGTTCCCAGGAACCCACCTCCATCTTGAGTGGTATATGCCCAGCTGCCCATCGGGATGTTACAGTCCACACCTGTGCTGTTATCTGTAGCTCATAACCAGGAGAGAGGGAAGATGCAGGGGAGGGTGGGGACCCTCGTGGGAGTTTGCACGGAAGCTCCCACTTACGGTCCCAGACTGACAGGCTGCCAGGAGCTGCCCGTTTCCAGGAAATGGGCATCTGGGTTGGTAAAGCCACTCCTGGGTTCCTCCAGCACCCCTGCACCGAGCAGCCTGTACCGTCCGCTGAGCCCTCTCCCTCTCCTGTACTTAACATTTAACTGTGGGCCTCTGTCCCAGGAGGCTCACCAGTGGGTCCTCCTCCCTCTCAGCGGTCACACTGACCGCTGGGATCCTACTGCCCCTTTTCCTAACACCAAGAATATGAAGGATTTCTCGTCTTGGGGTGAGATGGCTGCTGTCCCTCTATTGAGGACCAAACTAGAGGAAATGGGCTTTGCCTGGAGCCTGCCTGATCCAGGTTGACCCCGGATCAACACAGTTTACCAGTTGTGTTGCATAGACCTTTAGTTCCATAGCAGACTAGATGGACGTTGCATTATTGGAAGGGTTCTGGGACAAATAAGCATCGGAAATGCTTAGGCAGAACAAGGTTGAACTTAATTCTCGATTGCAGGACTTACCAGAGCTTTTAAGACACTACCACGTAGTTAAACCTGTCAAAGGCCACCAGCAGGCTGCTCTCTTCCTAAGCTTCCCCAGGCTGGTTTCTGAATCCCCAACAAGATGAACCTCTGTGAATTCAACTCAACATCTTACACTGTATTCTGAGAGCAGGTGCCAGCCCACAGAAGAGAACAGCTGACCCCCAGCATTTACCCACCACCTGCTAGGAGCCAGGACAGGTAGATCGACCCCATCCAGCCCCACCTCCCCTGGAGGCTGGCATGTGAGCAATGAACCTAGAAGCAGAACAAGATGCATTAGGCAGAGAGATGTGGCTGGGGGGTGACCACAGGCTGCTCCTGAGCCCCAGAAAACTTGAACCTTGCCCCTGCCACCTCACATTCCCTACCCAGGCCTGCTGAAGGAAGACCCCGTTCTGTGCAGGAGGACAGTGTGGTTCCATGCACAAGGACACCACAAAGGAAAATTCTGGCTGATCGTGTCTTCCAATGGAGGGGTCAAATGTGCTGTGGGTCAGTGGCTTCCCCAACATACCATGGTTCAGAGACTAACAGAGGACATCATACCCTCATAGGGGCCAGCTAGGTCTTGACCTGAATTTTTATCTTCAGCCAGGTCATTGCAGTGAAGATCTAGAATGATCTATATTTAAAAGATCTAGAAGGATGACCTAGTCCAAGGAGTACAAATATGTGACATTTCTGCTACCACCGCCCCTCCTCTGCTCTTGGCAGACATTGCTAATCAATCACAGCATGCCTTGCCACTTCACGTGGATGCGAGTAGCCAGCCTGATCTCATGCCTCTCCTTTCACAGGAGAAAGAACTCAGGCCCAGAGAAAAGAAGGTAAACTCTTCCAAGCTAGGTCCCTTCTTAGAGGCAGAGGTAGATTTAGAACTAAGGCCTCAGAAACTTCCAGAAGCCTAATCGTTTGACGTCTTGTCTGTAACTGGTAGATGGTGTCGAAGGGCCCCACAGAGCTTTGTTATCAGTCAGGCAACTTGGAAAATTCCGAAAGAAAGATTCTGTCTGTAACACCTTGCGTATGATCCTGTGTGGTAATGTGTTTGCGTGGAGAGAAATCATTTATCCTCCAGGGAACAGCTTCCCCTCAAGGCCTGACTGCCACCCCCAGCCTCGTAGCAGGGGCTGGAAGGCCCGGGGACCTTAAGGAAATACAGTGTGTACGTGAGTGGGAGGGATGTTTCTTCACTTGAGGCAGTTTGTAAAAGTTTCTGTGGTTCAATCTGGACATCTCTGAAGATACGGAATGTTGCCTATAGAGGGGTGGAAAGGAAACCTGACTCCAGTTGTTTTTTGGTTTCTTCCCTGTGTGGAAGGCTCAAAATCGAGTTTTCACCCAGATAAAATTCCCTGGGGTCCTAGTGGACCACCAGCTCTACTCCTGAGCTCTTGAAAGGCTTTTAATAACCAGCTTGGTGGCTGAGAGTACTTTCCATCTGCTACCTCTTCCTTTCCTTCCTCCCTTTATCTTCCACCACCACCGACTCCTACCAGATAACATCTCCCCTGGACCGTGAACAGAGGAGAAAGTTACACAATAGTAGAGATGAAAAATAACCGCCACGTATTTAGCTTAAATTAGCTCAGAAGAACGGCTCCCTCCCTCCACTGACTGGGCGGCCATTGTTTATGCCAACATGCTATTTGCATCCTGCCTTCTTAGATTTGAAAGTCTAATGATTAAAAACAAATCTTAGTTTTTCTTTTCCACCACTTAAGAAAAAAAAGACCAGCTTGGCTAGTTCTTCTAGTTTAAAATTACCCTGACCTCCAGCACTTAGAGTGAGAATTTTGGAAAGACTGGTGCCAGGATAGCAGGGAAAAAAACACAGGCGGACAGGAGGAGGCAGAGAAGCCTGTTCTGAAGTGGTGAGCAATGGGCTGGTCGAGGTGGGAGATGAGCTTTTGACGGATGCCGACGGCTGGGTCAGTTCAGAGTTCTGTGGGGTTATTTCTTCATCCGCCATGTATTCGGTGGGTTATTTATTGAGCATGTACTACATTTGTAGACCCTGGGCATTCAGTGATGAGGGAAACAAAGTCTCCCCGTTCTGAAGCTTAGAGTCCAGTGGAGCAGATAGACAAGAATCTGGCCAACAACAATCTATAAATTACCACTCACAGAGCCCCCGAATGGGGGACCAGTAACATGAGATGTGGGGAGGGGAGACTACTGTGGAGGGAGCAGCTGGCAAAGGTCTTTCCTAGGAGGTGAGATTTCAGATGAGATCTCAAGGACGAGAAGGAGGAAGAGATGAAGTTCTAGGTCAGGGTCTCCCGGCCTCAGCACTGTTGATATTTGGGACCAGATCCTTTGTGTTGAGGGCAGCGCTTCCTGTGCACTGTTGCATGTAGAGCAGCACCCCTGGCCTCCATCCACTAGATGCTGGTAGCACCCCCCTTTCCTGCCACCCCTGAGTTGTGACAACCAAAGATGTCTCGGACATTGCAAATGTCC
Organism: Pseudorca crassidens; assembly: GCF_039906515.1. NCBI lineage: Eukaryota > Metazoa > Chordata > Mammalia > Artiodactyla > Delphinidae > Pseudorca > Pseudorca crassidens. The sequence continues at coordinate 80,462,978 of NC_090307.1, read as the reverse complement.
CCTGGGGGGTAGAATCACCCCCCCGCCCCCCGCCATGTGAAAACACCATTCTAGGCTGGGGCATGGCAGGAGGCCGGAGGGGATGGACAGGGTGGACAGTGGATGAACTGGGCTTGGGGCTGGGTAATAGGAGCATCTCAAAGGTCTCCTAAGGGCAGCGGGAAAGCACTGGGAGCTTTTAAGGGGTACAGTGTCACCATCTGCTTCTCGCTCGTTTGAGCCAAGGCATGAGGTCTTGAGTACACTGTCACCAGCCACATCACTAGGACCCACATCCAGCCTCCTGCCATCTGCAACCTTTCATGAAAGAAAAAAGGAAATCAGACAGAGGTAAACAGGAAGACTCAAGGTGGGGCCTCCTTCAGTAACTGTGGCACAGAAGTGGGTTTTAAAGCAATATTTAGCATCTTCAATGGTTGGAAGGCTGCCTAGGCGAGGAGGAAGTTGACTTGCCTGTCACCATCTGCATGGACAAGGCAAGGTCTACAATCCCAGCTCATGGGCTAGGAAGTGAGCCACAGGTCACCCACCCGGTGCCTAGCTCTCCCTGCCACATCCTCCCCCATTCCTTCTGCGGTCGCCCGCTCCATCCTCTTACTGAAGTAAAGCCTCTTATTGAACAGAAATCTTACCACTTGCATCAGGCAACCCCAGAGCTGCTCTCAGGGGCTACTCAGGGAAGTCCCCTCTGTCTTCCCCAGGAAGGAGAGTCTCCAGATATCCGGGGGCCTCTCCACCCTCCTTCCAATCCCTAGTTAAGTGTGGAGAAGAGAGTTATGAGAGCTGTCTCTTGTGGGGACGAAGCAATAAAACGGACGGTGTGGACAAGAGGTGGCTGTTCAGTCCCATCCCGCGTGGCTGATTTGGGGATGGAGGCAGGCAGTGGGTGTGGACGAGCTCTGTAGGTCCCGCTGCTTCACCCCTACAATCAGATCCTGGGGGTTCCGGCAGTCCCAGGATGGGGGGAATGAGGAAGTCCGGCATCGCAAAGGACTGGGGCTGGGAAAGTTGTTTTGGGAATTGGGGACACTCAGTCCAGCACCTTCCAAGAAGGACGCTGAGTCGACTGGGGTGCCGTTCCCTGGTGGGTCAACCTCTCCCCCCACCCCGAGCCCTGCCCGGGTTGGGGCAGTGGCAGCTTAAGTGCGTCCCGGACAATGAATGCAACGCATTGGTCCTCCAAGATTGTAGCCATTTTCTCTGTTTATTTTCTATCTGTGTTGCTACTACTACTAATAATAAAATGGGTGAATGTAAACTCGTGTAAGTTCACGTAACTGCTGTGTAGCTATAGTGTAGACATCAGGCTGCCCTAATGTACTTGTCCTGCCACGCCAAGGACCTCCCACCCCCGCCCACCTGCCACGGAGTGCCGCCTCAGCGCCCCTGCAAATCCCAGCAGCCAGCTGGGTGCTGGCCCGGCTGGGCCATTAAGGGAGGGGGCGTGGCTAGCATGGGAGCCCTTGGCCAGGCCTGAGCACAGCTGTGAGATGCCTGAATGCTTTTCTCGGTTCCTCCCTACTCTTTCTCATCAGACTTTCCTCCACCGAGGCCCTGGTGCCCCCCCACCCCAGGGAATACCATAGATTGTTGTTTCCCTTCCTCCATGCACACATCCTGGCCTTGCCGTCCAGAGTATAAAGCCCCAGGCCTTGGAGCACAGAGGTTGGATGCCTGAATGGTGTCAGGCATAGTGTCACCCAAGCTTCTCTGACTCCCCTTCCCTAGCTGTCATCCAGTTGGTAGGCTTTATCCCACCATGGGCTCCCCAAATCCCCATGGGCTCCCATATCCCATGGGCATCGCTTCCACATCATGGTCCCCTAGAACCACTGTAGCTCCTACCTTGTGGCCCTTTGGTGGATCTAAAATGCCTCCCACTGGGCAGCTGAAGTAGTCGAAGAAAGTCTCCCCCATATTTTAAAAGCTCATGTCCCCCCTAGAGTCTGTCATACAGAGTGAAGGAAGTCAGAAAGAGAGAAACAAATACCGTATGCTAACGCATATATATGGAATCTAATAAAAAAAAAAAAAAGGTTCTAATGAACCTAGGGGCAGGACAGGAATAAAGAGGTAGCCGTAGAGAATGGACTTGAGGACACGAGTGAGTGGGGAGGGGGAAGCTGGGGCAAGTGAGGGCAGCATCGACATATATACACTACAGAATGTAAACCAGATAGCTGGTGGGAAGCAGCCACAGAGCAGAGGGAGGTGAGCTCCGTGCTTTGTTTTTTGTTGTTTTTTTTAACATCTTTATTGGGGTATAATTGCTTTACAATGGTGTGTTAGTTTCTGCTTTATAACAAAGTGAGTCAGTTATACATATACATATATCCCCATATCTCTTCCCTCTTACATCTCCCTCCCACCCTCCCTATCCCACCCCTCTAGGTGGTCACAAAGCACCGAGCTGATCTCCCTGTGCTATGCGGCTGCTTCCCACTAGCTGTCTACCTTACGTTTGGTAGTGTATATATGTCCATGCCTCTCTCTCGCTTTGTCAAAGCTCACCCTTCCCCCTTCCCGTGTCCTCAAGTCCATTCTCCAGTAGGTCTGTGTCTTTATTCCCATCTTACCCCTAGGTTCTTCATGACATTTTTTTTTCTTAAATTCCATAAATATGTGTTAGCATACGGTATTTGTCTTTCTCTTTCTGACTTACTTCACTCTGTATGACAGATTCTAGGTCTATCCACCTCATTACAAATAGCTCAATTTCGTTTCTTTTTATGGCTGAGTAATATTCCATTGTATATATGTGCCACATCTTCTTTATTCATTCGAGCTCGGTGCTTTGTGTCCACCTAGAGGGGTGGGGTAGGGAGGGTGGGAGGGAGACGCAAGAGGGAAGGGATATGGGGACACGTGTATGCCTATGGCTGATTCGCTTTGTTGTGCAACAGAAACTAACACAGCATTGTGAAGCAATTACACTCCAATAAAGATCTATTAAAAAAAAAAAAAAGCTCATGTCCCCAACCACACCTGCTACACCCCCAGCAGAGCTCAGGCAACATGTATCCCTTCATTCCCCAAGACTTCAGCTCATATACTCATCCAATAAATATTTAGTCAGTTCTTCCTGTGCTTCTGGGAAAAAATGAGGAAGAAAAGTGCCCCCTACCTTCAGGGGGCCTGAGTCCAGTGGATGAGATAGAGAAGTTCTGACAGGTGTCCTGAAGCCCCAGAGGACCACCCATCCCCGACAAGTGCCCTCAGGAGAAGTTTCTCAGAGGAGGGGACTCCAGAACCTTGTCTTGAGATTTGAGTCAAATGGGAGTGAGTGGTAGGGAACAGTGTGCCAAGTGGAAGGAATAGCCCATGTGCAGGCTCAGAGGCAAGGTGATGATATATTGAAAGCCTGCCCCTGGGCACTAGCTCTGCCCTCCCTTGATTTCCCCCAACCCTGATGCGAGACCCTGGGAAATTCCACCCCCAAACAGAAGGTGCCCTGGCTCAGATGTGGAGACCTTGACTTCTCCCCCAACATCATGCCTGGTCCAGCTTATTGGCCTTGTCCTGGGAAAGAAGATGTCTCAGGTGGGTTTGTGCTTGCTGGATCAGGCCAGTACTTAGGCTGCCTCGGACTCTGTCTGCATCTCTCTCTCTCTCTCTCGGGCTCTGTTGCTTCCTGCCTCCACACACTGTCTCTGTTTCTTAGTGCCCTTGCATTGGGTAGGACTCATGGATATCTCTTCTATAGATGGGTTGGCCATCAGCCCTTCTCTTTAAGGCATTTTCCTCCCTGTCTTTGCTTCTGCTTCACTCTCCCTCTACCTCCTCTTGCGACCTGTGTCTCTGCTCTCTGAGGCCCACATGTCTGTCTTGCCACACCAGAAAACCTCCCTCGGCTGTCTCACCATGGCCTCTTTTCTGGAGAGTTTATGTCCCCCTGTTCATAGGCCACTGGACTGTTGAGGTCAAGGACATGCATGAACATGGAAATTTATTGATGGAAAGACCCTGCTCTAAGGGTCTCCAACTAAACATGACAGGTGTGACGGGCAAAATACTGGTTTGTTACCAAGTGGCTTAAGAAGATGTAGAGGTCATAGTGGGCCATGGGCCAAGTCTGCAATGCAGCCTAAAGTGTGGAGAAAATGTATCAACCCTCTTGGTGGGATGGTGTGTGCCATTGTCGCTATAAATATGTGTCAGGGCTTGAAGGATGGGAAACTTAGTATCTTTGCCGACCATAGGACTCCCAGGTGTGTGCGTGTGTGTGTGCGTGTGTGTGTGTGTGTGTGTGTTGCTGTACGTTAGCAGGGCTTGTTCACCTGCTTCATTGTGACTCAACGTGTATTTCATAAGCCACACTCGATCGTGAATAATGACCTCAACATCAATTTCTCAGTGCCAGCGGTTCCCCCAAGCATTCCTTGGATTTTCTTAGCTTCGTGCAGCCCACGAGCGCTTAGTATATCCGTAACCTTCAAGGGTATTGGAGAGTGTACATGAAGTAAGGAATGTCAGTAGCATCACACAATACCTGGCACACTGTAGGTGCTCAGTAAATGTGGTTTCTCTTCTCCATGACCCAACTGTGGCTTTCCCAGGAATTCCACCTCCAGGGGGTTGTTCCTGAAAAGATGAAGGACTGGAATAGAGAGATGGTAGGTGTTACCCATTTTCTTAGATGTTGGTGCCCTGGTGGACATGGGGAGGGATGCCCACATCTCATAAGGGCACACCCCCCCCACCGCTGCTGTGGGGGTTAGCATCCATAGGGCAGAGGCTCAACCTTAGGGAGCTGGAGAGCCTCCGGCAATACCAGCACCCTCCAAGGCCCCAAGACAGAAGCCAAGGGTGTGCACTGGGGCCAGATGAGTCTGGTCACACCAGGTGAGTGCCCTTGCCCATGGCTGGGCCAGGCTGAGAACATCCCACTTGGGCGGTCAAGTCCCACCCTCAGCCTTTCATGTCCATCTCCCTGGGCTTTGATCTTGCACTGGGGTCCACTCCACGCACTTACCGCATGATTCATCTGGTTGACTACTCTCAAAGTTACTGACCTTAGGAAAATTCTCAATTGTAAAAAAAGCTTTCTCTATGTAAATTATGCTGTTACTTTTTCTATACCCAAAGTATATATACCTATAAATATTATACATATATATATATATATATATTATATATATATATAAAGTCTAACTCTTGTACAGACTGACATGGACCGATGGCCCATATTTCTTCATGTTTGTTCTGACTGTCGCAGAATGAGTTCATGTACGAAGTTGGCTTCATGTTTTCCTTTTGGGGCCGCTTCTTTCCTTTCCTTGATCTCTCTGTCTTTTTCTGTCTTAGTCTCTGTCTGTCTGTCTCTCATTGCCAATGTCTCATTGCTGGGAAAGAACAGTCGATTCAGATGCCATCCAAGAAAGGAAGGCCAGCTGGATGGCGGGTCCACTGTGTATATTTGTACAGAATCATTTATAAAGTTTTCTACACTTCTCAAAAAGGTATTTCTAACTTGCGCTTTTGGACAGGTTGTGAGCCTCTGAGCCGGCAAGCCTATTGTTTCCTGTGTTTAGTGCAATGTTTAGTGAGAATCCAATGTCTGAATTATTTATGCCAATAAAGAATTTGAGAATCACTGCATCACACTGCCGCCAAAACAGGTCTGAATTCTGTTGTTGTCTGTTGTATAGAAGGAATCTTGAGATGCGACATCAGCCAGTGTCTCAGTCAGCTATTGACACAGTAATGCTGCATAACAAATTTTCCCCCAAACTCCATGGCTGACAACAACTAGCATTTATTCTCATGCTCCTGGGTCTGCAGGCCTACGCTGGCTTAAATAAGGGTCCTTTTTAGGCTTCAGGTCAAGATCAAGTCTGCTCCACCTGTCTCCCTGTTTCAGGGCGCAGGCTGAAGAAGAAGCTCCCTGGGGCATGCTCTTCCTATGGCAGGTCACCAGAACAGAAGAGCTAAGACAAGCTGCTTGAACACTTTCAAGGCATCTTCTCAAACCACATCCACTAACATTCCAGTGGCCAAAGCAAGTCACGTGACCCAGCCTTTCAGTAGGAAGAGGCTGTAAACTCTACCCAGAGTGGGAGGGGGGAGGAAAGTGAATGTTTGCTGAACAGGAGTGCAAACTATCATAACCTGGTCGAGTATTCTTCCATCTTGCCAGACATCGGTGTTTTCTCCCTAGGGATGAAGATGGTGGGAATGCACAAGTGCATACACAGGTATGCACACACTGTATACACACACACACAAATATGACTCTACACGTTGAGCACCTGCTCTGTGTCTGGCCCAGAAAGTATTAAGCATTGTCATTAATCCCCACAACCACCCAATTCCATGTGACAGAGGAAGCTGCTGCAGAGGGTTGGAGTAACCGGCCCAACCCAAGGTGAAAGGCCAAAGCCCACACTCTCTTGGGCGCATACACAGCGTGAGGGGCTCCTCAGTCACGTGGATTACCAACGCCCACTTTACAAAGTGCTCTTATGAAATAAGATCACGTCTCGTCAGGAAAACCAGCCAACGAGGCAGGGACGCTTCAACTCATTCAAAGCAGGAGGGACTGAGAGCTGGGGAAACAAACTACAGGGTAACTCCGACTCAGATTCCCAGCTCCCTCCCTGGAGACCGTTTTGCAGAAAGATAGAAGAGCTGGCCCTCTCTGTCCCAGTAAGTTCTTCCTAGCACACACTCCAGGAGCAAGGCACGTTGATGGACCTGGAGTCAAATTCTAGCTCTACCACACGCAAGCTGTGTGGCCTTGGGCAAGTCGCCTAGCTTCCCTGAGCCTTCACTTCCATATCTGTAGAATAGGCATAATTACTGTACCTCTAGCACTGAGCTCCCAGTGTCATGAGGCTTATGTGGATTAACGTGGAGCAGTGCCCGCCTCTAGTAAATGCGCTATGGATGTTAGTTGCTAGTGTTAGTATTTGTTACTAGTACAGCTGTGGTGTGGGGCCAGCCTTAGTGAGTAAAGAACAAGCTGCACTCTGAGTTTCTGCACCCCAGAGTTGCCCCATCTCTGCGGGGAGGCGACTCAGGCCCCAGCCCACCGCCATCGTCTGTCTCAGAGAATATCACCTGGATATAATGCTCTAAATTTGCTGACCTACCTTCACGAGCATGATTTCTTCCCTCTTATCACGATCCAATGTGGTGGGTGGTCCAAGCTGCCCCATTTTACAGAGGGGGAAACTAAGGTTCTGAGAAGCGAAAGTCTCCCATAGCGTCTGAATTTCAGTCCTGGACTGTGTTACTTAGACCAGCTATGTGACCTGGCTAGACAGTGATGTCAACGGTCAGAGCCTCAAATTCTTTAACTGTGAAACTGGGATACTAATTGCTCTCACTTCCGAGAGCTGTGATCAGGATTAAAAGCAAGTAAAATACTTAACACATTTCCTGACATAAACAACCAATAAACGTTAGATATTTCAAGCCCAGATCTGCCATTTAGCCCTGGGATAGTGTTGACGTGGGAAGAAAGTGTGAGACAGACCAGAAACTTCCATCCCCACCTCTTCTATTTCAAGCAGAAGAGAAGGGGACAGAGTTTTCCCTGGGGACTGGAACTAACTGACTGTCCCGGTTCTGGCTTGTGGTACTCTGTGGCCGCAGGGCCACCATCAATCAGGCAGAGCAGGTGTTGAGCTGAGTAAGGGAGGCCTTGCAAGTCAACGGAACTGAACAGCTCATTAACCTCCGTGCACAGGCTGCAGGGAAAGTGGCTGGGAGTGAGAAACAACCACAGAGGAGGTCACCCAGCTGCCGCAGTGGCAGGGACAAGGTCTCTCAATCCCTTCTGACCCCTGGGGTCCTCCTCACCTTTGCCCAAACTGAGACCCTTATCTCCCATCTCCCATCAGCCTGTTCCTAGGCACAGTGCCTCTAACAAGCTAAACGAGGGTAAATGCATTCTTAGACACGTAACAGTGGCTTCAGCCAGTGCCCAGAGTTTTCCTGAAATGTGCTCATGGCAGGCTATTGAGTGTGGTCAAAAAGCAAAGGAGCACTGCATGAAACTAAGTTAGGTGTTGTTTCTTTGCTGCAGGACTTGTCATAGCCTTTAATATGCTCATGTACCTCATAAACTCTCCCAGAGTGGGCTGGAGTGTGTAGGTTTCCCAACTTATTTGGCCCCAGAACCCTTTGTTCACTGTTTCTTAGAGGATTCATATTCCACGGGATGCTTTGAGAAACATTGCTCTCAGCCATGGGAAAAATTTGAAATATATTCTTGGACCCCTTACAGACCATGTAGTTTCCGAATCCATGTTTCCCAGACCATCAGATGAAAAGGAAAAAAAAAATTAGGGAAACTGATATATCGTCTTGGCTTTTTATTTTGTTTTGTGCAAAAACAAAGCAAAATCCAAATAAGATCTCTCCAACTTCAGCTGTTAGCCTTGACTGACTGGCGCAGAAGTACCAAACCAAGCAGCCCTTGCCTTGAAGGAAGATGACCTCCAAGGCGTACCTTACACTCCAGAGTCCCCCGCAGGATCAGGCTGAGGCTGGAACCTAGCCTGAAATGGCTCCTTGCCTGCCTTTTCCCCAACCCACCCCCTTACCCATCACATCTTTAATAAGTGAGTTGCGTGTGGCTCCTTCGGGTCTGCTTCTGGGAGAACCCAAACTAAGAGAGTCACCTGTGCCATTGTCTGAGCCTCAGTTTCCTCAGGCATCATATAGGGATGATAATCGCATCCAGGGAGATGATATGTGGAATGATTTGGCACGGAGGCTAGCTCGTAATTCAAGAAAGGCTGATACTTGCCATTGTTGTTAGGTTATTACTGGAACCTCTGTGTCTTCGGGGTTTGCAGCAGCTCTCTCTAGCCCATGAACCCAAGAGATCATTCTCTACAAGAAAGACTGGCTGTTGAGCAGTGGCCCACCTGTGATGTCCTCACCTGGAAGCTGCAGACCCAGCACCTCCCCCCACCCCACCCCCTGTCAGGAGGTACTCCCAGAACACGGGCTGGAGAGTGAAGCTCTGGCATGAGGTCCCCTCTAGCACTGGGCTCCTTCCCCTCAGACTTTTCATCCAGAAAGAACGAAGCTTCAATGCCTCTAACCAGACCTCTGAGGATTTCAATTTTTTGATTGCTTCCTCTTTTTTTTTTAATATCCGACTCCACACCAGCAGCCGTCATGACTATGGGGCAAGGCTTCCGGGGGAGAGGGTAGGGAGCAGGTCTGTGATTTTCTTGTTCAGCGCAGTCTGGATTCCGTGTTCTATGTGACATTTTCCAATCTCAATGAGATTTTTTTTTTTAAAGGAAAATCAGATCCCACTTAAAGAATAATGGCTAGAAGTTCTTCAAGAAACAAGAAATTGCTAATACCACCTTGACACGGAGGCAGATGTGAAACATAGCTAAGTGATGTCCCCTAGACATTGAACTGGGGGAAGAGGTGAATTGGCCAGCATCACTCACTGAGGCCAGATTTGCAATTGTTTTATTACATATTAAATTCAGTCCTCTTAAGGCTGATTTAGTTTTCACTTGCAACATTGCTGCTTTCTCTATCTTGAAGTAAAAATTCAGATCAAAGGATTTAATGTTACTTTCATTACAGCAGGGGATCTGCAACCTCCAGCCCCCAAACCCCATCTGACCAGCCACCTAGTTTTGCACAGCCCACAAGAATGATTCTTATATTTTTAAATGGCTGAAAAAATCAGAAGATTCTGTGACATGAAAATTACATGGAATTCAAATTTCAGTGTCCATAAATAATGTTTTATTGGAACACAGACACACACTGTATGGTCTGTGAGGCTAAAAATATTTACTATCTGGTCCTTTACAGAAATTGTTTGCTGACTTCTGCATTACAGAATTGTCAGCACTCTCTAGGGAAGGAGGAGACAGGTCTGTTTGGAGTAGGACAGTGAGAGGACATCCAGCCACATTGGATTGGGTTTGGGAAGAAGGTTCTTTGCCAAAGGTAAGGGTCCCTCTCTTTTCTGGCTGCCCACCCCTCTCTTCTCCATTTGGATGTATATATCCCAGCAGTCCTTTCTGCTCCATGACTGTATGATTTGGCCCTGCCCACCCATAGCTGATTGGTTTAGGGATAGACACCTGACCTAGACTTGGCCAATCAGATGTCCTTCCCTGGGAATTTAGAATTCTGAACTGGGGCTTGCAGGGAGGAATTGAATAGTATTAGGAGCTAATACTACTACTTATGTGACTCAAAGAAGGTTCAAGAATTTCTACTGCTGACATCCCCAGAGCAGACTTGGTTTTTGCATTTCCTCAGACTCCTTGGTTTCTCCAGGTGCTGTGTATTCTAATCAGTTCTTCCCCCTTCCTCCTCTTCTCCCCAAAGCTCAGTTAGAATTTTTTTTTTTTTTGTTACTTGCAAACCAAACAAACCTGAAGACCTGTTCTCTAGCCCAGATCTCTGCTCATCATTTACGTGATACAATGTCAGGTCTTAATGTTATTTCTTCTTGCAGAGGGGCATTACAAAACATCCAGAGACATGAGGATGAAGACAGTGACCTTCTAAGTAAATTAGAAAGATCTGAGTGAGAAAAGATGATAGGCTTTATTTTTAAATGTAAAAACATTGTATAAACCAATTTCAGAATCAATTTCATTAACAATGTTCTTAACACTAAAATTTTATTAGATAAGTTGTTGAACCTATTGGTGGCCAAGTTTTTTCATCATCACCAAATGGCAGTATGGCATGACCTTATAAAACTAATGTCAAGATTGATGTAAGATTACTGAGAAGCTATGGAAACATAAAGGGAGTTGCACGAGGGAACAGTATCGAGGGAACAGTGGAGAAAAGAGCAAGGGCTTCACAGTCAGCCAGACTTGCGTTGGAATCCTAGCTCTGTTGCTGTGTGATCTTGGGCAGGTTGCTCAACCTCTCTGAGCCTCAGTTTCACCATTCATATAATGGAGACAATACTAGTCTCTGTGCCATAGAGTTATTGTGAGGATTAAAAGATATAATACAGGTTAAGCCATTTAACACTGGGCCAGGCACATAGTTAGCCCTCAATAACTGATAGCTACTATTACCAGTTTTATGATAGATCACCCAGAGAAAGGTCAATGCTATTTCAAGGTAGCAGGCACCCTTCATCCCCATTTCTCACAGTTTAGACAATCCTGTGGGCTCCACCTCCCCCTGCCCCCAACTCAAGTCTGTGGTCTGCCTGGTTCTATCTACCCTTCACTTTCCTTTTCATCTTCCCATCAAAGGTTGACTTTCAAGATGAAAGGCTTTTGCTGGAATGAGTTTGCAGCCTTCCAGCACCTCTGAAAGAGCAGGCTCCTTCTGAGGGTTGAGACTTTCAGGGCCCTCCTCATCCCAGTAAATTGTATCAAGATATTTGCACTTCAAATGGCCCCACCCTAATCCCCTCAGAGGCTTCTTTCCTGAGCCTTGGGGCAGTTTCCTCACACCCACATCAGTACCCTGAATACTCTAGAGGGACCTCCACACACTATCTTTACAGCCCCTCCAGCCTGGTAAATTAGGCACCAGACGGTGTAGGCCTTGCCCCTGGCCGGGAGCTTAGACTTCATGCCCGCAATAACGCTGGGAAGCTGTGCTATCTGATACCGTAGCCGCTAGCCACGTGTGGTTATTTAAATTTAAATTGAGTTAAAATTAAAATTTGAAAATCAATTCCGACATCGGACCTGCCACATTTCACGTGCTTGATAGCCACGTGTGGGTAGCGGTTACCACCTTAGTGCCCACATGGCCATCATGGCAGAAAGTTCCACTGAGCAGTGCTGCACCAGGTGAAACTGTCATCACCCCCACTTTCCAGACAGATGACAAAACTGAGGCTCAGAGTCATGCAGCTGTGTAGTTAAGCCAGGATTTACGCCAGGCCTCTGACTCCAAGCCACCAGACCGCACCACTTCTCCTACCAGTGCCTGGCACTGGGGCTGGGCTCCAAGGACAAAAGACGGATGAACTTGGAGGACAGAGAGATGAGTAATGAAAAACAGTACCATGTGGCAGCCCACAGGATCTGTGGGCCCAGGGATGCCTTACCCACTGAGCTGAGAATATCCATCTCCTGTCTTCATTCCCTCCATCAGCAAAGCTTCCCAGAATGGCGTTGCCCAATACAGAAGCCACAGGCTACGTTTAGTTATTTGAGCCCTTGAAATGGGATGAGTCTGAATGGAGATGTGTGTAAAATACACACTGAATTTCTAAGATGTTCCAACAAACACCGAGAAAGAGTGTAAACTACCTGCTTAATAATTTTGTATCATGATTACATCTTGACATGATCCTTTTCGACTAGACTGAGTTAAACAAAATAATTACTGTAATTAATTTCACCTGTTTCTTTTCACCTTTTTAACGTGGCTATTAGAAAACTTATAATTAGTTCTGTGGCTCTCAGCGTATTTCTCCCAGCTGTTGCTGCTCTCGAAGGCCTACTGGGTGTCAGTCCCTGCGCTCTGCAAATGGCCGCAGGGTGGAACCAGAAGAGAATTCAGCTCCAGGCTGACAGCAGATGCCTGTGGGAGCCCAGACGAGGAACATGCTGCTCTGAGACTGGTCTCCGCAGCCAGTGCCCAAGCTCTGAGTGTCCGCCAGCCCTGCCTTCTGCACAGGGACGCTGAAAACCTGCACACCCAGGGCTGCGTGCGCAGACCTGGGGCCGTAAGCAAGCAACTAACCTTTTCTGTTTCCTCATGTGTAAAATGAAAATAATTACCCCTGCCTCCTGGAGTTATTTTAGAGATGAAGTAAATTAATGAATGCAAAGTGCATGTCCCATAGCAGCTGCTTAATATATGACTGCGGTTAGCAGCTAGGGGTTAGTTCCCTAGTTGTTGTTCCCCCAGGGCATTTGGCGATGTCTGGAAACATTTGGGGTATCACATCTAGAGGGGGGAGGTTGCTATTGGTGTTTAATGGGTAGAGTCCAGACATGTTGCTAAACCTCCAACCGTGCACAGGAGAGCCGTCACCCCCACCCCAGAGAATTACCCAATAGCGGTGAGGTTGAGAAACCCTGGTATATAGCAATGGCTGTCATTGCTATTAATAGAAACACCTGTGAAAATTACCTAATTAAAGGTACAGTCACGAGATGGTAGACTCCATGAAGGCAGGGATATTTTGGTCATCGTTTTATCTCCAGTACCTAGAGCAGTGCCTGGCACATAGTAGGTGCTCAGGAAATAGTTGTTGAATGAAGAATGAATGAAATGGCAGGGCTCCTCATCGTCAAAGGCTCAAATGCTCAAAGTAAGAAAGGGCATTGTAGATGATCATTGCGATCTGTACTTTTATTAATATAAGAAACGTTTGCTGAGCACCTACTGTGTGCCATGCTCTGTGCTTGGGTACTGGGAGTTTAATGGTATGGATGGAACAGAGGAGGTGGAGCTCAGTCTTATGGGCAAGTTGGACAAATGAACAGGTCATTCTGGCACCGAGTGGTAAGTGCTGGGGCAGGGGTGAGCCCCAGGGCTGGGGAGCTCAGAGGAAGCACCTGCCTAGGGTGGAAGAGGGACTCAGAAAAAGCTTCCAAGAGAAGGTGATGTCCAACATTAGGCCTGGAGGAGGAGGAAAAATCAACTAGCTTTTTTAGAACACTCTCCCCATTTGTGGAGTCCCCTTTACAGCATCCTGCTGGAATCCTTTGACTGACGGGGAGCTCATTCCCTCACAAGGCAGCCCACTCTGTGATTTCTCACTGCTTCTTACTAGAATATTCTCACCACCAGGGGCTAGGGTGCAGTCACCTGACCTCAGAGCCCTTCCTTTGTCATCTTGAGGCCCCAGTCTGTACCCCAGGCACCTGTCCCATGTCTGGCTCAGGAGGGCCCCATGGCTGACAGCCCAGCCAGCTGCCTGCTTTCTTCCCAGCCTGACAAGCCAGGCTGGCTGAGTCACGGGCTCAGCTTCTCCCAACCCATGTGGGATCTGGGCCTGGGCCAAGGGGATCAGCTCCCTGCCAGAGTGCCCATAAGTCAGACCAAAATGAGCCCATGAGCCTCACTGAGGATTAGACCTAACATTCTGGAATGGCATGCTCCACCTTGGAGCTCCCTGAGGGGCAGACCCAGAAGACAGGCATGTTATTCTACCAGTGAAGAAACCGAGGCACACAGTGGTCGGGGGCGGTGAACCTGTCCTGCCTGAGAATGGTATTATAATAATTATTATTGCTATGGATTGTCATGGTTAATTATTAGAAATTGTCAGGTCCATGTGGACAGGGACCCGTGTGCACCGTTCACTGCTATATGCTCAGTGCCTGTAACAGTACGTGGCACATAGTAGGTGCTCAATTTCTTTTGTTAAATAAGTGCGTGGACAATAATAACTACTTCTATTTTTGGAGGACGTTCTACAAGGAATTACATATATATTTGTTTTTTAATTTACTGTCTGTGTCCATCACCAGGACACAGACTGACTCTATTTTGTCCACCATTATGTGCCCAGCACGATGACACACACATAGTAGTTGCTCAATAAATGTTATTGAGTAAAGAGGCAGGTGCTGGGCGTTTTCTCATTTAATGTCACTCAGCCCAGGCAGGGAGGCGGTGCTCTTTAGCACATCTTCGAGATGAGAAATTGAGCCCTGGAGCAGGGAAGGGACCTCTGAAGGTCACCCAGTTGGTGAGGAAGAGCCAGGGTTTGAACCCACATCTGTGAGTTGGCAGAGACTGTGTGTGCTCTTAACTGCTAGGTCCTGCTGCCCCTGGCAGTGAGGGGAGAGGGCAGGGGTGGGGGCCTCTGAAGGGGTACTGAGGGGTACTGAGGCAGAATAAGGACCACTTCAGCACTCCCCAATCCTGCCTTGTGTGTCCCAGTCACAAAGCCCTTTCAACATGGCGTCTCATTCGGTGTTCACTGCAGCTTCAGCAAAGCCCAGAGAGGAAGAGTAACTTGCTCAAGGTCACACAGCAAGTTCAGCACAGGTCTTCTGAGTCTATGTCCAATGTTCTTTCCCCTAAACCCCAGATATGGCTCAAACTCAGAGCCCTAATATAAGCAGGGACGCACGCGGTATAGGAGAGAAAGCTTATGTTTCAGCATAAACACAGACTTTGTTTTTCCAGGCAGCCTGGCCCAATACGACTGGTGGCAAATCCAAATTGCACACTTTGCTGTATGACCTTGACATCTGGCTGCCTGTCTCTGAGCCTCAATTTCCCTGTCTAAGAAATGATGCCTTACTTTGCAGGGAGTGGTTAAAATCCCTGACGTGGTGTCTCTCCTGCTGTGTGATCTTAGGAAAGAAACTTAGCTTCTCTGAGCCTCGGTTTTTTCGCCTACTAGGTGGAGTTAATACATATCCATCTCTCAGGGCCCGAGAGAGTTCACAGGGTACCGCGAGGGCACTGTGCAGGGCCTGGCACGTACAAAGTGTTCAATAAAAATGTTTCGGGGGGTGGGGGTCCTTTGGGAGCACAGTGGGTGACCCTCCTCAGGATCCTGCGGACCCAGCCTGGCCACTGCAGACCCAGCACACACACTCCTGGCTGCCCCCGGCCAGCTGGGGGGAAACCTGAGCCACCCTCCTCCTGGAAAGACGCTGTCACTGCTGCTGCCGCCTCTGAAATGAAAGAGAGGTCAGAGCCTAGGGGAGCGGGGCTGGGTGTGCAATGGAGGCGGCCGGCCCGAGAGGAGGGGAGGGGTGGCCGGCGGCTGCCTGACCGCCCCGGTCTCTCCAGGGGAGGCCTGAACCGGCCGGGCCTGGGTGCAGCCCCCCTGCCCTGGCTTCAGCCTCCCAGCCTGCCCCTGGGGAGGGGCCACCTGGTGTCAATTAAGGCCCAGCCACGCGGCTTGCACCACGCCAGGCGGCTGATTAGTGCCGCTGGCCTCTCCAGATGGGGAGCCCGGCCTGAGAGGGGCGCCTGCCACCACGCCAGGGGGAGGCCTCGCCAGAGCTGGTGAGTACCCGGGCGGGGGCTCTGCTCCCCGGGCAGGCGGGCCTGGGGAGCCCGGCGTGGCCGTGGTGGGGAGGGGGCTCGCCGCGGGCCTTGCTCTCTCGCCTCGGTCTGACCTGCCGGGTAGCCCAGGGGACCAAATGCCGGCCTGGTGTCCTTCCTCCCGGGTCATGCAGCTGCAGGGGCCACCCCCGGGCTAAGGCTGAAGGGGACCTGACAGGTGAACGAAGGGCCAGGTGGCCCAGACGGAGACTTTAGGGTCCCAGCGCTCTGCTCGTCACCCCGGAAAAACTGGCTCTCTGTGCCGGCCTGTCTGGGCACCTAAGGCCACCTTCCACCTAACTGCCCGCTCGTGCTCCCGGGAGGCCCCGTTTGCTTGGCGGGCACGAGACCCCTGCAGGAAGCCAGCATGGGGAGCCTGCTGCAGCCAGTGCCGGAGCTCGGGGGGAGCCTCTGGCTTCGGAGTGCCACATGGCCTGGAGCACGGCTGGCGGCAAGCAGGGCCCCGGTCTAGGACCCGTGGATGCCCGTCCAGCGTGCAGGCCGCGCTGCTCTGCAGGGTCTGAGCCACCCCCTGGTTCCCAGTGGGGAGTCAGTCCCAGTAGCGGCAAAGGAGGGGGCAGCTGCCTACCCATGGCACAGACTGGGGGTCAGAGAGAGGCACAGCTCTAGTACCTACAAGCAACGTGGTGACGTGTGACTTGTCTCTGAGCCCACGCTATGAACTGTGGGCCCCAGTTCCTGGCTAAGAGGTGTTCTGTTATCCATGAAAGGGGTCCCTTGTGACAGATGGCGTTATCTCTGGGTGGGACCACTGAGTGGTCTGTGGCAGCCGCGGCTTGGGGCGGAGGCAATGTGTGTTTGAGACAGGATGGCGGGCCCTGGAGGGATAGAGGATGCTGCGTGTGTGTCCACGTGCTTGTGCCACGTGGGGTGCATTTAGGAGACGGGCAGGATCACCTGTGTGAATCACTGGAGCCTGTCTGGACACGGGCTCCAGCACGTAGGCTTGGGAGGAAGGATGAGTTGTGGGCAGAGAGCCCTGTGGTCAGCGGGGCACGGTCACATGTCCCCATCTGTGTCTGCGTGTGTGGTCGTATTGATGTTGCGGCTGTGTAGACGGGGGCTCTTTGGCAGTGTCCCTGGGTCGTTGCAGTCTCTTTTGCCAGCGCAGTCCGTCTTGGGGGAGGTTGGGGATGTTTCCTGAGGGCAGCACCCACGAGCTCCCTGGCGAGCCAGCTAGATGGTCTCCCCTATTGTGCACCCCGGGGAGCTGAACCTGCTGTTTCTCAGACCCCATTCCCACCAAGCTGAGGCCAAGCCAGGCTGGAACGTTGTCTGTGGGTCCGGGGTGAGTGGGGAAGGGGGTGGGGCAACCACAGCCGAAGCTCAGTTGCTTTCTGGGAAATACTGGATCTAGTTCATTTCCTCCATAAATATTTATCACGGGCCTCCTCCAGGCTAGAACCTGAGCTCAGCACCGGGACTGTGAGAGTGACCCTAGAATTCATTCATTCACTCAGATATATTGATTGATAGACACCTATACTAGGTGCTGAAATTTCATGGTAGGTTTCAAATCCATTCCTTCCTTTATTCCTTCACGCATCCCGCACTATTTATGCAGCATCCACTATGTACCCAGCGCCGTGTTAGCGGCTGCAGTTACAGCGGCAAATCTGGGAAATGAGAAATCATCGTCTCTTCCAACTTTCCTTGCTGTCTGTACACAGTGAGCCTGGATGTGGCAGAAAGCCAGATGCCTAGGAAGCAGAAGAACACTGGGGTCCTCCTCTGGTCCCTTTGCAGCAAGGCGTAAGGGCCCCATTTAGCCACGCAGCTGCCGCTTGGAACGTCCCCAGTGTCTACCTGGAATTAGTGACTTTCACTGGAGCCCAGTCACGACAATGACGTGCCCTCTTAGGTCTCTGGGAAATAGCCACACCAGGACAGGATGAGCCTTACACACATCCATGGTTTAGCTTCCTTTTCCAAAGGAAATGGTGATAATGCTGACGATTAATTACCAAGTGTGCCTAAGGCACTTGCTCAAGTCATTAATAAATACTAGAAGGTGCCACTTATTTGCCGTGAGCCAGGCACAGGGCTTAGCATAGACATGATTCATCTTTTGGAATTCCTGCCCCAGTCTGATGGTAGCCCTGTCACGTCCCCATTTTACAGCCACAGAAACTGAGGGTACGAGGGGCTTCATAACCTGCCCAAGGCCTTTCTTTTCTTTTCTTTTCTTTTTTTCTGGCTGCGCCATGCAGCTTCCAGGATCTTAGTTCCCCGACCGGGGATTGAACCCAGGCCCACCAGTGAAAGCGCCGGGTCCTAACTCCTGGACCGCCAGGGAATTCCCTGCACAAGGCCTTTCCGACACCAAAGCCTGAGCTTTCAACCTCTCGGCTAGAGCCCTTAAGGAGTTCCCGTCTAGATGGGGACGTGAGTAGAACGTCTACAAACAAAACTTGAGTGGGTCCGCGTGAGAGAGGATGTGCCCCACTCAAGGGGGCGGGGCAGTTAGAAAATGCCAGACAGCAAAGGGCTTCCTCGTCTTTGTAACCACAGAGCGCTTTTGTCCAAACAAAACCTCATGGAAGTAGCGCAGAGCAGAGCTGTCCCGGGTGAATCAAGGGTGGGGGTCTGACCCAGCACGGCGCAGGCTCCCCTCTGCTCCCCTGCCCTTGAGGGGGGGCCCGTGGTCCCTCAGTGAAACCCTGAGGTGTGCGGGTGGCTGGCAAAGCACTTTGGTATGAGGTAGAAGCCAGCCAGTGTGACCATGGCCCGTGAGGATACCTGGCAGGTGAGGGCTGAGGTGACCTTGAAGGTGGCAAAACCAGACGTCTGGGCAGAGAGAAGATGAGGCAGTCATTCATGATTCATTCATTGATTCACTCACTCAGCAAATACTAAGCTCCTACTCTGGGCCAGGCACTGGTCAAGGTACAAGGATTCGAGTGGGGATGATGATAGATCTCGCTTCTTCCCTTGGCCGAGAGCTGATTCTCTGCACGGCCTGACCGAGGAGGCCCACGGGATCAGCGCAGAGCCTTGGCATGGAGGGCAGGAGAAATGGCTCGTTCCTTCAGTAGCACGGGAAGCTCCCACTGTCCGCCTGGCCTTGGTCTTGGCACTGGGGTTACAACGATTAACAGGTGGAGGGAGTGCTTTCTAGAAAGGGAGAGGGAGGGGCTTAACGAGCCTGGGGGCTCCGCTGACCCCGTGGGAGCCTCTTTATCATGAGTTGCACCGCGAAGTGGATCCCACCTTGAGGTAAGGGGGTGAGCCTTTGGGACCCCCGTGTCAGCCAGTCACTGGTCCCCAGCTGGGGCGAGGGGTGTCGTCATTTCCCCAACAAGCCAGCTTCCCTACGGAAGGCAGTTCTCCGGGAATAAAGGTCAGCAGCTGGGGAGTGCGTGCGATGCCGGACAAAGGACACCCGGACAAGGCCCCAGAATTGCCCCCGACGCTGCCCCTGAGTAGCTCCTGGTCCAGGGGGCGAGGCAGGCAGTGGACAGACGAGGGCAGTCGGGAGGGTGCCTTGCCCCAGTGGAGAAGCGCAGAGGGGTTGGGGAGCCCAGGAGGGGGCGCCAGACCCAGTGCGGGAAGTCAGGGGAAGGTGCCGTCGATCTTGAGGCCTGGGTTCAAATCCTAGCCCTGCCACTTGCCAGGTGTTGGCCTTGGGCCAGTTCCTTCCCTCCTAGAGCCTCTGCTTGGTCAGCTCTAGGCTGTAGGTGCTCCTTGGGGCCCCCTTCTGGAATGGTTGGTAGGATTTCTACGTGATTCGAGTAGCCCCGTCCCTGGCACACGGCAAGTGCTGGGAACTGCACATGGCAGAGTTGGTAGATGGAAGCAGGGTCGGCTTATAGAGCGCCGTGTGCCTGCGGAATCTGGGGCCTTTCCTGCAAACTCCAGAGGGACAAGGGAGCCCCGGGGGGTGAGCCCGAAATGGCTGCCAGTGGCAGGTCCTGGGTGTCATCAGTACTTTGGGTCTGTCATGCGGAGGCAAAGATGGGGTGTGTGTGGACTGGGCAAAGCAGAGTCAGCTCAGGAGGGAGCAGGGCCCTGGAACGGACCGAGAGGGGCCAGGCCCCCCATACTCTCCCCACGCCTCACTCCCAAAGCCCAGGTCTGAGCAGACCCTCTCTTTCCCCAAGTACCATACCTTCATCCATCCGTCCACCCATCCATCCATCCATATAGTTAACAAATATTTCTTGAACTCCAACTACATGCCAGGGTCTGAAGATGCGTTTGTGAGTAAGAAAGGATCCCTAGTTCGTGGTTGGGGGTCATCAAATGCCAAGGACAGAGGACAAAAAGAGGGACGTGGCCGAGGAGTTGAGAAGATGAAAGTTTTGAGCAGTTTCTGGGTGTCGTAGGCCAGAGGCCTGGTGGCGGGGCTGTGAGGCGTGAGCTCAGCAGGGGAGAGGATGGAGGATCTGCTCTACTTTTGATCTGAGTGGGCTCGGCCTGCAGGGCTTGAAGCGGGGTTTCGGTTCCCGGCCAGAGACTGAGGTCGGGCAGTTGTAATGAGAGCACTGATTCCTGGCCACTGGACCAGTGGCCAGTGACAAGGCCCTGGCCCTTTGGCTTTGCAGAAAAGAATTCCCACAGAGCCAGAAAGTAGTGAAACAAAGTGTTTATTAGGAGGAAAAAGAATATGTGGGGATAGACACAGGGGCAGACTCAGAGAGAGTCGCACCCTCCTGGTAGTTTGAATCACTTTTATGGGGCATTTCTTCCGGGTTTCCTTTGGCCAGTCATCTTGCTTTGCCTGGTTCTGAGTCCGTATTTGGTATATCTCAGGTATATCTCTGTACGCGTGCACATCTCTTAGCCAAGATGGATTCTGGAGAAGAGGCCTATGGGTAGGTTGACATGACTTACTATGAGGTGACGGCCCCTCCCTTTTGACCTCTGAGGAGCCTTTCTGCTCACGTGTAGTTGGGAAGGTCTCCTTGGCCTCGAGGAGAAACATGTGTTCTCTTATCTGGGCGGGTCTCCGCTCCTCCCCCTGTTCATCTGGGAGTATCTGTCCGCAGGGGACGAGCTCCAGCTGTGTCGCCTGGGGCCCATCGAGCTCCTGCCTCACTTTCAACCAGACCTCGGCGGGAAGGGGCGGTGGCGTGGAGGCCAGGAATGACTGTCTGACTGAAGAGCACATGCGTGCGTGAGGACGTGCGTACGTACGTGCGTGCGTGAGCGCGTGCGTGCGGACTGCGTGCGTGGCTGTGTATGGAGGATCGCGGGAAGCGGTGGGTGGACACGTGGATGTGAGGGTGTGTATCGGGGTGTCGGGGGCGGCATTTGTGAGGGTGTGGGGTGTATATACATGAGAGGGTTGTGTGGGTCTGTGTGTGTGTGTGAGGGGTTGTGAGAAGCTACGTGCAAGAATGGGGGGCATGACTGTGAGGGCGTGTGTGTGAGGGTATGTATGAGGGTTTGTGAGTGTGAGAGGATGTGTTTTGGAAGTGTGTGTACATGAGGGCGTGTGCATGAGCATGTGTGTGTGTGAGGGTGTGTGTGTGAGGAGTTGAGGGGAGATACACGTGTGAGGGTGTGTGTACTGAATGGTGTGTATATGGGCGTGTGAGGGTGTGTAATGAAGTATATGTGGCCGTGTGAGAACCAATGTGTGAGAGGGTACGGGGGTGTGGAGGTGTGCGTGTGTATCTGTGAGTGTGTGTGCATCTGTCCCTGTGCACAGGTGTGTCTGGGTCTGTACCTACGAGTGTGTATCTGTGTATTTTCATCACATTCTGGATTCGGAGAGCTAGAGAGAGTCTGGAAGCCCCTTCAGTCCACACCCACCCCCGACCCCAATAACAAGCCCACATTACATGTGCACAGCACTCTAGAGCTCACACTTTCCCATTCATCCATTGTTCCCTGGGATGCCCCCCTCCAGCAGCAGCCCTGGGAAGATGGCTCCATCCCATTTGACAGATGTGGCAACTGAGGCCCTGGGCCCGGAGGGAGATGGGGGCAGTGCCTTTAAGTCCTAGGACTTGGTGTCTGGCCAGATCCCGGCTCAGACTCCTCCGCCCTGTATCTCTTCCAGCTCAAGCGCTTACCCTCGTAACAAGATGCCTATTCAAAGCCCACACACATCCATTAGACTATTTCTCTTCTCCTTTGATTCTATTACTTTCTTTTTTTATCCTATTTCTCCCCTGGTTCCACTTCCCTTCCACTTCATTAGCAATGAATGAGCCTGTAACGTTAACACATCCCTCACCCCCTCTGCCAAATACCTTTGACAAAATCACTCTGCAATTAAGAGGAAACTTCTTATTAAAAAAAATGTTTAAATCAAAGTGGAGCTCATTATTCAAGAAAATTCCGCTAGGGAAAAAGATGGGTTTGCAAACGCTCACCAGGATTCCCCCGGAACAATGCCTTATATAGAGACATTCGCTGCTTGGAAAGAAAAACAAACGATCTCAAATAAAGACCAAATATTTTGAAAGACTCAAACCCCAAAGCAGAGAAAACAGATTCAGTCTTCAGGAAGCCGATCGTGCAATTGGCCAGCAATTCCCACAGATTCAGGAAACAAAATGCATTCTTCTGCCCACTGGATCCTGCATATTAGCTAATGACCCCAAAGGACCTTCCTACTCAGCATCGGGGACTCGGGGCCCTCCAGATGCACACAGGAAGATAGAAGAAGAGGTGACGCTATTATATTCTGAGGAACTGAGGGTCAGTGCTAAGCTCCAGACCCCCACACCACAGTGTGGTCTGAGCTCAGTGCAGCCCAGCCTTGGGCATCCCCGCTCCGGGCAGCCAACGCTCCGTCCCCACCAGGTTCCTCTTCCAAGGGGCCTGTGACCTGACCCTCCAGCCTCCTGACTGGGACCTCAGCTGCCAGCAAGGCAGCCCCAGGGAGCCTGTGTGAGCTGAACCCAGCTGAGGGCGGGAGCTGGGAGTGAAATCCCTCCGGACGGTGCCTGCATTAGCCTTGGGGAGGGGACAGACGGTCAAGACAGTGAAGGTACTCTCCTTCTCCGTCTCTCTCTGTCTCTCCCTCCCTCACCGGCTTTCTGAGCATCCCTCTGGCTCTGCCATGTCACCGCCACCCTAGCGATCATAACAGTAGCCTTTCACTGTCACTGCCATCTTCCACATCCCTGCCCTCGCCAACCTCCCACCTGATCTGTGCGGTGAGCAAGCCTGGAATGATCCTTTGTCCTTGTTTGTATGTTGAGAGCCAGACGCTCAGAGAGGTTAGGTAGCTTGTCCAAGGTCATGCAGAGCTGGACCTTCCTCCCAAGACTGTGTTCTCCCGTCCAGAACGTTCTTTCCCACGGCATCATGGAGGCTCCCATGTCTCCTTCCCAGGTGTTTCTCCACTCCAGTTGACACCTTTACCTCGATTTCCCTTGTATTCTCTTGACCAGGTTGTAAGATACAGACAGGAATGTCGGGAGAGGATGTTTTTATACGACTGGATGTCTCTTCCATCAGCCCCATGAGGTAGCAATGATGCTGGTATTCGTAGCGGTTACCATCTGTCAGGTACTGATCAGTGTTTTACATGCTGGTTTCAGCCATTGGCACACCCCACCCTTACCTGCCATGGCTGGAAACTGGCACAGACTAGTGGAAGAATATTAAATCGACCTATTTGGCTGGAGTGAAAGGCCTGTCCATGAGGACTGGCACGGTACAGGGCCACGCTAGGCATTTGGGATAGTAATTCCAAGTGAGCAACAAGTTTTGAGCAGTGGGTGTAGCCTGTGAAATGATGGCATATAATAAAAAAGAATGAAATAATGTCATTTACAGCAACATGGATGGACCTAGAGATTATTATACTAAGTGAAGTTAAGTCACACAGAGAAAGACAAATATCCTATGATTTCACTTATATGTGGAATCTAAAAAATGGATACAAATGAACTTATTAACTAAAGAGAAACAGACTCACAGACATAGAAAACAAGCTTATGGTTCTCAAAGTAGAAAGTGAGGGGGAGGAATAAATCAGGAGTTTGGAATTAACAGATACACATTACTATATATAGAAGAGATAAACAACAAGGACCTGCGGTATAGTACAGGGAACTATGTTCAGTATCTCATAATAACTTACAATGGAAAAGAATCTGAAAAAGAGTATGTGTGTGTGTATAAATATAACCAACCAGGGTTCTTGGCCTCCTTAGTCAGTAGAAATTGATCAGAGGCCAGACAAGAAATTCAGGCAAGGCTTTACTGGGGCCCCTGCTGCAGCAGAGGGCAGCGAGAACAGACGACAGGTTCCCTAGCCCGGTCAGCTCCCTAATGTGGGGCAAGCTTGTTCCTTATATGGGGTGAGGGTAGAGGGTGTCCAGGGGTCGGGACGGAGGGCTGGCTTAGGTGTTTTGCCCACCCCTTAGGTGGTGCTGTGTGCAGGGGGCATGCTCAGCCCCTGCTTTTGCTCCCGACCCCCTGCTTTTGCTCCCGACCCCCTGCTTTTGCTCCAGGCTCTTCAAAAGTGACAGTTGGGTTTTTTGGTCTCTTTGTATCTTTTGTCCAGAATTTGTCCCAACTGCGCATGCACACAGTTATTTTTAGTCCCGTATAGTTTCCTTGTCTGTTTGTTGCTGGAGGAGAGATGTGTCCAGGTGCAAGCACTGCAGCAGAGGGGCCCAGGTCCCAGCCTGTCTGGGACCACTGGCTGAACCACTTCGCTGCACACCTGAAACTAGCACATCATTGTAAGTCAACTAGACTTCAGTAAAAATAAATAAATACACAGAAGTAGAGAACAAACGTATGGACACCAAGGGGGGAAAGCGGCGGGGGGGGGGGGGGGTGGGATGAACTGGGAGATTGGGATGGACATGTATACATGATGTGTATAAAATGGATGACTAATAAGAACCTGCTGTATAAAAAAATAAATAAAATTAAAATGTAAA
Organism: Pseudorca crassidens; assembly: GCF_039906515.1. Lineage (NCBI taxonomy): Eukaryota > Metazoa > Chordata > Mammalia > Artiodactyla > Delphinidae > Pseudorca > Pseudorca crassidens. Next base: position 80,438,163 of record NC_090307.1, on the reverse strand, counting down.
AATAATAAATAAATGGAAAGGGAAAACTGAAAATAAAAGATGGCATATAGATCAGTGTCTCTCAAACGTGGAACACTTTTAAAGGGCACATGTTCTCACAAATGCGCCCTCTCAGTGTCGTCATAAAATACTTCTATTATGATGCTGCTTAACTGTGTACCAGCAGAAAAGCGGACATGACTTCTTCATGCTTATATCCCTGTAAAACCAAAACAAATCCACACGTTGAACACCGTCCGATTTTCAAAACAAATCAAATTCAAATTCAAACATGGACGTGATGGCTGGAGTGAAGTTCTGTTCGCAATGTGAGTAGATGACACATGGCCCAGAGGGTCCCCTGGGATCCCCCAGCCTCTGCCCCAACGGGCCCCATGAGGACTTGGTTTTCCCTCACGCTCTCCTCACACTGCTTTGAATCCTGTCTGTACAGCGTGGCGTTCCAGCCTTTGGTCTTCACCAGACATGGAAAGGATCATTTCTGTATCACACCCATGGCCTTTTCTTGCTATTGTGCAGTAATTAAAGCAGGACAGCTCAGCCCATTTCCGTCCTCACAGAACAGTCCCTGGACCACGTGGCAATTCTTAATGATAAGACAGTTATCAGCAAATCCAGGAAAGGCTGATGGTAATGTCCTCCAAATAAAAACACAACGATAACACTTCTAACACGATCAGAGTGTCTTATGAACCCCCAAGGAGACCTCAAGTTCAGGAACTCAAGTTCAGAGGCATCTAGCGGTGGCAGGGAATGTACATTCAAGTTAGGGGGTCCAACTAGGAGGTTATGGGGGCATTAAGATTTAATGCCGGGAGGGCTCCAAAGGCCAAAATGGGAAGGAAGGTCTGAGTGATGGGCTAAAGGAAGGTTAGGTAGGATTTGCGTTTTGATGGTGATGCCCAGAGAACTGGCACAGGGTTCCTGGAGCCTCCCAGATCTGTGGGGTGCCAGGAGGAAGGAATTGGCAGTAAGCTGGGCAAGGAAAAAGCCTCAGCTGGTTTTTCCCGAGCACACTGGGATCCTGGACTTGGCTTCACTTGTCCCATCCTCGACTTCTTGGTCGGTTAAACAAGACCTTCCACCATACATGGCAGTATAGACAAGTGAGTCAGGGGACAAGCTGATTAGAGTCTGAATTCTAGCTCTATGACTTACCAGCTGTGGAACCTCAGACTAGCCCCTGAGCACGTCTGCAACTGGGTTTCCTTGCTATAAAAGGGAAGTTGCATTAGTACCCTCCTACGTTTGTTGTCAAGGTCGGACGCAAGGACTGGAAGCTTGTATGCTCAGTAGTTTACAGCTTCTGCCACTGCTGTCGCTGTGATTGTACCACTGTGTGATGGGCGGCATCCCTTCATCAGCGCCCTCGATCTGCCTCTCCATCAACCCGGGTCCCAGGTCCCCTCACATGTACTGATATATCCTGCTCCCCACCTGTGAAGACTGTATCAAAAGCCTTCACACCCAGCTGCTCTCCTCCTTCCTCTAAAGAAGGTTTTCAACCTGTCTCATGCCACACATCCCTTGGCCATCTGGTGAAGCCCACAGACCTCTTTGCAGAAGAATGTTTTTCAATGCGTAAAAAATAACACCCAAGGGCTTCCCTGGTGGCACAGTGGTTGAGAATCTGCCTGGCAATGCAGGGGACACGGGTTCGAGCCCTGGTCTAGGAGGATCCCACATGCTGCGGAGCAGCTAGGCCCGTGAGCCACAGCTACTGAGCCTGCGCGTCTGGAGCCTGTGCTCCGCAACAAGAGAGGCCGTGATAGTGAGAGGCCCGCGCACGGCGATGAAGAGTGGCCCCCGCTCGCCGCAACTAGAGAAAGCCCTCGCACAGAAATGAAGACCCAACACAGCCAAAAATAAATTAATAAATTAATAAACTCCTACCCCCAACATCTTCTTTAAAAAAAAAAAAAAGAAAAACCCAAGTTTGCAAAGGAACCAATTATATCGAGACATAGTTACCAAAAATGTATTTCAAAAAACAAATATTATATGGGAATAGGTGTGTTTTTTTATTTATGCATTAACTAAAAGAGTAGCTGTGAGCCTAACACGCTGTGATTTTGAAGGAGTGAGGAGCATACTTAGTTCGAGATATTTGCAACGGTTGTAAGGTGGTATGAAAATACTTGTGATTTCTATCCGTGATAAAGTCACAGGTCCGATAATACCAGTATGGCCTTCTCTGTATTCGTAAGGAAGGCTAATGCTAAATTTCAGCTAGAGGTTAATAAAATAAAGATGTAATTGTTTTTCCCATCCAAGTTCACGGCCCCTCTGAATTGTATCCAGAGACCCTTTGCTCCAAAGCCAATGGTGTTAACTGCATGCAGCTTTTGCCACTAACTCTAGTAAGCTAAGATTTCTCTCTATTTGAATGTTCAGAATCTCTTATCTAAGAACATACACCTAGTTAAAAAATAATCACGTAAGAGAGAAAGCCTTACAGTGGGAAGCAGTTCCCCATCCCGCCCCTTCCTACTCTTAGCCTGCTTCCCAAGGACTCCTGCTCTTACATTTTCTAGCAGTTTCCTCTGTGGTTATCTCCAAATCTCTAAATACCATATGTATACTTGATATTTATTGATTTCCGGACCTTAGACCTTATCTGTTGACATTTCCTTCCCTGTCCTCCCAATATGTCTATCACTATTTTTAATTCCACATTGGTTACCTTGGCAACTTTAAGAAATGCCTTCCACTTTCATTTCTTATTCCATCAACCACAGGTGGGGTATCTTGACTCCACAACTATTTCAGATGAGGTGTTGATGTTCAACCTTCCTTTCTTCTCCCCCTTTTCTTGCCTGATCGATGCCTATCCCTGATTCTTTCTATGTACAAGTTCTATCTACCAATATAGTGATAAGCTTCTGGAAAGCAGGGACCTGGTTTGGTTTCTCGTGTATCCCAGCACAGTTTTTGGCACATAGCAGGTAGCAGTAAGTCTGTGTCCTGTGCTCTGGGAAAGGAGACGGCAAATTTCAGAAGGAAGAAGTCTTTTTCGTATCCTTCCCAAGTTTGGTGACTTGCTTCCCATGTGCCGTTCCTATTCAAAAAGGGAATCCATTTCCTGTGAGAGAGAACTTTATAAAGCCTCCCCCTTCACTCAAGCCTCTTTACATCCATCCAAGGCTTCCCAGTTTCTTGAGACAAAATCCAAACTCAACCCAAGGCCCTGGACTCTCGCCAACTGTCTCATTCCTCTCAGCTTCACATCCCATAGTCCATCCAGATAGAACCACTTACTGTTCCCCCAAGTTAGCACACTTCCTCCTGCCCTTGCCTTTGCACCTGCTGTTCATTCTGAATGGAAGGCCCATCTCCCCACAAAAGCCCCGCAAAGTATACCCTATCCATCCTTCCTGCCTCGACTTAGACATCACCTCTGCCAGGAAGTCTTGCTGGACCCTCCTAGGTCTTGTGTCCTCCCACAGACTCTTATTATACACACCCCACCATATCCCATATCATGCTGAACTGAGACCACCTATTTACTTGCTCGTCTCTCTCTCTAGAATGTAAATTCCTTGAAGGTAGAATCCATAGGTTATTCAGTGTTAGGTCACAACAATGTTTAACCCAGTGCCTGGAAGCTAGAAAGTGTTCGATAAATACATTTATGATGGGTGCATGGGTTGATAGATGTACTAATAGATGTACAAATGGATGGATGGATAGATGGATGAATGGACGAATAGATGGACAGATGAATGCTTGGATGGATGGATGGATGGATAACTGGAAGGATGGGATGGATACATAAATAGGTAAAAAGGTTCACGGTTGGCAGGATGGAAGGTAGATGACTGTTAAATCCCTGATAAAGGTGTGTATAATAAGAACTATCACAGGGAACAATCTTCATATTTCTTTCATCCTAAAACTCCATCATTGATGGAGACATCAAAACATGTGCCCTGAGATGACTTGATTGGTCCTATTGTACGTAGCCTTGAGGTTAAGTTCATGTCCCTACTTTCCCCAGCTCTCCCCAGTAACCCAGGGTGGATATTTCACTCAAAAATGTCTGTGAAACTTCCTGGAAACTGTACTTTTATGAAGTGCTTTTGGGGCTCTGAATTTTTGATATTAGCTATCAATGGTGGAAGCAGAACTTTCTTTGAATTTATTGTTCAGCACAAACATTTCCTGATGGTATATTGTGCTCCAGCAACTATGGTAGGTGCTAGGGATGCGGAGATAAACAATCATTGCCTCCCTGGAGCTTAAAATGTGGGGAAAGCAGTGGATGTAAACATGTACTCAGCTGATAAGAACACAATAACAGCAGCAGTCAATGTTGCTACCATTTATTGAGTTCATGCTCATAGGAGAATAGGTGGAGATGGAGAAAGGAAAGAGGGTGGCCCTGATAGGAGAAAGTACAAGAAAAATAGAATAGCCTGTCCTGGGAAGCAGGGACTATTAGCTTCATTGTGTGAATGTAGAAAGTGAGGCTCACGGGGATTGGCTGAGTCACTCCAGGTCACACAGCTGATAAGGGGCGGAGCCAGAGTTCTCCCTGCCTCCAGGTCCCAGGCTTCTAACAACTGCTTGGCCGGGTTCTGTAGCACACAGCGGAGCACCAGAGAAGGACCAAGAGTGGGCAAGCCAGGGGCCAGGGGCCAAGGCGGAGAGGGAAGTGAACTCTTTCTTCCTGGAGGGTACATGGAGTCTCCATGGACTTGAGGGCCATTGTCCTGTGGTCTCTGATGCCTCCATGCCTGGTGAGATCCGTGGGGTGGAGCTTGAGCTGAGGCTCTGGCCAAGGGCACTTCCTGGCTGGGGTACCTTGCTGGGTTTCCCCAAGGCAGCACAGTGCCAAGAGCAGGACACAGCTTAGGATCAGGGAGTCCTGCGCTGGAATCCCAGGCCGGTGCCAGCCGTGGGACAGGCGAGCGGCCGAGCCCAGTGCCTGGCTCCCAGATTGAGCTCCCTGAGCCTCTGTTTCCTCATCTGAAAAATGGGAGTGATGGTGCCTACTTTGCCCAGTTGTTGGTATTGGGATAACGTATGTCAGCCTGGCACACAGTAGGGCTCAGTAAGTGGTGGGTCACTTTTGCCGGCCCTTGGGCACAGACAACCTGCTCAGACCATTCTCAGACATGACCCCTTTGTGGACAGGATACCCCTTTGAAAATCTGATAACAGCTGGCACCTCTGAAGGAAAATACACATACACCCTGCACTGCGCATGCCATCTCAGGAGGCTCGTGCACGGCTGTGGGCCCAGAGTCAGACCTCCTGGTCTCAGGGCCAAGGGGTAAGCCCTGCAGTTGCTCCCATTAGCATTTTGGTGATCTCAGATTTTGGAAACCCAAAGAACCATAGATAATCCAGTTTGAGAGCCTCTCTGTGGACAAAGAAGAAAATTCTCTAAAGCATCTGTGAATTGACAAAATCAACCACCACCACCATCGTTTGGACATTTCCCATGTTCTGAGCATGGCATGAAGCCTTTTACATGCATGAGCACTTTTTTGACCAAACAAAGCAATCCCACATATAATAAGCCCCATTTTGCAGATGAAGGCGCTGAGGCACAGAAGTTGCCCAGGATCATTCAGTAAGTGGCAGAGCCAGGATTTGAACGTGGGTCCATTTACTTCTAACAGTCGAGCTCCTAACGTGAGAGGATTTTATTACACACGCCCTTAAATATAGTAAGATGGGGTCTTTGTTGGACCAGAGCTCATGAGGGTAGATCAGCGGCAGAGTGGATGCAGCGGGACGTCCCAGTAAGACCTTGGAGATGTCCGTCACCCTGACTGCAGTGTGCTCTGCTCCCAGCCTTGGGGCACACGGGGCGGGCTGCTTGCTGAGCCCATCCCTCCCGAAGCCCCCTGAAGTTTCCAGGGCAGGATGTGGGCTGCTCTTCTCACAGTGGCACAGAGCAGCAGGGCAGCTCCATTCATGACAGCACATGGGTGTTCTTTCCTGTCATCGGATGGTCAGTGTCATTCCTAGAATTCTGAGACTGTCTAATAAGAGGAGCAACCAGTAGGCCATGGAGTCATCGGAAGCTGGTTGCCCAGCGGCTTTGTCTCCTGGAAGGGATACGGTAGCGGGTTCTTCTCCCCCATGATTTTGATAGACAGGGAAGCACCAGGCTGGCAGCCTGATGGCGATGTCCTCCCCCACAGAGGGCCGCAAGACCCACTCAAGTGGGTAGCTTCAGTCCCGGGCCCCTCCCAGGGGCTTGGCCGCCATCCACAGGGGTTCCCCTGAATGACCAGCTCGTGCCAGTTAGAGCTCTTGCCAGCCGTCATCTCCCTCTGTCGGTCTCCACCCACGGAATGTGGGAGACACATCAAAGCAGAAAGGGGGGAAGAGGCAGCCTGGAAATGTTCCGAGTCCAAACGTTGCTCAGGCCCGGAAGTGCTGGGGGACACCAGGTGCATTATTGACATCTCTGGGCACCCACTTTTGAAATGTGAGGGGGCATGGCAGTCCACTCTGCAGTCGGACAGTGGGGTATTCACCATCTTGAGTAAGAGCCGTGTTAGTTTGCGAGGGCCGCCGTAACAAACGCCCACAGGCTGGATGGCTTCGACGATAGAAATGTATCATCTCACAGTCCTGGAGGCTACAGGTCCAAGACCAAGCTGTCTGCAGCGGGGACTCCTTCTGAGGGCTGCGGACGAGTATCTGTAGCGTGCCTCTCTTAGCTCTGGCTGCCTCAGGGCTCCTCGATGGGTAAGTGGCATTGCCCGGTCTTCACACTGTCTTCCCTCTGTGTCTGTCTGTCTCTTCATGTGGAGTTAGTCTTATAAGGACACCTGTCATATTGAATCCCCGCCCCTACTCCAGTGTAGGACCCCATCTTAACTAATTACATCTGCGACGACCCTATTTCCAAAGAAAGTCACATTCTGGGGTGCCGGGGGTTAGGACGTCAATCTATGAATTGGAGATGGTGGGTTTTGGGGAGCATAATTCAGTCATGACAAGAGGGGGCTTCATAGCAACTCAGGACTGCGTGAGAACGGCTTGGGATCTGCTGTCCCTTCGACGAGTAACCAACAGAGAGATGCACAGATGAGGCGAAAGAAGGGTGGCGGGAGGAGACGGGGGAGAGGTCGTGGTTATCACTGAAGGCACAGGACCTGAGGGTGGAGGGCACAGGCCTGACGCCAGAACCAGGTTGCAGGTCTTCCACTTGCCCCTCCCCCTCCCCCTCCTTCAAATAAGCGAAGCGTGAGGTACTTCGGCATTTGGAGGCTGATTCCTCTTTATGGAAGAAGACCAGGGACAAGGGACTTGAGTGCCGGGGGCCAGGTGGGCAAGGGGAAGCTGTTGGGAGTTTGGAAAAGAAATGGCGTTCGATGTATTTTGCCTTTTTAAATGAGGGGATTGAGACCACTTTTCCTGCTCCCACTTTAGCTTCCCTAGAGCTGCAGCTCTCACACTTCAGCACCCATCCGTCTACCCCGCCCAGGGACCGGGTTAAAAAGAAAAAGGAGATTCCTGGGTCCCACTTCCAGGGATTCTGTTCAGGACAGACTCTACGATTTGCAGGGCCCCATGCCAAATGAAATGCTGGGGCCCCTTGTTCAAAATTTAATAAGAATGCAAACTATTATATAGAGAATGGATAAACAAGGTCCTACTGTACGGCACAGGGAACTATATTCAATATCCTGTAATAAGCCATCACGGAAAAAGAATATATACATATGTAATTGAATCACCTTGCTGCACACCAGAAACTAGCATATGTAAATCAACTATGCTTCAATAAAAAGAAAATAAATCAACTATACTTCAATAAAAAGAAAATAAATCAACTATAATTCAATAAAAAGAAAGAAAAACTAAAAAAGAAAACATTTAATAAGAAATTCAAGGACAGCAGCAGCTCAGGGCCCCTCTGAGTGTGAGTTGGGGGAATACTCTAGAGGGAGTTGGGGGAAGGGGAACCCTTCCTAGGCTTGGCCCTCTGCCTCTCCCACCTCTGGAGAGGACTTTGCAGAGGCCAAAGGACACATGTTTGTGCCCTGGTCTCTAAGCCTCTCATGACAATTTGTGGGTGGCTTTGACCGAGGTTCACCCCAAAAGGATATCAGGAAGTTTGAGCTGGACTTTGCAGTTTTCCTGTGAAAGAAGACAAGTGCTGGCATTCCCCCCGAAGTCAGGTCAGCCAGCGTTCCCAGGTGGCACGTGGCATCCCCAGCACATTTTTAGAGGAACCAGACCAGAGAGCTCCAAGGAGAGAACTCCCTGGGGTTTCAAGAGAGGACATGCCTGAGATGGGGTCTGGCATTGCCCGTCCTCTCTCTGAGCCCGTGGTTGGTGTCAGATCTATCCCAGTGCCTGGCTCACTGAGGGGGATGGTTAATTACTTAACATTAGGGACATGAAAGAATAAAGAAAATGTAAAGACAGACAAGGGACAATTCCCTAGGGTCTTTACCTGCTAAAAGTCACCAGCAGCCCCCCAACTCAGGACCAAAAAAATGAAGAGGCATCAGATCTGGAGGAGGCTTTGGGCAGCGGTGCATCATCTGGCCAGTCTCCTCCCATACGGACTGCTGACCCTGGAAGTGTGCACACGCTGAGTGCTCCCCAGGTGGGAAGGCATGCACCCACACTCCACCCCCCAGCCCCCAGACCTGATCCCAGGAACTTCTCAGTACGTGGCTGCACCCACGGGGGCCAAGCTAGTTCTCCCTGACCTGGTTCTGGACCAAGAGAAGTTCTAGGTGAGAAACCAAATTATTGCAAGGTCCCAGCCGCAGTGCTCCGGGAGCCTGTAGTCCAGCTGGTGTTATTAGATTCTGTAGGGAGTAACTAGAGAACGAGACAGTGCCATAAAGCCCTGAGGGTTCAGGAGGGGGAAGGAAGGTTGGTGCGAGCTGGACCCATTATGAGGGATCCCGGAGAAGGTGGCGTTGGTCTTTTGGGCACCTGCCAGCACCCCACTACAGTAACCACATCAGCGGGATTCAGAATTGAGTTGGATCCTTTAAATTCTCTTTCCTATCCTCACCTCTTGCTGAGAGTTGAACAGTGTCCCCCCAAAAAAGATATGTCTGAGCCCTAACCCCATTACCCCTGACTGTGACCTCATTTGGAAATAGAGTCTTCGCAGATGCAATTAAGTTAAGGATTTCTTGATGAAAGCATCCTAGATTTAGAGTAGGCCCTGACTGGTATCCATTGACTAGTGTCGTTATAAGAGAAACGGGAAGGGAGAGATTTGAGACACAGAGAAGAAGAGGGTGTGAGAATGAAGACAGAGATTAGGGTGGTGCACTTATAAGACAAGGAGCACTAAAGATTGCCGGCAACCACCCAAAGCGTGAAGGGTGCCCACGACCCCTCATGTAATTGATTTGCAACTTCATAAGCATCTATAATATTTCAAAATTAAAATGTTTTTAAAAGAAAAACATTTAATTAAATGTGGTCATTTTAAAAAGACAAAGAGAAAGAGAGAGGCATGGAATTAATTCTCCTCTGGAAACTTCATAGGATGTGGGCCGGGCTGATCAAGGGTTTTGGGGCTTCTGGTCTCCAAAACTCCAGAGAGAATAAATGCTCCAGAGAGAATAAATGCTGCTGCCCTGAACCACCAAGTTTGTAGCAATTAGTTACGGCAGCCCCAAGAAACTCGTGCAGATGTAATGGACACAGGCCCGCCTGGCTGGACCCAGCACACAGTAACTTCTCAATAAACACGTGTTCATTTTAGGAAGTTGCTTTTCGTTACACTGACTTTTAAACAAGGTTATAAGGGCTCTTAAGATCAGAACAATCAGCATTCCTAGGAAATTTAGGACGTAAGAGCGCTTTTGAAAAGAGGAGTTTCGTTGCTAAATTTGAAAAGCACTCTGGAGCACTTTCCTTCCCAAACTGTGGTCAGCGGGACTGGTGAGAAATGTAGGATCTAATGGTTACAGGCAGAGCTCGTTTTATTGTGCTTCACAGATACTGTGTTTTTTTACAAATTGAAGGTTTGTGGCAACCCTGCGTCGAGCAAGTCTACCGGCGACATTTTTCGCTTTTGTGTCTCTGTGTCACATTTTGGTAATTCTCATATTTCAGTCTTTTCCATTATTATTCTATTTGTTATGGTGATCTGTGATCAGTGGTTTCTGTCACTACTATGACTTACTGAAGGCCCAGGTGATGGTTAGCACTGTTTTAGCCATAAGGGATTTTTTTAATTAAGGTACGTACATTGTTTTGATACATAATGCTATTGCCTACTTAATAGGCTACCATATAGTGTAAACGTAACTTTCATATGCGCTGGGAAACCAAAAAAAAATGTGTGTGACTCGCTTTATCTCAATACTCGCTTTATCGTGGAGGTCTGGAACCTGTATAGTAACAACACCATGTTATAAACTTCAAAGTTGCTAAAAGGCTAGATCTTAATTGTTTCTACCACAAAAAAGAAATGATAATTATGTCAAGTGATGAAGGTATTGGCTAATGCACCTGGTGGTAATCATATTATGACATATAAATATATCAAGTCAGTACATACACCGGAAACTCGCATGATGTTACACGAGTTTAAAAATAAATAAATAAGACATAAAAATAAATAAATAAGACAGAAATGCAAACCTTCAGACCCTTCCTCAGACTTGCTGAATGAGCACCTGCATTTTAGCAAGATCCCCAGGGCGCCTGGGGGTACCTGCGATTTTGAGACGCCTCCATCGGGAGCATCTTTGCCCCGCTCCTCTTTTTAAGAAAAAAATTTTTAATGGGATTTCTGACTTTTAACAATAAGCTGTTTGCTGTTTCCTGAGCCTCTGATTCTTCATCTATAACATGGGACCAGGACTGCTTATCCTGGAGGGATGTTCTGAAGGTCAAACGAGACAGGTCCAGGACCGGACGTGCTCTCTCCCGCCTGGCCCTCTCTCTGTCCCTCCTGTGGGCAAGAAGCTCTTTTCTCCCAGCATTTGGCAAATGGAACACTGGCTTTTTCTACTATTCCAGGGCCACTGCAGGGCAGTTCCTGAGGAAGGTCCTTCCAATCAGGCACAGAAGAAATCACTGTCTGAAGATGGGATAGGGTTCAGCCTCCCAGCAGGGACCACCTCGGCTGCCAGTCATGGCTTTCTTCCTCTTTCTCCTCCTTCTGCTCTGCTACGGGTCCACAAGAGCTGTCCCCAGGGTAGAGATTTGGGTGATGCCAACCCCAGGTCAGGGCTACAACTTGATAACAAGGGCCAGACCCTCCCTCCAATGAGAAAAACAGCAGCATCTGTGGGGCAGGGAGAGGCAATAACATGGTCGAGTCTGTGAACTGGGAAAAGGAGGAGGGAAGAGGGTTTTGCCCCACCATCACTGGGACCCTGAGAGTAAGGGCTTGGAGTAGCATTTCTAGGAGTTGGGGGGTTGGAGGGGGCTGAACTGAGCCACCCAAACTCACTCACCCAGTCACCACCCACCTGGCCCAGGAGTTTCATGTTTTACTCTCATTTACCAATCATTAATTGAATATGTACTAGGTGCCAGGACCCGTGACGATGATCATCTCAGCCCAGCTTTCAGACAGCTCCTAACTACAGCGGGATATTACAGTCTAATGTGATCGGGGCTGTGCTTGAGGCATGGGGGACACTGATGTCAGTCTAGGGGAGACCAGGAAAGGGCTTCTTAGAGGAAGAGTTCTCCAAGCTGGGATCTTGCAGGTTGAGTCAGCAGAGGGAGGGAGACGGCAGGAAGTGTGCTCCAGGCAGAGGGAGTGGCATGTGCAAAGACCCTGGGGTGAGGAAGAGGGAGGTCCAACCACAGAACAGAAGGCAGCAGGGTGTGGCTGGGGCGTGGAGGCTGGAGACAAAAAGCAAGTCTGGATCAAGGAGGGCCTAGCAGAGTCTTCAACAGTTTGGCCAATGCACAGGCAAGGAAGGGATCTGAACAAGAGGAAGAAAGCAAATATATTCCGATTTGTACCTCAGGAAGATCACGCTGGCTGGATGGGAATGAAGAGTGGGCAAGACGCCAGACTGGAGATGTTCACAGTAATCCTGGCAAGAGATGCTTGTGGTCTAAGGCTTGCTAATATGACTAAGGAGCTGAGGGCAAACATGGCCCCTGTTCCGCTCTGAACTCCCGAACTTGACCTAGTCTGTAACACCAGCAGAGGTCAGCACCCCAGTTTAAGTCCTGGCCATGGAGGAACTTGCTGTGTGGCCTTGGGCAACACACTTAAGCTCTCTGAGCCTTGGTTTTCCCAGCCATAAAATAAGGATAATTGCCTACCTCACAGGAATAATAGCAGCTTCTAATCATATGTATGGCCACGTGAGGATTAAATGAGAAAATACACATAAAGAACGGTGCCCAACAGAGTAAGGACCTAACACAGACTGGCTGTAATTGTTTCATTTATCAATTGCTAATTCTCCAGTGATCCAGCACCTGCTTCGTGCCAGGTTCTGGGGACGCTATCCCTACCCTCGTGTCACAAACTAGCTGGCGAGGCAGACAGTTACAGAAAAGCCAGAGAAGAGGCAGCCGTGCCTGGTGTCCCTTGCAGGCATGGGCAAGGGACACCAGGGGGATGTTTGGGGGAAGAGGAAAAAGCTATGGGTGTAGACAGGCAATGAGAACAGCCCTTGGGATCCCCAGTCCCAGCTGCCAGCACGAGAACACAGAGCAGAGTAACATGATCGGGGCTGGAAATCTCTCCTTGGCTTGAAGAGACCAAGGGAAGGGGTGTGTGTGTGTGTGTGTGTGTGTGTGTGTGTGTGTGTGTGTGTGTGTGTGTGTGTGTGTGTGTGTGTGTGTGTGTTTGTGTGTGTGTGTGTGTGTGTGTGTGTGTGTGTGTGTGTGTGTGTGTGTGTGTTGGGGGTGGGAGGAGGTTGCCTAAATAGCCCAGATCACAAGGCTCGAGGTTTGTGACGACCACAGGGTCACCGGGATCCACGCAGGAGGTGCCACCTGAGATGAGAAAGGCATCCCGGGCCTCGCCTGGCCCTGGGCCGTCGGGGAAAGGGCAAGAGCAAAAATAGCCCTGGACCATCAGAAGTTGCAGAGGCTGGGACAGCCTTCAGGAGGGCACCTGATAGGGTCTTTTAAACTGAGAGCTCCACTTGCCTCTGACCTTCTCACCTCTAGAGAAACTCTAGCCCAGGGCACATTGTTTATAACAGTAAAAAACTGGAAATAGACTAAAGAAATGTCAGAAGGAACGTGCATGAGTAAAATGCATTCTCTTTAATGGATACGGCGAATTAAAAAAAAGAACTAGTCTAGAAAAGAAAAGCATTCACATGACAAGACCTCAAGCACATCCTGCAGAGTGAGAGAAATTTATAGAACAAGGTACAAAAGGTGATAACATTCCCATATATTTAAATGTGTGTACATATACAAAATCACGTTATTATCGATATGTGTATATGTATGTATAAGTATAAAGCAAGTCTGGAAAAATACACGCGAAACTCACAACAAAGAATTCCTCTAGGAACAAGAACGTTGAGGTTATTTGATACCTAGAGTGGGTCATTTTTTTTAACACTACCCACCTCTACAGGGCAAAATTATTTTCTGTAATAATAAGCATTATCTTCAGGGCTTGTTCTTCCTTTCTTTATTTGTTTAATGATACAATTCATTTATTTATTTATTTTATTTTATTTTGGGCTGCATTGGGTCTTCGCTGCTGTGTGTGGGCTTTCTCTAGTTGCGGCGAGCGAGGGCTACTCTTCGTTGCGGTGCGCGGGCTTCTCATTGCGGTGGCTTCTCGTTACGGAGCACGGGCTCTAGGCGCATGGGTTTCAGTAGTTGTGGCATGTGGGCTCAGTAGTTGTGGCACGTGGGCTCAGTAGTTGTGGCACACGGGCTTAGTCGCTCTGCGGCATGTGGGATCTTCCCGGACCAGGGCTCAAACCTGTGTCCCCTGCATTCCCTGGTGGTGCAGGGAAGCCCTTGTTCTTTAGTTTTTAAACCAAAAATTTTTAAAGAATAAATTTCAATGTAAAAGATATATTCAAATTCAGTAAAATAAATCATGAATATACTAAAAATTTGTCTTTAACAAAAAACCCAAAATTTTACATCTAGAGATTTGTACTCCATTTCACTATTTTACATTTTAAACACAAATTAATTTCAAACACTACTCCACATGGAAGTAAAGAATGACAGAAGTGTCTATAATCACTCTTTATTCTGAATCTACTGTTTAAACATAGGAATGTATATTATCCCAGAGGCTGGAGACACAAATTGGGCCCAAAGTGACTTTGAACAATTCCAAACTGTTGTGAACGTTTGAACTTTCAAAACAGCCCTGTGTAGCTGAGTCTGCCTGTGTCAGGGGCCAGTGTATAATTGGGGGTTCTCTGAATTAGCTTCCATAGAATACTATGCTCATTAAAGGAATAAGTAATAAAAAATGGGCCAATCTGAAGCTTATTATTAAAACTTAAGAGTAATGCAGCAATGGTTTAGAACTTAGAAACACTTTCTCAAAGTTGGTATCTGGTCACCGACTTTGGTTAGAAGACACAGCGCATGGTAATAATAAAAAGCAGACCGACTTAGTTTTATTATATCATAAACTTTCCTACAGACAGCTCAGCTCGTTACTGCCTGCTTTCAAGCTGGGCCAGCCCCTCAGCCCCACCCTTGGTTCCCCATTGCCAGGGAGGGCTGGTAGGGACCAGGGTCAGGGATGGGGCTATCAAAGGGGACTTTAGCTCTACCTATAATATTCTAATTTTTCCAGCATAGTGGCTAAGAACATGAGCCCTGAAGTCAGACTGCTTGGGTTCGAATCTTGGCCCCAAGGTGTGTGACCCTGGGCAAGTTACTTAATCTCTCTGGTCTTGTTTTCCTCATCTGGAGGAAATAGGGAGCCAATAATGCCTACGTCATAGAGTGGCAGTGAGGATGTTACGAGATAATTTGTATAAAATTCTGGCATATGGTACGTGCTCAATAAATGTTGACCATGTTTGTGGAGGACAATGTGTTCGTATATTACCATGTAATTTTTTAAGTGTGTGCCTAAATGTACTCTTACAATAGGATCCAGCAATCACACTCCTTGATATCTACCGCAACGAGTTGAAATCTTAGGTCCACACAAAAACCCGCAAACAGATTTCATAGCAGCTTTATTCATAATTGCCAAAATTTGGAAGCAACCAAAACGCCTTTCAGTAGGTGAGCGGATAAACTGAGATCTATCCAGATTATGGAATATTATTCAGCACTAAGAAGCAATGAGCTATCAAGCCATGAAAAGACAAGGAGGAAACTGAAATGCATGTTGCTAAGGGAAAGAAGCCAATCTGCAAAGGCTGCATACTGTCTGATTCCAGTTGAATGACATTCTGGAAAAGATAAGAATGTAGAGACAGTAAAAAGGTCAGTGGTTTCCAGAGATTAGGGAGGAGGTGGGATGAATAGGTGGGGCACAGGGGATTTTGAGGGCCGTGGAACTGCTCTGTAGGGTACTGTCCTGGTGGATACACGCCATTATACGTTTGTCCAAACCCACAGAATGTCCAACAGCAAGAGTGAACCCTAACGTAAACCGTGGACTCTGGGTGATAATGACGTGTCAGTGTAGGTTCATCGATCTGACGAATATCGCACTCTGGTGGGGGAGACTGTGTGCTGGGGAACAGGGGGTGGCAGGAGGCATATGGGAACTCTGTACTTTCCGTTCAAAGTTAACCTAAAATCAAAGTTTAAAGCGCATGTCTAGAAGAAAGGCCACAATGCTGAAATGTTAACTAAGATTAATGCTGAGTACCATGCGGGATAGTTATTTTATTCTTTGTATTTTTAAAAAATTATTACACCCCCCCCACCTTCAGGCTGGAAGGCCCGGAGGGGGTCTCTCTGAGGCCTCAGGGGCTGAAACAGGGTCCAGCCCCTCAGCACACCCTTCCCCTTTGGGTCTGATGCTTCCAGGTCTGCTCAGAACAGCTCTGGCCTGGCCTATGAAAATTTGTGGCGTGACCCAAGTGGCAGTCTTTCTCTCTGAGTAGATTTTCTTTGTCTTGGGATGGACACAGGGAGAAGCCCAGCTGCTAGGAGTTTAGGAGGGTCTTAGGCCAGGTTGGCAGAGGGATAGGGAGAAACTTCAAGGTTTGGAAGGTCTCCAGATGGAGAGATAGGGATGGAGACTGGGCAGGAGCCTGCCTGGAGCACCGACACTGGTGCCTGTCCATCCTCCTCTCTGTCCCTCTGTCCATCCATCCATCCATTCATTTATTCATCCATCCACCTGCCTTTCTATCTGCCTGTCCGACAGTTCCTCCTCTCAAGCATCCATTTCATTCATTCATTTATTCCACAAATATTTATTGAGCACCGACTGTGTGCCCGGTACTGTGCTAGGCCTGGGACATCGCCATGAATGGGGCAGACACAGTCCCTGCCCTCCCGGGGCTGACATTCTAGTGGGGGACACGGCAATAGCAAGTAAACAAGCAGCCAAATATATAATCACTAGCTGGGTGAAGACTCCGGGGGTCTTGACGCTGCTGCCTGTCTGTCCATGTGGCTGGCCATCCGACTGCCAGGGCTCCCGCCTGGCCTTACACTTCTCCATCGGTCCTGCAAACAGCTTGGGGCTAGCCCCTTGGGGTCCTGCTTCACCAGAGGTTTCCTCCCAGAACTTTCCTTGACTGTTGCCTCAACTTGCCCAATCATGAGAATCGCTGGTGCACCTGTTAAAAATAGAGATTTCTAGAACCCTTCTGGAGATACCCTTGCGGGACCTGGAACCCTGTTTTGATGGCAGACGAGCCGGTGGGTGCTGCCCGGGTGAGTGAGCTGTGTCTCAGCTGCAGCCCCGCAGCCTCCTATGCAGCCCCAGCCTCATGGGAACAGCTGGGCCCCGGCGACGCACCTGGGCTGGTTCTCACAGCGCAGGGCTCTGAGGGGAGGGCTCCCTGAGGCCCGGGGTCAGAGCTGGTCAGCGCCAGGCTGCCAGGAGCCTGCGGAAGCCCGGTGTCTGGGACAGCAAGGACAGAGGTGCCCTCAGGACCCGCCGGCTCCGAGGAGAAGGAGGAAGAGGACAAGGTAGAAAGGAGACTTGGAGGGTCTCAGCGGCCTCAGCAGGTACAAAGCCCGGGCAGGGAGGAGCCTGGCTGGTCTGCCTGGTAGGGGAGCCCTTCTGCCAAGACCCCGCTCCGCCCCCAGTGAGGCTCCGCCCTGGTACCAGCCACCCTTACAGTCCTGGGCCGCGTCCAGGTTCGGTGAAGGAAGTGCCCATTGTGCGCACTGGAGGGGCCGGGGCAGGTTTGAATGGACAGAAAAGAATGAGCAAGGCGTTCCTGGTGGTGGCCACAGCGGGAGGCAGGAACAGGGCGTCTGAGAAGGATCCAGACCACCCTCATTTCCTGAGACTCCCAATGAGGAAATTTCCAAATCGAGATTCAAAACGTCACTGCTGTATTTTTAACGCTTGCAATGAATTTATGAAGCTACAGTTAATACCCACCCACAACAGGGCCATGCAGGTACACTGGTCAGAAGAAGAGGACAGGATTGGTTTTAAATATAAATTCATAGTAGCCCACAGCCTGGGGGGAGTGGTGGGGGAGAAGTTAAAAGTTATTCGCTGAATGTCATCTGCCTGAGATCCTATCGCTGAGTCTTGGTGACTGTATAAACAAGCATATTCAGAGGCCACGTCAGGTGACTGAGTTTGGGGCTCCTGCTCCCTACGGAAAAAAAACTGTGGGTGGGTCATTAGGGAGACATATGGGATTCTGGTGGGGAGACCTGGGTGATGTGGTTGGATGAGGCAGGGCACCATGGGAGGATGGAGGAGGCATCTCGACCAACTGGGGGAAGCCAGGGAGACTTCCTGGAGGAGGTGGCTCTAACCTGGGACCTGAAGGATGAGTAAGCGTGAGTGAGATGAAGAAGGGCAAGAAGTGGGTTACCAGGAGGAAAGAATAGCAGGAACTGGCCAGAGGCGGCTGGAGCCCTTGGTATGAGAACTGAGGATGGAGAGGTGAGTAGGCAGGGGCAGACAAGGAAGCCCTCTCAGGCATATTCAGGAATTGGAACTTTAATTCCTACAGTCAGTTTAGCAGACTTTCTTTACTTGTAGATATTGTCAGTGTGGTTTTTAAAATTTGCATATATCTATGTTCCTTGTAGACAAATCGGTAAGTACAGAAAAGCAAAATGAGCAGGAAGGTTTGTCATCAGGAGTGTGAAAGTACACAGGTGTTGGGATGGGCAACTTGTGGCTTTTTCCTCCCCCCCGCCCCCAAATAATGTTAAAAATCATGGCTGCCATTAATTGAGAGCATCAGGACTGTATATTTTATATATATATATATATATATATATTTTATATATATATATATATATATAAGTTATCTGTTATATAAGTTGTCTACTGCTATATAAATAAGTCACCACAAACTTAGTGGCTTAAAACAATACACAGCTATGATCTCTGTTTCTGTTGGTCAGGAATCTCAGCATAGCTTAGCTGGGTCCTCTGCTTCATGGTCTCTCACAAGACTGCAATTAGGGTGTTGACCAGGTCTGGGGTCTCATCTAAAGGCTCTACTCGGGAAGGATCTATTTCCAGGCTCCTGTGTTTGTTGACAGAAGTGAGTTCCTTGAGGGTTGGCGGACTGAGTGCCTCAATTCCTTGTCATGTGGGATTCTCCAGCTTGGCTGTTGGCTTCATCAAAGTGTGTACGCCGAGAAGGAAGTAGAGTCTGCTAGCAGGATGGAAGTCACACTCTTTTGAAAGCAAATCACAGAACTGGTGGCCCATCACATTTGCTGTATTCTATTAGTTGAAAGCACATCACAGGTCCTGCCCACACTTGAGGGGAATGGATTACACAAGGGTGTGGACACCAGGTGATGGAAACCATCGGAGGCCATCCTAGAGTCTGTCCACCACAAGTTCCCATAACGGTTCCAAGTGGTCTCTCTCCATATCCCCACTTTGCAAAAGAGGAAACTGAGACACAGAGAAGAAGGAGAGGAAGCTGCCAGGATGACTTCCCATGTACATCCAAATCTTATTCCTTATCAATAAGCTCTGAAAATTTATTTAACATCCACCAGTTCAGAGTCTACAATACACGAAGCACAATACTAGGCACTAGGATATATAGGAATAATTAAATCAAGGTGCCTGTGTTTTAGGAGCCTCCAGTGTACTGGAGGGCAAAGAAGGACATAAAAAAAGTTAATTTCACTTCAACTTAGTAGGTGATTAGTCAAAATATGCCCAAGAAGATGGTCTTATAGAGAAGGGAATAATTCATTGTATTGAGGGCAGGGAGGAGATCAAGGAAGGCTTCCTGGAAGGGGTGGCACTTGAGTGAAGTTCTGAGCCATTTTGTAACATTAAGAAGCTGTGGCTTCAGAAGCATGAGATGGTTTGTTCCGCCTGGGTAGGCACCAACATTCTTTCATTCATTGATTCCCTCCTTCATTCATGCAGCGTACATTTATCGAGCACCTGCTGTGTGCCAGGCCCTGGGTAGGTGCTCTTAGATGTCATATGCTGTCAAGTCCCTGCAGCAGCCTTGCTGAGCAAGAAGTACATAGAAAGTGCATACTGTGTGCAGAGGGTTGCACTGAGCAGAGAACATCCCCCACCTGCATGGAGCTTGCACAATTGAGGGTCGCACAGAGCAGGGTCCTACAGAGATCACCCCAACCAGAGGTGACATGGGGTATGTACCCAGTATTAAAATAATAATTGATGTTTGCAGAGTGCCCACCACTATCTTCTCAGCAACTCTTCGTCTCCATAACCCCCTTACTGCCTCCTCGTCCCATCTCCTCCAAATCTCTCACTCTGGACTGTTTCTGAGTGTTTGGGGGCTTCAGTTATTGAAGGAAGGATTCTGACTGGATTTGGAGTGCCAGCCTCCATCACAAGTCCCAGGCTTGCCCGGGGTTTTGGCTGCCCCAGTGTGGGTCCCTGACCGTGTCACATAGAAATGACCCCTTACCTTGGCTTTCTTGACGTGTGATTAGCCACTAGGCCAACCAGCCATACCTGAGGTAGAATACAGTCTCATCCATTCATTCATTCACTCCACACACCTTGGGTGCACGCCTACTATACTGGCAGGCACTATATTGCCCAAGAAATACAGTGTTTCTACCCTCCTGGCGTTGTGTATGGGGAAAACCAAGGGATAGAAATCAAGTAAAGGGCAGATTACAAGCATGGGAGTTATATTCTGTATTCAATGTGATGGGGACTGGCCCAACTCTGCCTCGTGTAAGTCTAGAGAAATTAACACTCGAGTTACCTTTCTTCGAATGAGTAGAAGATAAGCCTGAGGAGAAGGGGTGAGGGAGGGCATTCCAGGCAGGGGAACAGCATATGCAAAGGCACAGAGGTGCAAAATGGCAATGGCACATTCGGGGCAAGCTGGAAAGTTCATCATGTGTACGGTTTTGGTGAAAAGAGGCAGTAGAAGTAGGGAGTAGACAGAAGAGAGAGTAGATGGGGAAAAGAGAGATTTTTTTGTTCTTTCTTTTCTTTTTTTTTTTTTTAAGTTAGGATCCTATAAAGTAGGGCGTACCATCATGGCCTCACCATTTTCACAGCCCTTCTGTCCTCGTCCCTATAAGCCAGTTGTCACCCACGAGCAGCTCTCAGATGGACACGTCCTGTTGACACTGCAGTGTTAGATTTTATTGGGTTTGCTGTTGGAGCTCGGTTGCCAGATGTGACATTTAGGAGATTTAACATTAAAAAAAAAAGATTCCATATTTCCAGCTTCTGGTGAAAGATCAGATAATCTGACCACACTGGGGCTTCCACATCTCACCTGGAACAGTCAGCCGCAGCTGTAGGACAGTGATGGGTGCTCCAGGAGATGGGGCGATGGGTTTTCCAGTTCCATCTGCCCCTCTCTCTCAGCCCACGGCCTCATTTATATACACCCAGCCTGGCTCCAGGAAGCCTCGGTGACTGGGGTCCCTGCTTTGGGACCCTCCATCTCAGAGTTCCAACATAACCCACGAGTCACCCTATCTCCTGCCACCTGGAATGCTCGTCCAGCACCCCTTGGGTGCAACTGGGCATCAAAGGTGATCATCTAGAGGGTCCTAACCTCTCAGCCACCCCTTCTAGCCCCCGTACCTAGAGGGGCTGCTCTGGGCGGCTCTCCACGGGCAAGGCTGGCTGAGTAGGGTTCAAGGCAGTGCTACCTTGGCCAGGCAGAGGGAAGCAGGGAAAGGAGAATGCGGGAGTGGAGAGAAAAGGCTGGGACCCCCACCAAGCCCCAGCACCTCTTTTCTCCTCTTCTGAGGCACTTGTCTCTGATCCACTTACTCATCTGCATCTCTCCCTGTCTTCCCCAGAGTCTAGTACAACTCAGAATTTGGTGTCAGGAAGAGCTGACTTCAAATCCTGCTTCTGGCGCTTAACAGTGGCGTGACTTGGGCAGTCACTTCCCCTTAAGCGAGGACACTCATGGCACCCACATCGTGGGGTTCCTGCGGGGATGAGATGGGGTCAAGTGGCAGGCACAGTACCTGGCACTCTGCTCAGTAAAAGACAACTGTGTCCGCGCATTCTTCTTTCCTCCATCCAGTTCTTTCTCTGAGTGTCTGCAGCGGATGTGCTCCATGCCCCGTGCACATTTATTATTTCTTCACCGTGTTTGGGCCCAGCTACTCTCCATGTACATTCACTCCCAACAACCAGAACCCGCTTTGCCTGGGAGAGAATCTGAGGGCCCAGGGATTGACATCTTCCCGGGGGTGACACCTACCCAGCGATTGACAGGTGTGGCACCCTCACGTCCTAACGGGGGCAACTCTGGGGTATTATCTACACTGTCTGCAGCGCTTCCCTGCAGGACGGAGCCTCTGGGGACTTGACTGATAGCACATCCTCTCTTGGTCACCTTCCCTTCCTGGTCCTCCTTCCCTCTCTCCCCAGCATTCTCCATAGAGACATTTCCCCATAAATCACTGCCACCCAAATCCTCTTCTCAGGGTCTGCTTCTGGGGAACCCAACCAAAGATGGGATCTCTTTTCATCTCAGCCTCCCAGGTGCCCCTCCCTCCCATCCTGTTTCCATTTCTTCCTCACTCTCCCCATTGGTCCTCCCTGTTCTGCCTTCCACTCCTGGACGGCTCACTCAGCCACCTCCACCACCACCTTGGAAGCAGATGGCATCACCTGGGCAAGAGAGCTCCCTTCACAGTGATTTATGATCCTTGATTGGGCAGTTGTTATTTTTAGCTGTCTCCCTCCACCTTCTGCTGTCCTCCAGGATAGAGGAAGTTCAGCCCTGTTTCTTGGGCATCAGAGGGGGGCTATGTCAGTGGTTTTCAGCTGGAGACAATTTTGTCCCCAAGGGACATTTGGCAGTGTCGGGAGACATGTTGGGCTGTCACAACTGGCATCTAGTGGGTAGGGACCAGGGGTGTTGCTAAACATCCTACAACATGCAGGATAGCCCCCCTGCCCGCCACCGCAAAGAATGATCCCAAATGTCAGTAGTGCTGAGGTGGAGAAACCCTGGGCTTTGTGTTTCTCTACTGCTTTTAACTTTTTGTGAGTCTCAGGATATCACATCCTCCTCTTGTAAATACCAGGCAGCCAAGATGCTATGTTGCCTGCTGTCTGGAGCCTGCAATCAGAGAAAGGTCCAGAAGTGATAATAACTAACACATGTTGATGTGTACACTGTGCTAGGTCTGTAGCAAGCTGTTTATGTTATTAGCAATCCTATGAGGTTTTTAAAACTCCCCATTTTACAGGTGAAGAAAATGAGGCTTGGAGAGGGAGAGCAACTGCTGAGTATCCATCCCCTTTGAACCTGGGATTTTCTCCAAAGCCCACGCTCTTAAACACTATGCTAGATGCTGTTGACTAACTGGTGGCTCACAAAATGGTTCCTTCCCATGGGACACAGCTACATATGTTCATTGTGCAAGAGGCATCTGTGTTCCCATCGTTGGGAGTCCCCAAGAGGACAGATCATGAGACAGCATGGATGGAGGCCCTGGCCTCATGAGGGAGTAAGGTCCTATCTCCATGGGTGCTTAAGTCTGACAGATGTCGGGCCAGCGATGGCCCTTTGAAACTGTCTCTCCTTGTATCGGTCAGCTTTGGCTGTGTAACAGTCCACCCCCAAAGCAAACACCTGTTATTTTAAGTCACTATTGAAGTTCACAATTGTGCAAGCCAGCAGTTTGGATCTGTGGTCAGCTGCCAGGTTGGCTGGGGGCTGGCTGATCTAGAAGGCCTTTAGCTGGATGACTCATCTCTGTTACACCCGGTCACTCAACCTCTAGCAGACTAGTCTGAGCTTTTATACGTGGCAGTGGCAGGATTTTAAGTGAGAGGAGCTATGACAACTCTCGGAGCCTTTTCTGGGAACCGGGAAGTGTCAGTTCTGCTGCATTCTGTTGATCAAAGCAAGTTACAGGACCAGCCCAGACCCAAGGGGTGGGGAAGTAGATTCCACCCAAAGTATTATCACCGTGCAGTTTCTTCCATCGGCATTTTCCTCCCAGGCTGAGGTCACCTATTCATGTAGTCTTTATTGTTGGTGGTACCAGCACTTAACCTGGCTCCACAAAACTGTCAATTACTTAGCTATGTGGCCTTGTACAATTACTTAACTTCTCTGGGCCTCAGTTTCTTCATTTATATTATAGGACAAAGTATACTCTTCCTGCCTACCTCACAGGTTGTCATAAAGCTCAAACAAGATAGTGGAGGAAGAAGGGCTATTATTCTATTACCTGTCCTTGAAACAGAAGGAGGCCCGGCTGCTCACACCAGACACGTGCCTCTCCCCTCCCTGAGCCAAGTCCCCTGCAATTTATCAGTAGCCAAAGCCTGACAAGCTCCTGGTGGATTCCCCGTCAATCCTCCTGTCTCTTTTTCCAAGGAAAACCCAAGTGGTTTTGCCAGAAACACTCAGAATTTTTTTCACTCAAGTTCAACTCTTAAGCATTGACCAAGAGCCCCTTTTATGATTGCGTTGTTTGGTCTAAGAGCAAACGTGGAGATTCCTTGGCCTAAACTGCTCTCTGTTAACCCCTCTCACCAGAAAAGGCTCTCTATTATTCAAGAAATAGTCTGTGTGCTCTGAGACATCTCATAGACCTCAGGTTCTGAGATGGCAGAAAAGAACTGTGGCCTCCTGGATGAGGCCAGCTCTGTGGAAGAGTATCAGGCCTGCTCAGTTCATGGTTACCCTCCTGCCAGGGACCCCAGGGATCCGCCACCAAACACCCCACAAGCCTGGGGAAACTGAGACCAGTGGTTTGAAAAGAAGAGTGTGATTAGCCCAGCTGGGATAAAGGGCCTTTGGGTTGTTTGGGGCAGAGGAGAGAATGAACACCGTCATATAGTTATTAACCCAAGTTATTGAATGCTGATTTTGTGACATGTCCCCTGCTGAAGACTGGGGACCATTCCTGTCCCATTCACTGTTATAGCCCCATGCCTGGCGTTGAGCCCAGTCCAGGAGATGCGGGGATTTGTGGCATGATCTCATGTAATACCAAGCAGGTAACATTATTACCATCCCCATTTTGCAGATGAGAAGACTGGGGCCCTGGGCATGGAAAGAATTTGTCCAAGTCACACAGCTAGGAGGTCGCAGAGTCAAGACTCAGACCGATCCTATCTGGCTCTGAAGTGCACACACTCACAGCTACACAGCGGCCCCTTCAACTCTGCTGGCTCCAAAGAGTCTAGACCTGTGGACGGGATGCGGGAGGGGTACAAACAAAAACATGCAAAGCAGACAGATGACCCCGAAGTTTCTTCCTGTAGCGGCCCGGGCCCGGGCCCGAGCCACTGTTCTCTCCACCCTCCCCCAATCAAAAGCACCCTGCCCTTCTCTCCTGGTGCCAGCGTGGCACGTCGCCAAGAGGACCGATTTGGCCTTTTTGTACTGATTTAACACTTTTTACATCCTTACTTGTACCAGGCACTGTTCCATGCACTTCCCCTGCCTTAGTTAATTCCAGCCTCAACACTAGGAAGATTCTGCAACCCTCCAAAGTGATCAAAAAGCGAGTGGTGTCGCTGGGATTCAAAGCCAAGCAGATTTCATCATCATCATCATCAACAGTATCGCATTTACCATTTTGACTTCTCACCATATGCCAAGCAGAGGCTAAGCATTTTATGTGCACAGATCCTCACGTCCACTCTCTGAGGTAGGGTTCTTTATGATCTCCAGTGTGCAGAAGAAACTGAGTTACAGAGAAGTGAAGTCACTTCCCCCAGATCAGGACAGTAAATGGCAGAGCCAGGATTCACCCGGAGCTAAGACTGGAGGCCATGGTCTTACACGTTGGGCTTTAGCACTCCCGCTGTGGGCGTTGAACCTGTTGACTATGCACATTACATAACATTGAGGGAATAGATTAAAGAATGAGCGCATGAATAAAAGGGAGCACTTCCAGGCACACCCGCCCCCAGTGACCAGAGACGGCAGGGAAGGGGGTCTCCGTTAAGTCTTAGCTCTGGAGCAGCTGGTTGCAAAGGTGGAGAATGGGGCAGGACTGCTGGAGAAACCCTGGGAGATGTTCACTGCGAAAGCATCATCTTCTTACAAAGTCCCTGGGGAGGGGTCTCTGCTGACCAGTGTTCCTGAGGCGCTGACACCTCTCCTGGCTGGACAGGGAAGAGAAGGGGACTTTGGAGGAAGGCCATCATCCTCTGCCTGTGGAACGGTCACCACACGCTCTGTTAATGAGAACTTGGCAGTGACCCCTCAGTCCCTGCGAAGGGCAGGATTCCATTTCTACCGGTCGAGTTGCACAGAGCTTGGCAGAAGCCTCAGCCAGAGGAGCACGGCATGCCTTGTCCATCGGGCCTTACAGTCACTGCCCAGCCAGCGCCCTCTGGAAGGAGCACAGTTAGAACAACAAGGGACCAAATGGACATTTAAGGCGCCTCCTCTTTCCCCACAAAAAAGAATCCTGCTTTCTCCTGGGTGCAAGGGGAAGTAGGGTTTTAAAAACATTACTGAGTGGCTGGTGTGCCAAGCTCTGTGTGTGCTCCTGGACCCCAGTAGTCCATCCTATCCTTAAGGTGACCCTATGTTTATTCTCCCACATAGAGGGATTCTATTCAAATATGAGTCAGATGACATCACTCCCCTCCTCGAAGCCTTTCGGAGGCTCCCCAGTCCCTTAGAACGAGGTCTAAATCCTTCACCATGGTCCACAAGGCTTTTCCCCTACCCTGTTATTTCTGGGGTCTCTTTTCCTACTGCCCTCCCCTCTCGCTGACTCCACCCCAGCCATACCGCTATTTCTCCAGCACATCAAGCATGCTTATGCCTCAGGGCCTTTGCACTGGCTGTGCCCTCTGCCTGGAAACCTCTTTCCCAGGTATCCCCACATCCCATTCCTTCATCTTCATCAGGTCCTGATGAAGTGATACCTCATCAAAGAGGGCTTTACTGACCATCCTAGAATCCCCTGTCCCTTTCCATCTCCCTTCCCTGTTGTGGTTTTCTCCAAGGCATCGTTACGCCCCGACACAAGAGAATGTCACCTCCATGTGTATAGGGACCTGGTGTGTTCATTCTGTGTCCCTGGGACCTAGCACAGTGCCTGGTACTTGGTAGATGCTCAAAAAGCA
The DNA here is from genome assembly GCF_039906515.1 of Pseudorca crassidens. Classification (NCBI taxonomy): domain Eukaryota; kingdom Metazoa; phylum Chordata; class Mammalia; order Artiodactyla; family Delphinidae; genus Pseudorca; species Pseudorca crassidens. Next base: position 80,411,582 of record NC_090307.1, on the reverse strand, counting down.
TTGGTTGGCTGAATGAATGACCCTTTAGATTAGAATGAATGACCCTGTTTTACAGGTGAAGAATCTGAGGTTCAGAAAGTTTAAGGGACTCACCTGAGGTTTCCTACCCCATAAGTAGACAACTCCAGATGAGGAAGAGAACATCGCTTTATGAACTGCATAACCTTCTGTTATCCAGTCTTCTGTTTTCAAACATTTTTATTGTTTCTTCTCTCTAATCAATAACGTGATGACCCTCCTTGTACATTCATCTTTTTTCCTATATCTATTTGCTTAAGATTTTATTTCTCCCCTTCTCTCCCCTGTTTCTGTTACCATATTCTGGGGGCTTAGAGTCAAATTATTATTATTATAAAATAGTTTTATTGAAAAGGTCTTGCTTTAGATAATTATTTTTCTATAAACCTTTCTAAAAAGCTTTATCTTTTTCTTTTCCTGGTTTTGTCACTAAGTGTCAGTGATTAAAAACCATGATCTCTAAAAAAAAAAACCCCAAAAAACATGATCTCTCCATTGGGGGATTATTTATTTTGATTTCTCATTTGGTCAACTGGGGCTTATATTTGAGTAGGCTTTTTTTATGGACATGTAAGTGGCAAACTTTCTAAGTCTTTGCACGTCTAGGAACGTATTTCTGGCATCTTAGCCCATGAAAGGAGATTTGAAGGGAGTAGAATTCTTGGGCCACAATCCATTAGCCAGGATTGGGTATATAGGGTGTGTGTGTGTGTGTGTGTGTGTGTGTGTGTGTGCGTGCAGAAGTATTTTATTGAGCTATCATAAACATACAGTAACATGCAGAAATTTTTAGTGTGTAGCTCAATAAAATTTTGACAAGAAATTCACCCATACAGCCCTCAACCAGATCAAGATATAAAATATTTCCATCAGCACAGAGTGTTCCCTTGGGCTCCTTTCCATCATTCTTCCACCCACCAGATAATATGTTCTGATAATGCCATAGCTTAGTTTGGTCTGCTCTTGAAGTTCGTATAAATGGAATCCTACTGTATGGACTCACGTCCGGCTTAGTTCACTCAACATAATGTGTTTGCGATTTATCCATATTGTCACGTGTATCATTAGTTCCTTTTTGTTTGTTTTCACCTGAGTGGTATTACATTGAATGAATGTACCATAGTTGGTTTATCCATTTTCCTCTAGATACACAGAGTGGTTTCCAGTTGGGACTATTATTGTCACACAGGTCTTTTTGTGAACATTGCGTTTACTTCCCTTGGGTGTGTATGTAGGAGGGGAATTGCTGGATCATGGAGATGGTGTTTAGCTTTGTAAGAACATATCAAACAATTTTCCAATGTGGTTGGACCATTTTTAATACTTGTTCCACATCCTGAACAGCACTTGAAATTGCCAAGCTTTTAAAAAATTGTTGTGTTGGGCTTTTCTGGTGGTGCAGTGGTTGAGAGTCCACCTGCCGATGCAGGGGACGCGGGTTCGTGCCCCGGTCCGGGAAGATCCCACGTGCCGCCAAGTGACTGGGCCCGTGAGCCATGGCCGCTGAGCCTGCGCATCCGGAGCCTGTGCTCCGCAACGGGAGAGGCCACAGCAGTGAGAGGCCCGCGTACCGCAAAAAAAAAAAAAAAAAAATTGTTATGTCGATGTTTTGCTTTGTTTTAACCACTATGCTGGGTGTGGAGAGAGATCTTGTGGTTTTAACCTGCATTTGTCTGATGACTAGCGGTGAGCACCTTTCCACGCGCTTATTGCGTTTCGATGCCTTCTTTTGCGAAATGCCTGTTCAACTCTGCGGTCCATTGACTTCTTTGACTTTTGGTTTTGATTGTCAGAAATCTGAGGCAACCTGATTTTTTTCCTTTACAAAGATCACCTGGGTTGTTGCTTAGAGTTTTTTTGGTTCATTTTGCTTCACTTTTTCTTAAATACTTGTAGATTTTTTTTCTTATCTCTGAAATGTCCTGACATTGATAACTGCTAGGTTTAGACTTAGCTGAAACTCAGTCCAGCCAATTATACACGGAAAGCTCAAGGCAGTTTTCCATTATTATTATTATTTTTTAAAGGATCCCAGAGGGATCCCCTTCTTTTTTATATAAATTTATTTATTTTATTTATTTATTTGTGGCTGTGTTGGGTCTTCGTTGCTGCATGCTGGCTTTCTTTAGTTGCACAGAGCAGGGGCTACTCTTCGTTGCGGTGCGCGGGCTTCGCATTGCGGTGGCTTCTCTTGTTGTGAAGCATGGGCTCTAGACACGCAGGCTTCAGTAGTTGCAGCACAGGGACTCAGTAGTTGTGGCTCGTGGGCTCTAGATCGCAGGCTCAGTAGTTGTGGGGCATGGGTTTAGTTGCTCTGTGGCATGTGGCATCTTCCCGGACCGGGGCACGAACCCGTGTCCCCTGAATCGGCAGGCAGACTCTCAACCACTGCGCCACCAGGGAAGCCCATTCCACTGCAGTTTTTCATTCGGCAATTATGTTTTCATCTCCTCACGGTCTTCCCTAATCTCAGATATGCCTCTTCTGTGAAAGCTTCCTCTCGTTTCTTAGGTGTAGCATCCGTTAGAACTGTATCAGGAACCTGAACTAGAAATTTGACAAAGTTTCTTCTGATTTATTTTAATCCCTGCCTCCCATGAGGACGCATCGTCCCATGCTCTTGGATGCACGATCTCATGTTTAATATTGTTCCTCTGCTGGTACAATGTAGGGTATTGAGTTGGGCTTTTCTAAGATTAGGCATCCTATTGGTCCTTTCAGGCCCAGTGGAAGTGAGAAGGAGAAAACAGAGGTTGTTACAGAGCAGCATTTCTGGTTTGGAATTCCAGGCACCTAGGAGAGCAGAGTAGAGATTTGCACCATGGCCAACTTCATCAGGAAGCTCAGCTTCGGGTCAAATAGTGTCTTGTCTCTGATAATTGTGGAATCAGGGGAATAGCAAAGGCAATGCCCTTAACTCTCCGCTAAGCCTGGCTTCGCTCAGTGACAGCCAGCCGCGGCAATGCTCTCAGATGACTAGCTCCCCCTTGGGGTTCCCCACAGCATGGCAGCCCATACTACACCCAGGCACCAGCTGGATATAAATGAACTGCTTGTTACTCCCCAACCCTGACAGGTATGCTCTGGGGTCTTTTCCCCAGACTTTCACACATGACCTTCCATGAATCTGTTCAGGTATTCCTCCAATCTAATCCCATCTCCACACTATTTTGCATAATTATCTGAAGTTTGGGGCAATGTGGATGCCAACCGTCCCTAGTTTCTAGATCCAATAAAGGCTTTTCCCTGGTTTTTCTATGCCATTGGTAATTTCAACAGATATCCCAGAGAGAAACACAGAGAGACTTGCCTGCCAAAGGCGTCCTCTGCCCGGAAGTCTTTTCACCATTCCCTGAAGCCATATGAAGCCAGCATCTAATTAAATAGCGATCAGTCAGACCTCACCTGTTAACACACTCCTTGTATTTCATTACACCATCCGAGAACCTTCTTATTAACTGTAAATTGCACACATAGCTAAGTGTGCTGTAGAGGTGTAGTCATGGCCCAGGGCCTGTTTTACTGCTGAAACCAAGGTACTTTCAGGTTTTGAGAAAAGGGAAGAGGAGTTACACAAAAACCCAAAGCCTTGGAAGGGTTTTTGTTTCTAAAGGGGGGGGGGGGTCTGGGGCCGGCCTCTACCTCAGAAATAGTTTCCTTCTTCCCTGAGCACCTCGAAGTGAATGCTGAGTCCCCCCCAGCTACGTGAGCAGCCCAGGCTTTAGCAAAAGCATAGATCACAAGACCAGCCAACACTGATCTCCTTCCAGGCTTTGACAAGTGTTCCCAGCAGCTCCATCAAGTACGTGCATCGAATGTCCCATCCTACAGATGAGGAAACTGAGGCTCAGAATGGTCCAGGGAGGGCCACACAGCTAGTGAGAGGCAGAGCTGGGATTTGAATCCATGTTTATCTCCTTTAATTCTCAGAGCAGACTGATGAGGTAGACATCATTATTTCTACTTGAAGTTAAAACAACTGAGGCCCCAGAGAGTAAAGCTGAGAGGCAGGTTCCCTTCCACCACACTCAGGTACAGTAGAGCCAGGACTCAGCCCAGGCAGGGGTCTAAGGACCTGCTGGGAGCCCAGGATGCAGGTGCGAGCTGATGGGAGACCTTGGGGACGTGACAGCCTGTAGGTGACGGTTGAAGCTTCTGGAGTGGGGAAGAGGCAGCTCAGGATGGAGAAAAGAAGAAGGACTGAGGGAAAACCCTGAGCAAAGAGACATGTGCAGGATGACAACAGAAGAGGCATCCACAGAGGGGATGGGACAGGGCAGTGGGTGAAAACCAAAGGAGGTTCTTCCAAAGGGTGGGGGTCCTCAAAGGCCAAACTTCCTCTGGCAGGGGCTCGACATAGAGTTGCTGGTCCCATATGGTGGGGACCCTATGGAGGTCCCATATGGAGGGGGCGTCAGAATTACCCACAGGGCTTATGAAACTCAGATCCTTGGGCCCCGCTCCCGAGTCTCTGAGTCAGTAGGTCTGGGGCAGGGGACGGGGGGCAGAGGGGGGCAGGAATTTGCATTTCTAACATGTTCCCACTTGACGTCCATTCACCTCGTCCACATTCCAGAGGGCCAGCTTTTGTAAGAGGAGGGAACATTAGCATGGATGGGGTTCAAGGTGCTCAGCCAGGTCCCTGAGCTTTTCTTCTTCTCTCCCCTCGCTCAGTCCTTTCTGCAAACTCCCCCGACCCTCTATTTATCCACAGCTCTCTTTCTGAATGGAAGTATGAGTACACCCAGTAAAGTGCACGCATCTTAAAGGCACACACTGGATGGATATTTACATGGATGTACACCTGTGTGTCCACACCTGGACCGAGATGCAGAACATTTCCAGTGCACCTAGCAGTCTTCCTCACGTGTCCCCATAATCAGTAACCCACACCTAGAGGTATTCTAGGGAGGAACGGGGTCCTTCCTCTTGAACTTCATGAGATGCAATCACACAGTATGCTCTCTTTGTGCCAGAGGCCCCTTCTCGATAGTTGACAGGTTTATTTTTTATTCCTCACTCACTCCAAACATTCAGTCCAGAAAGTGCAAGTGACTACATCCATGAATACTTCCCTGTGCCTCTTCCTCTGTGTAAGGCGCGTTTTCCTCGAGATCCTCCTACTTCTTTTCAGTTCTCAAAACAGCCCTGTAAGGAAGGTGTTTATATTCCTGCCATTTTATGAGGTTCAGAGAGGTTAAGACATTTGCCCCAAATCCCATAGCCTATAAGAAGCAGCCTCAGGTAGTTTGAATCCAGAGCCTGCCTTTAACCATGAGACCATCCTGCCTCCCTCCCAGTGGAGCCTTATGATCCAGCAGACATGCATGTCAGTGTTTGTTGATTGACTGAATGAAGTGATGAAGTGACCTTCCCACCCCCAAAGCAGCTGTTCTGCTGATCTTTGGAGTTGCTACATTAAAAAGCAGCCTAGGATCACTTCCCAGGGCTCAAAGTCAGGCTAGCTTTGCTCGCGGGGTGAACAGTGGATTCACATCCCCAGTGGTCTAGCCTCAGCCTGACTCAAAACTGAGCTGGCCAGTTTGGGAGGCTGAGCCCCGGGACCTGGAGGTTGGGCTCAGTGAGACATGCCCCCCCGGAGCCATCAAACGCCAAAGTCGACTGCACTGCCTCTCTTGAAGCATCCTGGCACCTTTCAGGGTCCCCAGCTGTGGTCCTTGTGTGGCATTTATACCAGCCAGAAGCACGACTGCTCTATTAAACCGCAGAAGGCAACCTCGAGACAGTTGAACAGCCGATAGCCTTTGCGCTAGCAAAAGAGATACAAAAAAGGTGTCACAAATGGATAGCTTTCTTCTTCCCTAATTTTTCAAAGTGGATAAAAAGAAAGAGAGAGAGGAAGAGGGGGGAAATGGGCCTAATTATAAATGAGTGGCGTGAAGTTAATGATGACTCATATTTTAAATTGGTATTTGACAAGAACAAGAAAGAACTGAAGCCAGAACAATTAGGAAGTAATGAAGAGCTTAAAAAACAGAGAGAAAAGCGGGTGAGGGAAGGACCCCTGAAGGCCATGCCTGGAAATGACTAAGTGTGTCTCAGGGCCAGACTGGGGGTGGGTGACCCATAGAGGAGCCACCGGAATGATTCTAAAGAGTTGGTACAGATGAGAGGGGCTCAGAAAGTCCAGCCAGACCACCAGCCTCAAATCTGCCCACTCCTTGTCATGTCCAGTTCCTCCACGCTGATCCAATCCCCTGACCTCTCTCCCTGGAGCCCAGGAATGACCACCTTGCTGGTGCCCTTCCTTCCCTTCTCTGCCTCTCTCCCAATCCATTCATCTCAGGAACCAGAGGAATCTGTCTAGAGAAAAGGTGACTGCCATTCCCTTGTTCCAGATCCTTCTGTAGCTTCTCAGTGCTTATCAGAGAAAATCTCAATGTCTCGCCTTGATCTCCAAGTTCTAATCTAAGTGGTGAGCTGATGTCTACCTGTCCAGCCTCATCTCAAGCCAGGTGGGCCCTCACCCTGTCCACATCAGGATTCTGGCATCCTCAAACATATCACATTTGTTCCAACCTCAGGGCCTTTGCACATACTCTCTCCTTTACTGGAAATACCCCACCTTCACATGAGGCGCAGAGGGACCCATTCAAGTTTAACTTCATGTCAGAATAAATGTTGCAGAATACCTAGCTGAAGGAAGTCTCCCCAGTCATTCTCTTTCACTACACCCTATGGCATTTCTTCATAGCCCTTATCATGGCTTGTAATGATAGCTTTTATTTGCTTGCTTTTATGTTGTCTAGCTCCTCCTCTGGACTATGAAGCCAGGGACTGTGGATGTTTTATTTACCAATGTATAACTCAGAATCGAACACAATGAACTACATGTAGTAAAAGAAATGAGAAAGCCATCTTATGCAATGATTCCAGTTCTGGCTTCAGGCACAGCTGGATCTAGGTGATCATTGTCATCAGGAATCTTTCTCTGTTTACCTAGATCTGCTCTCCTCTGTGCTGTCTTCATTCTCAGGTGAGGTCTCCTTGGGGCAGGCTTTAGCAACTCCAGTGGGAAAGGAGGCTCTCCTTTCAAATCGTTTCAGCCAGAGTTAAGTTACCATTTATTCATTGGACAAGTCTTTCTCTATTGAGTGAGCACTTAACTATGTTTCAGGCACTATTCTAAAAATCAAAGAGTCATCAGTAAACAAATGGAGTCCTTGTCCTCTTGGGGTTTACATTCTAGTGGGGGAGACAGACAATAAACAAGTCAGGATGATGAGCCCCTTCAACCAATGATAACCGGGAGGGGGTTGGAGAGTAACGGGCAGGAGGTGGACAGGTGAGAATTCAGCTGATGTGTGGGACCTCTGACTGCCCCAGCTGCAGGTGCCTGCTCCTCAACCAATCTCATGGCAATGAGAGCAAGGGGAGAATTGTCCCAAAGGAAAATAATGAGATATTTCCAGAAAGGGGTGGGATGGAGACAGTCAGGCAAACCCAGGAGGTGTCCTCCTCAGACCATGGAGGGAATAGACTCAGGGACTCAGGACCCAGGATTGCTGACCCTACACCAAGTCTCATGCTATGTACCCCTCTGTGCCAGGCACTGTGGAAAACACTCTAGGCACTGGTGGAGAGAGGTCATTTCTGGCCTTGTAGCTTCTCACCTCCAGGGTGGGACAGTGGTGTGTCGGGATCAAGCAAGGGACCCTGGAGCACCTGAGCGTGGCAATGTCTGACTCAAATCAGAGCAGACTCTAGGAGGTCCCCGAGAAGCTTTCACAAGCAGGAGAGAAAGATCTGGAGGTACTACAGATGCATGAGGCTCGGCCCCCATTCTCCACCCCATTTGAGCCACACCATGCCTGACACCACGAGCCCCTGACTGGTTGGGGGTCGGTGGTCCTCGTGGTCATTGGCTATTGCACTGCTTTCCTTCTCTGCAAAATGTTTCTCTGGCCTTAAGATCAGGTATGCCCATGAGAGTGCACTGTCTCATCTGTTTTGTGGGTCTCAGAAAGTGAGAGCTGAGAATTGCAATTTAGTGGGACTGGGGTAATATTTTCTCCAGAAAGGGTAACTTCCAGAAACACTTGTGTCTGGGGAGGAGGCCAAGCTTCGGGTTGGGTTTGTTTTCAACAATCTTGGAAGGGTTTTCAGGTTGCCTCCATGTTATTGGGAAGTCATCTGAGGCCCTGAGATTAGTGTCCAAGGGATTAGAAATGTTGCCTTGTCCTCAAGATGACTGTCTCAGGCAGGGGTAACACCTGGCTTTCATCTCAAATGCCATCTCAAAGGGGTCGGTAATGACTGCCTGGACCACCATGTTGAGCACAGATACAGGCTAGGCAGGAAAGTGTGCCATGATCCACTAGTAATGTCTGCCAGGGATATAGGAAGAGTGGGTTGTGCACACATGCCAGATATTTACCACACCTGATCAAATGGACAACATTGTGCTTCCTAGAGAAAAATGTCCCACTAGAAATAGAGGCAGGGTGATAACGGGCATTGTCCCAAGGTCACATGTCACAGTAAAGAGCAGAGTCTGAGGTCAGACCACTCCTGGTTCCACCACTTGTATACTGTGTGACCTCGGGCCAGTTATCTACCTCTCTGAACCTCAGTTTCCTCTTCTCATTATTATAGCAATAACATCACTCCTATCACATAGGAGTTTTTAAAGATAAAATTGGATCACATATGCAATATGATTCAATAATCCCTGTTTCCCTTGTTTCCATCCTCTCCTGCTGTGGCCATCCATACCAAGGAGGTGAGAAGTCAGAAAGGGGAGGCAGAAGACCTTCTGGCATAACCGGCTAAGGAATGTGCAGAGGGGCTAACCTGGAAATGAACTAAAATTGGAATAATTAAGGAGCAATGGGAAGTTTAAAAAACCAACCCCAAAGCTTCCACTAGAGGTACAAGCTTGTCTGGCTGGCCCACTGCTTCCTGGAGAGGCTGTTGGGAGTGGTGGTTTGAGCCCGACCACACGGGTTAAAGCCCAGCTCTTCCTCCTACTGATTGTGTGATATCACCTCTCGTGTCTCAGTTTTCTCATCTGTAGAATGGGAGTGCTGGGAGCCCCTTCCCCCAGGTTGAGATGTCAATTAGGTAAGACCTAAGGAAAGTACTGGCACAGTGCCTAGCACATAGTAAATACTATTCGAATTATTTTTATTATTATTGCCTAGCAAGTAGACAAGGTTCCTCTGGAGCCTGGAAGCCTTATCACTAGGCTTCTTTCTTTCTGTCACATCATGACCACATGATAATGGGGGATGTTGAAGCAATCACCCCAGAGGAGAATTCCTCCAGCTCCGCCCAGGAGATGCACCCTTCCTGCGGTCTGGGGCTGGAGGACGTCCAAGGCCACTGGGTGACCACGCCATGCGGAGGCTTCTGAATCCCATCCGGGCAGATGGTGTCCCCCGGGTCCTTCACTAATTATCCTACAGCAGAACCTTGCTGCTTCCCACTCTAATGCCCAGTAATCGGCCAAGAAACCTCGCAATCCACTATTTGCAAACAATTAGCCCAGTTCACGGCCTCTGCAGCATCAATTAATGTGGACGTGAACATAATTTATGGGGAAGCAGGGACGGACACAGGGGGTTGAGGTCACAGCAACCGTAAACCTCTGGCTCAGATGAGGTTCCCTAGGAAGGGGGCTGACAGTGGGGATCCTTCACCCTTCAATTTTACAGGTGTGGGCCACTCCCCACCGGAGGCCTCCAGGGACCCAGAGTCAGAGGTCTGTGGCCAGGGCCTCAGAGCTCAGGTCCTGGTCATCCAGGACTCAGACAGTCTACCTCGGCCATCCCCCTGCCTCCACGCAGGCTGCCCCGGCACCTCTTCAACCTGAGAGGAAGATGCTGCAAACCCACTGATCTCTCGGTCTCTTGGGAACAGTCTCAGCTTTGGGGAACCCTTGAGGAAGACAACACAGATGCCCTTCACTGACCCCACCTCAGGCTAAGGGCAGTGCTTGGAGGGAGAAGGGGCTCCCCAGGCCCATTTCTCCGAAGGCCCAACCCAAATATGTCGGGAAGCAAAGGCTCAGAGGTGAGGCCAAGTCTGGCTTTAGTCCCAGCTTGGCCACAGATTGGCTGTGTGACCATGTACACGTCTCTTAACCTCTCCAAGCCTCAGTTTTAACATCTGCAAAATGGGGATTTAAAAAATCAAGTGGGCAAATGGGTTCAAGCCCTGTACTTTGGTCACTGGAGGCTTCTGTTGGTAGCTGCTGGAGTAATAGTTAACAGAGAAATAGCAAATCCCTTAGAGGGCTTCAGAGCTTCCAGAACACCTCAAAACCACAGTCCCCACGGATCCCCCTGAAGGGTGGGGAAAGGCAGTAGCCCAGTCATCTCGAGACTCCACCGCGGGAGGATCCACTTCCCAGCAAGTCACTGGCTCTCTGCAGCACGGGTCTCGCTGCCTGTTGCCAGGAGACATCAGCTTCTCACCACGTGGGCCTCTCCACAGTCGACTCCCAGCTTTCTCCCCAGCTTTCCCCAGGGCGAGGGGTCCGAGAGACTGCCAGGGTTAAACACTTTGCAGGCATCATCTTACCTGACCCACACTAAGGCAAGCGCAGGAGAAGGCAAGAAGAGAGAAGCCTCCATCTCTATTGGAACCAAATCTCGGAAGTGACATCCATCACTTGAGCTGTATTCTCTTCGTTAGAAGAAATCACTAGGTCCCAGCCACACTCTTGGGGGGAGGGATACAGGGATGACTCCGGGAGGCAGGGGTCACTGGGGGCACAGTGGAGGCTGCCTACCCCGAAGGGACAGATAGCGTCATTACTGAGTGCCAGGCACTGGATTAAATGCTTTGTGGCCATCACCTATTCAGTCCCCACTATGGCCCCGTGGGCTAAGTGTTACCCGCCCCTCAGCAAGGGCTGAGCAGAACAAATGATCATCCAACAGAGAAAGACAAATTGACCCCTTAAAAGATGCTGGTAGGAAAGGAAAATACATCCTAAGAGGCAAAAAAAGAAGTCTGCCAAATACTGTTACCATCCCTACTTTATGGGTGAGGAAGTTGAGGCTCAGAGGAGTTAGGTAACTTGCCCAGAAATTGGGAGGAGCTACTGGAATTCGAACCATGTTTTTATCGTTGGCCTCTCACTCCACAAAGGTCAGGCCACTATCCTTTGGGATCCAGCCACAGACTGGCTGGGCCACCCTGAACATGGGAAGTTGAATATCTGATTAATGGGGTCAGGAAACTGGCCTACTGGCGGGTCAAGGGAACTTTGCAAATGAACTGTAATCCAGTAATGTTATTTCCTTGCCTGGGGCAGACTGAGTGTTCTGGGCCAGCAGAAGCAAACTCCTTAGCTCATCTGGCTTGGTGCATTGGAGACTTGAAAGCTACTGGAGAATTGTAGCCAGCCAGCACCACTTGCTCAGGTTAAAATTGGGAGAGCAGAGCTGATCCCACTGGAAAGAAACTGCCTTGAACTCCCAAAGGTGGCAAAGCACAGGAGCAGAACCCAGGAGGCCAAGAGAATGGTCTTATCCCTCCCTGACCCCAGCAAGCCAGCAGGCCAGCCTTCCAGAGCTCATACCCAGGAGGGATGGGGACTTGGGCCCCAGCCGGGCCTGGTTCCCTGTCCCAGCTCGGCCACCATCTGACTGTAGGGCCCTGAGCAAGCCACAGACACCTGTAAGCCCCAACTGCCAGGACTGGAAGCGATGGTGATCCAAACTCGCGGGACCACGGAGAGGATGAGAAGGCGTAAGACCTGCAAAACACCCCTCAGAGCGTGGGTGCCGAGCCCACACTGGCTCTTCTCGGCATGTGGGACGTGCCAGACAGAGGCATGTCATCGTTGTGCTTCTCTCCCTCGTGCTGGGCACAGACTTGGCTAATCAGTTAGACCAGCAAGGAAGAATGCAACTTCTGGACAGGGTGAGGGCTCGAAAGATGCAAATCCAGGAATTGGAAACATGCTCAATCATGGAGTCACTACGAAGTGGGTCATGGCGCTATTTCTAAAGAAAGCTTTGGTCCAAAGAGTTATTGATGGCAACTGGGTCTGTCTCGACACCTCAAAAGAACAGAGTGCCCCCGACACCTGGGAGGTAGCCAGGTACAAGGCAGATGGGGAGCAGTGCTTGTCACTCATTGCAGAGGGCTTCCTAAGACCCCACGGGGATGTGGATTGATCTGCGGTCTCTGCCGTATGCCAGCTCTACCCTGGACCCTTCTGCATGATCTGTGGCAATTCTCGACTTACTAGAAAACCGTGAAATGATGTACATGCTCTGTGATCTTGGGAGAGAGACCTAACCCCTCTGAGCTTCAGACAACAGGGTTCATATCAGAGCTGTCCTGAGGACTTGAAGGTGACACATGAATCGCAGTGCCTGGCGCCTGATATAAACCCTCCATCATTGGAGTCCCCACTGCTATTAAGGGATGTCCCTCTTTAGAATGACTCGTCTCAGGACCCAGGAGTCCCAAGGAGTGAAGCTGGTTGTATCTTCCCAGAAACGGATCAAGGGAGCAGAGTGCTGGCTGACAGCTCACAGGAGGGGAGGGGACCTGGCCTCTCTGAAGGCTTAGGGTGGGCCTGGGACAGGTGAGGGACACCGCCCCCTTGCCACTCACGAATGTCCCCCTTGGATGCAACCAGAAATCTTGGTGTTTTCCCTTCAGCTTGGCACAGGGGAAAAAGACCCCCTCCACCATAGCCCAGTGTCCACCAGGGTCCTAAGGAGTGGGGGGGGGGCACGCATGTGACAGAGAGATGCATGGCTTCAGTGCCCAGCAGGGCTCCTGGCACCCGAGGGACAGAAGCTGTGTGTGTGTGTGTGCGCGCGCGCGTGCGTGCACACATGGCGTGTGAGACACTATATCTTCGGTGGTCGGGTCTTCTAGAACCAGCAGTGAAGTCCACAGGGTTGCCGGAAGACACTTCCATCCACCGGGAGGGCTGCCTGCAGAGTTTGGGGGCTGCTGGCTGCAGATGGTCAGATATTAAATTCCACTCGGCCTCCCATCTGGTGGTGGCTCTGGCCGGCCGGGAGAATTCCCTGCGGGCCAGCTCTGCGCTCTGGTAAGCCACTCTGCCCCAAGCCGACCCTCCGGTGACCCTCAGACAGGGCTGTGCTCAGCTAATCAGAGGGGTCCCCCACCTCCAGCCAAGCATCCCCTCATCTCCTGCCAAGGTAGCCGCCTCTGATCTCCCCTCCAAGTCTGCTCCCCCAGAGCTGGGACTGAAAGAACACAGGATGGGGCATCACGTCTACCAGGGGTCACGTCCTGGCTCCTCTGGGCAGTTTCCAGGACCTGAGCCTCCATTGCCTCCTCTGTTTTTCCTGCGTCCCAGGGCCATTGTGCGGATGAAGTAGGAGATCACACAGGTAGAGCAGCGTCTCTTGACCTTGGCTGGCCCTGTTTATATATTGGTCTGGATAATTCTTCGTGGTGGGGGGTTGCCCTGCAGGGCAATAGGCACCGTCCTTGACCTCCACCCACTAGATGCCAGTGGCACCCGTCCCCTAGTTGTGACAACAAAAGTTGCCACGCGTTCCATGGAGGTCCGGCTTCCCCACCACCCCTGCCGAGAATCGCTGGTGTGGAGTGCTCTGCGCCATGCCTGACACGTGGTCAACACTTGACAGACAGAGGCTGCATCAGACCAGTAGCCGCTGTCTGAGCTCAGAGCCGTGGCAGCTCAGAACACGGCAGGATGCGCAGTAAGCACTCAGATGTTCACGGCGCTTGTGGTTGTCTGGCCAAAGGCCCTTCTGACGCCTTGGAAAGGAGGTTGTGAAAACTGTGGTTTGACAGTCACACACCACCCATGTACGGAGAACTATAGGCCAGCTTGCGACAGATACATATGTGGGCCCAGGTCTTTTTTTTCCTTCAATTTGTTTTATTGAAGTCTGGTTGATTTACAATGTTGTGCTAATTTCTGCCGTACAGCAAAGTGATTTGGTTATACAGATACATACATTCCTTTTCATATTCTTTTCCATTATGATTTATTATAGGATATTGAATATAGTTCCCTGTGCTGTACCGTAGGACCTTGTTGTGTATCCATTATATATATAATAGTTTGCATCTGTTAATCCCATACTCCCAATCCATCCCTCCCCTACCCCCCTTCCCCCTTGGCAACCACACGTCTGTTCTCTATGTCTGTGAGTCTGTTTCTGTTTCACAGATAAGTTCATTTGTGTCATATTTTAGATTCCAAATGTAAGTGATATCATATTGTATTTGCCTTTTTCTGACGTACTTCGCTTAGTATGATAATCTCTAGGTCCATCCACATTGCTGCAAATGGCATTATTTCATTCTTTTTTATGGCTGAGTAGTATTCCATTGTATACATGTATCACATCTTCTTTATCCATTCATCTGTTGATGGACATTTAGGTTGTTTCCATGTCTTGGCTGTCATAAGTAGTGCTGCTATGAACATGGGGTGCATGTATCTTTTTGAATTATAGTTTTGTCCAGATATATGCCCAGGAGTGGGACTGCAGGATCATATGGTAACTCTATTTTTAGTTTTCTGAGGAACCTCCATACTGGCTGCACCAATTTACATTCTGTGGGCCCAGTTCTTAAGTAGGTGAGAGAGAGGGACCAGGGGACAATGGGGGATTGTCCTGGTAACCCTAAAAGGTCGCTTCTCTTATGCGCCTGTTGTGTGGACAAGGAGACAGAGGCATCTCAGGAACTTGCCTGTGGGCACCAGCAACACGATGGAGGGATTTCCACGGGGTCCCGGAGGGGTTGTGTGCTGGGAGGGGTTACTGCTGCTCTTCCCAGAGCGCGGCCGCCCAGCCGGCAGGTCAAGAAACGGGCTGAGAGTTGAACTGGTTGTTGAGCCATGAGAAGGATTTCTTTTAAGGAAAGGAGGGGAGGGAGGGAGGTCCAGGCAGAGGGTACAGCCTGAACAGGCCTGCGGCTGGAAAAGTCTCAGCTTTCATTTTATAGGCTGTCTGACATTTGGGGGGAAGTTATGCAAAAAGAGAAACAGCAGCGCCCTCCCCCTGCCGGCCCCCGGGGTGCTGAGAGCTGCTGCTCTGCCCGAGACCAGCAGCGCCAGGTGCGTAGCGTAGCCCATCCTGCGCCTCCAGTAGCCACATCCCGTTCTTTCTCAACCTCATTATCCCGGAAGTGTTATGGTCCTGTCCAGGGGATGTCTGCTGTGCCAGGGTGACCAAAAGTCCCAGGCCAGGTCTTCTGGATAAGCAGAATAATTTCCATTTCTATTTAAAGCCGAATAATGATTTTTTAAAAAAAAACAACTGAGGTTTATCCAGCTCTTCCTACACCCCAGCCCAGCACTGAATACTTGACTGGCCTCACAGCACTGAATGCCCATCCTGAGCCCAAAAGTTAATACTTTTCTTCTCAAAAGAAAAGAGGGGGAAACTGAAGCGCAGAGAAGTTAAATGGCTTGGCCAAGGGCACCGAGCTGGGTCATAGTAGAGTCAAGATTCAATCCCAGGAAGTTGGACACCACAGTCAGGAAGTAACCACTGCACCACACAGCCTCATAGGAACAGCCTCTTACCCAGCACCCAGTGGCAATGCTGCTGACAAGTCTGACTTTGAGACCCTTGCAAAGTACTGGGGTGTGTAATGAACACAGACACACACAGACACACACACGCAGACACACAGACACACACACACACAGACACACACACACATACACACACACACACCTTTCTGGGTCTTTTGTCCCATAGGATGCTCCCCTGACACCAAAAGTGTCACACACTTTTGTGGGGTCTCTACCTGAGGACCCCCGAGAAGGGGGCAATGCTTACATTTGATCGTGACTTGCTCGTGGTGGTGGTTCCTGCTCTGTGGTTGATTAGAGCTGTGGGGACATGGGGTCCCTTCCACAGCCTCTCACTCCCTACCTTGTGGAGGACCATGAACTCTCTCTGTAATTCACAGGGCCCTGAGGGATGGGAGAAGACGGGAAAGGAGAGATGGTATTCATTCAAAAGTCTTTACTGCAATTCCGTTAGGTATCAGAGAGCCAGCCAGTGCTGAACATGACACGGAGACAGAGACAGGCAGGGAGCCAAGAGCAGTGTGCTCTGTGCCGGGTTGGACGTGAGCCCAGGGGACTCAGGAAACACAGACTGGGGGACTTGACCCAGTCTCAGGAGGTAGGAGAGGACTCCTGGGGGTGGGGAGGTCTCAGCTGAGATGTGAAGGAGAAGTAGGATTATAGCCAGGTAAAGAGGGGGGTGGGGGACTTCCCTGGTGGCGCAGTGGTTAAGAATCCACCTGCCCAAGCAGGGGACAAGGGTTCGATTCCTGGTCCAGGAAGATCCCACATGCCGCGGAGCAGCTGAGCCCATGCGCCACGACTGCTGAGCCTGCGCGCTAGAGCCCACGAGCCACAACTACTGAGCCTGTGTGCCACAACTACTGAAGCCCGCCTGCCTAGAGCCCGTGCTCCGCAACAAGAGGAGCCACCGCAATGAGAAGCCTGTGCACCGCAACAAAGAGTAGCCCCTGCTCGCCGCAACTAGAGAAAACCTGCGCACAGCAACGAAGACCCAACGTAGCCATAAATAAATTTATGAAAAAATAAAAGAGGGGGTGGGAAGGTATTCCAGGCATAAAGAAGCACTTGTGCAAAGGCCCTGGGGTGAGCGCATGCTAACAACTGTGAGTCTCTGTGTTCAACTGGAGGCTAGATCATGGGGTGGGGGAGGGGAGAGGCAGGGAAGGAGGAGTGGGCGGGGGCTGCATCGGGTGGGGGCCTGTAGCTCATTCTATTTCGAGGGCAATGGAAGGCCACTGATGGGCTTCTCTTGAGAAGCCAGAAGACCCAGTGATACTGGACTTGCATTCCACGTGGCAAGGATTGGCTGGAACCACGCTGTATCCAACCCTTTAGACAGGACCTGTTCTCTTCGATTCTCCAAGTCCCTATGTGACCCACTTCTTTGAGTCATTAACTGGCTGGTTCCTGCAGGTCCAGTCGGCCCTCCATGTCCGGTTCTGCATCTGTGGATTCAACCAACTGCCAATCCAGGCCCTTCATATCCACCTGTTCCTCATTTTTCCGTCTGTGGTTGGTGGAACCCACGGATGCACAGATACTCAGGGCTGACCGTACTACACCATTTTATATAAGGTTGAGCATCTGCTGATTCTGGTATCACTGGGGAGGTCCTGGAACCAATCCCCCATGGATGCTGAGGGGCGACTGTATTTGCTTTTGCTACCCTTGGGTTAGAGGCCATTGGGTGAAAATGTCAGCTTGCCAAGGGGTTTCTTCCAAGCTGCCTCCCCAGTCTGCCCAGAAGACCTTCCCTATGCAGCAGCCCCTCCCGAACCCCATGGAGAAAAAGACCTATAGCCCAGGGAGAGAGACAAGTGGCCTCAATCAGAGGGAGGTGAAGCCCAGCCTTGCTTTTTCACACTCTGTTTTCACATCCTAGCCCATTAGGTGAAGCTGCTTGAGGGAATAAAAAACAGATACAAGTGGTTTTTATTGCATCAAAGATGAGTGTTTTCCTCGACATGGCATGAAGGCAGTTTTAAGCATCATAAGAATTACCTTCATTCAGGCTTTGAATAGCTTGATTCTCAAGCTTCTCTGAGCTCAGAGAGATTCTTCAATGGGCATAGGAGAGCCAAGCAAGGAGTAGGTAGTTCTTCACCTTGCTGCTGTGGTGGGGAGTTGCGGGGGGGGGGGGGGGTCATTCATCACTTTTGGATGATTTGCGCTCACTGACTTCCAAGAGCTGAGTAGAAATGAAGAAGAAATGACTCACATTCTGATTCAGAGAACGTTTATTGAGGACCTACTATGTACTTCAAACACTGTCTACAAGACAGCAAATCCCAAACTATGTCACCAGCTCAGACCTCTTCTGAATTCTTGTATTTAACTTTCTACTTAACGTCTCCATTCAAATGTGTCCCAGACATTGCAAACATCCTGTTCTAAACTCAACTCTTCACTCCCACAAAAATAGGGAAGGAAGAAAGAAAAAAAGAACTCTCTCCATCTTCCCCAGCTCAGGAAACATCAACTTCATCTCCACAATTGTTCAAGCTAAAACACAACAGTTATTCTTGACCACCTCCTTGCTCATCCACAACAGCCAATCCACCAGCGAGTCCTGTTGGTTCTTTCTTGTAACTGCTGCCCCCAGTGCTTAGTTGAGGTAGTGCTAGCTGCTGTAACAGTTAGACCCTATAACCTCAGTGGCTCAGTAGAACAGAAATGTCTTCTTGGGTCAAATAAAGTCTAATTAGGGATCTAGAGGGTGATTCAGGGACCCAAGGGGCTCCCATCTTATGACTCCACCATGCCATAGGGCAGCGGTCCCCAACCTTTTTTGGGCACCAGGGACCAGTTTCATGGAAGACAATTTTTCCACAGACGGGGCAGGGAGGGGGGATGGTTCAGGCGGTAATGCGAGTGATGGGGAGCGACGGGGAGCAGCAGATGAAGCTTCACTCGCTCACCTGCCGCTCACGTCCTGCTGTGCAGCCCAGTCCCTAACAGGCCGTGTACCAGTACCGGCCGTGGCCTGGTCCTGCCATAGGGCTTTTGCTTCCAAACAATGGAAAGGAAAAGAGAAGGCAGGGAAGACACACCTGCTCTTAACTGCTTCTGCCCAGAAGTGACACCATCACTTCTGCTCTCACTTCATTGGTGAGAACAAGTCACATGACCTCATCCAGCCACAAAGGGCACTGGGAAGTGTAGTCTCTGGTGGGGCAGCTGCTTCCCAGCCACAGCGATACACTGTGGAAGTGGAGCTTTGGTGGACAGCAGGCCATCTCTGCCTCAGTTCATTTCTTCCACCTTCACTGCCACTTCCCCAGTCTGAGCCAGTGTCCCGTCTCACTTGGGCGACTGCAACAGTCCCTTTCTGGTTTCCTTGACTCCATTCCTGGCCCTTCTCTAGTCTGTTCTTCACACAACAGCCAGAGTGGTCCTTCAAACCATAAATCAGACCACCCATGTTCCTTCTCATGCTCAGAATGAAATACAAACCCGTCACTAAGGGATGCAAAGCTCTGATTAGCCTGGCCCCTGCCACCTCTTCCGCCATCGTCTGCTTCCCCCATCACTTGCAGCTCCTCCAATAACTACCTCCATCCCTGATGTGTCCTGTTGTCTTGGCTAACCTTTCAGCTGGTCTACCTCATCCTCCGAGACTCAACTTAAACACTAGCCGTTTCCTCAGAGAAGACTTTTCAATCCAATCAGGGCCCTTCGTAGGAGGGCTTTCACAGTGAATAACTGGATATCTATTTGTATGGTTCCTTGTTTATGTGCCTTTTCCCACATAGGCTGTGAGCTCCTGGAGGGTAAGAAACAGTATCTGTTCTCTTTACTGGTGTCCTGGCAACTGGTGAATGGCACAGTAGGGGCTCAATACATATTTGTTGAGTGAGTGAACGAATGAATGGATGAATAACATGATGTCATGGACTCCCCAGCACAACCCGATGCAGTAGGTTCTGTTATCATTCCCATTTTACAGATGAGAAGATGGGGCTCAGAGACAGGCAGTGGTTTTCCTCAAGATCACGCAGCAGGGGAGTGGTGAACCTACAGCTCTGAGCTCGTTCTAGCTGGGTCTCTTCTGAGCGCTCCCATTTTGGGGGCACTTTAGGAGATTCTCTTTGTCCTGTCCCAGGCCTTCCATCCCCATTGCTGTGCCCATGCTTTCCATTGGCTGAACCCCACTGGAAGCTGGATACAAGGGACTCGGCTAATTGGGTCAGCCTCCGAGGGGCAGGAGGGTCCAAGTGGGCCTGGGGAGACAATAGTCAGCTCACACCCCTTTCAGGCTGAAAGCTGAGAGGTGGTCCCATCCATCAGGGTTTCTTTGGTTTCAAGCACCATAAACTGACTCTGGCAAAACTCCCGCAAAACAAGGGATGTATTGGAGGGATGCAGAGTAGCTCCAAGATTTCAAGGAAAAGCTGAACTACTGAGCCTCACGGAGGAACCAGAGTTCCAAGACTGCGTGTAAAAGGGGGGGCTCCCCAGAGAAAACAGTGGTGCCGTTGCCAGAAGAAGGGATGCAAATGCCGGACCCACAAAAACAAGAGATGTCCTCACAAGACTCACTCCTACCAAAGGGAAATACGGCCTAGTCAGTGGAGAAGCTGATGCCTCACCAGACCTCAGAAGGATCATTCATTGGTGCTCAGTCACCATTTGCGGGTTGGAAGAATTAATGAACCCAGGAATGCTAGAGAATCTGGGCTTCATCCAGAGGGCACTGGAGACTTGGACGCGCGTCAAGCTCCAGAGGTGACGTGGTCAGATTTGCATTTTGGAAAGGTGAGTCTGATTTGGGTGGGAAGACTGAGTTGCAGGGGGCAGGAAGCCTCTTGGGGCTGATGGAGTGTCCCAGGTGAGGAAGATGGCAGCTCAGACTAGAGAGTGGTCGTAGAGAAGGGAAGATAGGGTTACGTCAGGCATTTTGGGGGCTGCGGGCACGGTCAGAACCTTTGAGACTCTATACACGTGACTGTTGGTCAAGCTGCTAAACGTAGCTCACAGCCCCCTCGGAGGGCCTGGGTTGGGGGCTGCAGCCCTGGGTATCAGTAGCAGCACATGCTGACAAACTCATCAGATGCTGTGGTCACGCCTAATCACTCGTCGCAGCTGTGGCCTCCCCAAGCTAACCCCGTGAACCAACACGAATAGCCCTCTACTTGCCGGGATGTTGGAGTCCAGTCACTGACCCCAGAGATCTTCCGTTCTGTTGGCCCAGGGAGATGGGCACAGGGATGACCTTGCCTCCTGAAAGAGGACATCACCCACAGTCACCCCGAAGGTTCCCTCCCCATCCACACAGCATTTCTGGAGAGTACCCGCCAGCCCAGAATTACACTGGCTCCAGAAGTGTGACCTCCATCCAGCTAAACCCCGAGCCACTCAAAATGAGGCAAGGGGTTAATTCCACCTTTGGCAAAATACAACCTCCCGGGGCTTCCTGAATGTGCCCCCACTTCCGGGGCTTTGCATATTTCTGGAAGGCTTTCCTCTCCCTCCTCCATGCCCACCTTTCCCGGACCCTCTCCAACCTTCTCCAGACCTCAACACAGAAATTATACCCAAAGGGATAGGAGTTCCTTTGCCCCAGGCTGGGTAGGCGTGCCTCCTTTGTGCTCCCACCATCCCCGCCCCTATTATCCCCCTTAACGTACTGCATTGTCATTGCGTGTCCTTGAGCAAGTGAAGTATTGATACTTACCCTTCTCTGAGCCTGCGTTTCCTCCCCCTGGAAAATGGGGTTATAATAGTAGCCGCCTCATAGGGTCATTGTGAGCCTTCAGTGGCTGTGGCCCATATAACGCCCTTAGCATGGTGCCCAGCACGGAGGAATCGGGCAGCCACCGCCTGCTTTGCCACGTCTTGGTTTTAGCCACTTCTTGGTCGTGAGACTTACTGCAGAATCTGCTCCAGACCTTGCTTTTCCAGTGCCGTGTGATTTCCCAAGACCTCAGAGACCCCCTCTTTGATTCGGGCCGCACCCCTGTTCGTATTGATCAAATATCAAGGCTGCCCTTCCTCTCAGGGGTGTTGATTGGCCCAAGTACTGTGTGCGTTGGGCACCTAACAGATTTCTGAACGAAGTCGTTGAAATCTTTCCTGTGGCATCGACTCAGACGGGGGTCAGCGGGGTTTGAAGTGCTTGGAAAAGTTTTCTGTGTTGAAGATGCTATTCTCATTGTGGTATTATTCATTGGCTGCAAAGCTAAAGATTTTACTTCCTGCGATCAACAACCGTTTCCTGAACACCAACGGTCTGCACATCCTCCAAGACACTCTCCCTGCCACATTATCTGAAAGTACCCCCTGCCCCAGACTCCTCTCTGCCCCATTGCCCTGCTGTCTTTGTCATTGTGTTTATTGCAGTTCGCTGTTATATTATTTATCTGTTTACTTGTGGATTTTTATATTACGTATGTCTTTACTTGTTTTTGGGTCAGCCTCCCCAACCAGAATGTCAGGACCCTTTTGCTCACTGCTGGCTGTGTCCGCACAGCCTAGAACATACCCTGAGCGCTCATTGAATATTTATTGGGTAAATGAACGCCAAGCACTGGGCTAGGCATTTTGCAGGGGGGAAGAAATGAACAAGAAGATGTGGATTCCGAGGAGTTCCCTGGTGGTTTACTGGTTGGGATTCCCCACTTTCACTGTCCTGGCCGAGGTTTAACCCCTGGTAGGGGAACTGAGATCCCACAAGCTACACGGAGTGGCCAAAAAAAAAAAAGGAATGCGTGGATTCTGGCCTCAAAATGCTTGTGCATTGGGTGATTAAGGAAAGACTTGAGAAAAATAATTGTGATTCTTGGATGTGTTCTAAGAAAGAGGCCTTAACATTCTGGAGGCTCACGCACTGACTGCAGTTAAAGCTTTACAGGCTTCCTTGTTTTCTGTCTGTTTCTCCAGTGGCCTGACCATATGTCCTGTGGTAACAGCAGGGACCCTGTCTGTCCAGTTAATCTAGGCACAGGATGGCATCCGGTGGCTGGCACATAGTAGTTTAGTCACTGTCTCAGTTTAGTTTGAGTTTGAGTTTCCTGGAAGTAGAAACTGAGGTGCTGGAATGCAAGGAATTTCTTCCGGAGGTAATCCCAGGAAACACCTAGAGGAGAGTGTGGGGCTGAGACAGGGAAGGGGAGGGGCCAGAAGAGGGTGCGATATCCAGCAAGTTGCAGCTGAAGCCTGTGGGGATGGCCTGGGAGCCAGTGTAGACCACGCATCTCAAAGTCACCCAACTCAGGGGTCAAGGGAGCTGGGGCCCTCCAGCTCCTGTCAGGCATTGGTTGAAGGTACTTCAAGGGGGAGATGTTAATTTCCTGATATTTCTTCTGCGAAAGAGCTGGAGGTGCTGCCAGCTGGAAGTTGGTTAGGCACGTATGGGCATGATGGGTGCCGGGGTGATACAGCTGCCACACTGCCAGAAGGTACTACGGTCAATATTTGTTGAATGAATGGCATTTGTAGTAGGACATTGGTTGAACGCCTACTACCCGCCAGGTGCCTTGTAGCTGTTTGTTAACGTGATTTTCAAAGCTTTTGGAAGGCAGGTAGTTACTGGGGCTCAGAGACATTAGGTAACTTTCCCAAGGTCACACAGCCAGCAAGAGGCAAAGCCAGGATTTGGCCCAGTCTTGCTTGGCTCCAGTGCCCACGCTCTCTCTCTTTTTCATAATGTCAGCTGGTGGGATACAACAATGACGTGGATTCTCTGGGCTAGAAAGTTTAGGAGGAGCCCAGATTTTCTCATTCACCCTCTTTGTCTCTCTGTCTTCTCTTTGGCTCCAAGGCTGGGTCAGCCCAACCCTGTCCCCAAGTCTAGTCAACACACCGCCTTGCCCTGAGGTCACTCCAACCCTCTAAGGCTTCACTTCAGCCAGAATTTCCCCTTAAGATTAATGGGCTTTGAAGTCCAACAAACCTAGGTTCAAATTCTGGAGCTGCCACTGCTTAGCTGTGTGTCCTTGAGCAAGTAATTCTACCTCTCTGTGACTCGGTTTCCCCAGAAAGTAGGCCAGTATTTGCAGAGTGACTGTGAAGATTAAGGAGGGTTAACATGGCCCATAGGAAGTGCTCTAGAAATGGTAACCATGGTGATCTTGAAGAAGTGATGCTTAGCTTATTTTTCAGTTGCTACCCCATCTTTCTAAGCCCCAAACTGCTGCCTCTCCCCACTTGCTTCTCAGTATCAGCGACCATCATGTTAATTACATAGACCCTGGAGCCAGTCTTCCTGGGTTCAAATCCTGGCTCTGCCACTTACCAAGTGGGTGAGATGTGTGGGTAGGTGATGGGTAGGAGGATGAAAACTTGTAAGGCTGTGCTTTTTTTTTTTTTTTTTTTTTTTTTTTCGGTACGCGGGCCTCTCACTGTTGCGGCCTCTCCTGTTGCGGAGCACAGGCTCAGCGGCCATGGCTCACAGGCCCAGCCGCTCTGCGGCATGTGGGATCTTCCCGGACCGGGGCACGAACCCGCGTCCCCTGCATCAGCAGGCGGGCTCTCAACCACTGCGCCACCAGGGAAGCCCAAGGCTGTGCTTTTTAAACTCTATTTCCAGAAGTCCTAAGTGCTTGGGGGCTCCCAGGAGGAGGACAGGCGGGCAGGGGTCTCGCCCTCACCCCATGATTCCTAAGTAGCTTCTCTTTCATCTATTTTATATCTTGGCTTCTGCATACAATTCCATTTGGAATTTTTGTTTTTAATATTGCTAAGTTTCAAAACAAGTTTGAAAATCATCAGTCTAGAGAAGTGATTCTCAAACTTAAAGGTGCATCAGAATCACTGGAGGCTTGTGGAAACCCAAGTTGCCAGACCACAGCCCCAGAGCTGCTGAGTCAGGAAGTCTGGGGTGGTTCCAGAAAACCTCCATTTCTAACTCCCAGGTGATGCTGATGCTGCTGGTCTGGGGACCAGACTTTGAGAACCACTGTAACAGAATCTATCCTGATTTCTCCATGCAATTAAATCTAGCTACTGAGCACCTGAGATGCGCCAGCCAACTGTAGGCATATTGGAGAACATCGAAACTAGATTCGGACATGGCCCATATCCCTCAAAGAGCTTCTGATCTCAAAACGGAGACGAGGGCTTCCCTGGTGGCACAGTGGTTGAGAGTCCGCCTGCCGATGCAGGGGACACGGGTTCGTGCCCCGGTCCGGGAAGATCCCACGTGCCGCGGAGCGGCTGGGCCCGTGAGCCATGGCCGCTGAGCCTGCACGTCCGGAGTCTGTGCTCCGCAATGGGAGAGGCCACAACAGTGAGAGGCCCGCATACCGCAAAACAAAACAAAACAAAACAAAAAACAGAGACAAGAACCCCACACAATTAATAATAATACCAAAGATAATAATAATTGTAAAAGGAGGAGGAGCTACCATTAATTGAGCATGTACTGTGTGCCAAAGACTGTGCTAAGTAAGGGCTTCACAAGCATGATCTCATTTAATCAGCACAAGCCTGTCAGGTAGGGACCATCATCATACCCAGTTTTAACAGCTAAGAGAGCAGAGGCTCCGAAAGGGTAATTAACCTGCCTCAGGTCACACAACCAGGAAGCAGCGAAACCCAAGACTGACTCTGAAGCTTTGAAATCACACCATAAACTTGCACACTCCTCGTTTCCCCACAATTAGAGAAGAGTATCAGACAGTTTGCTCGAGTGTCAGTTTGAATAAATCAAATGCCAAAACACATGACACTAATGAAACTCTGGGCTGTCAGGCTAGGGAGAAGGAAGTGGGTTCTCTCATTATGGCTTTAAAAGTCAGAGTGAGGCCAGCGGGATCCCTTTCTGGGGTTCGGGGAGGTATAGGCAGCGCAGTGCCAGCACGCCAGCAGGCTGGGTTGTCACCGCTCATGGCCTGGGAGCTTGTCTGATTTCCCCACTGGACTGAGTGTTCCAGGGGCCAGAAATCCTCCCTGGGGGTCTCAGTTGCCCCAGCCCCTGGCCCACCAAAACAGAGGGGGCAGGGAATGTCTATTAAATGGACCATAGAAGATGCCATGGAAAGCGTCCAGACCCATCGCTCACATTTCTTTTTCAAATGAAAGCTAAATAAGGAAGCTAGATACATAGATTAGAAACAGATCAACTGGGAATGGAAGGGGAGTCCACAGCACCCTCCCCCCTCCACCTGCACAACTGGCAGCCCCCAAGACACTGCTGCAGAACCCCAGGGGGGTCAGAGAACAGAGGAGGGAGCTCTGCGCCAGTCCAACCCCTTTAATTTTATGCAAGGGGAAACAGCGCCCCAGAGAGGGGAGGGGCCTTGCCCAAGGTCACACACACAGGGGATGAGGACAGAGTCAGATGAGAGGTCACACACCTTGACCCCAGTTTTGGTAGCTCTCTGGAATACCGAGCTGGAACTGTACCTGCTCCTCTCCCTACCACTTCCCCGTTACCCTCTCCCAGGGACTGCTCTCAGAATTTTCCTTGATTCTTAGAAATAAGCCCAGGTGTGTCATCTTTTCTGTGCATGTCTGCAGTATGGTGCGGAGGGGCAGAATTGTGAGAGAGGGCTGCTTCGGTGGGGGAGGGGCGTCACTGTTGCTGAGATGCTGTGTCATTGAACTCCGAGCATCTGCAGGCTGAGGACGAGGCCCCTACCCAGCTCACCGGAGCGGACGGACAGGCACAGGGTTGCCATCTTGGGACCAGAAGACTGCCTGCCTCAGCTTCCCCCAGGAGCTTGCTAAAAAATTACCACCACCCAAGACCTACAGATTCAAAAGCTGTGGAGGCAGAATCCAGGAAGCAGTAGTCCTCTTCTCAGGCGATTTTAATGTACCTGACAGCTTAAGGAGCTCTGCTTTTTTTGTTCTGATTAAGACCTCCCTTGCGCTGAAACACCTCCACTCAGGTGCTAAAGTTCATATTCTTGGTCAGAGTTCTCACGCTGCTGGCCATAGCAGTTTATTTTGGTGGAAGGTCGCTTTGAAAACATTTGTGTGTGAATGCCTTTAGTTGGGGCACTCACTCCAGTTAGCCCCAGGCCCCACTACTCCCTGCTGCCTGACCCAGCCCGCTTCATCGGTTCCCTGGTAGCATTGGCTTCTCCCTGCCATTGCTTCAAGATGCAGATATTTTAATTGGCCCCTTACACCCCAGGTGTGACAGGCCATCAGACACTCCAGGTTTAGAGGATTCTGAGATATGGTGCCTTGAGTTGGGATGGGGGAAGCACAGGTAGGAGGTCCTATATTGGCAGTGCAGGAGATATGAACAGCAAACTTAAGGTTCCTGCCTATTTTTCAGTTGGTGCCCTCAGGTGCTGGAGACGTCCACCCCTCTGCTCCCCCCACCCCCTAATGCCCCTACCCTCACATCCTTTTAGATGCCTCCTCTGTGGACAGACGCTGCAAGGTAGGGTGGCAACCAGAAGATACAAGCAGTCCCAGGGGTGGCCCAGCGCTCTCATCCCACTCAAGTCAGCCTCACCTACTCACGTATCAGGGACCCAGGCCCCAGGTCCCCAAAGCTGAGTAAACAGAAGCACGGACCTATCTGGCAGGTCTCCGGAAAACAGGAAAGCTACAGTGAAGGTTTAGCGCCATCTGTCGGCTTTTCGGGGAACTGCCGCTTTGCCAAATAGGCTGTGCAGGGCCAAGGCGCCAACAAACTTGCCCGCGGGGTTTCTCAGGCAAGAAGTTGCCTCCTTTTTGGCCACTAAACCGCCCTGAGAGACCATTTGGTTCTGTTGCTCTTAACCTTTTCCAGGTCTCAGCCTTCTTTAAATAGCTACCGAATACTACATATCCTCTACCCCAGAAAAATACACTTGCACTTGATTTTGCATTTAATTCCAGGGAGTTGGCTATCCTTGGGTTTAAGATCACCTTCTGAGACCCAGAGATGCCAGGAGGTTTGCCCAAGCTCACACTGCCCGTTAGTGGCAAAGCCAGGTCTGAGAGGTAGATGTTCCGGTTTCAAATCTAGTGCTTCTTCTGCTCAGGCTACCTCTTTAAGCCTTAAAGGGCTGCTCCTTATTTCTTCCCCGTCAGAATCCTGCAAATGTCTACGAGGTGTTTGACCACTCGGCAGCCATCCCGGGGGCTGTGACACCCCCCATGCCTCCCGGGGGTTCCAGGCTCTCAGATAATCCTGTCTCTGTGCCCTGGCCCTGCTGGCCTGCCATCTCCCAGACACCCCCCCTCCCCAGGGCCGCAATGGTGACTCCTGAACTGGGAGCCATGACAGGGATCTGATGGGCCTCTGACAGGCTGTTGCCCTTGGATGAATTGCCAAACCTCCCTGGACCTTGACCTTCCTATGTGTAAAACGCCAGGGCTGGGGACAGCCATCTCCAAGGGCCCTGCCACAGTGCTTGGCCTCTCTAACTTTTCAAGACTGACCCACGGGCTCAATCCTTCACAAGCACATCTGACTGACTTCCCCAGCCAAGAACCCAGGGGCAGGATCGAAAGCTGAATTCTTTTCCAGAATCAGGAGCCCTGGGTGGGTAGGGTGCGCTAGGGTGGAGAGGGGTGAGGGACTACTTGGGGGAAGGGGAGCCATGTGCAGTGGGAGCAGGGGGGACACAGAAGAGGCACCCCTGGGTCTTCCAGCACCCCTGTGAGCCTTCAACTCAGGATGGAACAGCAGACCAAGGGGCATTGCTTGGGGATGGAGCTGTGTGTGGGATGACAAGGGGTGGACAAGGGCATATGGCCAGGAGGGTTTAATGACATAATGCACAGTTCGGTGTACAGCTGATGGCTAATGAGGGAGTTAAGGTCATCACATAGCTGGACCCCAGTAAGCTCTTCATCCATTTATTCACCAAACATTTTTTGGGTTTGGGGCTGGAGCAGAGGTTCTCACACTTGAGTGTGAATCAGGACCACCTAGAGAGTTTGTGCAAAACACAGATCGCTGGGCCCCAGTCTGAGTGTCTGGCTCAGCAGGTCTGGGGCAGGACCCAAGAAGTGGCACATTGAATACATTCTCAGGGCGATGCTGAGGCCTCTGGTCCAGGGGACACGCTCTGAGAAACACTGGCTTCCAGTGACAAATGAGACAGACCCGCCATGCCTTTGTGGAGCTCTTAACAGTCCAGCTGAAACAGTAAATATTCCGAAGTGTGTTGTGTTATGAAGCGCAACAGGGTGTGTGGGCAGGGTGCTGTGGGAGCTCAGAGCAGGGGCACCTCCAAAGAGGGGATGTTTATGCTAAGACCTGAAGGCAACAGGGTGTGTGGGCGGGGCGCTGTGGGAGCTCAGAGCAGGGGCACCTCCAAAGAGGGGATGTTTACGCTAAGACCTGAAGGCAACAGGGTGTGTGGGCAGGGCGCTGTGGGAGCTCAGAGCAGGGGCACCTCCAAAGAGGGGCTGTTTACGCTAGGACCTGAAGGCTGAGTAGAACTGGCGGGGGAGTGCTGAGGTCTTGTTAAACACTTACTGAGTACGTGCCAGGACCCGTCTCCCATTTCTCATCTATTCCTCCCAGTCAATGGGAGGGAGGCAGTATTAACCCCATTTGACAGATGAGGAAGTTGAGGCTCAGACAGGCAAAGGACCAGCCCAAGTTAATGGCGAGAAAGTAGCCCCAGTCTGTCTGTTCAGAGGACACCTGTCAGCTGCCACACCCCCTCTTCAGCTTCTGCCCCGCACCCCATGCCCCCCTCCCCTGGGGGAGCCCCCACCTTGACACAGATGCAGGGCCCGGCCAGCCGCCTTCTGCCCACTCACCCTGCCCAAGCCCTTCAAGTGTTTTCACTGCTGGGTGAATTCAGCAGATGCCTTTCGATCGCAGCCTATTGAATTAGCCCCTCTCTGCAGCCAAAAGAAGATAATTATGTTTTCATTAGCCCTGGATAATGTATTACCCCCTCGGTGGCAGCACATCGGCCAACCTCCTCCTTCCCTCCCCTCCCCGTGCCTGCGCCAGAGCCCTCTGCTCCCCTGGGCCCACCTCTAAGCTGCTGGGTGGGGACTGGTTAGGGTCCAGGGTGGCAGAGAGCGGGGAGAGGGGACCGCCTCTCTTCAGCTGGGAGAAGCCTTTTACGCACCCGCCGTCCACACAGGGATGGAGGGTGTGGGCCCGAGAGAAGATCCAAGAATGATTGTTATCATGGTGACCGTTTATGGAGCGCTTATTCTGGGCTGACCCCTGGATGGGTCTCGGCTGGTTGAGCTCAACAGCACTTTGTGGGGGGGGGGGGCATTATCAACATCTCCCCTGAACACCAAGGAGGTCCTGGTGGAATCAGGTTAGAGGCAAAGCCCGAGCAGCCTTTAAGCTGGAGAGACTTCAGAGGGTACCACGCCCGAGGAGCTTTCGGGGGACCATCCCTCTGCATAGTCCGAGGGCCACCACACAGCTATGAGGCTCTGGTCTTTTAGCACCGGTTTTTGAAGCCCTCTGGCACAAGCGAGGAGGGCTCCCAAACCCCAGACACTCCCCTACCCTCCCTGAAAGACAGCAACAACATCTTCACTCTTTCTCCACAAGGCAAAAGGGGAGTCGGGAAGAGCCCCACTTTGGGGTCAGTAGGACCGAGTTCTAATAGCTGTTTTTACCACCAATTAACTGGAGCAAGTCACTTTGCCTCTCAGAGCCTCCACTTTCCCGTCTGTAAAATGGGAATAAGTAAAAGCAATCATCCCTTACAATTTCTGTGATGAGTCAGTGCGGTATACCTATAAAATCCTTGGCTCAAGACTGGCAAAATGAAAGGTACTCAATACAAGATAGCCGTTATCCTTTCCGCTGCGACAACTAGTATGGTTACTAGTCCCCTTAATGCTAACGAAAGAACCAGAGTAAGCGAAGGGGAGTCTCTATCTGTCTTTCCCTCTTCCTTTCCCCTCTCTTTCTGCCTCTCTCTTCCTCTTTATCTCTCTCTGCTGATGTCTCTCTCTCTCTCTCTCTCTCTCTGTCTCTCTCTCTCTCTGACACACACACACACACACACACACACACACACACACACACACACACACACACACACACACACACACACACACACACTGGACTCCGGTTGTAACTGGCTCCTTCCCTGGTCTCAGAAGCCCGTCTTCCCAAATCTCTGCCTCTGGAGAGCTGCATTACCGTGCTTTGCCCTCAATGGCGCCAGGACACCTGATGGCGAAGACAGAACTGGGGGAGTGGGGTTTCTGTCCCCCTCTCCCCAAACCCAGGCCAACTCTGCCTTCTGCGGGCACAGTCCAGCCTTGGCCCTGATCCCACCATCCTGTGGCTGCCCACCCCCTACGAGCCACCCTTCTCCCCATTAAGAGCTTTGGGATAGAAGGCACCCTGACCTGGGGCCGCCTCTGGCCCTGAGCCACACATGGGCAGGCACGCACAGGAGCTGTTTGGAGCAGGTGAACGGCCAGCCCAGTGAAAGAGCAGATTCTCTTCTTCTGGCTTCCTGATTTTCCCCAGTTGCCATGGTAATTGAGGGGAGCAGTGCTCTGAGTCTGACTCTGATACCACTGAAGCCCAGCGCTCAACTTTGAAATGTTTCAGGCAGGGGAAGCCGCGCCCAAGCTGGATGCTTCCCTGGGACGCCCCATCCAGCATGTATGTCCCTGTACTTGTTCTCATCATGGTTATTGTTACTTGGGGCTACTGTTTACTGAGCATTTACTATATGCCAGGCACTATGCCAAGAGCTTCACAGCATCACCTCATTGTTGGCATCTTCATAACGATCCCAGGCCCATTTCACTGCTGGGGAAACTGAGGCTCTGAACCTTGCACCGCGTGTCACAGTCAGGAGGTGGCAGAGCCCTGGGGCTGAGAGGGAATTTCTTGCGTCTTCCTTTCAGCGTGTTGAAGACAAACAGACCGCGGCACGCCCACTGCTCCAACAGCGGCTTCATTCTTTCCTCTCCCACCTCATCCCCCCACCCCTCTTCCTGCCCCCGAAGTCACACCCCCTTCTCCCAGTGCTTGGTGTGAAAGACAATTAGAAAAGCATTTATTAGTGACAGGAGGGGGGATTCCTCTTTGCCTCTTCTCTGCACTACTCAGCACCTGAGTGGGCTTGTTGCTGCACTCAGCAGGGCTGGGAGGGGGAAGATCAAGCCACCCAGAGCCAGGTGGGGGGTGTGTGTGTGTGTGTGTGTGTGTGTCTGTGTGTGTGTGTGTGTGTGTGTGTGTGTGTGTGTGAATTCTCCTCTCTTTCCTTGGTTTTCCCCCACTTCCCCAAGAGTGTGTGAGCAGCAGCAACAGTGAAATGCAAAATCCTTTGCAATCTGCCCAGGAAAAGACAGCTTTTGAGCCGGGTTTATATGGTTACCCATATGTTAGGGCCCCTAAGAAAGGAAGGAGATCTTGCTTCCCTGCGTCTTCCCCTCCTCCCAGCCCAGCCCTAGGCCTCTCTCACCTGCGGGTTTATCAGGCCACAGGTGAGCCTGTCCCCTCCATCCTTGCCCCTCTCCAGCTGCCAGGCCTAAGCGCTGCTCCAGGGAAGGACAGAACGAGGCAACATTCCCAGAACCGGCCGCCTCTCTCCCTGTCTGCCCACCCAAGAGCCGGGCTCAGATCTCAGGCTCATTGGGGCTTCCAGCGGCGCCGAGCGTGTCCCACTGTCCCATTAGGGAATGTTATCCCAGCACTGATGTAGAGGCAGAAATAACCACCCCTGCCTCCTGTGGGGCCCTCTCTGCCCAAAGGGAGCTGCCCCCTCCAGGCTCCCAGAAATTGTCACGGGGTGTGTGTGTGTGTGTGTGTGTGTGTGTGTGTGTGTGTGTGTGTGTGTGTGTGTGTGTTTCCTGATAGAAAAAAAATGGAAATTGGGTTACATAAAAGATGTGTGCTTTGGAGCTCAGAGCGGCTCTTTTAATGAGGGTTGCGACGTCTCCCTCCCCACACCCATAAACCAGCCGGGTTGGACGTCACTGCTAATTTGTTTCAGCGATGATAGGATAAAGGAGGGACATTAAGAAATAAATTCCCCCTCGCGACCCTCGCTGAGCTCACGGCTCTGCCCCTACATATTTATGCCGCGTTTCCGGCCGCTGGGCGAGGAGCTACTTAGCCCCGCGGCTCCTCGGGGCAGCCAGGCGGCAAGCGGCTGCCGGGCGGACGGGGTGAGCCAGGGGCGCGCGCAGGGCGCCCGGCACTGCGCCGGGGAAGCCCAGGGCCTCCGTCCCGAACTTGGGTTCGCTGGGGCGGAGGGAGGGGAGGGGACCTGGGAGGGGTGGGGCTCGGGGAGAGGGGGCGGGAAGGGATCAGAGAGGCACAAAGCGGAGGGGAAGGGGGAGGGATGCGCGCGTCTCCTACCCAGAGGTGAGTGGGTGCGACTGGCGCCTTCCAGCCGCGCGGGGCGGCCGACCGGGAGGATCTGGAACCGGGAGCGCGGTGGCTGCGGACGCCCGGGGAAAGGAGGAGGAGGCGGCGGGCGGGCGGGTGCGCAGCGCAAGAGGCAGCCTCGGCGCTGCCCGGCTCGGCAGCAGGTGAGTTCTCGGCCCAGGCGTCCCGCATGCCCTCGCTGGCCGCTAGGGATCCCCCCGTGCTCGCGGGGAGGCGCAGGCTTTGCGCGCGTCCCAACTTGGTCCCGGCGGCCTCGATCTCCTCCCAGCAGGCAGCCCCAGGCCGGGGGCTCCGCTCCCGGCCGTTGTCGCGCCCGCCGCGCTCCAACTTTGCAGGGACCAGTGTCCCTCTTCCGCCGCGCGCTCGGCTCGGAGCTGCGGTAATGGCGGCCCCTTTGGGCACCCCGCGCTACCCCCTGCGGGCAGCCGGAGGCTGGGGGACGCCAGTCCCGGGGGATCGTTGCACCTGCCCAACCTCAACTTTCAGCTTTCCTCCGTGCCCGGCTCTCCTGAGGCACTGCCACCGCGAGCCCGCGGTAATGGCGGACTCTGGCATCGCTCGCCACCCTCGGTGGGGGGCCCGAGGCCGGGAGGGCTCCGCTCCTGGGAAACGTTGCTGCTCGCGCCTGGTTTCCAACTTTGCTAGGGCTCTTACTGCGCTCCCGGTAATGGCGGGACCGCCTGCACCTCTTACTTATTGCGTCCGGGCGGGATTGGGGTGCAAGAGCGCTGGCTCCTAGAACCTAGGAAAGTTGTGCCTGCTGCTCGAAGGAGGCTCTAGAGCTCCCGGACGGGCAAGGGGCACACTCTGCTGGAATTCGGGGCCGGACAGTGCACCACGAGTGGTGGGTTTACCGCCAGGTAGCCAAGGGTCGGAACAGGGTCCCCGTGAGATCCAACTTCCAGAGCCATCCGAGGGGTCCTTGGGCCCGAGAGTCCGGACGGGGTTCTCCGAACTGTGCTCTAGAGACCTCGAGACCCTCGCCTCCATCCCCAGGGCACTGCGGCCGGAGGGCTCCCTCAGACTGCGCCGTCTCGGGAGGCACGCAGAAAGGAGAGGCGCGCGCCCCGAAGGCAGTAGAGCGAGGGAAGGCAGCTCTGGAGTGATACCACTGGGTTCTAATCCTAGATTTACCGTTTACTTGCTATGTGGTCTTAAGTTAGTCCCTTTACTTCTCTAAGCCTCAGTTCTCTTGTCTGTAAAATGGGGGAAACAATACCTTTCTAGTGTGACTGTCATGGGGACCTCAAAAAATCACAAATGTGAAAGTACTCCCATAGCCCAGCTCAAACCCCAACTTCGGGCCCCAGAAGAGCACACGACTGTGAGAGACAGCATCCCTGGGCAGAGATGCGTGTGGCGCTGGGAGGGCACCCAGGACGCATCATCTGGCCTCTGGTGATCCAGAACCTTGGAAGAGAGAAGGAAGCAGCTGCCCCTCAGGCTGGTCCCCCAGAGGAATGAGGGAAAACTTCCCTCTTTCTTCCACGTTTCTCTAATTGGTATTGGGGCAAACATGTTGTGTTCACAAAGGTGCAAGGGAGCATTGATTTTCCTCATTGTTGTTTTATTTTATTAACATCTTTATTGGAGTATAATTGCTTTACAATGGTGTGTTAGTTTCTGCTGTATAACAAAGTGAATCAGCTATACATATACGTATATCCCCATTTCTCCTCCCTCTTGCGTCTCCCTCCCACCCTCCCTATCCCACTCCTCTCCCATTGTTATTTTGAACTTAAGATAAAACAAGGAAGGGGCCTCTTGTGCCCCAGCCCGAAGCAGTCATGTCCATTCTCCTCTGCCCTCAGGATCTCAGATTTGAGAAGCCTTGGCATGTAACCAAAGGGAGTCGTTCTGTCCCACCATTTCCACCACCACCATCCCAGTCCTTTCCACCCCAATCCTTTCCACCAATCCAGTTTCTGGGAGCCCCCGAAAGAGTGCACAACTTCGTGCCACCTCCAAGGTGCTGTTACACACAAGGTGTCCTTGGAACACCCCCAGGAATACTTTCAAACCTCCCCAGGTCACCAGCACAGCAATCTGAATCCCATTTTGCAACTTTGGAAACTGAGGCAGGGCAAGCCAAGCGACCCACTCATAGCCACCTACCTGGTAAGTGGCGCAACTGGAGACCTCAGTCCCAGTTTTTAGTTTCTTAATGTGGAGGGTTTTGCCACATCTGGGCACGGAAGCAGTCTGTGCTCCTGCTTCAGCACCCACAGCCTCATTTCCTGCTACGTCTGCACGGCTGGAGGCCACGCCAACAGTCAGGGACATGACTGTGTCTCCAGAAATTGTGAGTTCCCCCAAAGGCCCAGCCATGTAGGGAAAGAGCAGGCAGCATCATGGTAGAGAGATCTGGTAAGGACCCCTGCTTGAAGCCAAGTTTAGCTCACTCCATTGGCTGTGTGACCCCTGGCTGATCACTTAACCTATCTGAGCTTCAGTTCCATTATCTGCGAAACAATAACTTCCACAAGGGGTTGTTTTGAAGATTTTGTGATAACGTATGTGAAAGGTGGTCTGGGAACAATACTTTTATGCCAAGATTGGTGATCATAGAAGAAAGAGAACCCAGAAGGGAAGTCTTCTGTGGTACCATTTGGGGCCGGTAGTGTGGACGTGGTTTCTAGATCAGCCTGCCGTTTGCTTGCTCTTCCTGCCTCTTTGTTTTCCCCAAATGGCCAAAGCCAGCCCTCCCTACCCACCCCCAGCCCCCGCAAAGGCTCTATCTTCCCTGGGGAAGGACCTCGCCAGAAAGGCTGAGAGGCTAGGGGTGGTATAGTTGGGTAGGCTGCTGTCTGAGGGTCTCTGCAGCTGAGCCACAGGGAGCTGTCCAAGGTACCAACTGGAGAGTTATCCAAAAACTTTCCCACCCACTGGTGGGGGTGTTAATTTCCTAGGATGCAGGAAGACTTGGGGGTCAGTTCATCTGCCTGTTGTGAACACACACAGGTCTGGCTGTGTTGCCTTCTTGGGTGTATGTTCTGGAATGTCTTATGACAAGACTCACTAGGTTGCCTGTCACTCAGGTTCTTCGGTCTGTGCATACCTTGGTGAGCCTTGGAATGTGGTTGAGAGGGGCAGGCAGCAATCATGACCATTAGAACTGGGGCTTTTTCCTGTGAGCAGTCAGAATACTCAGCAGTTGAATCTGGCGTTCCGAGAGCAATTTTCATCGGGTCAGTTTGCGTAAAGGGGCATGCTTCCCACCCCCGGTCAGTGTGGGTTTATGTAGTTAACAACACAAAAGCTGCAACCACCATCAACATGACCACTGCCCTCATTCTAATACAGGATAGCTTTGGGGTATATCTAATCTGGCAGATGCCAAACATCAGCCCAGTGGACCATCAACGTCAGAATCCACAAAGAACTGGTCAAAAGCAGAGACACCAGGTCCTACCCCAGGGCTAATGAATCAGTGTCCCCAGGGGAGACTTGAAGTTTCTGTATTTTTAACAAGACTTCTGCATGAGATTCTAATGCCCTCAGCTCTTGTCCAGTACCCTTAGTTTACAGCAGGAGAACCCAAAGCCCAGAAAAGGTACATGACTTGCAGAAAGTCACGCAGCACGGTATTGTCAATGCTAGGACAGAACCTCAGTGTCCTGGCTCTTTGCCCAGTGCCTGTTTATGATAACGCCACATTTAGTTCAGTGTAAAGAATCCCCATAGATTCTATACTGAAAGGAAATTTAATTCCATCTCTTTCCTGGTTGTTATCATAGGTTGGAGAAACTGTTCAGGAAAGACTGAGCGTGATTCCACCCACCTTCACCTTGCCGCACATTAAGACCCGAGTCCTCATCTAATGTTGGGCATTAGCCCCTTTGATTGATCCGTCTGTCCTTTCAGAGAGGAAATTCC
Organism: Pseudorca crassidens; assembly: GCF_039906515.1. Lineage (NCBI taxonomy): Eukaryota > Metazoa > Chordata > Mammalia > Artiodactyla > Delphinidae > Pseudorca > Pseudorca crassidens. Next base: position 80,374,911 of record NC_090307.1, on the reverse strand, counting down.
TTTTTAAATTGACCTAATGGGTATAACTTTAGGAACCAGGTAATCACAGGGGCTAATAAACCCTGTCTACTTATCATTGATTTCACCAAAGCCATTGGTTTGGGCTCATTTCAGCAGCCAAGTCAGCCCCCTCCCAACCTTTGCAAGCCCTACGTATGTTTATGCTGCTCTCATGTCCATTCCTAGGGAAGTAGAATGATGAGCAGGACCCTGCAATGCTGGAAAATTGAATCCACGTGAGTCGATCAAACGAAAAGGATCTATCGACAGAAAATGCCCCTGAGTCCGCAATAAAAGTGTAGCTGACAGGGTTCAGCAGACATGGGTCTCGGCATAGTTGTATTTACCAATGAGCGGCCAAAGATGAGCAGCAGTTATGTGTGGCTCTGCAGCAGACGTCAGCGCATTTGTCAAAGGTGTGATGGTGAGTGTTAAATGGCAGACCCAGTGCCGGGCCCCCAGGGCAGGCGCTCGGATTAAAGTGTGAGCCCTGCTCTGAAAAGCCTGCAGCCTGGTCGGGTAGTGGGCGCCAAACAGACCCTATCCCAGGCTTGAAGTCTCGACAAGAGAGGTAGAGGCGAAATGTTGCTGCGGATGGGTGACTGGAGGTATCAGGGAAGACTTCACAGAGGAGGTGGCATCAGAACTGGTAGCCTTCTGATTTGTAGCACCCTCTCAGTGACAAGGTCTCCGATGCTGAACTGGGTCAAGTGCAGCCAGGTTGAAAGGCAGAGCACGCACTGGAAATCAAACGAGGATGTCCTCTGGGGAAGCATCTGACTCCAGGCTCGGGCACTTGTGGATTCTGTGACTCAGGGTGAGTGAGTGAACCTCTCTGAACCTCAGGCATGTCATCCAGTAAACGGAGATTATAACTGCTGCATGGGGTTGCTAGAAGGATTCAGTGAGATAGTGGAAATGTGATTCTGGAAAGGAGACAGACAGCATCAGGCCCGTGTCAGTGATCAGAACAAAGAAAAGAAATGCAAAAAAAGAGAGACCCGTTAGTTAGCCAGCTCATGTGGGCCATGCCCCTTCCCCTCACTCAGCCCTGATTTTCTATCTGTGAAATGAAGGAGCTGGCATTCAAGGGCAACTCCATTCGGAAATGTGCAGGTATGTTCTATCTCGCTGGTACAGGGTTTGCGTTTCAGTTTGGTTTGGTTTGGTTTGGTCGTTCTTCTTGTCTTTAGGTCACAGGCCCCCACCATTAAATACTGTTTGTCACTTGCCTACTTTGAGACATTTCAGTTTACAACCCCTGGACTCGCTTCCCTCCAAGGTTTTTTCCACCTTACATTCTATGCCTCGCCAGAGATAAACATTCGCCCCATTCTTGTCCATCAGCGGCATTCGTGATTTCTGCCGACAGTTCCTAAAGAAAAAAAAAAAAAAAAGTTGCTCTGTTAGGATTGAAAACAGATGCCCTTTGCAGGGGCAAAGTCTCCATTTCCAGCCTGGGCAATGTTTTCTTTCTCCTCACCTCTGGTTTGCATATTCCGTCACCTACCATCATTAGACCACCTCTTCTCAAATGGGATCCCCAGAAAACACAGACCTTCTTTTTGGTCATGCAAGATGCTTCTGGAGTCCTGGGCTAAAGGCACCTGAAAGAAATTCCATAGATTTTCAGGGGTTCCTAAAAAGTGCCTCAGCTTCTGCCAGGAACCTTTGCCCACCAGCATTAAATAACACTCAGGAATTTCTTATTTATTCAAAGCCTGACAGCTAAATTGCTACCGTGGGGATTAAAGAAGTGAGCCTTTCTGGGACCCGTTTGCAGGTTGACATGAGGAAGGGAGCTTGTGAACTCAAAAAGCTTGCCCAACTGCAGATACTATTGAGCAGACAGTGTTTCTCAGCTAAAGGATTTCTTGTCATGAACAAGGGTCAGGGCAGGGCTTCCCTGGTGGCGCAGTGGTTGAGAGTCCGCCTGCCGATGCAGGGGACACGGGTTCGTGTCCCGGTCCGGGAAGATCCCACATGCCGCGGAGCGGCTGGACCCGTGAGCCATGGCCGCTGAGCCTGCGCGTCCGGAGCCTGCGCTCCGCAACAGGAAAGGCCATAACAGTGAGAGGCCTGCGTACCGCAAACAAAAAAAGAGTCAGGGCAGCTGCTTCTTCATCTAACAAGAGCTCCTAGCTCTGGGCCAGAGCCCATAGGACAGGGTGGGGCAGAAAGAAGTGGAAGACACAGTCCTTACCCTCAAGCAGCTCCTGGCGTCCAAGAAAGGGATCAACTTGCCATGAGTAGAATGCAACGGGCAGGTGGTGTGAGCAACCCATCCTATTTGGTCATTGAAACAGCCATGTGGATCGCGTTGTGCTGTATTTCATTCCAGGAATTTTAAGCATAAAAATGTAACCAGGTAAATCAGAATATGGATAAAAGAATCGTACTCTGTAGCCACTGACCTATTTTGGGCAGGTTTTTCTCTTTGATTTTTTTGAAGCAGTCTCTTCGCTCTGGAATATTTGGTAAGGAAAATGAAAAACAATTATATTCATGTACCAAGATTCAGGTAATGAAAAGAGTCAATAACATCTCTGCGCTAGTTTATTAAGTTAAGTCTTAGTCGAAAAGACCTTCATTTGTCATTTCTCCCCGAATATCACGGTGGTCACTGAACTGAAATCCCTTGATTTCTCACAGTGTGTGCTCTTAAAGGATGAGACTGGTTGGATTTTGGGGTCTGATAGTTTTGTTTTTGTTGATTATTTTTAAACAAACATGCAGAACTCCTACGTGCACAAAAATGTTGTTTCTTTAACTGCTGTTTTCAATGCCCAGGGTTTCTTGGGGGTATCTTCTTTAAGACTTGCCTTCAGAGATTATATTTCTTTCTGAATCTCCCTACTGGTGCTATTTCATTGGACTTTTAAGAGTTCATTGGCTTTTCAGAAACAGCAAGAAGGCATTGGGAGCCATATTTTATGGTTAAAACTGGAGGTTACGTTGAATGAAATCACGTGGTGATTTTGTTCGGAGGAGGGCCCCTTTTAAGAACAATATTGTGTAATCAGACTGGATTTCTTGTCTGGTTCTAAACCGGTATCTAAGTCAAGCAGCCCTCTGCATTTCATCTTGGAAGTCTTATGACGGGAACCAGCCACAAAGCCAAAAATCTTCCCGTTCAAGAACCCCCTGACAGCCTGTTTCTGTGCAGTAGATTGAATTTTCTCTCCTGAGCGGTGGGGATTAGATTTACTACTTCAGTTGCCATTGTGCAAAACACAACCTTAGCTGAATAGTTGGTGAAATGTGCAAGAATCTTAGGTGTAATGATGGTGCTGTGAGTTTTGTTTAGGACATGCATGCTTAAGAATTTAGGGCTGAAGCATTATGATGTCTGCAAATTATTTTCAAATGGTTCAGTGCAAAGATGATAGATAGATAGATAGAGTCGTAGAGAGATGAGAGATAACAGAGGTAAATATATAGGTAGGTGGGTAGTTGGATAGATAGATAGGTAGATAGAGTCAAAGAGAGAGATTGTGGATGGATGGATGGATGGATGGATGGATGGATGGATGGATGGATGGAATGATGGATGGGTGGATGGATGGATGGATGGATGGAATGATGGATGGGTGGATGGGTACAACAGACAGGGCAGATATGGCGAATGCTAATAACTGTTGAATATAGTTGGAAGTTTATAGATGTGATTGCATTATTCTGTTAAATTTTCTGTATTTAAATATTTCAAAATAAAAAGTTGGGTGGCAAGGATAGCTTTAGTTAGACTTTCTTCTGTATTAAAATTTCCCACGTTTCTTAAGAGAATAATATTCAGCCTCCCCATCTCTATCCCCCCTCCCCCCACACACATATACACACATGCACACGTACACACCCACCCACACACTCATAAGCACCTCTTTTCCTGGAAGAAATAATCCAGCAGTTTAGCAGAATGTCACTGTTTTCCATGGCAGCCTTTCTTTACATTTTCCCCTCAGCATTTCAATTAGAGCTGTGAGTCACTGTGCTTTATGAAGGCTGGTGACAATGTCATTTACAGCTGTTTAGCATCCCAGTCGAGCCCTCTTCCACGGTGCTCATTACATCAGGGGCAGTGAGCAGTGAGCAGGTGACAGTTCCCTCTGTCAACAGCAGAGCAGGCTCCAGGCCTCTTGAGGAACTGAGAAATGAGCTTGAGGGTTTGTCCCTGGAATATCTTCCAAAGTTGCCTTTTCCACCACTGGCTTTGCAGCCGGGGCACACCTGAAGGTGTCTGAGCTCCGAAGGGTGACTCAGACCTGCAGCTTTGGCATCCTTCTTAGTGTCAGCAAACTTTCCTCCCAGGCACGGGGGTCTGACTTGCCATGACATCAGCTCTTGAACGTATCAGCTGCCTCTGGACGTGAGGGGATGCAAAGGAGGCAGGATGCTGGCCAAGCTGGATTCGAATCCAACCCCTAGCACTCGCCCTGTAACCTTGGGCAAGGTATTTAATCTCTCTCGAAATGTCCTTTTCCTCTTCTGTAAACAGGAGTATGACTCCACTTCACTGGGTTCTTGGAAACATTCAATGCTTGACTCATACTGGGTGCTCTGTACGTTTATTAGTAAGGATGAGGACGGCCAGTAGGGTAATTCACTTTAGACCTGCTATGCCCTTGACCGTAGCATCGCTTCTGATATTCCTCATCCCTAGAGCAGTGGGGATGAAGATTTATCAGACAGGGTAACAGGAAACAGAAGGTACCTGCAGCAGTGATACTTTATTCCAAGAGAATTTAATAAAGGAATTACTGAAGGACATGGTTTTAGGCCCCAAGAAGGGAGGGTGAAGTGTCCAGAAACTAGCAACAAGAGGAGTGAGGACCACCCCAGGCCTGATGAAGTGGGGGGAGGATACAGTGTTCCTGAAGCCCTTTGGACCGTGGGATGGGGTTGCAGACACTGCGGGGGCGAGGGGTGTCCCAGCAGCAGCTGTGCTCACACAGAACTGCAGACCTCTCTGGACCACAGCACTAAGACGGGAGGGAGCAGCCTCCCTCTCCTCCTTCTGTCCCATCTTGCCGGTGCCTCAAATTGGAGGCCTCCAATCGAAAGCCAGAGGGCAAGGAACCTATTGATACCCATAGGGGCCAGCCTCCTCCTGGAGCCCAGATAAGTTTGGAGAAGAATGGAGAATAGATCTGGGGACAAAGGATGGAGAACAAGCAGCACAGACAAGGCAAAGAGGAAGAGCTTGCTGATAATCGTCAATAAAACCCAGCTCAAGGGCTTCCCTGGTGGCGCAGTGGTTGAGAGTCCGCCTGCCGATGCAGTGGACGTGGGTTCGTGCCCTGGTCCGGGAAGATCCCACATGCTGCGGAGCGGCTGGGCCCGTGAGCCATGGCCGCCGAGCCTGCGCGTCCGGAGCCTGTGCTCCGCAACGGGAGAGGCCACAACAGTGAGAGGGCCGCGTACCGCAAAAGGAAAAAAAAAAAAAAAAGCTCAATTCATTAGCTCTGAACAGAAAGATGCTTCTCTGATCTGGGTTGTGCTGGAGTGTCTTCAGTTTTCTGTAGGATCCTTATGAAATCCTCAAAATGAATCAGGCATCTGCTTTCATTTCCAACATTGAAATATATCCCTAGGTACTTTGAGGAAATGGGACTGAGCATTAGAAAATCAAATGAACAGTGCCAGGGCACTGAGACTGAACCAGCAGATTGTAGGGTAGAGTCCTGGCTCAATAAAGCATCCGGTCTATCGAGGAGACTTGTTGAATAAGCTGCTGAAATAGGTTCAGTGTTCAGTCAACAAGTAACTGGTTTAGTGTCTGGTGAACTTTCATTCTGTGTTGTTCTGAGCGCATGTCTGGGGGCAGTGGGCGGCTGTGTCATATCAGCCAGATGTACATATTGTGAAAATAGGAGAAGTTTATGAATACCAAGCAAGGCATTCTAGTGGTGGTACCCCAGGGACCCTGAGATTTTTTTGCACCTTCAAGGACTGTAGTAGATTAAACACGGAGGAAGTTTCTTGGTGAAAGTAATGTGCTGTTGTTGAAAGAGTCCTGGGGTGAGAGCTGGGAGTGTCAGGTCGCTCCAGCAAAGATACTAACCCTGGCCAGCGTTCTTCACACATTTGTTGAGGACCAGGTACTATGTTAAGTGCTGGGGTCACATAAGCACAGATTTTCCAAAACGTGGTAGATACTCCACTGGTGGTACCCATGTATTTATTGAGGTAAAATTTATGTAACATAAAATTCGTCGTTTTAAAATATACAATTCAGTGGCAGTTAGTATGTTCACAATATTTTACAACCATCACCTCTATCTAGTTCCAAAACATTTCATCATCCCAATAGGAAACGCCGTACCCATTAAGAATTGAAAACAATTGTTCAAACAAAGCTTGAACACACATGTTCAAAGCAACGTTGTTCACAGTAGTCAAAAGGTGGAAACCACCCAAATGTCCATCAACGGATGAATGGATAAACAAAATGTGGTCCATGCATACAATGGAATATTATTCAACTGTAAAAAGGAATGAAGTACTGATACCTGCGACCACACAGATGAACCTTGAAAACATTGTGCTAAGTGAAAGAAGCTAGACAAAAAAGGCCACCTATTGTAGGCTTCCATTTATATGGAATGCCTGGAACAGGCAAATCCATAGAGACAGAAAGCAGATAGGGAGTTGCCAGGCACTGAAGAGAGGGGGCGAAAGAGAGAGACCGCTTCACTGGTACCCAGTTTTTTAAACGTTTTATTTGGAAGTAATTTTAGACTTATAGATAGAAAAATTGCAAAATAGTACAATGATTTTCTTTATTATCCCTTATCCAGCATCCCCTAATGTTATCATCATTCGTAGCCATAATGCAGTTATCGAGAGCAGGAAATTGACAATGGAATAAGAGTATTAACTAAACAACAGACGTTATTCGAATTTCACCACTTTTTCCACTAATGACCTTTTTCTGTTCCTGGGCCTTATCCAGGATTCCATGCCGCTTTTAGTGCGTTATTTCTCTTTAGTCTTCTCTGATCTGTGAGAGTTTGTGACTCTCTCCTTTCCTGTCATGCATTTGAGACTAGAAAAGATTACTGGTCAGTTACTTTCTAGAATGTCCCTAAATTGGAGTTTGTTCAGTGTTTTCTCATGATTGGAGCAGAGCGGTATCCATTTTTCAAATTTGCTCATTAAATATTGTCTTGGTAATAGAAAAATGTAGCTGGCACCTTCGTACCATGATTTCATGGGTGCTCTTCCTTTGGGTGAAGCCATGGTATGTACTTAAGGGAAAAATGAGTCAACTTTAAGGAAAAATAGTAAATAAATAATTGCACAGTATGAGACCGGGGTACGGCACAAAGATATGAAGGTGGCAAGACCAGTTGGCGGAACATGATATTATTTCATGGAACCGTCACGAGAGCCCTGCAAGTAGATGCTATTAATATTTGCCATTTTCCATATGAAGAAATAGAGGTGCAGAGATGCTAAATGTCATGCCCAAAGCCACAGTCAATCACTGGCAGAGTCAGGATTTGAACTCAGGACCTACAGTCTTAACCATGACGTTCCCCCATAAGCCTTTCTTCCCACCTCTGTGATGCCAGCTAAGGTGCTGTTCACGGTGACATCCTTCTCTTTTTCTCTGTGATTTTATTTCAGGGGAAAATTTGCAGAGCTCTGTCCAGTAAGGCTGCATCAGGTGGGGTAAGGCTGAAGCAGGTGGGAATGTGTCACTCAGTGCCGAGGAAGGGATGCCTTCTAGGGGCTTACCAGGTGTACTGGGACAACAGGAGATAAAGACCCAGCCAGCTCAGGTAACCGAGGTGGAGTCACTAAGGAAAACCTGTAGGATCTGGGACTGTGTATTCCCTCCAATTGGAGGAAGGAGGCTGGTTTCCACTCAGATCTTGTTGGAATGAGTAGGCACAGACTGGCTTGACATAAAAAGCTCCATTTAGAGAAAAAGGTGTCACTCCAGGAAGGGTTTTTGTAAAAATACCAGGTTAAGAGAAGAAGCAGATACGGAGTTAAGGATGACTGTTGTGTGAAGCTCAGTAGCTTTAACCCGGAGAAATGAAGACAGGGTAAGGGTCAGCCAGAGGGCAAATGCTGGGACAGATGCAGAGAGCTCTCAGGAAGGTGGGCATCCCATCAGACACCTGGACCAACTGGGAGCACCCGTGACAGGACCCAAATCACTGAGCACATCTGCCCCTTCATTGAGCAGGTTCTAAATGTGACCTTCCTTGTCTCTCTTTAAAACTCACTATCTAGCAGGGTCCCACAGGTATTTAGGGTCCCACAAATACCTACAGGGTCCTGGCAAGAAACAAATGAGTGAGGGGGCTGCATGGGGGCTGGGGGGAACTAGAGAGCTCATGCCCTATGGAAAGGGGGCATCACCTCTCACTCCAGCTCTTTGCTGACGTTGAGGAATGCAGACCATGTATGAATGCACCTTCCAATAACCTAAGAAAGCCAGAAATTTGTCTTTCGTGTGAAACTTACAGTCATCTGTATGCCTGTGGGCTGTTGTTTGTAAAATCTGACCAGAGCCTTTTTGAAGCAAGTGATATCCTGGCTCTGAAGTAGACAATCTTGTGCAGAACGGTTTATAGTTGGGTGGAAATTGAAATTTCATTTGAAATTGCCATTTTTGTAGGTCACAGAATGGTTCAATATCTGCAGTTGTGCATGGTCCAACCTGATATTACCGCACTCCCTGGACTGAAGTGTTCTGGTTGAAGCTTCATTCGACTGCAAAAATGTAACACAGGCATTTAGTGGCAAACCGGGCCAGTGTTTCACTCGGAGGTCTTCTTAAAAATGCAGGTTCTGATTTGTAGGTCTGGGGTGGGGACTGAGACTCTGCATTTCTAACCAGCTCTTAGGTGATGTCTGTGGTCCATGACCACACCTTACATAGCAAGCCATTAGACCATGACCGTCATTGGTGATTTTAGAAGCTCCACTGAGATCCCCCCTCTTCAGCTCTCCTTTTCCTAAATCCAAGTGCTGTTACCCAAATATGTGAAGCCTCATTTATTTCTTCTTTCATTTGTAGTGGGCTATTTATCACTTCTCTGCAATAGATAAGAAGTGAACCAATCCCAGCCCTGCCTTTCTTCCTGGCAACCACCAGCTGGAATGGCCCTCTAGATATGGCATGGGCTCTCCAGTTCCCCACCATCTCCACCAGTCCCTCTCACCTCCCGCCTGGGCTACTTCATTCAATAGCTCTAGACTTGGAGATTGAGACTTTGACATATTGAGCACCTACTGTGTGCCCAGCAGTTTGCTGTGCATTGAGGGTCCAACCGTAAACCAGGGAACTGTGATCTCTGTCTTCAAGGTGCGTACATTCTCATAGTTCATTAGAATAACCCTTTCTGAGAACAAAGTTGTTACTCGATAAAAGCTGGGTAAATGAAGGAGTTGTAGCAGGGGTCTCTAGTATGATAGTCTTAAGTTTTATTTTATTTTAAGAACTACATTATCACTTATGGCTGCCTTTAAGCAACACTAAATAAACTAGCTTTTTATCCTAATTATGAAATTGATCTATAATATTTACCTTGACAAGCAACTAGTATGGGGTCTGTGGACCCCTACAGGTCTCTGGGATATCTGAAAATCCTAGAATTATATGCACATTTTTTATGACAATTTGCCCCTAACCCCCACCTATCGGGGTATCCTCAGACCCCCCGTTATCAATCCTGAAGAGGTGAATAGTAATTGGGGACGGTTCACCAGGAGGGGACGGATGAGGAGAGAGTTGACTCCTTGGGCTTATTTTGAATAATCAAGAAACGGTATAGCCAGACAGAAAGGGCATGTACCAAGAAGGCTGCAGCTGACATCCTGAGATTAGCACTGCTGTTGAAAACAGGTCCCTGAGAAACTTTCCTAATTTCACAGGGAAGGCAAGGAAAATGAGCATGTAACCTGAGTTTGAGAAGAAATCATGCAACAGACCTGAATCCTAGCTCTGACTCTAAGAACTTTGGGCAAGTTCTTCCCCATCTATGAGCCTCAAACTCCTCATCTGTAAAATTAAGATTAATCCAGTAACTTCTACTCTTATTGCTTATTGGGTCAAGGAGTGCTTAGAAAATCGTATTAATGCTATGGGCCCCCTCCCCATATAAATTCACATATGCACTAATTGTGTGCACTAAAAGTTTTGCACACAATTCCAGGATTTTCAGGGATTCCTGAGCCCTGTAGGGGGCCCATAGACTCCATATTATGAATCATTGGAATGGAAAACTCCTAGAGTCCCTTTCAACTTCCAATTACTAAAGTTATAGCTGGTGATCAGGCCAGCTGAAATAAAAATACACAGTAGTACCTGGAAAGTGATAAAAGCAAAGACTTTGAGTTGTCGTTATTTGTAGGTGAAGTGATTGCTTAAAAACTCGGAAACTGAACATTCTTGTGGCTAAAATAGAGTTTAATATTTCTTTTAAAGCAAAGATTTTTGAGTTCCCACACACTTGGTTTGAATCCCTGCCATTGACACTAGCTGGATAAACTTCTATGACTTAATTAACATCTTTGAGCCTCAGTTTCAACACCTATAAAATGGGAATAATAATGTCATGTCCTTCATATGGTTGTTGCAAGAATGAACTTAAATAGTTCAATAAAGTTCTTACATATAAAAATGTTCATAATATTAGGTTGAACTCTAGGAAAGTGGAGAATTTGATCATTTACAAAACTGCTAATTCCATATATTTCAACCTAATTAATAAAAATTTAGTAAAAGATATTGCTTTGATAGCTGATCATTTATTCAGTAAATATTTTTTCTGTGTTTACTAGGTGCTAACATATTCTAAGAAGAGAGTCAATTACATCTTTCAATTCAAAGCACACCTATCTGCCTTAGAGTTAAGTGACCAGCAGATGTATACCAAGCTCATACCTCCTTTGGTGAATTGTTTTCCCTCCTGTCCTTGACCCTTGGCCCTATGTCCATGCTAATACAGGGTAACTGCAAATGCATGTAGCCAATCTGAGAGTCTTGATCTTTTACTTAAGTTTAAACCATTTACATTTATTGTTATTACTGATGTATCCAACATATGTGAGTTATTCCTGCTATTGTAAGTTTGTGTTTTCTACTTAATGTATTCTCCCTTTGCTGAAATTCATTTTTAATTGATTCAAGCCTGTGTGGATGCTGTGATCTATTTACAAGGAACTTTTGAGTTAAGGGAGCGGATATTATCACTCCTCCCTTAAAATAATCATTCTTACTTCTTCTTCCTTCCATGAGCACCTTTTGCCCTCCTCTTGACCCAGCTTCCCTGCACCAGAGGCACCCAAGGATGCCAGGCATGAGGAGAAACTTGGTTGAGTGTCCATTACCAGTGAGTTGCTATTTGGAGGATACTGTTCTTGATGTCCTCCTAAAAATAAAGACTCAACATTACCATTGCAGTTGACATTTACAGTTTACAAAGCACTCTTTCCAGCATCCGTCTTATTTAATCTTCACAAAAATCTTGGAAGCAGTTGTTATTACCTTTTCAATTTCACAAAATGAAATTGAGATTCAAAATATTAAAAATGGCCTGCCCCAGATCAAATACCCAGTAAATGGCACAGCTGGGGAAATGAGCCAAGTCAAGTCTATTTGCTGTAATCCCCCTTAATTCTCAGAATTAAGGAAGTAATGGCATCAGGAAATGTTGACTCTTGAAATATACTAAACTAAATTATTTATTACTACTCAAGAAGGACAATTCTATCAAGTGAGTTTCATTCATTCTTATCCTTTCTTTCATCCCATCATGTTCTATCTGCTTGTAGAAACCAGAGCTGGAAAGTCCTTCTGGACTTTTCCTTCTTTCTAACCCCAGACATCAGTCACCAAATTTTGTTGACGCAACCTCCTAAATCTCTCTTAAACCTACCCACTTTCCTCCTTCCTCCCTTTCACTACCCTAATTCTAACCACCATCATCTCTCATCTCTGGCCTGCAGCAGCCTCCTAACTGAGCTGCCAATAGCCAGCCTTGCTTTTCCATCCATTTTCCATCCAGCATCTTAATAAAATCTAAATCTAACCACAGAACTTCTTTTCTCAAATCCCTCCGGCATTTGCCATCGCTATAAGAATAAAGTCCAAAATCTTTAACTTGACTCTCAAGAGACTGTCATGATCTAGCTCCTGAAGATCTCTCCAGCTTTGAAAGATGTTGACTTTCTTCTCCAACCACAGTGGACTTTGCCCAGTGCCTCAAACCTGCTCCCTCCCACCTCTAGTGCCTTCTCTCCTCCACCTTTTGCACCCCTTCATCTGGCCAACTCTGTATCCTAACTCTTCTTCCAGGAAGCCTTCCTTGACCACCACCTCTCAGACTATGTTAAGTGTTCTGTCCATGCTCCCATTAGCACCCTGTATTTCCACTTTGTTCTACTCACTATACTTGTCACTAATATCTCTCTCTACTCCCTGCTTCACCCCTGGCTTGGGAGATCTGAGGGTAGGAATGCTGTCTGTATTGTCTATTCTTACTTCCCAGTGCCAAGCTCCTTGCCGACCCAGCTGGGAGCTATGTAAGGGTTAATGAATGAATAGGTGATGTGAATGAAAAAAAAAAAAGGAAAGAAGAGAGGAAGGGAAGGAGAGAAAAGGGGAAAGAAAAAGAAAGTAAAAGAGGGTAAGTTTTATCAGGGGTAGAATATATGTGCCATCTCCTTGTAATGACTCTTAAGAACTGTTTCAGAGACCGCTGGTAATATGTTTCCTTTTTATAGTAATGAGGCCACCCTCTTGGTCATGATTATGTTCACATATCTGGGCTGAGATACTTCATTTTCCTCGAGGTGTCATCTAAAAGTAATAGGAGCACCATGCACTTTACATGGATTATCCCATCAAATGTTTTCCCATTCACTTAGCCCCTGTAACTTATTGCTTCTGCTTGACAGATAAGGAGTCTGAGGCTAATAAATGGTAGAGGAGGGTCACAAACCCTTGTCTTTCCAGCTTCAATGCACATGCCTTCAGCCCCTACATGACACTTAAGGTGATGTGGTGTGTCTGTCAAGAGTGGGGGCAAAGGTACATCTGCGAGGATTTTTGTGCCACTGAGGGGGTCCGTGGATGGAAAGAACTTAAGAACCTTCACCCCAAACCCTGGAATTTTCTGTCTGTGGGATGGATATAGTGCTGTACAGCTAGCTGAACTAGTTCATAGAAATGAGCTTTGCAAAATGAAGATGAAATGAAGTTTTCATAATTCCCCAGATCTATTCCAACATAGGGATGACAGCCCTGTAGCTCTCTCCTGCTGATGGACTGGACCAATAATACCCCCACCCCACCCTAGTGGTATTGACTCATCACCAACTTGCAGTGTCTGAGTTTCTGGCTGCTTCTGTTGAGTACGTTCCAACACACCAAATTCTGTTCTTTCAGGATTCTGAGGAGGAGCCGGTGACAGGCTCCCATTCCACTGAAAAGCAGGACCGATCTGTGTCCACAGCTCTTACCTGGTCCTTCTGCACAAAGTACTTGAAGCAACATATGTCCATTGGGCACTACAGACGGCCAGTAGGTTAATGGCTGCTTGCGTTTTAATTATTAGTAACAGGAGTGGGGAGAGTACCATTTATTGAGCACTTACCATTGCATATGGTGCATAGTAAGAACTCAGGAAATACTAGTTATTATCTCATTCCATCCTCACACACACACCTGAGGAGATACTATTATCATTCCCACTTTATAGATGCAAAAACTATGACTCAGAGACGCTAAGTGACTTGACCACCATCACAAAGCCACACGGAGAAGCTAGGGTTCAAATCCAAGATAGTCTGACTTCAAAGACCTTGTTCTTTTTTTAAAGGTGATACAAAAACATAGTACAAAATAAATGAACAATATGAAAGAATATGTAATAAAAGTGAGCTTCCTCCTCCAACCCCACCCTTAGCCTCCCAGTCCCCTTTCCCAGAAGCAACTTCTGTTACCAATATCTTGGGTGTTTTTCCAAAGATATTCAGTGGATCTCCAAGCTTCCATGGAAGTATAAACGAATACATACAATGGGTATGCAAATATATTTATATATTGGTGTTCTCCACCTTGCTTTTTAGAATTAACAGTGTGTCTTGAAAGATCATTCCCCACTGGTCCTTTTAGATCTAATCCCCCCCGTTTAATGCCTGCACTGTATTCCATTGCACAGATGTACCATAGTTTATGTAGCAGTTCTCTATTAATGGATACTCAGATTTTCTTAATCTCTTGATATTCTGAACAACCTGCAAGGAAGAGGGGTGTGTGTGTGTGTGTGTGTGTGTGTGTGTGTGTGTGTGTGTGTGTGTAAGAATGTTTTTCCAGTTTCTCTGTAGGGGAAAGTCCTAAAAATTGAATTGCCAGGTCAAAGATCTGTGCAGGGCTTCCCTGGTGGCGCAGTGGTTGAGAGTCCGCCTGCTGATGCAGGGGACACGGGTTCGTGCCCCGGTCCGGGAAGATCCCACATGCCGTGGAGCGGCTGGACCCGTGAGCCATGGCCGCTGAGCCTGCGCGTCCGGAGCCTGTACTCCGCAGCGGGAGAGGCCACAACAGTGAGAGGCCCGCGTACCGGGGGCCTGTGCATTTTCAATTTTGATGTGGATATTGTCAAACTGCCATTCAAAGAGGCTGTACAAAGCAGCGATCGAGGAGAGTGGGGATTTCCCAAAGCCTCCTCTCAGGGTGTGCTTTCAAACGCTGAACAGTCCTTCATCCTCGCCCTCCTGACTCTGATGCTCCTTCCTGCCCCTGAGGTGTGGGCATTATTAGATCTGGGAAGATCACGGACAAACTGTAGCCATGAAACTGGGGGAATTATGTGGCTGGGGAGACCCCCTGGCAGCAGGGCGCCCGTGTCTCTGGGATCCCCAAGACACAGAGCGCCAACTTAACCCCCTGGCTTAGAGAGGTTGGCGGGTTTGTAGCTGTGATTTGCTGGAGTGGGAGAAAGCACGTCAGTTTGATTCCCAGGTGGCGCTCTCTCTGGGGAAAGACTGCAAATTAGCAGTTCCGGGGATGTAAGGAAGTTGGTTGTTTTGCTGTGTTTCGTTGTTTGGTTTTTTTTAAAGAGCACAGTTGGGTTACAGTTTTGGTCTTTTGTTTTTATTGGGGGTGGTGATATTTTGGTTTTTAAGACATGGAGGGCTTGGGATTTGTTTTTAAATGAGATTGGAGGGAGATGGGAAACAGGGTCGTGACTCCATTAGAGATTTTGTGGGTGTTCGAACTGAAAACAGCCGGGAGTTCTTCACAGGCTGGTTGTTGTTTTCTTTAATATTTAGTGGTAATACACATTAAAATGGTAATACCTGTGATTTTAAAATAATAATTTAAATGATATTCAAATAGGGAAAAAAGGTAGTGCAAAGTCTGTCTCCGTCCTACTACTGATGTCCAATATTCCTCCTAAGATGCAGCCAGTGCTACCCGTTCCTTCCAGAATATTCTCTACATTTACATGTGCAGAATGTATGCATTTGCACCTTTCTTTTTTCACCTAATGATATATCTTGGAGCTCATTTCCTACCTGTAAATAGAGATCTGCATCATTTTTTAAATGAAACATTCACTGTACAGATGGGTTAGATTTCAAACGACATTCGAACAGCAAGATGTTAGGTCCTGGACTATTAGCCTAGGTGATCCCCTACTATGACCTCTCTCTTCACATGGTTTGAGGTGGGTCTTCTCTCTCCCCCACTCCTACCCCCATCACACCTAAAATTCCCAGTGGTCAACCTCAAAAAGTGACGAGACGTTTGCTCACTGTCTGTGTCATTTTTCTGGCTTCTTTAGAAAGCAGGAGTATCTTCTGCCTGCCTAGGTTTTAGTAGATGCTCGAGGGGACCTGAGGGACAGTGGGGTGGCAGGGAGGAGCTCTGGTCCAGGAGCCACGACAGTCAGACTCGAGACCTCCATTGCCCAATGGCAGTGCAGTGTGAGCACGTGTGTGGTTTTTAACTGTATAGTAGTTGCATTTAAAAGCAGCAAAAGCAACAGGTGAAATTAATTTTCATAATTGTGCTTAATCCAGTATACCGAAAACATGATCCTTTCAACATGTAGTCAACATTGGAAATTATTGAGATATCTGACATTCTTTTTTTCCTCCTAGTCTTTGAGACCCCATGTAGATTTCACTCTTTTTAAAATTTATTTATTTATTTATTTATTTATTTTTGGCTGTGTTGGGTCTTCGTTGCTGCGTGTGGGCTTTCTCTAGTTGCGGCGAGCGGGGGCTACTCTTCGCTGCAGTGCGCGGGCTTCTCATTGTGGTGGCTTCTCTTGTTGTAGAGCACGGGCTCTAGGCTCACGGGCTTCAGTAGTTGTGGCACGCAGCCTCAGTAGTTGTGGCTCGCGGGCTCTAGAGCTCAGGCTCAGTAGTTGCGGCACATGGGCTTAGTTGCTCCGCGGCATGTGGGATCTTCCCGGACCAGGGTTCAAAGCCGTGTCCCCTGCATCGGCAGGTGGACTCTTAACCACTGCACCACCAGGGAAGTCGAGATTTCACTCTTACGTCACATCTCAAGGAACCAGTCACAATTCAGGGGCTCCATGGCCACATGTGGCTAGTGGCTGCCCTATTGGACAGACAGCTCTAGACACCCCCAGCTCTGGCTGATCCACGTTGAATGAGCACCCTCCCCCTCGCTTCTCCAGGCCTCTGCTTCCTTATTTTTGAGTAGGGGAGCTGGGCGATCTTTTGGATTTTTGTGGCTGCTCATCATCCTAACATGGGCCGACTTTCAGCGCTGAGAATGAAAAGCCACGGGCAAGCCAGGACAAGCGGTTCTCCCTATTGTAGCTCAGTGTCCACGTCTGTAAGACGGGGATGACTGAACGTGATGAGTCAGGGTGAGGATGACACCAGGGCAGCTGATGCGCGTGTCTTTGGGGGGAGGTGTCATCTTAGGGGATTGTCTTTAGGATTAGTATCAACCCTGGTGAGTGCCCAGCACCCACGTGCTTAGAGCCGGGGCTGCCCTCTAGTTTCCTCCTCTGAACCTCAGTCACCTTGTCCTTCTGTAAAGTGGGGATAAAAATGACACATGCTTTACAGAGTCGCTGTCAGGATGAAATAAGACACCCATGCAGAGGGCTCAGCGCTGTGCCTAGCACACGGTAAACTCTCCATCACTAGAAACTGCTGCTGTTACCATCCCTCCAGGTGCAGACACGGACCCAGGATGGGGAGTGCCACACCCAAGGTCACACAGCGAGACGGTAGTAGCAGATGCTGGTCTATTGTGGCTCCCTCCTCCCTGGCGGGCGTCCCCAAAAGTCAGCCGTGAATCTCTTCGCAGCAAGATAAATGAAATAAATACACCTGAAACCGCTGAACTACTCCAGTAAGCCTGGGTCCAAGTACTGTTTCCATGGTATGTGCTGTGGCGCGCACATGCATGTGATGTGTTTAAAATCACGGCTCCAAAGGTCTGAGCTAGGTTGGCGGGATACCCAGTACCCGTCTTCCTGTATCCAGTGCCTCATACCATGACTGGCGTGAGATTCCGCTGTGTGCTTTCAAGCATAGGGCCCCCTTCTACATGGCACATGACGTACATTTGGAGAGGCTGTGACGGAGGAGAACGTGCACTGAATTAACAACCAGGAAACCCGAATCACTACATATTATGTAACGATAACAGGAAGCCATTTCTTCTGAGCATTTGCTCTGTGAAGTTACTGAAAGCCTTGCACTTACTATTTTATTTAATCCTCCCAGTTACCCAGGGAGGGAGGAATTACTTGACCCATTTTACAGATAAGGAAGCAGAGTTTCCGAGAAAATAAAGAACTCCCCCAGAAACACACAGATAGAGCCAGAAAGGACCTTAAAAATCTTCCCTGTGGCAGAAGGGGGGACAACCACCCCGGGCGGCCCAGGATTGAGGCGGCTCCTGGATACTGGACATTTGCAAAGAAGGACAAGAGGCTCTCCTTCCAGCAGCATAGTGTATTCTTTGGGGATATCGAACCTGATCACGGTCAGCATGAGGATGAACACAGGGCAGCAGATGAAGGTGTGTTTGGGGTGGGGGAAGAGGGATAGTGTCGAGGGATTATTATTAAGATTAGGATTTTGCCCCTGGTGAAGGTTCAGAAGCCACTTGCTTAGGCAGAGAGCTTGTTCAGCCCCACCCTGTCTCTCAGCAGACGCTGAATATCACTGCCTCTCCTAAGCCCTGCCTCTCTTCAGTTCCTTCCAAAGATCAAGCTGTCTTTCTAGGGCCAAAGTCTGAGAAACAGCACTTCAGTTTCCCAAGCAGCAGCCAACAGCCTCCTCTGATTTAGAAAGTGGCTGAGAAAGAGAGAGGAAAAGCTGGGCGTGGCCAGGGAGGTTTGTGGGTTGCTTTATTTCTTTTTTCTTTTTTTTTTAAAATTAATTTATTTATTTTTGGCCACACTGGGTCTTTGTTGCTGCGCGCGGGCTTTCTCTAGTTGCGGTGAGCGGGGACTCCTCTTCGTTGCGGTGTGCGGGCTTCTCGTTGCGGTCGCTTCCCTTGTTGTGGAGCACGGGCTCTAAGTGCACACGGGCTCAGTTGTTGTGGTTCATGGGCCTAGTTGCTCCGCAGCGTGTGGGATCTTCCCGGACCAGAGCCGGAACCCGTGTCCCCTACGTTGGCAGGCAGATTCTTAACCACTGCGCCACCAGGGAAGTCCCTATGTCTTTTTTCTTAAGCCAAGTCCTGGCTCTGTCTTTTGGTAAATTCTGGCCAAGCCAGTGTGGGGAAGAAGAGAACTGGGGGGCCCCGCCTCCCCAAGAGCTCACCTTCAAGTCCCTTCTTGAATTAAAGAACGGAGCCCAAATGCCAAACTTGGACACTCAGGAGAGATCTGGAGGTTCCAGCTGTCTCTGCCTGCAACTAAACAATGAGCATCCTGGGTTTGGTACCCAGAAAAATGGGGCTCCGGGAGAGTTAAGGAAGCAACAGCCGGGGCGGGGGCTGGGGCCCAGGTAGGGAGGTGGACCAGTCCTCCCCAGTGAGGAATGACATAGCGGTTCTGGATGGTTTTCTCTGCAAACCAGAACCCCGGCGGCAAGATGCTGAAAGACACTCCGCCTGTCAACACATGGGCCGCACACGCTCACACACACAGCAGAGAAATGACACAGCACGAGGGCGATGCATGAATATACAAAGAGAGAAACACACACACACGGCGACACCAGATGGAGGAGGCAGCCGGGCTGGGTCTGGGTGTTCATGATCTGCTCACCCACAGAGAGGGGCTGGCGGAGTTGCATAACGCAAGCTGCAAAAGGGGCAGGTTGAACTTGCTAACCACCACCCGCCTTGAGGGCGATCCAGGAGGCAGTGCCTCCTTCTCAGGGTGGCATCTGCACCCACCCCCTACTCTCAGAGGCAGCAGGAGTTTATCAGCTGCCCCAGCCCTGGGGCGACCCCGGGAAGTCGCTAAAAGGAAAATAAGGGAGTGTCACTTTGTTATAGTAGCAGGTGGGGGCTCCCTCCTTGTGCGAAGGAGTTTTGAGGATGCTGGCAGCAAGGGCTGCCAGGGTAGAGAGGAGACTGGGGCTCGGGCTGGGGGACAGGAAATGAGATGGAGGGATTCTCTTCCACCCCTACCCCCCAACCCCACCCACAAACCACAGATCACCTGCCCCCCCCCGACATGTAAGACACGCTTCCACAGCTGCCCGCTGTGCACGTGCCACAGGTGCACACACCCCACCTGGGCCACAGCATCTCCAGCTGGCCTCCCTATGGGCCTTTGTTATCCCATTTACTTCTCTGAGCCTGGGGGAGCTAGTGGGAGTTGCAAAAATCACTAGATTATAAACTTTTTTAAACTAGAGTATCAACTTAAAAGCTCCTGCTCAAGAGTGGGGCAGATTTGAGTTCAAATCCTCCCTTCTCCATCATTCTCCACATGACCTTGGACAAGTCACTGAACCTGCCCACGTTTCAGTCTCATCGGTTGAAGGGTTACTGTGAAAATCAAAGGAGAAAAAAAATTAAGAATGTACGTGCTCAGCAAGTGCCCACTGTCTTTAGTCTTTGGGGCTTTTTCTTCTTCATTCCACAAATATTCGCTGAGCACCAGCTGTGTGTTTATCTAACAGTCCACGCTTCCTAATGTTTCTCCGTTAGGGTTTCAGACAGTCTGTGGTACACAAGTGCTCTCCGGAGTTTGGTGTGGACCCCGTCTTTGGTATTTATTATACCAATTTTGGCTTATCACGGTATGGAATGTGGCCACGTCTGTCCTTTTGAACCTGGATTGTCGATCATTACAAAAATGGTCATAAAATCCAGTTGACATCCCTCATCGGTGGTTGCATAGAAGGTGGCGTCATTCCCTGTCCCGTGGGTTTGTTGTGGGCGGGCTTTGGGAGCAGCCAGAATGGAGAGCCCAGTGATCTCTGTCGACCGAGCTCCTGACCTGAGGATGGAAAACGCTGCAAAACTCGGAGAGCCAAAGGCTGCATGACGGGTTGGAGTGGTGACTTCTTGCGGCGGGAAAGAGATAAGAGAGGTCTTCTGGTTCTTGCCATTTGATTTCTGGGGCTGACTGTCAGTGGTTTCCCCCAAGGAGCCCCTCGGTCTCATAGGGCTTCGATCCTGAGGTTGAAACCAGGCAATATGAAGCTACCTGCAAAGGTATGCCCCTCGAGGAAGAAGGATTTCATTTCTAGGTTGGCTTCAGAACTCCAGAGCATCTTATGGCTAGACTTCTCAGTTGGCTGCGTTTCCCATGTTAGTTTTGAAGGCGGTGTTGGACACTCCACATGCATCTCTCTCTTTTAATTCTTTTCTTCCCCTCCCTTTTTCCTCCTCTTGACCTCAGGAAGCCCCAGATTGGATCTGCGTCTGACGGGATGGCGATGCCCAGAGGATAGTGCCCGCTAGCATGCGTCACCTCTAGACACATCCACCAGACACGTTTGCTCCCCGGTCTGCCTGACCTGTTGCTTAGGGACATGTCCCGCTGCTTCCCCTGACGTCTGCCTGATCAACCATCGCTTCCTTGGAGAATAAGGAAGGAGGCAGACACAGGAAATCATGCCACCGACAGCCCAACGACAATGAGTGAGTGACGCTGAGTTGACGTCAAAGGCAGAGAAAACCAAGACCGAGAGCAGCTCGCTCTCCAGACTCGCCTTGGCCCCTGCAGCGCCGGCCCCCAGCTCCTCCTCTCGTCACAGCCAGAAGCCTGGCCGCTCCCGGCAACATAGTCTCGGCTTGACACATTTTGAGGTCTTCCGACCCTTGGACACTAGACACCATGGAGAATCACATGTTCAGCGTTAAGCAGATCCAACCCAATGTCATCTCTGTCCGCCTCTTCAAGCGCAAGGTGGGGGGCCTGGGGTTCCTGGTGAAGGAGAGGGTGAGCAAGCCACCTGTGATCATCTCCGACCTGATTCGAGGGGGTGCCGCGGAGCAGAGCGGCCTCATCCAGGCCGGGGACATCATTCTTGCCGTCAATGGCCAGCCCTTGGTGGACCTGAGCTATGACAGCGCCCTGGAGGTGCTCAGAGGTATCGCCTCCGAGACCCATGTGGTCCTCATTCTGAGGGGTCCCGAGGGCTTTACCACGCACCTGGAGACCACTTTCACTGGGGACGGGACCCCCAAGACCATCCGGGTGACACGGCCCCTGGGTCCGCCAACCACAGCCGTCGATCTGTCCCACCAGTCGTCAGCCAGCAAAGAGCAGACCCTGGCAGTGGACGGGGCCACGGGTCCTGACAATGGGCCGCAGCACGTGCCAGACCAGGGGCAGGAAGCTGGCTTGCTCTCCCACACCAATGGCCTGGCTCCCAGGCCCCCAAGCCAGGACCCTGCCAAGAAAAGTTCTGGGGAGAACAATAAACTGCTCAAAGAGATAGAGCCTGTGCTGAGTCTTCTCACCAGTGGGGGCAAAGGGGTCAATGGAGGGGGACCTGCCAAAGCGGAGACAAAGGACGCAGAAATCCAGGTGGACAGGTAAGCTCCACAGGTGCATGTGTGTGTGCGTGTGTTGTACGCGAGCAGGTACTGCGACTGTCTCACAGCCCAGAAGCTAACCTGAGTGTCTCAGTCTTCTGCACACGTACATCCACTCAACCACGCTTGCCTCTCGCCCTGAAAATTGCTGTTGCAGGAACGCAGTGGGCGTAATGTCTGGCACGTATCTCTTGCCGTGACACCCAGAGTTCATAATCCTGGTAGCTGAGGTCCTGTCTTCCAGCAACCCCACAAGGTGGGGATTTTTGCAATCCACATTTCACGAGTGGGGAGACAGAGGGTCAGAGAGGAGGGGCCTTTCCCGAGGTCACCCGGTGATGACAGGCACGTGTACACGGCAGGCTTGGGCGTGGGTGGATGCCGAGGCTCTGGGGAGAGAGAGGAAGCGCAGAGAGCTGAGAGCTGGGTAACCCTCAACCCAGACTAGCTCTCTCCTGGTAATGGCCGGTCCAGTGCAAGGAAGCTTTGAAAAGGAGGAAATGGAGGCAAAGTAGAGAATTGGCCCTGACGCCCCCCAAACGCTGGACTTGCTCAGGTTATATGGGAGCCAAGGCTAGCACTTGAAGAGCTGGGTACCAGCCCCTCTGTATTTGCCAGATTGCCATTTTCTGAGTCTCTGGGGAAGGAGAGCTGGCAACACAGTGGGTGATTCTAGCTCCTTCTCTGGCGAGGAGTCAGCAGCTGGACCAGGTGGTCGGGAACCAGTCAGGAGAGAGAGAAAAGTTTCTCTCCGCCTTCTTCCACTCCCATCTAAGGTCTAGCGCTGACCCTACAACCTGCGGTGTTACTAGGCGGACCCTTCTTACTTACAGAGGGAGGCTCAGGTCTGAGCCCCCCCCCCCGAGAAATCCAGGTCGAGATTTCTCAGCTCCCTCCTCAAGGACCCCCGAGTGTCCCAAGAGCATGTAGAGGTCACCAGGAAGTCCCTTGGGGGCCTGGATTAAAGCAGCTCCCCAAGCCCCTGAATGTATCCGTTTAACAAATGTTTGTTGAGGACCTACTGTGTGCCACACTGTTCTGGCACTGGGATAGAGCAATGAATAGACAAGTCCTCTGACCTTGAGAGTGAATGAAATTGACAAAACCCCTGACCTTTGGAAGCTTACAGTACAGTGGGGAAGATGAAGATGTAAACTACGTAGACCGTTCGTCATACGTGCTAAGTAGATAAATAGAGCGGGGAAGGGGTTAGGAAGTGTTGGGGAGGGTGACTTTTCAGATCGGAAGCTGGTGGGTCTCACTAGGAAGGCAACACGGGAGGACCCAGAGGAAGGGGGGGAGGGGAGGCTTGCAGCTTCATGGGGGAGGGGTGTTCCAGGCAGAGGGAGCGGCAGGTGCCAAGGTCCTGTGGTCAGGTGTGCCTGACACATTTGAGGAACTGCATGGGATCCAGTCCTCCTTCCTGGTGGGGTGGCCCCCAAACTACCCATTGGTGGGCGCCTCAGTCCGTGGAGCCCACCCCGGCCACCATTGCATCCTGGGGCTTTTCCAGCATCTGATACCAGGGCAAAAACTGAACCAGTGCCAGCGAGACCCCAAGTAGGAAGGTGGAGGCTCTGTCAGAAGGCTTGGGCAGAGGGGAGACAAAGGGCACCTGCTGCCCGCCCAGCCCCCGCCCTCCCAGCCGCCCCTTCTCACTCCTGTGAGTCCCCTGCACACACCCTGGAGCCTTTCCCACACCTTGGGTCCTGTCTCCACAAGAGACAGCGCGTCTTGGGCCCAAAACACAGGCCACGGTGTGGGCAGAGTTGGGCGCCCCCAGTGCCCTGCTGTCCATTTCCAGAGCTGGGGGCCAGGATCAGTCCTCAGGGTTCTCCTGGTGGCAGGGACCTGGTGCCTGATTCTCCCTCAACTAGGGAGGTCCCCCAGGCTAGAATCCAGCCCTCAGAGCAGCCACCTCCCAGGGGGCCCCACAGCAACACACCCAGTGGAGATGACGTGCTGAGCCTTGAGATAGCTTCTGGGCAGCCAGCAGGCCCCCCAGGTCTCGCTCCGTGGACTTAAATTCTAAGGCAGCTGTATGGCCCAGAAGCAATCACTGGCCTTGTTTTCCAGAAGGCATTGGAAGTGTCTGTCCTCAGAGGCTCCTGGGCACGGCCTTGCCCCCCTAATCCTATACATGCCCCCCATCCTCAGCACCACCTCTCCCAGGAGGGGCAGCAGGGCAGTGAATGGGGCCATCGCACCACGTGGGGCAGCTGAGCCCCTGTACCAATGTCCCATGTACTTGCTTCTGATTCTCAGCTGGGCACAGGGTGGGCGTGAGGTGTGAGCCTCAGAAACCCCGGGGGCTCTATTTCCATCCCACCCTGGCCCCGGGGGCCTGAATCGCCAGGTGTGATGTGGAGAAGTCCCTCCTGTCACTGGGAGCTGGGCCCTCCATCCAAGGAGCCAACGTGACCGCCTCTCCCAGCTGACAATCCGAAGACAGGACTGTCGGCTGCAAGAGGCCGGAGACAGGACACCAGACTGAGATGAGATCATCGAGTGTGACGAACTTTAATGGGAGCCCTCTTTGTAGCCAAGCCCCAAGGGGCTTCTCCAAACACCATCTCAGGGAAGCAGCCTTGTGTCCGCAAGAGTGAGGGAGGGACACAGCGGTCTGCTGCGGGGCCCTGCTCCCGCCAGACCTATGTTACCACCTCAGGAGGTTACATCTGAGCTCTCAGCTGCCCTCGTCCATTCAGGGTCCTGCATCCAGGGAGCCCACATCAGTCTCACGTGCAGTGTGATTGACCAAAAGTAGCCGAAAAAACTGCTTTGGGGGAGGTATGATTTGGGAGAAAGTGACCCAGGGCAAGCGTATGTCTCCACGAAACCCACTAAGACAAATGGTTCTAAGGTTGAGTAATACTGTGTAATAGCATGTGTTCCCCCAGTTCAATGGCTAGATGCGAAGCTCCCCCGCCTTTTTTCTAACAAATATTTTTAAATGTCCCCTTCACTAACCAGAAGCTCATTCATGGAGCATAATACCTACCCGCACTTTACATTTTGTAAATCGATATAACGCCCTAACTATAAAACAAAGGAGATAGAGCATCAAAGTCATTTATAATGAAAGAGCCTATAATTTAATATATCAGTGTACAGGCGTGGCTCCACCGGAGTGTCACATGTTTGCACCTAAAGATCGACTTGCTGCAAACACGACGGCGTCAAATGCAGATTGACACAGGTGTGTTGTGCTGGCAACTCAAATGCCACCTACAGCGTCACCTTGGTGATGTGATTTTCCAAAATGGTGAATGATTCCTGATAAAACGATGTCCTGTCTTTCTTTGATTTACCCAACAGTTGCGTGCATGGAAAGTTCAGTGTAATTTAAAGCCAAATTTATACAGAAGCCCAAATTGAGATCTTGGCTGAGAAATTGAAGCATGCTTTTCTATCTTAGTGGGTGTCCAAAGTTTGTGTGGCAGTCTGGATCCTTCTTCCTTGAGTGGGTTTGTCGCTGGTATTGCAGGAGGCCCCTCACCACCCCCCACCATGCCACCTCCCTCCCGCTGATCACCGTAACGACCACAAAAGCGCTCCCACAGGTTGCCACACTGTCTGCTCACGGCTGAAATGTGTCTCGTTACGAATCAGTGTCCCAGTCCTCCCAGGGGCCTCTCCCTCCAGGCTGCTTTTCGGGGTGGGGTCAGACTGGCATCCCAGATGTTAGATGGCAATGAGGCCAGCTGCCTGCCAGGCCCAGAGCCCCACATCCGGGTCACACTCAGTGTCCGCGGCATCTGGGTCCGAGCAGAGGCTGGGCCGTCACTGGTTCTCAGCAGCGACCTTGACTCTTCTGCCCTCTTGGCCTCATTTCCTTCCTCCGTCCTTCTTTCCTCTTGTCTGTGGACTGATTCCCCTGCTCTGTCTAATCCCTTTCCCTCACGGGGCACCCCTAATCCTGTTGTGTGGCGTGCTGGCCCTTATCTGTGGAGAGAAGTGATATTTACTTCAGACACAGTCTCATCCCTTCATCCCAGGGGGGAGGTGGCCCTGGCAGGCGGTGGCAGCAGGTGAGGGATGGTCAGGAAGGAGGGTGGTGATTTGGGGACCTTCTGTGCTTGGGAGCAGTCACTTTAAAATGCTGCATGTCAGAGGATATCCAGGTTGCTCAGCTTGCTGCCCTGAAGGAGGGTTCTAAAGAGGCCAAGGTCTCCGGTCCAGCGTCCATCTGGACTAGCTGGTCAGCCTCGCCCTGTGCTCTGATAACTTCTCATCCACTCACAGGGCCCTTGGTTACTTACAAGAGTACCTTCAGAATAGTCAACTCTTCCGAGCCTGCATGAATTCAGCTCCCTAAGTAGCACCTGTAGTTTTAGCCCCCGTTTATATAAGAAGGAACTAAAGCTCAGAGAGGTGAAGCAGCTTGCCCAGGGTAACACAGCACTGGCCACAGGGTTCTATCCAGGTTCTACCTAGACGTCTTACAGTGAGCGTCTACAGTTAAAGAGAAACCAGACAAGAGAATGTGGCTGGAGGAACGGAAGTCAATTTCAACCCTATAGAATCAGCTTAACTGGGGGAGGTGGCCTCCTTCTATGACAAGCCTGAGTTTTATCATCATCATGTTGGTCAGCCTCTGCTGAGCACTCCAGATGGGGCTGGCCCCAGGCTATGGTCTTTACATCAAGTAATTCACTTTCTCTGCATAGCACCCCGTTTTCCTGATAAGGAAACCAAGACTCAGAGAGGTGCAGTCACTTGTGCCAGGTCACACAGCCAGCCCATGGCAAAGCCAGAACTCGACCCTAAACCCATACTCTTGACCTCTACTAACTTTGTAGATTGCACTGTTGGCCACAGCGCGCTTGACCACTAGCCATCAAATTTCTGAGGACATCAGAATATTTTCTCAGTCTGAAGGGGAAACCGAGGCCCTGAGGTTGTCATCTACTAAAGACAGCCCCCCTGGAGCACTGATCTCAGACCGACCAGTGACAGCATTGATTCCAGGACTGTCTGCATTAGAGAATCTCCTCCTAGGCTGCACTTGACATGCCTCATGGCTTTGAATCACTCTGGTGGCATTTTTCAACTAAGGCATTGACTCTGGTAACTTTGTCATCACGCTGGATCTGGGTTCAACTTTTCATTCTCACCCTGAACATTCGAGTGTGAGTGGCTTCCCCAGTCCATCCTTTCCTGGGCGGGGGACCGAGGTCCTATTTATAGCAGTTATTGCTCTTGTTCTGTGCCCTCCTCCCATCTGTATCCCTGCCACCTGGCCCAGTGGGCACCCAGACCCTCATTCTGGGGCAGAGCTATGGAAACAAGCCCGCCCACCTCAAACTGCATGTAACCAGAGGGCTTCTCTCCATCTTTCAGTTGCTGGATATTTGTGGAGCATCTATTCTGCCTCAGATACTGTCCTAAGAGCTGGGGATCCACTGATGATCCATTATAGAGTCATATCATAGGCAAGAAATGAATAATAAACAAATAGACACATGCAATCATTTCAGATAGTGATACATGATGTGAAGGAAGTAATACATTGACTTCAGGAGAAGTGGCTTGGGGTTGGGTAGCACATTAGATCGGAAGGTCAGGGAAGCCTTCTCTGAAGGCATTTATACCGAGGCCAGAAGGTGTGAACCATGTGAAATCTAGGGAAGTGTGTTCCTGGCAGAGGGTACAGCAGGAGCAAAGGTCCTGAGGCAGGGATGAGGTTGATATGTTCAAGGAACTGAAAGGAGGAGGCCCGTGGGGCTCGAGTTCAGTCAATAGGAGGAGAGTGGGAGGCGGTGAGGTTGGACACCTGGGCAGGGGCCATCAACCATCCCACCACCGGCCACCCCATCCCATCCCCGTCCCTGTCACCCCCCACTCCTTGTATCAGCCATCGTTCCTGTGGCTACTGTAACAAATGACCACAAACCTGGTGCCTTAAAACAACACATCTTTATTCTCTTACATTCTGGGGGTCTTAAGTCTGGAGGCTCTAGAGGAGATGATGTTTCCTGGCCTTTCCCCGGTTCTAGAGCTGTATCCCTTGCATCCCTTGGCTTATGGCCCCTTCCACCATCTTCAAAGCCAGCAGCACACCTACCATTTTGCTCCATGGTCACATGGCCTTCCTCTTCTGTGGTCAAATCTCCCTCTGCTTCCTTCTTTTTTTTTTTTCTTTTCCTTGCGGTACACGGGCCTCTCACCACTGCGGTCTCTCCCACCACGGAGCACAGGCTCCGGACGCGCAGGCCCAGTGGCCATGGCCCACAGGCCCAGCCGCTCCGCGGCATGTGGGATCCTCCCAGACCGGGGCACGAACCCGTGTCCCCTGCATCGGCAGGCGGACTCTCAACCACTGCGCCACCAGGGAAGCCCTCTGCTTCCTTCTTATAAAGATAGTTGTAACAACTTTTAGGACCCAACCAGATAATCCAGGATAATCTTCCTATTTTCAAGATCCTTAATTTAAGCACAGCTGCAAAGATGCTTTGTCCGTGCGAGGTAACATATGGGTTCCAGGGACTAGAACTGGATATCTTTGGAGGCTGTTATTCAGCCTCCCGTGTTCATCCACCAAGCCCCCTCCCCAAGCAGTGCTGTGGCCAGGCCCTGGACTGGCCGATAGCTGTCCCAGCCACCATCACCGTCAAGTCTCACTGGACTGGGTTCAGTGGCCTTGCTCCTAGATCCACCCGCCGCCACTCCCCCCACCCCGCCCCCTTTGCCACTCACCAGCTACATATTTTAGGAAAACCCCTTGACCTCTCTGGGCCTAACTTAGTTCCTCCATCAGTAAAAATGGTACATGCACAAGACGAGCCCTCAGATTCCTTCCAGAACAACCGTTCAGGTTGTTCCTGAAGGTCAACGGTAGCCATGCTTATTGCAGGCCGAGTACCCGACCGGTCCACCTCCTGTACAGCCATACCCGGAAGGTTTACTGCTGCCTTCGACCTCTCTGGAATACCACTCCAAGAGGAGGAACTGCGACATCCCTTTAGGTCAGAGGTCACATACTGGGGGTTGAAGGTCAGGAGTAGATCTCCCATGAGTTTTATCTGGCCTGCAGAGTTTACTGAAAAAGTGAATTTGTGGCAAAATAGATAAATCAAGAGATTTTACATTAAAACCGATTTCGAGCCTCTCAAAAAATAGATCAGAAGAGCTGTTAGCAAGAAGTCCACATCCTGGCGAGCCAATCAGCCATGGGAGCTGGGATCCAAACTCAGCCCCAACCCCCCAGCCTGGAGCCTATAGACACAAGCTGGAGAATCGTGCCCCGCTTTTTTTTTTTTTTTAATAAATTTATTTATTTATTAATTTTGGCTGCGTTGGGTTTTCGTTGCTGTGTGCGGGCTTTCTCTAGTTGCAGCGAGCAGGGGCTACTCTTCATTGCGGTGGCTTCTCTTGCTGCAGAGCACGGGCTCTAGGTGCGCGGGCTTCAGTAGTTGTGGCACGTGGGCTCAGTAGTTGTGGCTCGCGGGCTCTAGAACGCAGGCTCAGTAGTTGTGGCGCTCGGGTTTAGTTGCTCCGCGGCATGTGGGATCTTCCCTGACCAGGGTTCGAACCCGTGTCCCCTGCATTGGCAGGCGGATTCTTAACCACTGCGCCACTGGGGAAGTCCCTGCCCAGCTTTGGTGACGTTAGGAATGAGAGTCATGGTTGTTCCTGAGCTCAGAGGCCCTCGCCTCACTTCTCAGCTACAGCACTTGCCATGGAATTCCCGCTCTGAAGAGCATACCTTTCTCTTTATCAAGAACTTCCCCCCCACCACCCCAGGGCTTCCCTGGTAGCGCAGTGGTTAAGAATCTGCCTGCCAAGGCAGGGGACACGGGTTTGAGCCCTGGTCCGGGAGGATCCCACATGCTGCAGAGCAGCTAAGCCCGTGGGCCACAACTACTGAGCCTACATGCCTATAGCCCGTGCTCCTCAACAAGAGAAGCCACCACAATGAGAAGCCCCCGCTCGCCGCAACTAAGGAAAGCCTGCACGCACCAACAGATACCCAACGCAGCCAAAAATAAAATAATTAAAAAAAAAAAAAAAAGAACTTCTCCCAACTCCAGCCGGATGAAATCTAGCAGGAAAGCTGCAGAGCGACCCCACGCGCTCCCACCGCCCCCAAGTCTTCCAGCTTCAGCTCAGCTCCCATCATCCGCAACCAGGTAGAGGCGGAAGCCAAAGGCCGCTGGAGTGTGGAGGGCGAGAAGGGGGCTGCGGGAGAGCGTGGTGTCTGCCGAGAGATGCAGGCAGGGCTTCCTGCCAGGGCCAGCTGCTCCTTGGCGGCCTCCTCGCCTGCCTGGGCCGGAGCAGGCCGGCCCCACCTCCAGGCTGCACCCCGCACACAGGCCGGGCCCACCTGCTTCCCATCCTGGGTCCTCGGGGCGGGTTAGCGGTCAGCGCTGGGCCGACCAGCATACGTGCAAACTCCCTGTGGAGTCAGGCCCAGGACCCCCATGCCCCCTGCGT
The DNA here is from genome assembly GCF_039906515.1 of Pseudorca crassidens. NCBI lineage: Eukaryota > Metazoa > Chordata > Mammalia > Artiodactyla > Delphinidae > Pseudorca > Pseudorca crassidens. The sequence continues at coordinate 80,344,508 of NC_090307.1, read as the reverse complement.
GAGAGATCAGGGGAGCCTCGGTTGGAAGGATCTGGCAAAGGTCCTTGGAAGGTTTAGAGATGCTAGACCAACTCTTGGCTTGAGTATGATGATCCAGGTAGTCAAGTGGAAGAAAAGGGCTTTAGCTTAGTCCTTGCCAAAAAGCACAAAAAATACTCACCAGGTAGGAGGGGGGGCATTCTACCTGATCTTAGGGGGGGAGGGTGAGGGGGGGAAGAGAGGAGCTGGGGGGAGGGTGACATTTCTAACCAGGAGGGGACCTTGCTGCTCACTACAAGAGTCTAGCTCAGAGCTCTCCAAGAAAAAAGGGTCTTCAAGGGTATCCCTGGCCGATGTGGGGTCACATCGATGCAGATTTCAGGCTTCCCACTATTCCAGACTCTCCAGGGAGTGGGCTCAGGGGAATTTTAACAAGCCCTTCAATGGATTCTGATGCCCCCTGAAGCTTGAGAACCACCAAACATGACCACGTGATGGCTCTGGCCCCGCTGGTCTACCAGAATGCCAAGTCCACTGCAGGGTGGCCTTGCCAGGGGGATAAGGACGCTGAGAGTACGTGGCAGCCACTTAGTGAAGGCAGGTTCCTCAGTCCCATCTGGAAACAAGGGACAACTAGTAAATAAATCCTCATAGACCCTTGGGTGGGCGTGGAGCAAGGAACTGGGAAGCATGGGATTGGGGTCCTCGCCTGCAGCTAAGCTGTGCTTCTCAACAGGGAGGAGTAAATTTCTCCCCCTGCCCACGGGGACATTGGGCAATGTCTAGACATTTTTGGTTGTCACAACTGGTGGTGGGGTGATGGGGGATGTTACTGGCATCTAGTGGGGAGAGACCAGGGGTGCTGCTAAACGTCCTACAATGCACAGGACAGCCCTCACCACAAAGAATGATCTGACCCCCAATATCAAGAGCTCCGGGCTGAGAAACCCTGATCTAAATCAAGACCCCTCAGGCAGCTGGGCAGGACAGAGCCTCGAGAGTACTGGCAAAGGAGAGTCACCACCCAGGCTTCTCAGAAGTCAAGCCCGGCCCCACCCACTTCCATCTGTGGGCTCCCAGGGTGTTGACTTAAATGAAGCAATGATACATTGGAGTGACCAAAATTGCATTTAGCTGATAAATACATTCACCACCTCCGCCTCATTTTGGGGGGGGATATTTGCTATCTAGATTTGAGGTTCTTCACGAGTGTGAGGTCCAATCAAATGGCTCCCCTTCCCCATAAGCCCTGTTCACAGCGAGTCTCAGCTGGGAGGACAGCGAGACGGAGACATTTGATTTCGAAGCTTCCTCCACTTCTCACTGGTGGTGTGATCTCTACAAGTTAATCTCTCTGGGCTTCAACTGCTTTAGCTGTAAATAAAGATAAATTTAGTTCATGTTTGGTTAGTGCTGACTATGTACTAGGCATTTTACAAGCATGACCTTGTGTAACCCCCAGGAGAGGTGGCATGTGAAACGGCCCTTGAAGGACGAATAGGAGTTGGCTCTCAGCAGAGGGAAATGAAAGGGCATCCTGGGGAGGGCAAGGATAAATGTAGGCGTGGACATAGTGTGCTCGTTGGGAAGAGAGGAGAGTGGAGATCAGGGCTAAGAGTGATGGGAGGTGTGAGTCTAGAAAGGAAGCAGAGAATTCCCAAATTTCTGGGCTCTGTGAACAAGACATGATATGCAATAGCTCAATGGAATATTACTCAGCCATAAAAAAGAATGAAATAGTGCCATTTGCAGCAGCATGGACGGACCTAGAGATTATCATACTAAGTGAAGTTAAATCAGAGAAAGACACATATCATATGATATCACTTATATGTGGAATCTAAAAAAATGATACAAATGAACTTATCTACAAACCAGAAATAGACTCACAGACATAGAAAAAAAACTTATGGCTACCAAAGGACAGTGGGAGAGGGGAGATAAATTAAGAGTTTGGGATTAACATATACACACTACTGTATATAAAATAGGTAAAAACCAAGGTCCTGCTATATAGCACAGGCAACTATACTCAATATCTTGTAACAACCTATAATGGAAAGGAATCCGAAAAAGAATATATGTATGTATAACTGAATCCCTTTGCTGTACACTTGAAACTAACACAACATTGTAAATTAACTATACTTCAGTTAAAAAAAAAGAAATGTCTGAGTACAGACCTGCCTGGGCCCCCATAAGCCCCCGGGGAAGACGCCCCTTTCTCAGGTGGAAGCCTTATATCCCTTCAGTCTTTAGAGACATTAAGCCTTCGGCCAGCACTGCCCAATGCTATGCCGCTAGCTATAAAGTGAAATAAAATTAAAAATGCAACTCCTCAGTGACAGTAGGCTCATTTCAAGTATTCAGTTGCCTCATGTGGGCCGAGGCTAAAATACCGACAACACAGGCAGACACGGAATGTTTCCATTGACTCAGGAAGTTCTCCTAGACCATGCTGGCTTAGAGGAATCTTGACTGTTTTATAAAGAACTAGCATTTTCTTTTCTCTGTTTTCTGTCTGATCAGCCTGTAAGCAAATGAGTAGTCAAAGCAATAGCAGAGGCCACAGGCTAGGCGCCATAAGCTTTACCTCATTTAACCATTGCAGTAACCCCGTGAACTGGGTATTATTACTAACCCTACTTTGGAGATGAGTATACTGAGAATTAGAAAGGTTAAGTATCGAAAATATCCAAATTCACACAGCTTATGACCAGCAAAGCTAAGAGCTGAACCCAGCTCTACCCAATCCACAGCCCATGTCTTAACCAGTAGGCTGAACGGCCCTTACGAACCCAGCAAGCGGATACCTCCCAGGCTGAGCAAATTCATGGCCATAAACCCCATATTCCCCTCAGACCTGGTTATCACGGACAGACTTGGGGTGGGGGTGGGAGCTGAGAATGTACCTAAATCTACTTCTGATTTCGTCCCGGGTGCAGGAAACAAAATGCCTCCATGTCAGACGCTAATGGGTGTTCCCTATGGTCCCATATTAAAGATATTCTTCCCCTGCTCATCCCAGGACTGTCAAATAAGTTTGTGTTGACAGAACACTTGAAATGCGTTATTTCAACAGAGGTGTTAAAGGCTTTTAAAAAAAAAAAAAAGGTTGATAAAAGGAATTCTCCCTGCAGATTCACACAAGACAAGCCATGCGAGCGGTTTCAGAGTTGTCCAGGTAATTTTAACCCTGTAATTTTTGCAGACTGACCTCATTCAGTGAGAGATGTTGGATTCCTTGCTCTTTAGCCCCTGGCTTAGCATAAGCATCCTGACTCCTTTTTCCTGTCTCTGTTTAAAAAAAACAAAAGAAGGATCTGAGTCGAGCATCAGTTAGACCTAGTTTCAAATCCCAGCTCTGCTGTGTGCTTACTGCTGGACCCTGGGAAATTTACATAACCTCTCTGAGCTCAGTTTTTGCATCTGTAAAATAGGGCTTTTAGTATCTGTTGAGATTAAGTGAAATAACGTCTGTGCTGGCACCTGGTACATTACGGACACTCAAACGGTACTAACCTCCTCTCTTCTCTGCTGAATCCCCACTTATGGTCACGTGATATCCTAGGATCAGGAGTTTTAGAGCTGAGAGGGACTGGAGTGACATTTAGAGCAGCCATCTCAGCAGACAATTCCTCTGTTTATCACCATGTAGGTAAACCATTGACTTGGGAAATGTCTGTAATCAAGAACCACTCCTGGTGTGTTTTGGTGACATTTTAAAGAGGGTAAAACAGAACGTTCCCTCTGACGATTGCAGACCTCTCCAAGCAAGGTGAGCAGAAGTGGCTTTGACGTGGGCCACCAGAATGCTGTGAAACAAAGCAAGGAGGGGGTTCTGGTTAGCCCCCCGCTCCTTGTGAGCAGCCAGAGGGGCCACTTACGGCCTTGTACTCAGAGCTTGGGCCCTGGCTTCTGACTCATCCCAAGTGACTGTCAGCACCAGATTGGGGTTTGGAGGAGATTTTGGAGCTAGGACCAGGAGTCCCCAAAGCTGGGAACATGGAACAGAAGGCTGGATACGGCCAGCCTCGACACCTGGGACCCAAACTGAGCTGGACCACAGAGCAAGCCACATCACCCAAAGTTGCGGAACAGACAGATCCCATAGAGTGAAACTGGACGGGAGGGTTAAAAAGAGGCAGATCGTTAGGAAGCCGGAGGGCGGTGCTCAGAGGACAGGAGAACAGAGATGAGGCAGGACTGATTGGGAGGTCTGGGTTTTGATGCAAAGTCGGTCCCATTTCAGCCATGACTTCTCTCCATCTCTGAGGATGTTCAGCCTGTGGAATCTAGCCAAGATAGCCTCTTCTTGAACCTATCAGAGTTCAAGGGCAGAGAGCCAGGAAAGCTTCGTTGTTAAGAAGTCAACCTCCAGAGTCAGGAACAAGCCTGGGTTTGAATCCCAACTCCGTCATCCCTAGCTGTGAGGGTTAAGGCTAGTGATTTAGACTCTCTGAGCCTCAGTTTCCTCATCTGATAATGATTGTAAGGAAGATGATGGTGGTGATGAAGATGATGATGATGGTGATGATGTAAGGGGAGGATGATGATGAAGAAGATTCTGATCTGATGAAGGTGATGATGAGGAGAAGGGTGGGAATGATTTGGGCAATAGCGTTGGTGATAATGAGGCAAATGATACTGGTGCTGATGGGCATGGGGATGGTTGCTATGGTGACCATGGGGGTTATGCTGATAAGGAGAAGTTGGATGGTGATGATTACGATGGTGCAGATCATGACAATCATAAAGCTGATGGTGGATGGTGACGGGGGTGGGAACGATGATGAGAAGTGATGGTATCAGTAAGAGCCTCCACTTCAGAATAAATGTGGAGAGTCGGCTGGATACCGTGACCTCGAGGGACTTAGCTTCTGTCTCACTTCTGCCATCTTTAAAATAGTCATTAACATTCATACCTACCTCCTACGGTTGTCCCAAGGACTAAACTCACTAAGACGTATGAAAAGTGCTTGACACATAGTAAGTACTTAATAAACGCTGTCGTTATTAATAGTAGTATTATTTCTGTTGCTATGTTCCCCTTATTTTCAGAATCATTCCTGTTGATCCTGGGCTGCTATCACTAGTCTTGTGATCAGTGCTCTAGACGGCGCTTGTATGACTCATCACCTTGGCCCGCAGGACTGGTTTCCAACCCTATCCCTCTTGCTTCCTGTGTCTTCTATCATTAAGTTTCGGGGATGTTAAGCTGTCCAGGGGTTCTGCATAGGATTCTGCTAGGAGCAGGGCCCCCTGTGTTCCTAGAGGAGGAAATGAGGGAAGAGGGAGGGAAGAATAAAATCTATGTCGTGGTCATTCTAAAATGATGTCCACAAAATGGGTGTGTGCCAGCCATCAGTGTCAAGCTGGATGAGCTCACCTTCATGCTTGATCCTACGAAGGGGCAGGCTGCAGGTCCAAAGCTCCCCGTCTCCGTGTAGAGTCAGATGGGTGAGCCCTGAAGGTTCTGCACTGACTCAGGACTTTCAGAGCAGGGTGGCCAGCCCGTCACTCCAGACGTCGAGTCTTCCTCACGTCCCCTGCCTTGCCTTTCAGGGATCTGGATGGCAAATCACACAGATCGCTGCCCCTCGGTGTGGAGAACGACCGAGTCTTCAATGACCTATGGGGGAAGGGCAACATGCCAGTCGTCCTCAACAACCCGTATTCAGAGAAGGAGCAGGTAAGTGGTGGTGCCAGCCTGGCACCCACACTCCATGGCTCCCTGAATCCTCTTGGGGAGACAAATCCCAAACCACGTGGGGGAGGAAACCAGCCAGTGTAGCTGGAGAGCTGGGGTGGGAGCTGAGGCCAGGAGTGCATATCCCGGGCTATGGATTTTGGCTTGAGTATGGTTGAGTTTACTTTGCGACCTTGCTAGTTTTCAAATTTTCCTTCTGTTTCTACCAGGAAAGACATTCACATGGTTTTAAATTTAAAAGATATAAAAGATACATGGTAAAACCTTTTGCTCTCTCCCGTCATCCCAGCCACACAGTTTCCCTCCCCAGAGGCGAGCAGTATTCATAAATCATCATTTTAGGGGTCCTTTTAGCAATATTTTATGCATAGACAAACAAATACACAAACATTATTTTCACGTTTTTTTTAACATCTTTATTGGAGTATAATTGCTTTACATTGTTGTGTTAGTTGCTGCTGTATAACAAAGTGAATCAGCTATATGTATACATATATCCCCGTATCCCCTCCCTTTTGTGTCTCCCTCCCACCCTCCCTATCCCACCCCTCTAGGTGGTCACAGAGCACTGAGCTGATCTCCCTGTGCTATGCGGCTGCTTCCCACTAGCTATCTATTTTACATTTGGTAGTGTATATATATCCATGCCACTCTCTCACTTTGTCCCAGCTTACCCTTCCCCCTCCCCATATCCTCAAGTCCATTCTCTAGTAGGTCTGTGTCTTTATTCCTGTCTTACCCTTAGGTTCTTCATGACATTTTTTTTCTTAGATTCCATAAATACGTGTTAGCATACTGTATTTGTCTTTCTCTTTCTGACTTACTTCACTCTGTATGACAGACTCTAGGTCCATCCACCTCACTACAAATAACTGAATTTCGTTTCTTTTTATGGCTGAGTAATATTCCATTGTATATATGTGCCACATCTTCTTTATCCATTCGTCTGTCAATGGACAATTAGGTTGCTTCCATGTCCTGCCTATTGTAAGTAGAGCTGCAATGAACATTTTGGTACATGACTCATTTTGAATTATGGTTTTCTCAGGGTATATGCCCAGTAGTGGGATTGCTGTGTCATGGTAGTGCTATTTTTAGTTTTTTAAGGAACCTCCATACTGTTCTCCATGGTGGCTGTATCAATTTACATTCCCACCAACAGTGCAAGAGGGTTCCCTTTTCTCCATCTAATTGCTTTAGGGGTAAGCTTAGGTTGTTTATTTGAGATTTTTCTTGTTTCTTGAGGTAGGATTGTGTTGCTATAAACTTCCCTCTTAGAACTGCTTTTGCTGCATCCATAGGTTTTGGGTCCTCGTGTCTCCATTGTCATTTGTTTCTAGGTATTTTTTGATTTCCTCTTTGATTTCTTCAGTGACCTCTTGGTTATTTAGTAGCATATTGTTTAGCCTCCATGTGTTTGCATTTTTTACAGTTTTTTTCCTGTAATTGATATCTAGTCTCATAGCGTTGTGGTCAGAAAAGATACTTGATATGATTTCAATTTTCCTAAATTTACCAAGGCTTGATTTGTGACCCAAGATATGATCTATTCTGGAGAATGTTCCATGAGCACTTGAGAAGAAAGTGTAATCTGTTGTTTTTGGATGAACTGTCCTATAAATATCAATTAAGTCCATCTTCTTTAATGTATCATTTAAAGCTTGTGTTTCCTTATTTATTTTCATTTTAGTTGATTAGTCCAGCTTTGGTGAAAATGGGGTGTTAAAGTCCCCTACTATGATTGTGTTACTGTCGATTTCCCCTTTTATGGCTGTTAGTATTTGCCTTATGTACTGAGGTGCTCCTATGTTGGGTGCATAAATATTTACAATTGTCATATCTTCTTCTTGAATTGATCCCTTGATCATTATGTAGTGTCCTTCTCTGTCTCTTGTAATAGTCTTTATTTTAAAGTCTATTTTGTGTGATATGAGAATTGCTACTCTAGCTTTCTTTTGATTTCCATTTGCATGGAATATCTTTTTCCATCCCCTCACTTTCAGTCTGTATGTGTCCCTAGGTCTTAAGTGGGTCTCTTGTAGACAGAATATATACGGGAGGTCTTGTTTTTGTATCCATTAAGCCAGTCTATGTCTTTTGGTGGGAGCATTTAATCCATTTACATTTAAGGTAGTTATCGATATGTATGTTCCTATTACCATTTTCTTAATTGTTTTGGGTTTGTTATTGTACGTCTTTTCCTTCTCTTGTGTTTCCTGCCTAGAGAAGTTCCTTTAGCATTTGTTGTAAAGCTGGTTTGGTGATGCTGAATTCTTTTAGCTTTTGCTTGTCTGTAAAGATTTTAATTTCTCTGTCGAATCTGAATGAGATCCTTGCTGGGGAGAGTAATCTTGGTTGTAGGTTTTTCCCTTTTATCACTTTAAATATGTCCTGCCACTCCCTTCTGGCTTGCAGAGTTTCTGCTGAAAGATCAGCTGTTAACCTTATGGGGATTCCCTTGTATGTTATTTGTTGCTTTCCCCTTGCTGCCTTTTTTTTTTTTTTTTTTTTGCAGTACGCGGGCCTCTCACTGTTGTGGCCTCTCCCGTTGCGGAGCACAGGCTCTGGACGCGCAGGCTCAGCGTCCATGGCTCACAGGCCTAGCCGCTCCGCTGCATGTGGGATCTTCCCAGACCGGGGCACGAACCCGTGTCCTCTGCATCAGCAGATGGACTCTCAACCACTGCGCTACCAGGGAAACCCTCCCCTTGCTGCTTTTAATATTTTTTCTTTGTATTTAATTTTTGATAATTTGATTAATATGTGTCTTGGCGTGTTTCTCCTTGGTTTTATCCTGTATGGGACTCTCTGCACTTCCTGGACTTGATTGACTATTTCCTTTCCCATATTAGGGAAGTTTTCCACTATAATCTCTTCGAATATTTTCTCAGTCCCTTTCTTTTTCTCTTCTTCTTCTGGGACCCCTATAATTTGAATGTTGGTACATTTAATGTTGTCCCAGAGGTCTCTGAGACTGTCCTCAATTCTTTTCATTCTTTCTTCTTTATTCTGCTCTGTGGTAGTTATTTCCACTATTTTATCTTCCAGATCACTTATCTGTTCTTCTGCCTCAGTTATTCTGCTATTGATCCCTTCTAGAGAATTTTTAATTTCATTTATTGTGTTGTTCATCATCGTTCGTTTGCTCTTTAGTTCTTCTAGGTCCTTCTTAAACGTTTCTTGTATTTTCTCCATTCTGTTTCCAAGATTTTGGATCATCTTTACTGTCGTTACTCTGAATTCTTTTTCAGGTAGACTGCCTATTTCCTCTTCATTTGTTTAGTCTGGTGGGTTTTTATCTTGCTCCTTCATCTGCTGGGTATTTCTCTGTCTTCTCATTTTGCTTAACTTACTGTGTTTGGGGTCTCCTTTTCACAGGCTGCAGGTTTATAGTTCCCGTTGTTTTTGGTGTCTGCCCCCTGTGGGTAAGGTTGGTTCAGTGGGTTGTGTAGGCTTCCTGGTGGAGGGGACTGGTGCCTGTGCTCTGGTGGATGAGGCTGGATCTTGTCTTTCTGGTGGGCAGGACCACGTCTGGTGGTGTGTTTTGGGGTGTCTGTGACCTTAGTATGATTTTAGGCAGCCTCTCTGCTAATGGGTGGGGCTGTGTTCCTGTCTTGCTAGTTGTTTGGCATGGGGCGTCGAGCACTGGAGCTTGCTGGTCATTGAGTGGAGCTGGGTCTTAGCATTGAGACAGAGATCTCTGGGAGAGCTCTTGTTGATTGATATTACACGGGGCCAGGTAGTCTCTGGTGGTCCAATGTCCTGAACTCGGCTCTACTACCTCAGAGGCTCAGGCTTGACGCCTGGCCGGAGCACCAAGACCCTGTCAGCCACACGGTTGGAGTGCCTTCAGAGTTGGAGAAGCTGGCCGGCAGTGGCTCTCCTCTGTGCTGCACATTAGAATCACCTGCTTCTTCCTTGTTTTGCCCCAGAGGCAGTGTTCCACAGAGACATACAGTAGCCTTGAAAATAGTCCCAGCGCTGAGATGGCGTTTTTTTTCCTTTGTGCTTAGTCGGGTTTCACTTGCTCACAGGGGGCCACGTGCAGAGGCCTCACACCCATCTCTTCCGACCGGAGTTCCTAGTGCGGAATGGCTTCCGCCAGCACCTCAGCTCAGGCGGGCCGTGTGCGGAAGTGGGTCGGATGACACTGCAATCCAAGATGGCAGCCCAGGGCCATGTGCAGAGAGCTATTTTCACATGTTTTTACACAAATGAGAGCACATCATACAGGCAGACCTTGTTTCATTGCTTTTTTTGTTTGTTTGTTTTTACAAATTGAAGGTTTGTGGCAACCGTGCACTGAGCAAATCTATTGGTGCCATGTTTCCAGTAGCATTATTTTTAATTTAAATTATGTACATTTTTTAAGACACAAGGTTATTGCACACTTAGTTGGCTACGGTATAGTAGTATAGTACATATAGCATTTGTATGCACTGGGAAACCAAAACTTTAGTGTCACGTACTTTATTGTGGTATTTGCTGTATTATTATTGGTCTGGAAATGAACCCACAATATCTCCAACATATGACTGTATTGTTTTGTGCCTTGTCCTTTCACTTATCACCGTATCTTAGAGATTAGTCCTCATTAGTAGGTAAAGAGTCCTGGTTCTTTTTTCATGGCTGCATAATATTCCATTATATTGCTCTGCCATGTTTATTGAGCCAGTCCTCCAAAGTGGATACGTGGTCTATTGCCAATATTTTGCCGTGACATTGCTATAATGCATGACATTGTGCAAATACCTCATTCACAGATGGGTGGGCTTATCAAAAGAATAAATTCCTACTAGCAGAATTGTTGACTCAAAGGTCATATACATTTGTGACTTGGGCAGATATGGCCAAACTGCTCACCACAGGGGTTGCACCATTCCCACCTGCTAAGCAGGTGAATAACTGTTTCCCCACAGCCTCGCCAGCTTGGTGTGTTATTAAGCTCTTCAGTCTCTGCCAATTTTCTGAGAAATGTTTCAACAGCTGAGTCAATATGGTGAGAGTGGCTAGATCTGGCTAGAGATTAGCAGAGCCTTTTTCTCACCTAACAGACCAGACCAGAGCAACCCTGGCATGTGAATTTCCCACCCCTCCACTGTACCGGAGCAAAGTATGGGTGGAATGGCCACTCAGCAGGTCATCCTCTTCCTTCCCTCCACCTGTCCCAAGCCCTGGATGGCACAGGCCAGGTTGCCAAGCTCTTTCATTCATGATTAAATGAATGTTTAATCTATGGACAGCAACTTTCACCACTAGCCCGCATAAGCAATGACTCATAGCCTCTCTAAGTAGCTTCACAGGGGAGGATGAGACATTCCAGAGCCTCAGTGGGAATTGCTTTCTTTAGCTGCTGATGGTTGGGAAGATAAAGACATCAGGGATTCCACAGTAGGTCAGATCCATGATGCCACCGGCCAAGCACGCCCCCGCTTGCAGGGACACCTGGGAATGTTTGGTGGACAAGCACAACTGTAGCCTTCTCTTATGCTGTCCTCAAAAATCCAGGCCATACTGTGAGTGTAAGGACTATTATTATCCATTAATGATTAAATGAACAAATAGAGCTTAAATTTTCTTTACATTTTCTTTCTTAACTGAAAGGAAAGGGTGTTGCCATAATGCAAACCCTCCCAAGACAAAGGACAGAAAGAGGTAGCCTCAGGCCAGATCCAGGCTGTGGACATGATTTGTTAAGTCTGTACTATATTGTCCTAATTGACAATTTATGTTTGTACTTTGAGTTTATTGCCAGTGTTTCAAATTTTCATGTAATTATCACATTTACAACTTATCTTACAAATGTGGACAGTCTAGCTACATTGACCCTATATTCTTACGGGGCAATAATCTGCCTGGACTGAGTAACAGCTGTTCCCACTACACAGGGTGTGTGCTCTCCAGTTGGTCACAATTCCCACCACTCTCTATTGTGCCCCTCTCATTACTGCCAACTGTTCATTGTCATTTATCATAACATTAGTGCTGTTGGTTTTCTTATAATAGGATGAAAGTTAAATCTTTTCATATCCATGTCTTTATTATAAGTGGCAGGTAGAGATTGACCAAGAGGTTCACACATTTCAGGAAAGATGCGAAAGATTTCATGTTTGTGAGAATGAAGAATGTTCTTATGTGTTTAATATGCAACCATGTGTTCTGTCTTGAGATTACCCAGCTGGCTTTACAGATTTGCCTTACCTACCTGCCCCCTCTATGTATCAGAGTTTGGGATTGCTGGTCTGCAGTAACCCCTGAGATCTGGGGTAGAGGGAAGAAGCAGAGGAGGCCTTGACCCCACCAGAAAGACCCTTAAAGTCCTGCTGAAATTTGAGTGATAGCACGATTATGGCTATTTCAGAGGGTCCATATTGGTTAGACAGTGACAGCTTGAAAAACATAAACTTGAACTTCAAGCCAGAGGAGTAGGGTTCAATACTGGGGACAGGACAGGGAGATTAATAGGACCAGAGAGGGACTTCCCTGGTGGTGCAGTGGTTGGGAGTCTGCCTGCCAATGCAGGGGACACGGGTTCGAGCCCTGGTCTGGGAAGATCCCACATGCCGCGGAGCAACTAGGCCCGTGAGCCACAACTACTGAGCCTGCGCGTCTGGAGCCTGTGCTCCCAACAAGAGAGTCCGCGATAGTGAGAGGCCCGTGCACCGTGATGAAGAGTGGCCCCCGCTTGCCGCAACTAGAGAAAGCCCTTACACAGAAACGAAGACCCAACACGGCCAAAAATAAATTAATTAATTAATTTTTTTAAAAAAAAGGACCAGAAACCTTCTTTGCAAGGCATCATGATGAAATGATCAGTATCTTAGTCTATTTGGGCTGCTATAACAGAATACCATAGACTGGGTGGTTATAAACAACAGAAATTTATTTCCCACAGTTTTGGAGGCTGAGAAATCCAAGATCAAGGCACTGGCAGATTCAACGTCTAGTGCAGGCCTGCTTCTTGGTTGATAGACAGCCATCTATGGCTGTGTCCTCACGTGGCGGAAGGGGCAAGGGACCTCTCTGGGGTTTCTTTCATAAGGGCACTAATTCCATTCATGAGGGCTCCACCCTCATGACCTCATCACCTCCCAAAGGCCCCGCCTCCAAAAACATTACACAGAGGTTGGGTTTCAACAGATGAATTTGCAGGGGACATGAACATTCAGTCTATAGGAATCAGGGGGAGGTGCTGAGAACCTGCCTTAAGGCCTCCTCTAAAATGGAAGTTCCATTTCCTTGGAGGAGAAAGGGTGCTGGAGAAAGGGGAAAAGACAGTCTTCCTGAGGTTAAGACAGCCAAACAGTTTTAGACATGGGAGCTCCTGGAAGCATGACATACAGACCAGCAGTGCTTGGATTTACACTCACTCCTTTATCATTATCAAGTCCTCACTGTAGTCCGTGACCCAAAAAAGGTTCAAAATCACTGGCCTGTGAGATTATCCAGGCTCTGCTGTCTAAGACTCAATTTTCCAAATGCCTCTCAGAAATAGAGCTGAAAAGAGCTGGAGACCCAAGCGCTCAGTTATATTGGAGTCCCAGTGCTAAAGAAACAGCCCAGCTACCTCCTGCTAGACACCCTCACAGCCACAGTGCTCAGAAATGTTTCCCAGGCTGAGCAAATTAACAGAAAACCCAATGTGTTTCTTTCTGACCTGAAAGACCAGCTCCTATGCTTAGCCTCTTCTCTACCTGCTCAAAGCCACTTTACCTGGAGATCCTGGAATCAGCTTCCTTCCTCCCAGTTGTAACCCACATTTGCTGCCTTTTTAGGCAACGGTAGAGGGGGTAGCGTTGTTAATAACAAAGAGAGACCCAGCCACTACCTGCCTTCCTGAGTCACAAAGAGACAGGAGCTGGTGGAGAAGCAGCTGGTCTGCCTTTTCCCCAAGGACTGGGCAAAAGGCAACAGAGCCCAGGTGACGCAGGGCAGATGCAGGCTAGACATGAGAAAGAACTTCCTGACTCAGTCGACTGTTAGGTCCCTGAAGGAGTAGTGTGGTCTGTCCTATCCTCTTTGATACTCTTGTTTGTCCAGACTCAAGGAAAATCGAGCCATAGAGGCAACTTCTCTTAAATTAGCCTCAGAAGGCTGAGATGTTAATCTTTACTTAGTGGTTATTTCTCTTGCTAATAGTTTGGGTCAGCAATAGGTAGAGCCAGTGAGACTCAAGTCCCTGGTCACTAGAACACAGTGTGTGAATGACTCTGTGATGCTTATCTTTAACATCCCCTTGCAAATTGTATCTGGCCTGGGCTGGTGGATGGAATGAATCGGTTCACCCATCACACAAAAAATTGTCACCCAATATCTGCCGCCTGCGCAGCTCGGGGTGGAAGCAAAGGTGAGCAAGCATCGCCCTCCCTGCCCTTGAGACCTTCATGGGTGAATGTGGGGAGACAGACACATGGACAGTGCAATTAATCCTAAAATAGAGAGGGACACAAGACACTGTGGGAACATAAATACCTCAGGTGGTATCAGGAAAGGTTTACTGGAAGAGGTGACATTTGATCTGGGTTTTGATGACCATGTAGGAGTTTGCCTAGAAGAAAGGGGGGAAAAGCATTACAGTTTTAAAAGGAACAGCGATGGCTGATAAACTATGTTTCTTTTTCTTGCTAAGGATTATTATTTGATTGCTGAGGTTGTCTTTGATGCTAATACCACCTGAGACACATATTGAGTTTTGACACTTTCTAAAAGCCCCTTACATAATAACCCTCCTAAGTGGAAATGCTACCCTAGATTAAGGACATGAGAAAGTGCTGTTTGTTCATTCCCCCGCAAAACCTTAGGATTTGAAACAAGCCCTTCTCTGCTTCCCTTCTTATTAAGCATCTATTTTTCTTGCCTGTCTGATTTGCTTTCCTAAGGGGTAGGGGTAGAACCGTGCCCTGCTTGGGAGCAGAACGTCTATTTTCAGATACTAATTAAGCATCCATCCAATCCTTAGAGGGTGCAACGGGGGGCCTGGGCCTGGGGGAAGTGGCATTTCCATTTGGGTTTCTTCCTTCTTATTCAGCCCGCTGCCCCTCTCTCCAGCCTCTTACTGACAAAGGCAACAAGGTAGTCAGAGAGATGATTCTTATTTTGAAATCTCCCTCCCCACCCCATCCCCACCACCTCCTCAAGAACCTGGCATTTCCTTACCCCTGGGGACATAGGGCTTGCTAGCTTTCAAAATGTCAGAATCTGCTGAGAAGCTTTTCCCTATTTCCAGGTAAGTGTCAGCATCACCCCAGCCTCTCTGCACAGCTCCAAATTATAAGGCAAAAGGGGAGTGCTTATGGGCTCTCAATCTTCAGAGGTGTCCAGGGCCCCTCTGGGAGTAAACACCCCAACCGGCCAGCTGCTGCTGGCTTTGCTGATGACCAAAAGGGGCCAGCCAGACCCAGCCAGGCTGTGTCTGGATGAAGGCAAACCAGCACAGTCCTCTGCCTCTCAGCGACAGCCCAGCGTGCTGCAGGGAAATCTAAGTCAGCCCTGACTCACTGCATGTAATGATGTCGGGATAAAAATAACAATAACGCTGATAACAATACTACCCTGCAGGGGGTGTGGTCATTCTAGTCCCTGGACTCAAGAGCTCAGCCATGGGGTCAGCCTAGGTTTGGCTTCCTCCTCCTGGTGACCGTGGTCAGACAACTGATTAGCATCTGCGCTGAGGCTCATAGTGGCTTATGGGCTCGTGGAGTAGTGGGGAGGAAGAAATGAGATACTGTATGAAATGATAGCATCTGCTGTCACGATAAAAGCTAACATTTGTTGAGCAGAGGCAGGCACTGTGCCAAGCACTTTAGATCCACAGCCTCATTTCATCCCCAGCCCAACCGAATGGAGTACTGTTATCGTTCCCATTTTACAGATGAATAAACTGAGGCCCAAAGGGTTGAATAGCTTGAAGAAGGTCACTTGACTAGTAAGTGGGCAAGATGGGACTTGAACCCAGGCCATGGAGCCCTAGAGCCACTCTTAACTCTACAAGGCCTGGCACAGAATAAATGCTCCAAAAAAGTTCATTAGTGTCATTATTATTGTTGTTGTTGTGATTTGGCTAATTATTATATTGCTGATCTAGGCATCATATTGCTAATTTAGGTAAAGAGGTATTGCTAATGATTATATTGCTAATGTGAGGCAGATAGGGCAAGAAGCCCTGTCCCCATTTTGCAGATGACACCCTTGTGGCCCAGAAAGGGAATGCGACCACCCACTGAGTCTTGGTGACAAAGCCACGTCTCTTTCCCTTTACAACGACATCGTCATCCCTGTCAGTCGTTCAAATCAATGATGTGTATGGCATTTACCTCCTGGGGCCAAGCTCTAGGAATACACAGAGCAGGGAGCAGTAAGACCTAGATGGAAAAAAAGGAAACTTCGAGGGCCTGGATTCCAGGCCCAGCTCTGCGGCCTATCAGTTGTTAATTTGGGGATAGTCAGTTTACTTCTCAGAGCCTCCATTTCCTCATCTGAAAAATGGGTTACCATGAGGAGTCCATGCACTAGTGGATATGCAGTGGCCTAGCTTGGGTGAGGCACAGAACAGGCATTTACTGAATGTCACTTGAAATGAAATTGAAATGATCACGGCCCTTGAGTTCAGAGCCTAGAAGTCATCTTTTCCTCAAGTATTTGCCTCAACCCCCAGAAACAACCGGTCTAAAGACAAGCTCCAGACACAGACACACACACAGCAGTGATAAGTTATCACACTGTGATAGTTGCGGTTTCGTAGACTCATGAGCAGATGTTCCCCGCAGAGCCCACTTGGCTGGCTCTAGCAGATTCCACTGGCTGCATTCAGGGTACCTTCCTGGGGGGGCCTGTCTCTAAGCACTTGAGAAACCTCTTACGTTTTGAGATTAGTTTCTCTCTGTGGGAAAGTGCCCCCAAATCCCTAATATAAGTTGCAGTTGAACCCATTTCTGCCCCCAACTCTATCGGGCCAGGTACCCTTTGCCCTGATATGGCTCACGACCAAAGTGAGCCACTCAGGTTGGATTTTCCCCAAAGCATTTTCAATACCCCCGTCCCACTTCCTCGAGTTACCAGGGGTTCCTGGATTGCCCTCAAACAGGGCGCAAAGGGTGCTCTCCGGGAATTTATATTGAACAGAGTCCCTCGGAGTTCCCAGTGGCAGCGGAATCCAAATCTTGCTGATGTTTCACATCCCTCCACCCAGACCATCACCTGCTCAGTGACCTCCAGGGTCTTCCTAGGTCACTTAGTCAAGGGACCAGCTTTCTATGACCTGCTGCCGTAGGTGGTCTGAGTCAGGGTGGAACCAGGAAGTGGGGCCTATATTGATGGGTGTTCGGGTTCAGCCCTGCTGGAATTTCCACATTTTTTTAAAAAATAAATTTATTTATTTATTTTTGGCTGCGTTGGGTCTTCGCTGCTGCACGCAGGCTTTCCCTAGTTGCGGCAAGCGGGGGCTACTCTTCATTGCAGTGCGTGGGTTTCTCCTTGCAGTGGCTTCTCTTGTTGCGGAGCACGGGCTCTAGGCACGCGGGCTTCAGTAGTTGTGACTTGAAAGCTCTAGAGCGCAGGCTCAGTAGTTGTGGCGCCCGGGCTTACTTGCTCCACAGCATGCGGGATCTTCCTGGACCAGGGCTCAAACCCGTGTCCCCTGCGTTGGCAGGTGGATTCCCAACCACTGCGCCACCAGGGAAGCCCTGCACGTATTTTGTTAACTGTTTGTTTTAATAGTGAATATATTCAATGCAAGCTGTTTGAGTGTTGTCCGTGTAGGACAATGACATTCTAGCTCAGGAAATCAGTGACTCCAATCTGTATGCTCATTTATGGCATCAAACCGTATTCAGATTCTTTCCCCAGATAGGCCGAGTTGGGTCAGAGTCATTTTTTCCTCCTCTGTTTACAAATGGATATGAGCTGCCAAAGCCACCTTCACATGGAGATTCTCGGAGGTCCACAGGGCCCCACCCCACTTCTATTTTCTGAGGGTCCCAAGATGTTTAAGAGGTAAAAAGTCCAAAACATGATCACCAAGCTTGTTGTGCATTTTAAATATTTACATTTAGCAAGTTAATGCTTTTAATAAACACACACAGTACAATGCAATATAATAGGGATGGGCCACAAGATAATGACAGGGTTTCTCAAAATTAATTCATAGTGTACATTCTGGTCTGGCAATGGGACCAAGTTTAAAGTTGTCTAATATTCTGATCATCTTGTGAGATCATTGTGGCTACAAGCATCACCTCATTTGGAGAAAGCAACAACAAGCTAACTTCAAAACCCCTTGGGACTTCCCTGGCGGTCCGATGGTTAGGACTCCGTGATTCCACTGCAGGAGGTGCGGGTTCAAGCCCTGGTCGGGGAACTAAGATCCCACATGCAGCCCTGCAGGGTCAAAAAAAAAACAAACAAAACCTCACCTCCAGAGGCCCTTGTCTGTGAACCCAAACTGTGATGAGTCTGACTCCCAAGCACCCCCTTCTGTAATCATCCTCCACAGACTATAGAACACGGACCATTGAATCAGGGGGAAAGAGAGAGAGTGGGGAAAGAATAAGCCATTTCAAGCTTCTGTGGAGTTATTATAAAGAATGAATCACTTTAGAAATCATGCTTTGAATACACTACAGGGAAATTATACTCCAAGGTACTTAACGCTGTTGGTTAAGTTTTATAAGTAGCAATTTTTTAATTGCACGGGTGGGTGCGTACTTGCTGGTTTGCGGGCCCGTGGTTCTAGAAACTGAGCTGCCACAGCTCCCAACCGGGTTATACCTGCTGCTCTGAGGGGTGGTACCCACAGATTGGAACAGTGCCGCCTGGGGCTGCAGCTAAGGGGCTGCAGCATGGTGTGTGGTATCCAGGCCCTGGTTTGGATGGCCCGCTGCCCGGCTCAGCCCCAGCGTGCTGCCCTCATTTTACAGCAAGCCAAGCAGGGCAAGTCGCTGAAGGCCTATGAGGGAGGAGCTGGCGCTGACACCAACAGTGAAAGAATGAGAACTTACTTGCTTTGTACAGGTTTGGGCCTCAGCTCCTAGATTCGTTTCCCAGAGCTGTTTTCAGGAGGAAGCACCAGAAACTGGGTGGCTTAAACAACAGGAATTTATTAGCTCAGAATCTGGAAACCAAAAGTCTGAGATCAAGGTGGCTACGGGGTTAGTTCCTTCTGAGGGCTGTGAGGGAAGGAGCTGCTCCAGGCCTCTGTCCTTGGCTTGTAGATGACGGTCTTCGTGTTCACATGGCATTCTCCCTGTATACGTGTCTGCCTCCTAATTTCCCCTTTTTGTAAGGTCACCAGTCATATTGGATTAAGGCCACCTTAATGACCTCATTTTAACTTAATTTCCTCTTTAAAGACTCCAAATAAGGTCACATTTTGAGGTCCTGGGGTTAGGGCATCAAGGTATGAATTGGGAGAACACAGTTTAACTCCTAACAGTTCCTAATATGTCCCAGTTTCACTGTGAGCCTCCTAGCCGTGACAGCCCACAATCGGAGGAGGGCAGGGTGCCTGGCCTCTGTTTCTAGATCTGCCAGATTCTGATGTCTAGCATCTATCTTCCTGCCTCTAAATCCTCCCTCCACGTTCCCCCCACTTCCACTCCTTACTTCCCGACGTCTGCTAAAAGGCTCGCATCCTCCCACTTACCTAGACCAGAAGCCTCCAAGTCATTGTTGACTTTGTTCTTTTCCCTCCCATCCTCTCATGCTACAAGGCTCTTGTCCGGCTTCTGGCACCCCAGCTCCCATCTCCTGCCTTCCTGTCATCTGCTCCTGCAGCTGTATTTTCCACCCTCCAGGCCCCTCCCCTGCACTGGTGCAGCAGCCCCCTCCTGGGTCTCTGAGCCTTCACTCTCTGCCTCCTGTAGTCCCAGCAGTCACATACTTCCTAAAATTCAGCTTCGATAATGCCACCCCCTCCATAAGGCAGCTTCTCCACTGTCTGCTAAATCAAGGCCAAAGTCTTTGGCTTAGCATTTAAGGAACTCCACAGTTTTGAACTGCATTTATTTATTTATTTAAACATCTTTATTGGAGAATAATTGCTTTACAATTTGAAATGCATTTAGACCTTATATTAAATAGCTCAAGCTGCCAAAACAACAGCCACAGATTCAGCCGCGTAAACAACAGAAAGTTGTTTCTCACAGTTCTGGAGGGTGGTGCCAGCATGGTCGCATTTGGTGAGGGCTCTCTTCCTGGCTTGCAGACGGCCACCTTACACAGCCTGTGCACACAGGGAAAGAGAGAGCGCGCGATCTCTCTTCCTCTTCTTATGAGACCACTAATCCTATCAGATTGGGGTCCTGCCCTTATAACCTCATTTAACCTTAAGTACCTTCTAAAAGCCCTATCTCCAAATATGTCACACTGGGAATTAGAGTTTCAACATATGAATTCGAGAGGATACAATTCGGTCCATAGCAGACCTCAAATGAACATGTTGTTGAACACGTAGTGTGTGCTGGGCACCGGTCTAGAGACTGGCAAAAGAGCAAAGTGGATGGTGAGTAGGCAAAAAACTGTATCTATATCTAAACATCTATAAAGATATATGTAAATCTATATAAGATAAAGAGATATAACTACATACATTCATGTGCAAATACATACACACTCATAAACTACAGGCAGTGATAAGTGCTATGAATAAAAATAAAGCATGATAAAGGGGCAGAGAGTAACAAGGATGAGATGCTGTTTTAGAGAATGATCAGGAGTGATCTCTGACTCAGCAATGTTTAAGTGGATGGAGACATAAGTAAGATAGGTTAGCTTTCAGCCACTGGAATTTAATCCTTCAAATCAGGAGTCTGCAAACTTTTTCTGTAAAGGAGAGGATAGGACATATTTTTGGCTTTGTGGGCCATCCCATCTTAGTCTCCATCACAACTTCCCCACTCTGCCCTTGTATTGCAAAAGCAACCATAGACAATATGGAAACAAACAAGGTTGGCTGTGTGCCAATAAAACTTTATTCAGACACTGAAATTCAAAGTTCATGTAACTTTCACCTGTCATGGGGCATTATCCTTCTTTTGACTTTTTTATTCAACAAGTTTAAAGTGGGAAAACCATCCTTAGTCCATGGGCTGTACCAAATTAGATGGTAGACCAAATTTGGCCCATGGGGCCACAGTTTGCAAACCCCTGCTTCAGAGCATGCAGCTAGAAGATGCTTCTCCCAAGAGAATGGGGATCACTGTAGGGCCTAGAACACAAGTCCCTGGCACATAGTACGTATTCAGTGTGTATTTGTTGAAAGAGAGAAAGTAGGGAGGGAAGGAAAGGGGCAAGGAATGAGGGTGCCGGGGCTCCTACAAGCTGAATTCCTGGCTCAGGGCCCCATGCTGACATGACCTCACCTGCTATCTCCTCTTGGGTTGCGAGATCATTTCCTTCCATTTCCTCAGGGCCTCTCTGCAGGCTCCCCAAGCAAAGAGGTGTTGACAAAGCCTTTGGAATGCCCAGGAGCTCAGAGCCTCCTTTGCAAATTTAGGAATAGGCATGGAGGGGCCCTCCCATAGAACCCACTGAAATCGAGTCAGTGTCTCCCGCGATCTGAAAAGCTTCCATTGTCTACCCCAGACACAAATCCAGAAACAAACACACAGCCGCAGCCCAAAGTCCACTTGTGCCCCATCCCCAGCGTAACAACCCACAAGGGCCACTAATCTGAATTTTTAGCTTAGGTCCCCACTCAGAAAAGTCATTTGCATCCCCCATGCAGACCCCTGACTGCTATATTAATCTCCCCATTTGTCCCCTCCTGCGTCATCTAATACTACTGCTGGCTAATTAAAACATCAAAGCCCAAGTACAGCAGCCCTGCCAGAGGCCTCCTAATGCCTGGTTTCAAGTGGGCAGTTCACACAGCCTGGGGTGCGGGATGGCACACCTCGCGCCTGAGCCCCCCGTTACTTGTCTCGTAATGACCACCCCTCACACATCTGGACCCTCAGCACGTGGCCTCTTTTACTGCCTGTTATCTCACTCCCTCCACCCTGCCAATGATGGCTGCCTGCCCACCGGCCACACCCCACCCCTCTCTTCCTCCCTCCTTGTCAGGCTCCCCACCCTCCTGCCCTCCTGTCACCTCCACGGGTCCTGGGCCCGACCCCACCACCAACACCATGTCTGTTATCCCCACTGTGGGATTCCAGCTGCCCCTCAACCTCCAGGGTGTTAAGAGAGAGAGTTTCTAAACGGGCTAAGTGACGCCCTTGCCTAGGGAGGACGGCTGGGGTGCCTCCCACGCGGGAAAGGTAGGATTTTATTTTCTCAAGGTTGCAGGTCATCGGCACAATCAGAGGAATTTGTCACCACAAAGGCCTGCCCAGAGGTGCCCTCCATCACCTGGACATCTGCTGGAAGACGCAGGAGTGGAAATAGAATCCGAAGTAAAGAAGTTTAGGTTGTCTGGACGGGCCTTCCAAGGAAGTGGAGTTTGGGCGTGGCTTCACGTGGGGACATGAGTAAAATAGCTTAAGAGTTTAGCAGGATAGAAGGGCAAGTAGGGAATCTGCCTGTTCCGTGTTAGGGAGTTCATCGACATCATTCTCCTGCTCCCGGGGTGGCACTACAGCAGTAACGCTTATAGCAGTAGTCGTTGTAACAGGACTACGAGTTTTACTAGTAGCAGAACAATGATACCAATAGTGATGAGGAATGGCTACCATATAGGAGGCTGTTGCAATCACCCCAGTGAAAGATGATGGAGGCTTGGACAGGGTGCTGGCCAGTAGATGGAGAGAAAGGGGACCAAATGGATTCTAGAGTTACTTAGAAGGCTAAAATGGATGGGAGTCGGGGATGGATGGGGGGGTGGGAGATAAAGAGGATGATGTCCAGGAAGCTCCTCCCTGTGGCATATGCACAGGTGGTGGATGGGTGGTGGTGCCCAACACTGAGATGGGAGCCACTGGGGATGACTGGGTCTGGCCAGAGCAGGGAGGTGTGGAAGATCCTGAGTCACAGTACCTTCCCGTTGTTCTCTGCCATGGCTCCCTGCACTGTTCTGGCATGATCTCTAACAGTGACATGCTGTCACCTGCCTCCTGTTCCCCAAACTCCAACATGGCAGCATGGACGTTTTAGCACAGAGCTCCTCTTCCTTGGCCGGAAAGGTGGCCATGCCTCTCACCTCTCTGCCAGCAAGACTGTGCTCCCACTTCTTTGTCTGGTGAACACCTACTTATCCTTTGGGTCTTGACTTAGAAGTCAAATACTCTGGGTCAGGCGCCTCTTCTGTGTGCTTCCGCAGCCCCCTACCCGCTGCCAACGTCCCGTGTTATGACACCCAGTTCAGTCAGTTATAGTGGTTCATTAAATCCCCATCCCCATTGGACTGTGAACTCCGTGAGGGCACAGATCCCATCTGTATGTTTGTCACTGTAGCCCTGGCCCTTACTGACTTGCCTGGCACATAGGAGATATTCAATAAACACGTGTTGAATGAATGAATGAGTGAGTTGTGCGTGATCGTCAAGAGGCAGGATAGTCGAACAGTTCAGGGCATGGTTTCAAAGGCCAGACTGCCAGGCTTTGACTCCTGGCTCCAGCTTACTAGCTCTGTGGTCTTAGACAACTTAGTTAACCTCTCTGTGCCTCAGTTTCCTCATCTGTAAAATGGGGATGATGTTGCTTGGAACATAGCAAGTGCACATTGAATGCTGGTTTTCAGTAGTTGTCCTTCAGAGTTCCCTGTGATTTCTGTCCTAGGCTTAACCTGATTTAATCCTAATTCACAGCTCCCTGCCAGCCTGAGCACCTCCAGGCTGATGAGCCGTGGACCCTGCCTCCTTTCTGACTTCATCTCCTTGTACTCATCCTCACTCATCCACTCCAGCCACACTGGCCTCCTTGCTGGTCCTTTGAACTGAGCAAACTCATCCCTACCTCAGGGTCTTTGCACTTGCCTCTTTCCCCTCCACTTTGTCACCATTACCTCCCTCTATATTATATTCTTATCACCACCTGAAATTGTATCATCCACATATTAGTTTACTTATTATTTACCTCTGCTTCTCCCAAAACGATGCTCCAGAAGGACAAGGATCCTGACTGCCTTGTTCACCTCAGTGTCCCCAATGCCTAACGGTGTCTAGCACATAGAAGGGGCTCAGTAAATACAATTTGAATGTGTGAATGCCCTGCCTCAAGGTCACTGCCCACTGCTCTACTCTTTGGCCTGAGTGACGCAACATTGTCTCATCTTCTCCCCTCCGTTGCTCGGCCATTGCACCAGGGTGTGCCTGCTGCCTGTCCCTTAGAGCTGCTGATGCTTGTCTGATGCACGAGCACACCTCTGCCCAGGCAGGTAGACAACCACTCAGAAACCCAAGACAGAATATGATCCTTATCGATGAAGTTCATAATGAATGGGCCAACATTTGTCAGCCCAGGCTTAT
Source organism: Pseudorca crassidens (assembly GCF_039906515.1). Taxonomy (NCBI): domain Eukaryota; kingdom Metazoa; phylum Chordata; class Mammalia; order Artiodactyla; family Delphinidae; genus Pseudorca; species Pseudorca crassidens. Next base: position 80,320,418 of record NC_090307.1, on the reverse strand, counting down.
CCCCGCTCACCTACTGGACAGTTTGCTTACAGAGGTGAAGATAAATGGAGCACTGAAGACATTCAAGATGGAGAGAACAGGGGCTTCCCTGGTGGCGCAGTGGTTGGGAGTCCGCCTGCCGATGCAGGGGACACGGGTTCGTGCCCCGGTCCGGGAGGATCCCACATGCCGCGGAGCGGCTGGGTCCGTGAGCCATGGCCGCTGAGCCTGCGCGTCCGGAGCCTGTGCTCTGCGACGGGAGAGGCCGCAGCGGTGAGAGGCCCGCGTACCGCAAAAAAAAAAAAAAAAAAAGATGGAGAGAACAGTAAGTGCAAAGGCCTGAGGCAGGGACATGTTTGGCCTTTTTGAAAAGCAGAAATCTGAAATCGGGGGAAAGTATTCTATGCTTCAAACCTTTCTCACATAAACTTTTTGTTTTCCCAGTACTTGCCCGGAATGGTGAGTTCAGGCTATGGCAGGAAGGCCCAGATATCCAAGTAACTTGACCCAGCCTCAGGTTTGATTCCTCCGCCCTGAGGGCTGTCATCATTTGAAGACACTGACAGTGTTCTTTCAGTCACTTATTCATTCCACAAACTTTCATTAAGTCCCTGCTAATGTGCCAGACCCCGTGCTAGACTCCAGAGAGACCACCTTTGAGTTCCTGACCCCTCTCCCCAGAACAGAACCTGAACCATTCTTCCACGGTGCCTCCTTCAGCACAGGTAGAGGGACCAAGTTCCCAGCTACCTTGTACGTGTCCATCCCAGAGAGTCACGGACAGTTGGTGACTGGCGACAGATTCCAGGAAGAGCATCACCTCTCCCCATCCCAATGGAAACAATCTTCCAGTGCCCTCAAATGCATAATATCTCATCTTTATTCTCTCCTCCAGCCCCCCGCCTCGGGAAAACAGTCTCCCATAAAGAATGGCAGCCCCTCCAAGTGCCCTCGTTTCCTCAAGGTCAAGAACTGGGAGACCGATGTGGTTCTCTCTGACACCCTCCACCTTAAGAGCACGTTGGTGAGTACCCCAGCAAGGGGGAGACCAGGGTTTCTCAACCCCAGTGATATCCACACATGGGACTGGGTAATTCTTATCGTGGGGACCAACCTGTGCATTATAAGATGTTGAGCATCACCCCTGACCTGTGCCAGCCAGATGCCAGTACCCCCCACACCAAGTTGTGACAACCAAATATGTCTTCAGACATTACCAGATGTCCCCTGGGTGGGAAATTCACCCCCATTTGAGAACCACTGGTGGATACTTACTTGTGCAAATGCTTTTTATTTGTGTCCCCTTGTACTCAAAAGGGGAGTTGCTGGTTCTAAGTACATTCTTTTTCTCTCACACAGTCCGACCACTGATGGAGTTTTGGACAAACCCTTGTTGGTTTTCAGTCTGTCCTCTAAATTTTATATATTTTTCAGTCAATCAACCAATCTGTTGTTTTACATTGTTCTGGAAAATGGGCCTCTTGGAGGAATGTTGTATCAGTTAGCTATCGGAGCGTAACAAACTTCCCCCAAAATTAGTGACCTAAAACAACCACCACTTATTATTTTCCAAAAGCCTACAGATGGGCTGTGTGGTTCTGCTGATCTCATGCTTCTGCGATCATCTGAGGGGTCAGCTCTCGGCAGGCTGGTCTAGGATGGCCCTGGCTGGGATAACTCAGCTCTGCTCCATGCGGCCTCTCATCTTCCAGCAAGCTAGCTTGGTCTCCTTCACATGCTGGTTGCAGTGTCCTGAGAGAATGAGCAGAAATGTGTAAGATCTCTTGAGGTCGAGACTCAGAATGGGCACAGTGTCACTTCTGCCATATTCTATTGGCCCAAACAAGCCCAGATTCAAAAGGAGATTCAAAAGGAGATTGATTCAAAAGGAGAGGGAAGAGATTCAAAAGGAGAGGGAAGAGGCTTTACCTCTTGATGAGAATTGCTGTAAAGTCACATAGCAAAGGCTGTGAATACAGGGAGGGGAAGAATTAGGGCTATGTTCTGCAATCAACATCCCACAGACATATTCTAACAAGTTACTATAATCACTGTACTAGCTCCTTCTTGATCAACATGGGATCAAAACATATTGGGGGATTCAGCACCAATGGTTCTGCTTCCCAGGGAATGACAGTCACAAAGCCCCTCTCCCCCCAGTTAAGTAGAGCAAACACATTCAGGACCTTAAAGTGATGCTTGCCCTTTCCTTACCTGGGCTGATAACCAGGTCCAACAGTGATTAGAAGCTGGTATGTGAGAAATCCGCGTTGGGAATTAAAGCCGGGGAAGCCCCACCATGAATGTCAGATCCAGGTCCACAACACTACACGTGCCACAGTTGGGTGAAATGAAGCAATAGCCCAAATCTCTTCTCCTTCCAGGGAACGGGATGCACTGAGCACATCTGTATGGGGTCCATCATGCTTCCTTCTCAGCAAATACGAAGGCCTGAAGACGTCCGCACAAAAGAACAGCTCTTCCCTCTTGCCAAAGAGTTTATTGATCAGTACTTCTCATCAATTAAAAGGCAAGTTCATGTCTACACTGGGAAGACCGGGTACTGGGTACAAAGACTTCAGGTCCAAATGTGCAGACAGTTGAACCAAGACCTGAGCATAAGGCCTCTGCCTGCCATGCACAGAGGTCAAAAACTGGTGGCCCAAGGGCCAGATCTGGCCCCTAGAAGTGTTTTTGTTTAGCCTGCAAATTGTTGCTTAAATTTGAAACTTTTCAAGCAATTCCACGCCTAGGTATATTCCCTAAAGAAACTCTCACACTTGTTCACAAGAAGGCCTGCCTAAGAATGTTCACTGAAACATTGTTAGAATAGGAAAAAAAATTAAAGAGCCAACTGGAAACAATCTCAACTCCATTGATAGGAGAATGTGTAAGTAAACTGTGGCATTTTCTGTAATGGAATACTATACAGCTGTAAACATGAACAGGTTAAAACTCTGCGTGTTCATGGAAATGAAGCTCCTAAATAACTTTGAGCAAAGGAAGAAGAGGACAGGCTGTAGAAGGATACGTTCAGGACAGCCCCATTTACATAAACTTTCTAAACATGCAGAAAAATACTATACGTGGTTGAGGGGATAGATACACAAGTGGCAAAAATATAAACAAAAGCATGAGAATGCTAAATGCCACATTCAAAACAGCAGGCACTCCTGGAAAGAAAGTGGGCTACGGTGCAGAGTAGTCCCCAAGGAACTATAATATATTTTCTTATTTATTTATCATCTCTTAGGCTTGGGACATGGGTATCCATTACCCATTACCCATTATTCTCTATACCTTTTTGTAAGCCTGAACCTTTTCATAAGAACTTTTTAACTTTCTAAAATTCAGTTTATTGCCACCATTTAAAAATTAGAAGAGTTGCCTTTAAAAATCAGATTTCCAGTTTCTCTTGAAAGAAGATCTGGCAGTACCAGGCCCCCATTCCTATCAGGCAACAGCAGGCTAGAGCAGAGTTGGGGCTGCCCCCTTTGGACCAGGCGTAGGCTCACCTGTTTGCTGCAGTCCCCATCCAGCCAGTTCAGTCCTATGTACACTGCCGGGCCTTTGTAGGCATTTGAGTTTGCCAGTCTCTGCTTTATGTTGAAACTGTTGTGTCCAGATATCAGTCCAGACTCTGTGGCTTCTGGCCTCCTGTAATAGCTCACTCCTTCCACCAACCTCTAATTTAGTAGAGAGGGTGATGCTCCCATGTCTCTTTTCTCTTCCCTCAGATTCGGCTCCAAAGCTCATATGGAGAGGCTGGAAGAGGTGAGCAAAGAGATCGAAACCACCAGCACCTACCAGCTCAAGGACACAGAGCTCATCTACGGGGCCAAGCACGCCTGGAGGAATGCCTCCCGCTGCGTCGGCCGGATCCAGTGGTCCAAGCTGCAGGTGAGCAGTCAGGCTCAGATACTAGGAAGAGCCCTTTGGTGGGGTTGCCGGGGGAGGAATGAGCTTTGAAAAGGGTCAGCTCCTAGCCAGGGCACTTGGTGGCTGTGGTGAACTCTCAGATGGTGATCATGGGGTCCCAAATTCTCAGATCATGACTGTATCTGGCTTATATCTTATTTAGCCCAAACAATCTTTTTGAAAAATTGAATCTGATGTCTCTAGGTAGGGCTTATACTCTCCAGTTTACTGCAGACCCCACTTGCCCCTTTTGTCTCCTCTCTTTCCTTATTTCCATTATCTGCCTACTCCCTAAAAGCATTAGATTCTGCGTCCCCTGGTGTGATTTCTTTTCCTCTAGGGAATAGTTTCATTTTGGAAGTAGATTAGTTATCAGTCTTGGGGTGGGGGGCGTGGGGGTGGGGTGTCTGGTTTTTTTGTGGTTGTTTTATTTATTTTTTATTTTTTATATATTTTTTGTGGTACGCGGGCCTCTTACTGTTGTGGCCTCTCCCGTTGCGGAGCACAGGCTCCGGACGCGCAGGCTCAGTGGCCATGGCTCACGGGCCCAGCCGCTCCGCGGCACGTGGGATCTTCCCGGACCGGGGCACGAACCCGTGTCCCCTGTATCGGCAGGCGGACTCTCAACCACTGCGCCACCAGGGAAGCCCCTGGTTGTTTTATGTTTAAGTCCCTCATCTCTAGGAACCTCATAGGAGGTACAGGCAGCCCATTTAAAGTCCCTCCTTTGCTCAGCATCTCTTTCCTACATTCGCTTACACTCCATGCCTACTTTTAGGGGATTTTTCCTGGTTTGATTGGCCATAGTTATTAGGGTAGAAAAAAAAGATAAAATCCAGCCCGGGGCTCGGTAATGAGATGCTCACTACTCTAGGGGCGCAGCAGCCGGGGTGGGCTCTGGGCGCTCCTCTGTTGGGAGGGCTGCCCTGGGGGTGACGAATGGGGAAGGAGGGGGTGATCACTCCCACGATATACCCCTTGCAGGTGTTCGATGCCCGCGACTGTACCACGGCTCACGGGATGTTCAACTACATCTGTAACCATATCAAGTATGCCACCAACAAAGGGAACCTCAGGTGAGCTGACCCGCTTAGGGGAGCGGAGTCCGATGTACCCCCATTGTTGACCCTTGGGTCTGGCGTTCACCCCCCTGTGAAGGAAATGCTCCCCCTCTTTTCCCGGGGACAGGTGTCAAGCCGAGAGAGGTAGCCTGGCATCCTCGTTCTAACCAGCATGTGCCTTCTCTCCCGGGAGAAACAGATTCCCATGTGGTTTGCAAGACTACAGCGACCAGAATCATGTTTATCCCACAGTTCGGTATCACCCAGGGAGGAAACAGGAAGGGATGTTTCAGATCCCCAGGAACAGGCAAATCCCATTGCCGGTGGTGACCTGCTTTTACCAGCTCCTGCTCTGTTGCCTGGAGCCGCCTCTGAGCCTCCCTGGGTTTAAAAGGCAATTTCTCTCCACGCTGCCGTGGGGACCACCATTTCTGGTTCCACCAAGCCGAGCCGCACCTGGGACTCCTCTTGCCCCCCGTGAAGAACAAAGCCACAGGATACAGGCCAAGGCAGGAAGGCGCCAATGTGAGCTGCTGGCTTCCACACTGGCAAGTCTCAGCTGGGAGAGGAGCAGCTAGAAGGGAACAGCTGGGGCCCCCCCGCAGACAGGCGGTGACAGTTGTTAATCCTCCCTCAGTCCTGCCCCTGCATCTGTTCCCAGCAGCTGAGGACCAGCCCCATCTTGGGGCCATGCAGGACCACTGCAGGGATATTCCCACAAGCCCTCAGGCTACACTGAACTCATCCCCAAAGTGACCTATTGGCATTAAGCATGGGCTTTCTTGGATGAGTCTCTTCCTTGAGAAGGAAATGGTGTTTGCCAGCTGAGCCCACCAATAGGAAAAGACCCTGTAATTTAAGCCCAGGGCCTGCTTGGGAAATTAGTATTCAGATCTTTTTCCTAAAAGACCTCACCCCTCAGAAAACAATAAAGAGGCCTCCTGCATATCCTAACATTAAAGGAGGGCCCAGTCAAGGTCTTGGCCTCAAGGAGTTTATGGGTTATTTTGGTAGTTTTCAAATGGTGCTGTGATGGGGTAATATGGGGCAGGGATCGCCAAAGGGTAGGCAGTGCACCTTTACTTTTTTCAATTCTGTATTGGGAGAGTGGGTCTAAATGAGGTATCCTATTGATGAAATGTTTGGCTAATTTTTTTTTTTTTACAAGTTTGAAACTACACATCTGGACACGATGAGAGGCCATAAGAGAATGAACACCATGTATAGAAACTATCTAAGCATAAAGGAGGAAGGTGGACAAGGGAGATGAAGGGAGGGAGAGAGATGTAATTCAAATAGTACAGGGCAGTAGACTTGCCATTTTGCGACATTATGCTTAGCAGGATTGGGAGATGGGAGGTGTAAACCTGTTCCATGTCTTCCATTGGGCTCATTCCCACACACAGAGTAAGCATCCCACCCCACTGTGTGAGATTCTGGAGTTTCTAAACACACTTTTTAAATATATATAAACAAACACAAACAGGCTTTATCTGCTGCTCAACCAGAGAAACAGCCGTGTGGTTTAATGCTGGAGGGAAATGCTCACAATTTTACTCAGTCTGTGTTCATCTCCAATATGGCACCTTCGCTAAGAGATGTTTAAGAGCATCTTTGGCTCTATATGACTTCCGCCTTCAGCCTGGGTCCTAGACTCACCCCGAGGTGTGACACACCACTCCCTGCAGTATTAAATGCAATATTGTCTTGTGCAGACAGTATGACCTAAATGCTAAAAGGGAGGCCCTGGGAACTAGATAAGACAGGGGATGCTGTGTGGAGAAAGCAAATTTGAATCGGGCCTTGAAATTGGGTACATGACAGCAGAAACAGACTCCAACCAAGGGAGCAGCAGGGCAGGATTCCAGGGGCAGGATGTGAATGGGAGCAGATCTGTGAGCTTTGGGTTGGACCTATGATGTCATCCCCGTGTTGACACAAGCCAGGATGTGGTTTCCATAGCCTAGGATTTGGTCCGTGGATGGAACCAGGATGTTACCTGGGTCCAGGTAACAGGAGCTCCTGGAAGGAGATAATATCAAACCACTTCGTGAAAAAATTACTCTCCTTTCCATTTGTTCCAATCCTTCTGATGGTACCAAAGAGGATAAGGCATCATTATAACACCTCTCCAAAACACCGATTTCCCTTTTTTTTTTTTTTTTTTTCCTTCGGTACACGGGCCTCTCACTGTTGTGGCCTCTCCCGTTGCGGAGCACAGGCTCCGGACGCGCAGGCTCAGCGACCATGGCTCACGGACCCAGCCGCTCCGCAGCATGTGGGGTCTTCCCGGACCGGGGCACGAACCCGTGTCCCCTGCATTGGCAAGCGGACTCTCAACCACTGTGCCACCAGAGAAGCCCTGATTTCCCTTTTAACAGAAAGGGAGCAGGGCTCCAGTGAGGTGCCTTCCGTAGGCAACCACATCTTTCTACAATTTAATAACAGTACACGGTCTCACGGTTGCCTGTTTAGGTGGGCAAGGCCAGGGGTGATCTTCAGTTTTCTTTCAAAGTAAATGAATATGAGTGCAAATGGAAGTTGATTTCTTATTCATTGTACGTCTGTAGACTTTGCTGAGGTACAGGGGGTGAGCAAATGGGACAATAAATAATGATGGTGGTAAAAGAAAGACTAAAACTGGGAATCAGTGGTGAGCTCTTAAAAGGAAACAGGATCTGATGTTTTTTTCCCTGAGGATTACCTGCTGCAAAAGAACTTTCTGGAAAACTGGCGCAAGTCAAGATTGTTTGAAAGTCTCCAGTTAGAGGAGCATTCTCTTTCCTTCAGTGAGCTGACACCAGGCCTCCTATCCTCCACCCTTCCTCACCCAGCGGTCCAGTGGAGAGACAGAGCAAGGTCCCTCCCCTTCCAACAGCTGCACCGTGGGCCCTGAGCCTTATGCACTCATTGGCCTGGGCGACACTTTTTCCAGTATGTCCCCAAAGTGCAAGCCCAGCCCTGGTGCCAAACGTCCCCCTCTCTCCGCCACAGATCTGCCATCACCATATTTCCCCAGAGGACCGACGGCAAGCATGACTTTCGAGTCTGGAACTCCCAGCTCATCCGCTATGCTGGCTACAAGCAGCCTGACGGCTCCATCCTGGGGGATCCAGCCAGCGTGGAGCTCACAGAGGTGCGTGCCCCCACTCCTCCCCCAGCTGGTCTCTCATCCTCCCAAACTGTCTTTATCCACAGACTTTTCTTAGTTTAATATTATCGTAGGGAGAGTGGTCGGTGAGGTACAGCTTACTCATCTCCAGAGCTCCTGCTCTGTTTGCCTCTAGTCTTGCTGGTTCTGCTACAGCTGGTCATTTGGTCATTTTCAGGCCATTACCTTGCCCGACCCTCATGATGGGAACTGTTGCCTCATTTCACAGATGAGTAGACTGAGTCTCGCCAAGGCCAAACACATTATCCAAGGCCACTAAAGGAGCAGAAGAAAAGCTAGGAGTACAGTTCCAATCTCCTGCCTTCCCCTGGGAGGAGAGGAACTGACATGTGGAAGCCATGTCTGGCATCATCTTTTCTGAGTTGGGTAATATGTCAGACTCATACCCTTCATTCATTCATTCATTTCCTTGTACAACATTTCTACCTACCCAACCCCTCTCTGGACAGACTGGACTCTCCAGTATCACCACGGTTGCTGGCAGCCCAAGTCAGTTCATAAAAGCCACTAGGAACACGAATACCACCTTCTCCCCATCCAGGGCTCCTTCCAGGTGGTGATGTGGACAGATAGCACAGGTAAGGCCTGGAAGCTTCCACCGGCTATGCCCACAGGAGACATAATAGGCAGAGCCCACGCCTGGAATATCTCACACACACAGACCTGGTACCTCCTTTATTTGTCACCCACTCAGCCACCATTCTGCTTTATCTTCGTTCTTTCCTCAAACCCCCCTCAAACTCCACCCCACGAGGGAGCTGCTTAGGCCAAGGGCTACCGCACACCCTCATGGCTGCTGACTTCATTTGCAAGTGGCTTTTCTTACTAAAATATTATTATCCTGGGGAGGGGGCTATAACCAGGGCGACCAGGAGTCAGACCTGTGTCTTCTAGCCTCAGCCAGACTCTCTGCTCCACTTGGCTGACCTCTAACTGTATACTTGGCTGACCTTGTCCTCGTGGCCGCCGGAACAGAAACACCATGGCCTCTCCCTCTCCTTCTGTCTCCCGAAACCTCACTGACACAACATGTTCTAAACCCACGCTTCTGTGCTTCCTCTGTCTACTAACTCAGCAGAAAGAGTCACCCCAAACATAACCACAGAATCGTAACTTTCAAAACCCCTCACCCAGTACGGCAGCCACTGGCTGCATGTAGCTAGTGACCACTTGAAATGTGGCGAGTCCAAACTGAGACATGCCCTCAGTGTAGATAACACGGTCTCAGAGACAGAGAACAAAAAAAGAGTGGAAAAGATCTCATTAGTAATTTGTATCTTGATTACCTATTGAAAAATAATATTGTGGATAATATCGGGCTAATCTATTTCTATTTGTTAATAAATTAATACATTTATTGTATTAATAAGTATAGTTAATTTTATGTTAAACATCTTTAAATATATTAATTTTAATAATTTATTATTAAATGGTTGGTGTTTAATTAGGTTATATATTATAAATTTTTATATTTTATTGGATTAATAAATGAATTACATATTTAATTTTAATGTCAAATATACTATTAATATATTAATATTATTACTATTAATATATGCCATATATATTATATATATGCCATATATAATAATATATTAATACATAATGATATTAATATTTGATATAGTAATGCTTTTAGCACAGTATTAATAAATTACTGTTACTATAATTAATTACTATTACTATAATTAATATCGTGCTATAATTCATAATTATTTAATTTTTTTTTTTTTTTTTTTTTGCGGTACGCGGGCCTCTCACTGCTGTGGCCTCTCCCGTTGTGGAGCACAGGCTCCGGACGCGCAGGCTCAGCGGCCATGGCTCACAGGCCCGGCCGCTCCGCGGCATGTGGGATCTTCCCGGACCGGGGCACGAACCCGTGTCCCCTGCATCAGCAGGCAGACTCTCAACCACTGCGCCACCAGGGAAGCCCCATAATTATTTAATCTAATTAAATATTATTGAAAATAAAACTTTTGTAAATGATATATTACTTAAATTATTTTCACTGGGTTTTGCTCTGGGTTTGTTTTTTTTTTAATTTTTAAAATGTGGCTGCTAGAAAATTTTAAATTACTATGTGGCTCGCTTTATATTTCGATAGGATAGCTGCTCTAACAGATGCATTCTATGTGGTCATTCTGAGACATCCGCCCTCATCAAATCTGGTAGATTTTCTTCATGTCTTAGGCACCGGATGCAAACACTTCCGGAGCAAGTGCGTAGGCGTGCCCAGCCCTGTGCGAGGGCACCACAGATGCGAGAGTCAGTTAAGCCCTTGCTCCCGGAGTTCCCAGTTGGCAGGGAAGACCTGGAAAACATAACCAAGTGAGGGGCTGGAGGACACGTTTGCTTTCTGTCCCGTGGGACCACAGACAGTTATACTAGTTACGTGATGATGGCAGGGAGAGCTTCATAAAGAAGGTGGCCGTGACCCAGAGCCTCCAGGGGGGCTGCTGGCAGGCTTGCACTGGGACCTCTACCCCTCCCCCCATTGCTGTTGTGTCTGGAGGGTCTGGGGCATGGTGGCCTGACCTGGCGGGTCTGGTTGCAGATCTGCATCCAGCAGGGCTGGAAACCCCCAAGGAGCCGCTTCGATGTCCTGCCACTCCTGCTCCAGGCCAACGGCAATGACCCTGAGCTCTTCCAGATTCCTCCAGAGCTGGTGCTGGAAGTGCCCATCAGGCACCCCAAGTAAGAGGGACTGGCATGGGGTGGGTGAGGGTGGTTGGATTTACCCAGTGCCCCTCTCTACCCAACCCTGCACCCCCGGCTCTCTCTGCAGCCCAGACAGAGGCTGAAAGGGGGTCTTGGTTCCTACCCTCATCACGGGCCAGGGCAAGGTGGGCTCCCTCAACATCAATAATTCCTCCTTCACCAGCCTAGGGACCACCATCTTTTCTGAATCAAAATCTCCCTCCTTGTAAGTCAGATAGAGAAAGACAAATACTGTATGATATCACTTATATGTAGACTCTAAAAAATACAACAAACTAGTGAATATAACAAAAAAGAAGCAGACTCACAGATATAGAGAATAAACTAGTGGTTTCCGGAGGGGAGAGGGGCAATATAGGGGTAGGGGATTAAGAGGTACAAACTATTATGTATAAAATAAATAAACCTCAAGGAGATATAGTAAAACATAGGGAAGATAACCAGTATTTTATAATAACTATAAATGGAATATAACCTTTAAAAATTGTGAATCACTATATTGTACACCTGTAACTTATATAATATTGTACATCAACTATACTTCAATTAAAAAAAAAAACATCTCCCTCCTTACCCCACTCCTAAGCCATCAACCTGGACCTGCCCTTTTTCCAACCCTAAGGGCTGAAAGAGCAGAAGCCCCTCCTGTGTCGTTGTGGGCACAAATTTTAAATAGAGGGAGCCATTTAAAACTCTATGTGACCTGACGCAGCTCAAGGTCAAAAGCAATTTGGGTCCAGAATGGGGCTGTGAGGGCTGTGGCCAGCAGCACAAATAGAATTTACACTTTTCGAGAGTAAAGAAACTCCACAGTAAGACCCTGGCCTCAGGGGCAAAATTGATGGGGGGAAGCACCAAAAAAAAAAAAAAAAAATCAATCATCAAGATAAATAGTATTTTAATGTAATATTTTTTAAAATAAAAATTAACTTTTTAAATATATCAAAACTTTAAACAAAGACCAGGTTAGGGCTGAAATTAGGGGGAAACAAGTGAGGCGAGTTAGGGCAAGGTGGGAGCTTGTCTTTATTTAAAGTTTTTATTTTTGTGGGTTTTTTTTTTGCGATATGCGGGCCTCTCACTGCTGTGGCCTCTCCCGTTGCGGAGCACAGGCTCCGGACGCACAGGCTCAGCAGCCATGGCTCACGGGCCCAGCCGCTCCGCGGCATGTGGGATCTTCCCAGACCAGGGCACGAACCCGTGTCCCTTGCATTGGCAAGCGGACTCCCAACCACTGCGCCACCAGGGAAGCCCTATTTAAAGTTTTGATATTTTGTTTGTCATGGATTTTTTTTGCATTAATTTTGATTTTTAAAAAAAAATTTGAATTAATTTGGAATATTGTGTAAATAAATTAATAATATTGATATTGATCCCTGGGTTTGTTGGTGCCTCCTTAAATTTTGCACCCAAGGCTAGTGCCTTACTTGCCTCACCCTAGTCCAGGCCCTGGAGAGGGAGCAAGTGTCCTGAAGCTCCTGACACTGCCCAGTATCTGTAAACTTACCCAGTCTCCCTGGTGAAACTTGGCCTTCATTCATTCATTCACTCATTCAATACTATTCATTATTCCCAGTCTGGGCCAGGCATTGTGCTGGGTTTTGTAGGTGACTTGGTCCCTGCCTCCATGGTGCTTTCAGTCTCAAGGAGGAGATCAGTTACCCAAATAACCACTTAATTCCAATAAAGTGCTGCAAAATAAATTTTATGGTACCTAGAGGCATAAAGCTTCCTGACCCAACCCAGATCAGGCATAAGGGAAGGCTTCCCAGAGTCAATAGCATTTTAGCTGAGAATGAAAGGTGGGTAAGAGCTGAACAGGCACAGAAGGAAAAGAGAAGGAAGGAACTGCCGTGCAAAGGTCCTGAGGTCAGAAGGAACTCAGCAATGCTCACTTTCTCCTGGATTCACCTTCAGGGTGGGTTTAGGAGATAAACAGCAGCCCAAGGCAATGGTTCCCAGGCCTGGATGTCCATCCAAATCACCTGGGAAACATGTTAAAGTGCATATTCTCAGGCCCCAGCTGTGGAAGCTGTGATCCCACAGGTCTCACATGAGCCCAGGAATTAGACTCTGGCATAGCAAGTCCCAGTCACTCACTGGCATTTCAGCATCCCCAGACTAAGGATATCCCGCCTGTGTGTCTTCCCATGAGGCTCCTGCCCCGTGGTGAGCTGGGCTGTATTGCTCTCTGCAGGTTGGAGTGGTTCAAGGACCTTGGGCTGAAGTGGTACGGCCTCCCCGCTGTGTCAAACATGCTCCTGGAGATCGGCGGCCTGGAGTTCAGCGCCTGTCCCTTCAGCGGCTGGTACATGGGCACAGAGATTGGCGTCCGCGACTACTGTGACAGCTCCCGATACAACATCCTGGAGGTGAAGTCCCTTCTTGGTCATCATGATGCAGAAGCAGAAGGCAAAGGGGATGGGCTCAGCTGTCCTTTCCCACAGCTGAGCTTTGGGACTTGGAAACTAGAAGAGGTTAAAACAGAATCTGCAATTCTGGGGATCCCCCTGGCCTTTCTGAAGGCTTCCGTGGCATTAAGAGTATGTGTACTACAAAAAGAGAGAAGAGTACGTGTACTATGTGCTCGGCAGCACTCCAAGCACTTTGCGTGTATTAGGTGCTCATTTAATCCTTACCACAACCTCCAGGTGTGATAATTCCCCTTTCACAGATGAAGAAACTGAGGCCTTTGGGAGGGTTAAAATGAGGACGAGCTCAAGATCATACAGCTAGGGAGTGGCAGAGCTGGGATGTGAACCCAGTCTGGCTTTTTTTTCTGCCCCCGCCCCGGCAGTCTGGCTTTATGATCCGAGTTCATACGCATTCTACTGCACTGCCTGTCAGTGTCAAGCCTTGTTAGAAGGTTTTGAGAACGACCCATGAACATGGGACATTTTTGGTCTCTTTTCTTAAAACACAAGGCTTGACAGTGATTCCCCACCATGTACATTTCTGGGTGGAGGTTCTGATTCTCTCCAGGGCTGAGTCATCCTGATCCACAAAAGAGTGCTGAGGCGGACTGCTCCCTGGAGCTCCACTTTGGTGAAAGCGTCAGGATTGCTGTGGTTTTGTCAGCAAATGTTGTCTGGAACCACAGTCTGCTGTGATTGGCCTTGTTTCAAAAGAGGACGCTGAGAAACAGAAGTTAAATGCTGAGCCTACGTCACACAGTAAATAAAGCACAGGGCAAAATTCGAACTCGGAAACGAGCATTAGGTTTATACTGTTAAAATCCATGGGTGTTCGCCTGGGTGGACCTTAAGGGCATTATGCTAAGTGAGATAAGTCAGACAGAGAAAGACAAATACTACGTGATCTCACGTATATGTGGAATCTAAAAAAGCCAAACTCCCCAAAACAGAGAGTAGAGTGGTGATTACCAGGGGCTGGGGAGGCGGGGCAGGAGAACTGGGGAAGATGTTGTGGACGTGTACAAACCTGCAGCTAGCAGATAAATAATTCCTGGAGATTTAATGCACAGTATAGTGATTATGCTCAACAGTGATACTGTTATAAATTTCAGAGTTGCTAAGAGACTAGATCTTAATTGTTCTCACCACAAAAAAGAAATGATAATTATGCGATTGGATGAAGGTGTTAACTAACCCGACAGCAGTAATCATATTGCAATATATAAATGTATCAAACCAATATCTCTCACACCTGAAATACACATAACGTTATATGTCAATTTTATCTCAATTTTTAAAAATTCCATGGGTGCTGGCCTGGAAAACAGAACCAGGGGTCCTCAGCCTCGCCACACACTGGAATTAACCTAGGGAGTTTTATTATGCTGGGGTCCCACTCCCCAGAATTTGGATGAAAGTGCTCCAGGGTGGAGCCTGGGCACCAGTAATTTTCAAAGCTCCCCAGAAGATTCTACTGGGAAGCCAGTGATTTATACAAACTCCTGGCAGGAAAGGAAAAAACATTTCCAGGCAATTTCCAGAACTGTGGCTCAAGTAATATTTGGGAATTTTTAAAGTCATATATATATTTTTTTGCACTTTCTTGCAACTAATTTCTATTCTTTTAACCAAAATAATGCTTTGAAGTAACAATAGCAGCATGACTGGCTGTACACACTCTCTTCTTTTATAAAATAACTCAAGTTTTATATGTATTTGTGTAAAGCAGCGAATTTCTTACTCTCTGTGTTTGTATCATCGCTAAAAGACCCCAAACAGACCCTAACACCTCAGCCTCAAAAGAGTAAATTAATGTCTGCTTTCGTGATCCCTGCTTACATTTCAATTGCAAAGAGTAGTCACTGGGTAACTTAAATGAGACACGCTCCCACCCCAGCCTTCCAGTTCTAACTGCCATTATGTACAAATGTTGACATCTGGGGCTGGGAAGCGATTTACCCAAACTTGAGAAATTGTCACATTCTAACCCCATAATGAGACCTAGGTTCCCACAAGTGACTAGAATTGACAGAGGAAGTGAGAAGCCAGGCTCTAATTAATGGATGTGCTATTGGGTCTTCCCTACTCCTGACATCAGCTTATCTGGAGCTGTAACCTAAATGTCAGGAGTTGTTTTCTCCAAGTAGTTTTGCCAAAGGAATCTTCTGGCTGGGGAGCCGCTCCCAGGTCTTGGGCATTAGGCATCTCCCTGGGCTCCAGCCCCGAGGCCAACTGGCTCTGTGGCCTGTGAGCAAGTCTCTGCAGCTCTCTGAGCCTCAGTTTCCTCATCTGTCAAGTGGAGTAGGCAGGCATCCCCATGAACTCAAAATACCCATGACCTAGATTCCAGGCAGTAGCCACTCTGGAGGTGGAACAGGATGGGTGGAGAGCTTTTCCTACTAGAAAGCAGCTCATGTCACTCCCAGACCCACATCTCTCCTTAAAGTCCCCCAAAGACCCTCCTCATCATATTTGGAATAAAATCCTCACTCCTTAGCACATCTAGCGTAACCAGTCCTGCATCTCTCTCTCACCAACTCCCCCTGGCTCCCTACCCTCCAAATACACTGACCTTCTTTCTGTACCTCAGCGCAAGCCTGATCCCACCCCAGGGTCTTTGCATATGCTGTTCTCTCTGCATAGAACATTCCCTCCCAAGATTTACAAATGTCTTGCTTCTTCTCATCATTTGGGACTCACCTGTATGCCACCTCTGCAGTGGTCCTTCCCTGACTCTCCTGGTTCAATTCATCCTGCCCCCATATCCCTCTTTATCCCATTTCCTCACCTTATTTTCTTCCTAGGAATTAGCACTCATCACAATATTAACTATTTCTCTCCCCCACTAGAAGGTAAGCTCAATAATAAAAGGGCCAGCCAAGTCCCTCTAGTCTCTTGATACTACCAGTGGGTCCTCAATAAAAAAAAAAAAAATTGAGTAAGTGAATTAGTCTGCATATGAGTTGATGAATTAATTAAGAATTTCATTGGTGACACTAGCCCTGTCCCTCTTTAGTCTGAAATCCAGAGGTGCCCCAGCCTATGAGTCTGTGTTTCCTTCCCCTTTCAGGAAGTGGCCAAGAAGATGAACTTGGACATGAGGAAGACATCCTCCCTGTGGAAGGACCAGGCGCTGGTGGAGATCAACATCGCAGTGCTGTACAGCTTCCAGGTAGTGCCAGGGCACACCTCCTGGCTACCAAGCCTCAAAGGGGAACTAAAACCTTTCAGAGTCTCGGGGCAGAAGGTCAAGAGCCCAGCTTCCAGGAACCATCCTTGCAGGGATCTGCCTACCAGTGAGGTGTACTTCCCATCATGCACGCCTTTCTCCCCATGATGCATCTTGGGTGGGGACCATTTGAGAAAGAGGCAAAAAGATAGGGGTTTTGTGACTTGTTGCTTATGATTTATTTTTTTATTTTTATTTTTTTGTGTGTGTGGTACGCGGGCCTCTCACTGTTGTGGCCTCTCCCGTTGCGGAGCACAGGCTCCGGATGTGCAGGCTCAGCAGCCATGGCTCACGGGCCCAGCCGCTCCGCGGCACGCGGGATCCTCCCGGACCGGGGCACGAACCCATGTCCCCTGCATCGGCAGGTGGACTCTCAACCACTGCGCCACCAGAGAAGCCCTGCTTATGATTTTTTAGAATTGAAATGACAAACATCTGGGACTTCCCTGGTGGTCCAGTGGTTAAGACCCCACACTTCCACCGCAGGGGCCATGGGTTCCATCCCTGGTAGGGAAACTAAAATCCTGCAGGATGCGTGGCGCGGCCAAAAAAAAAAAATAGAAATGGCAAGCATCATCTGTGTCTTGCCACTTCTTAGGCATTCAGCCTTTCACCTAACAGAAACAGATACTCGTCATCATCATCAGAAGCATAGGTCCCCCAATGCATGTGGCTCCGTGATAAATGCTATTACATACAGTATGATAGCTTTAAAAATTATCGGCTAGACCATGACACTTTTGAGAGCAAATGGGGGGCACCACTAATCATTGTAACAGTACAAAGACATAATCTGGGATTCTCCTGGGCAAACCAGGAGGCCCACAGAATAGAGGTCACTCTCTGTAGCAGAGACCAGCTCTGTCCTCTGAGGGTGATGGTTTGGGAAGCTAGACCCTCATAGACATACATGGGAGGCCTCCACAGGCAGTAGAATGAACATATCAAATCATGTGTAGACATGAATATAAACCATAGGTCCCCATGTCAGGAATAGGGAGACTGGGTATACTGGGGAATGTATATCCCAGGGAAGAGACCAGTTGAGATGGGATGAGGGAGAAGGAGGCCCCCTCCCTTCCCTCTCTACCTTGGAGGCGTGAAGTTTTAGGAATTGTTGAAAATGAAGGAGGGCTTTGGTGGACTGGTACGAAGATTGGCGAGCCAGAGGCAGCAGAGGTATGCGTGAGATGAATGATTGGGAAAGAGAAGTGCAGGAAGGGGACAGAGTTTTGTGGGCAGAAAGGGAAGACACTGCCTGGGCAAGGTGAGAATCCAAGCCAGCCGACTACAACGGGCCCTGCAGCTGGGTTACGCAGACATTCAGTCCGCCCAGCTTTGCTGTGATTGACTTGTTTTCATTTTAATAAACTCATCCTTATTACTTAAAATTGTTTATTTTAAGAGGATTTTGTGTCACCATCATAAATGGAGAGCCAGTACCATTTGCCATAAATAGAAGAGAATTGTAAATTTAAATAAATATATAAACAAATACACACAGGGAAACAACACAAAGTTGTTGGATTCTAGTTGCCTGAGCTTCCGCTCTCATTAAAAAAAGAGAGAGAGAGAGAAGGAGGGACAGAGGAAGATTGGCAAGAGAGGTGTTTCTCCCGGGTCTAATCAGGATTGAAAGAACAATGCAGAGAATCACCTGCCTAGAATCATCTCCAGGACCAGCCTTTGGGAAACACTGCTCTATGGGCAGGGGAGTCCCAAAATACCCCAGCTGCTCTTTCCTCCTGACTCCTTGTCCCCTCTCCTCCCACAGAGTGACAAAGTGACCATCGTTGACCACCACTCTGCCACCGAGTCCTTCATTAAGCACATGGAGAATGAATACCACTGCCGGGGAGGCTGCCCCGCTGACTGGGTGTGGATCGTGCCCCCCATGTCTGGCAGCATCACCCCCGTCTTCCACCAAGAGATGCTCAACTACCGACTCACCCCCTCCTTCGAATACCAGGTCCTGCCCCTGCCCACCTCTTTCGTGCTAAGTCTTCAATATCCGGTGTGCGTGTTATGATTAGAGCACGTCTCAACTCAGACTTGCATTTCGGATGCTCAAGTGTGGCCCCCATGTTGACCAGCACAGCTCAAGCTGAAAGGCGAATGGAGATGAAATGAGTAGTCCGGGGTCACGAGGAGAGTGTTTGAGAGGGATTCTGAGGGATGAGCGGGAAGGTCTAGCCGGACAGTGCAGGGAGGCTGGACCAGCCACTCTGTGCCAGGACCCCTGGGGTCACCACTGACAGAATCGTTCCCTTCAAGGGCTAAGGGTTGGACGTAGCTGGACAGCCACAAGCCCCCAGGGAGCCCTGAGCAACTCCCAAGAGGAGCCAGGGTCCCTCACTGCAGTGACCATAGTCCTCTCTTCCCAGCCTGACCCTTGGAACACCCACATCTGGAAAGGTACCAACGGGACCCCCACAAAGCGGCGAGCCATTGGCTTCAAGAAGCTGGCAGAGTAAGTCTCCTAAAGTAGGTGGGGATGGGGGATGGATGTGCCCCCGCATTCAGAGAGCCCCAGCAAAGAAGGCTGGAAACATGCTTGCACCCCTGCCCTCTTGTGTGACATGATTTCTCCATTTTCTCCAACCCCCTCGTGCCTCCTTTGCCTCCGAGTCT
Source organism: Pseudorca crassidens (assembly GCF_039906515.1). Classification (NCBI taxonomy): domain Eukaryota; kingdom Metazoa; phylum Chordata; class Mammalia; order Artiodactyla; family Delphinidae; genus Pseudorca; species Pseudorca crassidens. The sequence goes on along the minus strand of NC_090307.1, from coordinate 80,301,296 downwards.
GGGATGCAAACATCACCATGACTCTTCTCTTTCCCAACCTCACTTTCCTCCCCCCACTTTCCTAAATTCTTGTCCTGGAGACAGAGTTGTGTTGATAAACCAGCTCTCCAATTAGTAAAGTTGGCCATAATAATGATAATAGATTTGTAACCTTTGCCCATTTCCGTGGTGTAAATACTCCCACTGTGGCCAATTTCAGGCTCTCAACAGGAAGTCGCTGAAGCCAGAGTCGGGAGGAGCTAGGACAAGCTGGCTCCAGCCCACCACTGCCTAGAGGCCTCTCGCCCAGGGCTGGGTCTCATTTCACTCGCTCATTCACTCATTCAGCCAACAAATGGATACTAAGTGCCTACTCGGTGCCCGGCACTGTGCTGGGCTCCAGAGATGCCATGATGAGCCAGATAATGTGGTCCCGCCCTCATGAAGCTCACAGCTACCACCAAGGAACGATTCATGGGGCCATAAAATAGACGTCAGCCAGTTTGGGAGGTCAAAAGGGGCTTCCCGCAGGAGATGACAATTGAGCTGAAGAATGAAATGAATAAGACTTCACTGAGAAAAGGAGGGAGGGAAGCGGGTTAGGGACCAAGGCTTTTGAAGAGTAATTGTCCTGAAGAACTCGTGGTCAGCCAGGGGACCGACTGACAAGTGGGGTGGGGTTCACAGATGGTTTAATGGGGATGCCAGCTTTCTGTCTAAAGATAGAGAACTCCCTGATCCACTCAGCAGAGACCCTCTATTTCGAGCTCACTTTTTGGCAGAGGGGCTAGTATGCACCGAGCTGCTTAGTCACTTTCCTCAGCCCCTTGGGTCCAGCTCTCAACAGGTGACTGGTAGATCTTGCAGGGACTGAAACCTGGATCCTGGCTCCACTAATATGGTCCACAGGATCTCTCCCTTCTCTCCCTCCCTCCCCTTTCTTCTTCCACCTAACTTTATCTGCGGCCAGGCGAGAATGCATCAGCAGCCATTCTTTCCCTAACAAGAGCATCACAAATTCTCAGGAACAGCAGCCTTTGGCTTCAGTTCAGTTCAAACTGTTTCTGAGGGAGGGAAAAATCTAAAGAATTAATTGCGCTGTTAAGTTCGGGGTAGAAACAATGGGAGTTAATTATAGATGCTTTTTTACAATCCGATCATTCAAAGGGAACCCTCCAGGCACCTTTTATTCTCTTCTGTTTCTCCCCCTTTAGCTCCGCAGTGTGGGTGGTTTCCCTGATTCTAAAAAATGATGAATTTATCACCGATAATCCCCAGGTGGGGGTAACTAGCAATTTGTCTACTCAGAGATTCCTAGTTAGAACAGGGATGCTTGCTCGGAAGGTGAACCCAGGCATTCATAGATGGGAAGGAAGAAACACTGGTTCTGAATTCTCCATTTAACTAGAAAGAGCCTCGACTTGACATTTAAACTCCCCAGGGCTTTGGTGGTAGCAGTATGTTTAAAATCCATTCCTTCTTTTGATAGATACATATTTAGTGCCTGGTGAGTTTCAGCCTCTGCAGGACCCTGGATGTGCATGGCTGCTTCAACCAGACTTGGTCCTTCCTTTGTGGATTTATGAACCTCTAAAATCCCTTCTAGCTCAATACCTGCTGATTTATTAGTGATTCGTTCCCTCTCTCTCTCTCTCTCTCTCTCTCTCTCTCTCTCTCTCTCTCTCTCTCTCTCTCCCCACCCTCTCCCCCTCTCTCCCTCTCTCTCTCTCTCTCTCTCTCTCTCTCTCTCCCCACCCTCTCCCCCTCTCTCCCTCTCTCTCTCTCTCTCTCTCTCTCTCACACACACACACACACACGCACGCGCTCACACACACACATGCACACACACACGAACGTAAGCCCCATGACAGCCATTTCTCTGTGTTTCCATTCCTATAACAATACCTGGCACATAGCTAGGCACTCAACAAACACTTGATGAATGAACAAATGAGTGAAGGAATGACTCCTCATCTTTTGGGGCAATGCTTGGCAAACCAAGGTTCTCAAGACCGGGATCAATTAATCAAGTAACAAACTAATAAAACTAACCATGTTAGCTCATGACCAGTTGGTCTGGAGTGACTTAAGACAGGGATCAATATGGCACCTAAACTTGCACTTTGAGTATCCCTGAAGGCATCAAAGATTAGGAGAGAAAGTTCATGGATCATGGTTCTTGCCCAAAAGTCCCAGTGTGGCATCCTCCCTCCTTTCTGCATTTCCCATTGTTCTCTCCATCCTCTCCCCTCCAGAGCCGTCAAGTTCTCAGCCAAGCTGATGGGACAAGCCATGGCCAAGAGGGTCAAAGCTACCATCCTGTACGCCACAGAGACGGGCAAATCGCAGGCTTATGCCAAAACCCTGTGTGAGATCTTCAAACATGCCTTTGACGCCAAGGTGGGTAGGGGGCAGTGCCAGCTCTCTGACCCTTCATGGTAAAGTTGGGGAGGGGAGAGAAGGAATTCAGCAAAGAAGAATCCTTCGAGAATGGGTGATAGCACATCTGAAGATGCCCATCAACTCACTCACGCACATTTGCATATATTTCAGCGGACTCTGATGCTCCTCTCCCTGGGAACCCTCCAGGAGTCCGGGAATCATAACCCCCATCCCAAGAGCAAAATACTAGAAAGTTTATGAAAGACAATTCTGGAGTCAGTTTGGGAAGCTCTGCCTTTAATACAATTCAGTGGGTTTCTTTGCTGCAGGAATTCTCAGAGCCTTTAATCTGCACGTACGTGTTATCATTCCCAGAAGAGGAGAGAAGAGAATATAAATGTTTCCCAAAGATCTTTGCTTATGGATCACTTACTTTTTCTTTTTTTTTTTTTTTGCAGTACGTGGGGCTCTCACCGCTGTGGCCTCTCCCGTCGCGGAGCACACGCTCCGGACGCGCAGGCTCAGCAGCCATGGCCCATGGACCCCGCCGCTCCGCGGCATGCGGGATCCTCCCGGACCGGGGCACGAACCCGCATCCCCTGCATCAGCAGGCGGACTCCCAACCACTGCGCCACCAGGGAAGCCCGGATCACTTACTTTTAAAGAGCATCTCAGGAGACTAGCCTTCCCTAGAACCCACTTTGAGAAATGTTGCTCAAGTAATGCTAAGATATAGGGCAAAACAATCTTTCCCTGAGGCGGGGATCTCAGACCTGTTTGGCCCAGGTCCTCCACACTGCTGTACGGAGGATTAGAAAGGAAGCGGAGCAGACAATTGGTCAAATCCAGCTGGGTCGTTCCCAGCCTAAATGTGATCAAGAAGATTCCAGCATCCTTTGGTTGTAAGAAGCCCAGGAGTCTTAATCAAGATCTGTATTTACGGGGACTTCCCTGGTGGTGCAGTGGTTGAGAGTCCGCCTGCCGATGCAGGGGACGTGGGTTCGTGCCCCGGTCCGGGAGGATTCCACATGCCGCGGAGCTGCCGGGCCCATGAGCCGTGGCCGCTGAGCCTGCGCGTCCGGAGCCTGTGCTCTGCAACGGGAGAGGCCACAACAGTGAGAGGCCCGCGTACCGCAAAAAAAAAAAAAAAAAAAAGATCTGTCTTTACTGACAGCCAACCCATTGCCCCAGACTCTCTGTAGTCCTTCAGGCCACAGGTGACCACAGAAAGGTCCCACACTGCCAACAAGCTATTAGTTCTACCCACTTGAGCCCATGGAAATAGTGGCACCCAGAACCTTTGGACCTCCTTCCAGAGGAGATGGCTCAAGATGACTCATCTTCTTCCTCTCTCTCTTCTCTTCCCCCATCACTTTGTTCTCTCCTACCCCTTCTCTCTTCTCATCACCTTCTTCCTTCCTCTCCCCACCCCTCATTCTGCCACGTAGGTGATGTCCATGGAAGAATATGACATTGTGCACCTGGAGCATGAAACTCTGGCCCTGGTGGTTACCAGCACCTTTGGAAATGGAGACCCCCCTGAGAATGGGGAGGTGAGATGAGCTTCTACCTGTTCTGGCACGTGTTTCCATCAGCAGAAAAGAGGGGCATCGGTTACACCTGCTATTCAGTAGCAAATCCTCCAAAGCCTCAAAGCCAGTGACCTCAGTTTGGGTCCAAGTTCTGCCAAGATTGGACAATTCCAAGTCTTCAGTCTATGGGTGTCCACTGACTAGCCGATCCCTAGTGAAAACGCTGTCCCCTGAGTGAGCTCCCTCTTTGGAATGGATGCTGCGATCAAGAGCTTGGTGTCCCCTGCTCCAGATGAAAGAAGCAGGGACAGTATTTTTGTAGAAAGCCACAAAGGGGATTTGTGTGCTGGGGGGAGGTGGGGGGAGGTGAGGGGAGTCCACACCTGCAGCCCTTTATAAACAGCCCTCTTCCACATGCAGCACTGCTGCCCAGCCTGAGCCCCTGACGCCCTGGCCCCCGGACATCAGGCTCCCCTTTTGCCGGTTAGGTCCCCAGAGCCTCTCCCCAACACCGTTCCACGTTTAATCACGCCTGCCTCACATTTTGCTTGTCTCTTTCGGCCTCCAGAAATTTGGCTGTGCCTTGATGGAAATGAGGCACCCCAACTCTGTGCACGAGGAACGGAAGTAAGTGAAAGACCCGTCAGTGTCACATGACACCCCGTGAGGGTAACTGAAAATTGTCTTTTGGCATCTGGGGCTCACATCTGAGTTCTGGGTAGTTTTGTGACCTGAAGTTCATTTGTGACTGATTTTAGCCGATGGGCGTCTATCGTCCTCTGGGGCGGATTGTTTGGTCTTTGGTCACTTCACAGCCCTGTGCCTCAGTTTCTTTTTCCATCACCCTGGGTTTATTCCACCTGCATGAATTTTCTAATCTGTAAGAATCAAATTAGAAAACAGATGTCAGCGTCCTATGAAAAGTTGTGCACTGTGTAAATACCAGTTCTTACCATGGCCGCCCTTTGGAAACGTACATTCAGAATCAGTGAGTTTGTTTCCCTAGAACTTTTCCATCTGATGGAGTTGCATCCACTAACGTGGAGGCTGACCTCAAAAGATAGCTCGAGAATTCCCTGGCTGTCTAGTGGTTAGGACTTGGCGCTTTCACTGCTGAGGGCCTGGGTTCAATTCCTGGTTAGGAACTATAGGATCCCACAAGCTACACAGTGCAGGCAAAAAAAAAAAAAAAAAGGACATCTCATAAGGTGAAACATGCCTGAGGTCAAAAGATGTTCCTGGTAGAACGGCATCTAACATGGGGTTCGGTTCTAAAGATATTTCATAAGGTGACAAACACCCGTAACCAAAATTACCCTTGAAAAACCCTTAAATCCCCCCGAAGTAGAGGACATAAGGCATGTGCATACAGAGCTGCCTTTCTGTGAGAGCATCTCAGTGTTTCCTCCACCACGGAACAGGTCTTAAGTTGAGCATTGGATGCCATGGCTGGCTGGTGGTTAGAGGCTGTGTTCTGCACAGCATCCCTCTTGGTTTTCTTTCAGCCAAGCGCACGTTGCCAAACTTGCCTACATTCCATATCCAGGGGACAGCTGAGTCCCTGGTGGTCAGCCTTCCTTCTGTGCTCAAGGCCAACATCTTAGTCCTCCCTCTCCCTGCCTCTCTCCTTCCCACCCTATCCTGGTGGCCTCCGGTAGGTCCCCCTCACCCCTCCTTCAGGGAGAGATAGGGCACCATCCATTCTCCCCTCTAGGTACCCGAAACCCTTGCGTTTATTTCCCCGTAAAGGGCCTCCCCTCCCCCGAGGTGACACAGAAGTCCACGGTCTGGCTGCAGCCCGTGACAGCCAGCGCAGGCAGAACATGTGTGTGCGCGCACTCGCCTATGCGTGTGCGTGCACACGAATGTGTGCACGTGTATGCCTTGCGTTCACGTGTGTGCATAAGTGGTGTGAGCGCTTGTGTGCATGCCCAATGCTGCAGCATCCGAGGCCACACCCAGGTCTCAAGGAGACCTGAGTTCTAACCCAGGCCGTGACACTAACACGCTGAGTAACCTTGGGCAAGCTGCTTGACCTCTCTGGGCCTCGTCTTTCTCATCTGCCAAATGGGGAGAAACTACCTCTGCCCCAACCACCTCTGGGAGCTGTTGCAAGGATCGAAGGATAATAACAAAGAGGAAAGCATTTGGAAAAACCTCAAGCCTCATACAAACACAAGTGCTGTTATTTTTACCCCACAACCGTCAACCATCCTTCCCACACTAACAACACAGCCACCCCCTGATATGTTACAGGACTTATTTGGAGAAGTGACTCAATGTGAGACTATTTTTAGGGCAGCAAATACACTTACATATATTTAGAACTTTCCTGATGCTGGAGCGAAAACTTTGAAGAACATCCAGCTTAGGAACCCTGCTGCCAGAACGTGCAATTTCTTTTTTTGTCTTTTGCACTCAGATCTGTGTGTTGAGCTTTCGTGTTTGGGGTTTTGATTTGAGAGTTTTATGGGGTTTTTTAGTTTGGGGGTTTATTTTGTTTTGTTGCTCTTGGAGACATTTTTGGTTTGGTTTGGTTAGGTTTGGTCTTTGCCTTATCCGAGAACAAGACTTACCACTTTTAAAGGAAAACTGGAAAACCATTCATGGTTGTTTTTTTTTTTTAAATCTTGAGGCTCCTGAGCCTCTGGTGCTGAGGTCCCAATGACACCTTTCTTCCCCTTTGAAACAACTTCATGAGAAATCCATTCTCTTTTCAGGCTGTGTCAGTGCTGAACATTTTTCGGTTTACTTGAAATGTGAAATGTGAGAGACCCTTGAAATGTCTAAAGACCAAAACTTTATTGAAAGAGAATGTTGTGATGGTTACCAGTGGGGAGAGGGAAGGGGGAGGTGCAAGATAGGGATAGGGGATTAAGAGGTACAAACTATTGTGTATGAAATAAGCTACAATGTTATATTGTACAACACAGGGAATATGGTCAATATTTTATAATAATTATAAATGGAGTATATAACATTTAAAAATGGTGAATCACTATATCACACACCTGTAACTTAATATCGTACATCAGCTATACTTCAATTTTTAAAAATGGAAAAAAATTTTTAAAAAGAAAGAGAATGTTGAATGGGGTAGTCCTGCACCATCCAATAAACCTTTCTACAGGCATATAAATGTTCTGTATCTGTACCATCCTGTACGGCAGCCACTAGCCACTCATGGCCGTTGAGAACTTGACACGAGGCTAGAGCACGTGGGGAACAGAATGGTTCATTGTATTGAATCTGAGTGAATTTAACTTTAAATAGCCACACACAGCCAATGGCTACTGTAGTAGACAGCACGAGTGTAGTTCTTGGCTACTCAGTGTGAGGAGAGGAGACCAGCAGCATCTCCTGTTAGAAATGCAGAATCTGAGGCCCTACCCTGGACCTACTGAATTGGGATGTGCTGCTTAACAAGACCTCAGAATGATTCCTGTACTCATTAAAATTGGGGAAGCAAGGAAACGTGGTCTGATGGGCTAAGGCATGGACTGTTCTTTCTTTCAAGTGTGGTCCGAAACTTTTCTCTTTTTTGTTCAGTTTTAATTTTTTTTTATCGAAGTATAGTTGATTTACAATGTTGTGTTAATTTCTGCTGTACAGCAAAGTGATTCAGTTATACATATATATACATTATTTTTCATATTCTTTTCCATTATGGTTTATCATAGGATATGGAATATAGTTCTCTGTGCTGATACAGTAGGACCTTGTGGTTTATCAATTCCGTATATAAAAGCTTACATCTGCTCCCCCCAACCTCCCACTCCATCCCTCCCCCCACCCCCTCCCCTTGGCAACCACCAACAGGTAGCATCAAATGATGTCTAGGTGTCATTTTTGGCAGGCAAGGGTGAGTTGATACATTCCAGACAAAGCCATAGGTGTGTTATGGTCTCACTCAAGACCCAAAGGAAGGCCCTAGAACCAGGACTGGTGATTTGGAGAGCCGTCGGGTGTTGACCCCAGGAGGGGGCTCCAAGCCAGAGCTCACAGACTCTCTTTCATCTTGGCAGGAGCTACAAGGTTCGTTTCAACAGTGTTTCCTCCTACTCCGACTCCCGCAAATCATCGGGCGATGGGCCGGACCTCAGAGACAACTTTGAGAGCGCGGGACCCCTGGCGAATGTGAGGTGAGCGAGGGGCCCAGGGTGTCAGGGACGACGAAGGCTCTCGTGGAGCTGGACTGAGTTACAAAGTGGGCTCTTTCTTGGAGGCCGGGGGGGGGGGTCTCCCTTCCATGTCTTGTTTATCCCTTGAATAACCAGCTGCACTCTGGCTCTTTGGGGACATCCTGCCCCCGTTAAAGCATACGGCCTGGACCCCTCCTGTGACCTCTTCCTATCACACTACTTCAGAGCCCCTGTCACCCAAGTTTCACCCCATCACACAAATTTCACATCATTTGTGCTGAAGGATGTTAGTGCCCCGCACGTCACTCAGCGAGCTCCCTTAGTAAGTGCTGTTACTGGAGAATGAACTTGCGTTGGTGTCCAGGAGTCTCAGAGTTCAAGTGAAAGTTAACATAGGTTAATATCTACTCCTTTTAAATCTACATTCATGCTTTTCATCTCATTCTCCTCTCTTCTGGGGACACACTACCATGACCCAATGGTTCCCACCCTTGGGTGCTCATCAAAATCACCTGGAGGTGTTTGCAGTATACAGATAACCACGCCCCACTTCCAGAGATTCTGATGTAGTTGGTCTAAAATTGGACCCAAGCATTGCTTTTTCTCTTTTTTTAAATCTCCCTAATTGCCTCCAATGTGCAGTCAGATTCAAAAAAATACTGTCCTGACCCCGTGTCACCCTAAAGCATAGTCACGTCCCATGAGAGCGTTTTAGATGGTACATGGACAGAGGTTTTATATTTCAATGGTTGTGAATATGATTTAATGGGTATTTGGAAAGAAAGAAAACTGGATGTCAAGCCCTTGGTTTGACAGACATTGGTCAAGATGAGGCTTGATGTAAGCAGTGTTGTTCAGGCCCGGCCACGAATCTCTTAGACCTTCACCAACTGAACCTTCTCCACACTGGCTCAGGACAGTGCTTAGCAGACGATAGAGATCACAGGGTTCCTAGATATTCAAGTATTGTTTTCATCAGTACCCTATTTTTTTTTTTTTTTTTTTTTTTTTGCTGAGTCACGCGGCTTTCGGGATCTTAGCTCCCTGACCAGGGATCGAACCCGGGGCCATGGCAGTGAAAGTGCTGAGTCCTAACCACTGGACCACCAGGGAAGTGCCCATCAGTACGCTTGTTAATAAACTTTATTTATTTAAAGTAGTTTTAGCTTCACAGCAAAATTGAGGAGAAGGCACAGATTTCCCATATACTCCCTGCCCCCCCGCACCTCACCCCACCCCCCCCACACACACACACAGCCTCCTCTACCATCAGCATCCCCCACCACGGTGGTGCATTTACACAACTGATGAAGCTACACTGACACACCATTGTCACCCAGGGCCCATAGTTTACATTAGGGTTCACCCTTGGTTCACCCTTGAACTGATGGGTTTCGACATCAGTTCATTTTCTTTAGCTTGACGTTGAAACATCCATGGTTTGACGGTCAGACCTATTTTTCCCTTACTAAATCTATCATGGCTTAGAGCAGGGGTGGGCAAACTACAGCCCATGGGCCAAATTCAGCCTGGCCACTGTATGCTTTTGTACAGACCATGAGCTCAGACTGGTTTTTACAGAAGAACAATTACAATTTATTTGATGATAGAAAACATTACCTTTGAACCCCAATTAAGCAAAATGCTATCCCCCCAAAAGAGAATTCCATTCTTCTCATTAGTAGACATATATAACTAAAAAATTGTACCCTGGGCTTCCCTGGTGGCGCAGTGGTTGAGAGTCCGCCTGCCGATTCAGGGGACGCGGGTTCGTACCCCGGTCTGGGAAGATCCCATATGCCGCGGAGCGGCTAGGCCCGTGACCCATGGCCGCTGAGCCTGCGCATCCGGAGCCTGTGCTCCACAACGGGAGAGGCCACAACAGTGAGAGGCCCGCGTACTGCAAAAAAAAAAAAAAAAAATTGTACCCAGCAACTATTATTATTGTATTTTTAATTTTGTCCAAAATCATGCAGGAATATATTTTCTTTTTTGTCATATGGGTATCTACATAATAGCTTTGATTTTCCTTCTTGTCCTACAAGCCTGAAAATATTTACTGTCTGGCCCCATGTATAATAAGTTTGCCAACTTCTGTTTTGGAAGCTTAAAATAGGAATTTTGAAACCATGAGATGAAGACTGTGATGAAATGTGAACCTAGGAAGTGGCTGTGACACAGGCCTTCAGGTGCATCAGGAAGCTTGTTAATGAGTGAATCACCCAGACCAACTCTTAGTGAACACCAGTGGGTTTGAATAGCCAGTGAGTGCAAATTAAAAGCAAAGTAAACAACACTACTAAGTAAATAATAGTATGGGTGGTAGTCAAGCATGGCGGATGTCTCGAACGTAGTAACTATTGGAGGTTCGGGGAACAACCAATAGTTGCATGGTTGACTAGCAAGGCATGACTAGCGCGAAGAGTTTGCAAATCTGTGTTAGGCTAAGGGATGGCTGGGAGGCAGAAGTGCTGCTTCCTGCATCCTTTAACCAGTCCTCTCCTGGCCACCTGCTCCTTCCACCTGTCAGGCCACTGCCCTGTGGGGAAAAGGTGAGGAATCCAGCTAAAGGAGGATTGTGGGTGAAGGACTCCTGGGGAAACATGCTACCTAATCCCACATCCTTCCCTTGGAAAGGCTCTGGAACCCCGGGGAAATAAGGGCAGGAGAGGAGAGGAGAATGAGATGAAAAGCATAAATGTAGATTTAAAAGGAGTAGATACTAACCTATGTTAACCTTCACTTCACTTCTGAGACTCCTGGACCCCAACTCAAATTCATTCTCCAATAACAGAGGGTCCCTTCCCAACTTGCCCCACCTCCTTCCCTCATCCTCCATCGCAATCTTTCACCACCCTGGCTCCATCATTCTAAAAAAGAGATTCGAGAGCAGAGCCAGACCCTGTAAGGAGTAGGCTTGTCTGAACTGGCAGTCACCACGGAACCCTCCAACATGGGAAAGAAGCAGGTTGGGGTGTTGTTCGTATCCCACTTATAAACCTGTCCATCCAGTCCCAGTGAGGTCAAGACCCACAGCCAGGACCAAGTCCTGGAAATGTGACATCAAGTCTCTGCAGGACTGAGGGGCCACCTGGGACACAGCCCTCCACTGCCCAGACTTCAGAAAAATCTCATTAACTTGACGCCCATTGATTCAAACACCGACACTTTCTTGGTGGTATCTATGCAAAGAGATTTTGTGAAGCAAATCGATTTCACAGATATTGCAAGGGGTGGAGCCAGCACGTTTATAAACCTTTCAATCCCTTTTAGAAGAACCTGTTTACACACCAACACTGGATGAGTTAATGACAAGTCCTGATCTCCCCGTTAACACAGGTCCCCTAGAACTGCGATGCTAGGGTTTTCATTCTCTTTGTACTTAAAACTAACCTGATTGTATCATGTGTAGAGTCAAGTCTTCCTCTAATGTAGACTCATTTCCCCAATTAGTCCAGCTTAGAAGTGGACACACAAGAAACAGCCAATTGTTCTGGGTCACCACTGTCCCCAACTCATCCTCCTTAGGACCAACTGGGACTTTTCTCCTGAGGACAGTAATACCTAACAGAGACCAGAAGGAAGGGAGAGCAGGGCTGGGGGCTCCCAGGCTTAAAGACGGCCTTCCCCAGATGGGCTTGGGGTAGTCTGACCATCACGGGCTAAACACCATCCTTCTGGAGATACCAGAGGTCTTTGTCTGCTTGGGCAGCCATAACAAAATACCATGCACTGGGGGACTTCAACAGTAGAAATTTATTTTCTCACAGTTCTGGAGGCTAAAAGTCCAAGATCAAGGTACCAGTAGGATTGGTTTCTGGTGAGCCATCTCTTCCTGGCTTGCAGACAGCCACCTTCTTGCTGTGTCCTCACATGGCCTTTCCTCTGTGAGCGTGTGGTGGGGGGAGAGACAAAGAGAGAGCTCTCTGGTGCCTCTCCCTCTTCTTAAAGGACACCAGTCCTATTGGATTAGGGCCCCACCCTTATGACCTCATTTGACCTCAGTTACCTCCTTGAAGGCCCCATCTGCAAATATAGTCACATTGAGAGAGAGTGCTTCAACATATGAATTTGGGGGGACATAACAGTCCATAACCCCAGACACCCCCCCACAACGCCGCCCTAGTCCCCTAGCCTGGAACTTCTGTTGTCTTTTTGGCAGGTTCTCCGTGTTTGGCCTTGGCTCGCGGGCGTACCCTCACTTCTGCGCCTTTGGACACGCCGTGGACACCCTCCTGGAAGAGCTGGGTGGGGAGAGGATCCTGAAGATGAGGGAGGGGGATGAGCTCTGTGGGCAGGAAGAGGCTTTCAGGACCTGGGCCAAGAAGGTCTTCAAGGTAACCATCTACCCAGATCTCAGAGACCCAGGGGGAGAAATCATGTCCCCAGTGACCCCCAAGGACAGAGTACCTAAACCATCAGAGATAGAAGAAACTTGAGAAAATCCTTGGTACTTCCCTCACGTATCCAACCAGGAGACAGCTTCAAACAATTCAGATGAGTTTGGGTGGTCCTAAGATACACAATTTCCAACCAGAATCCAACCTCCTGCATTAAGGGTAAAGAGTTGGTCTATAAAAAATTATAGTCTTGGAATTTCAGGGCTGGGAGGAATCCATCCCTCACTCACATTTGGTAGACAAGTAAACAAAAAACCATAGTGTTGGTTAACCAAACCAGGGGGCCATGCCTCGGGCTGGATCTCGGATCTCACTCGTTTGTCTGCTTCGACAATCTTATTCCTCTTGCGCTAGATCTTCAATGACCTATACGGTAGCCACTAGCAACAAGTGATCATTTAAATTTCAATGTAGACTAAGTAACATTAAATATGATGAATGGATACATTAAATGTTGTGTGTCCGTACAATGGAATATTATTTGGACATAACAAGGAATGGAGTGCTGATGCACGCTACAAGGATGAACCTTGAAAACACGCGCTAAGGGAAAGACCCCAGACACAAGGGACACTTACTGTATGATTCCATTTACATGAAATGTCCAGCATAGGCAAATCCATAGAGACAGAAAGTAGATTCGTGGTTGCCAGGGGTTTGGTGGCGGGAGTGGAGAATGGGTGTGGCTGCTAACGGGTACAGGGTTTCTTCTGGGTTGAGGGAAATGTTCTGAAACTGGATAGTGGTGGTGATTGTACAACCTTGTAAATAACATATATACAACTGGATGTACATTAAGTAGAATTTAAAATTCCACTCCTCGGCTGCACAGGCCACATTTCATGTGCTCAACAGCCACTAGTGGCTAGTGGTTACCATATGAGACAATTAGAATGTTTCCATCACGATAGGACATCCTATTGGAGAGCGTTATTCTAGATATGAGGTCGAGAATAAACGAGCAATGGTCTCCATGTGCATGTGGGGCGTGGTGCAATTGGCCATCCTGGGGAAAACAAAAAAGCAATGAATGTGGACCCACCTTTACCTGCTCCTTCTTTGGCCCTGGAATGTCTTGTTATCAGCAGCCCCAGAAGAAAGGGGACTGTGCAACCTTCTGTCAGTCAGTTGACACTTTTCATCCTCACAAAGGAGCAAAAGGGGAAACTGAGGCCCCTGAGCTATAAGGATATGTGAGTGAGGAGGCTGTGTTGATAAACTTGTGCCAGCGTTTCTTCCTAGGCAAAGAGAACCAAGATAACTTGGCTCTGTTTATACCTGGAGATACTTGTGTTGTTCTTGACTTCAATCGGGCGACATTGGGCATCCCAGAAGCAGGGCCTGTTATAAGCTATCATACCCTTTAAGCTATCGCATCCCTCATCCTCCCAGCCAGCTCCCAGCCCTACCAACCACTAAATCTACTTTGTGTCTCTATGAAATTGCCTATTCTGGACACTTGATATGAATGGAATCATAACACGTGGTCTGTTATAACTGACTTCTTTCACTTAGCTTAATGCTTTCCTGGTACATCCACATTATAGCATATATCAGGACTTCATTCCTTTTTACAGCCAAAATAATATTCCATTTTATAGATATACCATATTTTATTTCTCCACTCATCAGCAAATGGACATTTGGATTATTTTAAAATCAACATGAGGCCCAACAATGGTATTAAAAAAACCTACCTTTGAAAACCTTTGGAATTATCCATGGTTTTTAACCTCCAAAAATCTGAATTCTGAACAGTAATTCTTAGAATCAGTAAAGTCGGGGAACTTATGAACTTGGCAAAAAAAGAAAGAGAAAAACTTTATACGCAGGTATCCAAACATGTAATATATTCTGCCTTCACTATAATTTTTAAATCTTTAGAGGAAGATAGGAAATTTCTAAGGTTTTTACTTTCTTGTTTAATGTTAAGCCTCTGCAAAAGTTGGTTTTAGAAATAAATGACATAAGAGAGTTACATATTAAATAGAGGTTAGGTCCCAAAGTCAATAGTAAATGTGGTATGTCCAGCCCATCAAAGGCACTCAAAAAGGGTGGATTGGTTGACGAGTGGATAAATGGATGGAGAGAAGGATGGATGGATGGAGGGAAGGAAGGGAGGAAGAGAGGATGGAGGGAGGATGGGTAGATGGATGGAGGAATGGATGGATGGGTGGATGAATAGAAGGATGGATGGATGGATGGAAGGAGGGAGGGAAGGAAAGGAGGAAGGGAGAAAGGAAGGAAGGGAGGAAAGGAGGATGGATGGATGGATGGATAGGTGGATGAATGGATGGAAGGGAGGAATGGAGGGAGGGAGGGAGGGTGGGTAGATGAGTGGGTGGATGGGTTGATGGGTGGGTGGATGGGTGAATGGGTGGAGGGATGGATGGATAGGAGGATGAACGGAAGGAAGGAAGGAATGGAGGGAGGAGGAGGGTGGGTGGATGAGTCGGTGGATGGGTTGATGGGTGGACGGATGGATGGATGGATACATGCTATGACTTGGAGCTGTTGGGAGGCACGCTGCTGGCTGAAAGAGGTCACTGAAAGCCCCGTGTGTGCCACAGGCAGCCTGTGATGTGTTCTGCGTGGGAGATGACGTCAACATTGAGAAGGCAAACAACTCCCTCATCAGCAATGACCGCAGTTGGAAGAGGAACAAGTTCCGCCTCACCTACGTGGCCGAAGCTCCAGAACTCACACAAGGTACCTCCCACCACGCACCTGGGGAGACGTTCCTGACAGCGGGGGGAAAGGAGGACAGGAGTTCTCACGTCCGAAAGGTCCTTAGCGAAGGTGGGCTTCACTGCTTTGGTCTCCCTTAGTTCAGTCCTCCCGGTGAAGAGAGGGTCAGGAGAAGCTGGAGACCTTTTACTGACAGCTGTTTAACTCCATCACAGGAAGACCGTTGTTCTTCTCCCCCCAGGTCTATCCAGTGTCCACAAAAAGCGGGTCTCAGCCGCTCGACTCCTCAGCCGTCAAAACCTTCAGAGTCCTAAATCCAGGTAGGAACACCTTGGCCCCTTGGGGTTCCCCACCTGTGCCCCAGATACCACCCACAACAAGGAAGGAGGACTCCGAGGACTGGCTTCCTATTACCATTCTAAGGGTCCTCGAGACCCCCTTGCCACCAGCATCTTGGTTTCCTGCTTTCCCTTTGCCAAGCTCCAACCTGCAGGGATGAAAAAAGTAAATGGTGACGATCCTTGTGGAAAGGGGAAAGAGAAAGGTTTTTTGAGGACTTTTTAATAGAGACCACGCCCTTTTCAGACCTCTAGTGTTCATTGTAACGTGCATCTTAGTCAGAAATCACTTAGTGCTGGCATCTCCCCGTGGGTAATTCTTCTCTGCTGTCCTGAGAAATGCCTGCTCAGTCTCTGTTTAAATTCCTCTGGGATGACGGGAGGTTTATTAACCTGTAAAACAGCCCCGTCTGTGTTTTGAGGTCCTGATGGTTAGAAATTATCTTCCTATTCCTTATAACCAAAGCAAATGTTCCTAGCACTTCATTTTGATCCTAAATTGCACTCCCCAGTGACACCCAAAACAGAGTCAGTTCTTCCAAATGAGAGAGCTGCCAATAGCCAAGGACAGTGACCAATCTCTCCCTGGTCCTCATTCCTTCCAACTGTTCTTCCTGAGACCTGGTTTCCCAAACCTTTTGCTTTAGTAAAAAGACACACTCTGGGGCTTCCCTGGTGGCACAGTGGCTGAGAGTCCGCCTGCCGATGCAGGGGACGCGGGTTCGTGCCCCGGTCCGGGAAGATCCCACATGCCGCGGAGTGGCTGGGCCCGTGAGCCACGGCCGCTGAGCCTGCGCGTCCGGAGCCTGTGCTCCGCAACGGGAGAGGCCACAACAGTGAGAGGCCCGCGTACTGCAAAAAAAAAAAAAAAAAAAAAAAAAAAGGACACACTCTGTCCTGCTGGAAATGTCATTCCCAGCCCTGGTCACAGTGCAGTGGAGGTCCTGTGATCACTACCAAGTGCACTAAGGCTATTATTACCATCCCCGATCCGGATAGGATGCTCTAATGCCGCCCAGGATTGCAGGTGTTGTCCTAATAGCCATGCTGCTCTCCCATTAAGCTTACGTCCTTGCTGCTCGTGGACTTGAAGTCTTTTCAGAATGATCAGGCCAGGTCTCTGCATCCCTCTACTTGTATAAGTAAATTTTTTGGCAGTAAAGAAAGTCTTTGCATTGATCCCTGTTGAATGGAATCCTTTTCACTTTGCAGTTTGGGCCCATGAAGATCTTTTGAGATCTTGATTCTTTGCCTGGCACAGTACAAAGGGTGGGCTCTCCAGCTGGACAGCCATGGGTTCTGACCCCAGTGCTGCCACATGTCAGCTGTGTGACCTTGGGCAAGTCCCCTGGGTCTTCTGGACCCCTGTCTCCTTACCTAAAATGAGATCGATGGCTATAAAGATTGCCAGTGTTTATCTAGTACTTTCTGTGTTCCAAGCACTGTTTTGAGTCCTCTCTGTGCAGGATCTCCCAGAGTTCTGACCAGCCCAGAAGTAAGTACTAGTATCATCCACGTTTTAAATATGAAAAATGACAATGAGAAAATGCAAGTGACCTTTCAAGGCCACACAGGCTCAGTTCTCTGACTCCAAGGTCAAAATGCCAAATGGCTATACCTATGGCCTCACCAGCATCACAAGGCTGCTGTGAGTATTAGAAGCAACACACACAAAGCAACTAGCGTATCCCTCATTCCCGTTACTATTCCTTACCCGTCCCAGCTTCATACACCTGCAAATTTAGTATGTGTGCTTTCTACGTGGACTTAAAACCTTTTTTTAAAATTGAAGTATAGTTGATTTACACTGTTGTGTTAATTTCTGCTGTACAGCAAAGTGATTCAGTTATACATACACATACATTCTTTTTTTTAATATTCTTTTCCATTGTGGTTTATCATAGGATATCGAATATAATTCCCTGTGCTATACAGTAGGACCTTATTGTTTATCCATTCTATATATAAAAGCTTACGTCTGCCAAACCCAACCTCCCACTCCATCCCTCCCCCACCCCCCTTCCCCTTGGCAACCACAAGTCTGTTTCTCTGTGCCTGAATGTAAAACTTTTGATAAAGTGGTCAACAGGATGGAGCCCCAGGGCTCTCATGTTCTCTCCCAGATCCTCAAACACTTAAGAAATGGATTGGGAAATTAATCCATTTGAATAATTAGTTAAATGCAATATTCAGAGCATACTGATCTCTGATACAGAAAGGGACTCATTTGAAATACGCATCGTACTCCCCATTTCCATCCTGTGGAAAAGTACAACTTCAGTAGCATTGGAAGAGAAGGGACTAAGAATCTACTGGAAATTTCTTTCAGTGACAAACCGTGAAAGCCTAGATCACAAAAATTACTCCCCAAACCACAGTACATAAAAAGCAAGGTAATTTGCAAATGTTTTGATGCTGAGTTGGACTGAAGTCCCAGAATAACCCCCAATCCACCTCTGGAAAGGACAGTTAACTCTGAGTGACTTACAAGAAGATATTTCAACAAGGTTAAGAACCAGAAGACAGTATTAACATCAGTTATGGATTAGCTCAAAAAGACCAAATGGTGTCTAGACGTTTAACTCTTTAAAAGCGCACTCCATAGCACTGCCTATTTTCAGGCTTACTACCATTTCCAGCTTTATACGGTTGTTGTTTTGTTTTTGTTTTTAAGAATAACTGAGCAAAAAAGCATGACTCTCCTGTTTTCCCCTGCCCAAGGCCAAAGTCGAGCTGTTTGAGCCAGGAGACCATAGCAAGATATCATGTATCACACACCCACCACTCCCACCCCCAACAAGAGACCCTTAATTGCGAGCAAAGTGCTTAAGAGGAAATAAGCCACCTTTTGAAGGTGATCCTTGCAACTCTAAAGAGAAAAGTGACTGCAGTTACTGCCTGGCCAGGAAATAAGTTTTCTACATACGGCAATTAGCAAACAATACAGAAAAGAGTATAATGGAGCACTAATGGGTGGGGTGTGGATCATAGGTCCTAGAAGTCAGAAGGAGGAGGGGAAACGCCTGGTAGGCTTTAGATAGGCTAGTGAATAGAGGGGGGACATCTAGGAAGAGAGAATAGGAGCAAAGATGCTGAAGGGGCCCTGAGAGCTGGGATCTCAGAGAAAGATGGGACATTATAACAGAGAGTTCTTGATGGGAGAACTCTTAATTCCCAGCTACCCTCTGATAAAATTGCTTCTCTCCAGCCTTCACCATCTCAACAGAAGACATCAACATCTGGCTTAAGCCCAAGACTTAAGCATCCTCCCTGCCGCCTCGCTTTCCCTCCCACCATCCATCCAACTCTCAGCTGGTCCTGTGGGTCATGTGTTTCAGCTACATCTCAGATCTGCATCCACCACCTTAAAGCAAGGTCACGATCGTCTGTGATCTGAGGGCCTGCCATAGATCCCTAACTTGTCTCCCTGTTTCTTGACATTTCTCTCAAAGATCCATTTTCCAAATAGCAGGCAGACTGATCTTTTAAGAATGTAAACGGAAGCCTGTCCATCCACAGCTTCACATCCTCCAATAGCTTCCCACTGGACTTAGGAAACCTTCAAACTCCTTTGCCATGACAGGTCATGACAAGACCCTCATGATCTGGCCTCTGCCTAGCTCTCTGATCTCCTCTGTACCACCCACCCCTGTGTTGACCCCTCTTTCAAACACTCCAGGCTTCTTTCCCTTCCTCAAACGTGCCACACTTTTTCCAACCTCAGGGCCTTTGCACATGCTGCTTCCCCTTTCGGGAACACTCTTCCCCCAGATCTTTGCATGTCCGTTCCTTCTCATTCTTCAGATCTCTGCTTAAATGTCAAATCACCAGAGAGGCCTCCTTGACCACACTTATCTGCCAGGCACTTAGCCCACTGCCCCCACGCATCAGCCTCCACCCATCCTCATCCCCAGCCCCATCTGAGATCTTTTTAAGTTACCTCTCAATGAGAATCAGACCCATCCCTCTCTCACCAGTGCCTAGAACAGTGCCTGACACTCAATACAGATTTGTTGAAGGTATGAACCTTATTCACTCAAACTGCTCACAACAGACACTGTTTCCTCTTTTCCTTGAAGAATGAACATGAGCTAATTTTTTTTTTCCATTTAATGCTGGACGTTAGCAGACTGTTCTTTCGTCTGCGAACCTGTCATTGAACCATTGCCAAGTGTGTGTGTGAGTGTGTGTGTGTGTGTGTGTGTGTGTGTGTTATGCTCCTGGAGGTGAATATAAATACATCACAGGCAGGGGATACTCTGGGGGAAAGGGCTCAAATGGCTCTGCCTTCCCAATGTTGCCCTTTTTCCCTCCCCTAAAACTTTTCAATGGTCCATATGTGTCCCAAGCTTTTTTTTTTTTTTTTTTTTTTTAAGGCTTAGAAAATCCTATACTTAGAAACCCCCAGCAGAACTGAGATGTAGGACAATTAGTCTCCAGGCTACCGCTACCCACTGGGGGATCAGCTTCCTACAAAGCTTCAAGGACCAGCCCACTGCCCACCACATGGTCCTAGGGCCATGCAGCCATTCACTGCCGGGATTCTCCACATGCCATGCCTCGGTCAGCGGCTTGCAAAGTGTCCGTGGTCAAATTCCCAGCAGAGCCGGGGCCCACCTTGTGGCCCACCTGCCAGCTCCATTCCCATCCCTGCCTCTTATCCACCAGACCACCTTCGGCCACGGTCAAGAGGACTTCGGGGAAATGGCTGTGCGTGTGAGCCAGCTCAGCGAGTTCGGGTCCTCCGCATTTCTATTTTGTGCTGGCCAAAGGAACAGAGGCAAATATACTTCTGAAAGAAATCATGATGATCTGGGAGAAAGTAGGAACTGATCTGTGGGCCTTTCAAAGGCTTCCCCTGGTAGGCGCCGGAGGCTCCCAAATTAGCAACCCCACAGCGCCCTCTGCTGGTTGTCAGCCTCTGCCGCTCCCCTTCCTGGAGCTGGCAGGGCGTGATGATTGATGCCTTGCTCTCCAGGAACCAAAAAATTGGTATGAGCTCAGAACAGAATCAGTCGCGCAAGCGCATTTAATGGGTAAGATCAGTGCCCCAGAGAGAACAAAATCTTCCCCGGGGAAGGAGAGTGGTACCCCACACCCCACCACCATCATTCACAATTTCAGTTACCAAGTTCCCCCCCCCCATACTAAGGACAGGGGTGCCATGCAAAATATGCCAGCACAACTATTTTTAATAATGGCGGCTATTTGCAGCACAAAAGGGCCCTTGGCTGTGCCAAAAACTCCTTTAAATAGCGGGTCCC
The DNA here is from genome assembly GCF_039906515.1 of Pseudorca crassidens. Classification (NCBI taxonomy): domain Eukaryota; kingdom Metazoa; phylum Chordata; class Mammalia; order Artiodactyla; family Delphinidae; genus Pseudorca; species Pseudorca crassidens. The sequence goes on along the minus strand of NC_090307.1, from coordinate 80,280,571 downwards.
ATTGGTCTATTCAAGTGCTGATTTACATACCGCGGAGAATGTAGAAACTTCACGTTGAATATCAAGTGTCTCTGTCAACCAAAAACCAGTTGGCAAGGAAGAAAACAGCGGATCTGAAAATGCGAATGTAACTCAAAGAATACAAAAACGATTTGATTTACCAAAGCGCGGTCATCCATCCCAGAGTTTTCAGGTATAAAAACGTGGTATATCTGTACTAAAACTTTAAAGAGGACCCGAATAATCCTAGTCTGAGAATTCATTCTTAGCACAGAGCTCCTGCACTTGAAATCCAAAAATCAAAAGAAACGGCATGACCTGGCAGGCATCAACGAGTTTCTCTCTGGGTTTTCTCCTTAGTTCCGTAAATTTTATAATACCATGGGATTTGTGCACAACGAGAACCTGAGTTTAAGGCCAAGTTCTTTTCCCTTTTCCATGACAAGATGAGGACCCTGGTTGCAAAAGCGGGTGGAGCTTGGGATTTCTAGGAGAGATGGAATTTCACAGAATGGGGACATCATTGCCTGTGGCTCCAATGGGCTAGTGGTTCCTGGCAGAACTCTGATTGGTACAGAGAACAGAGCCTATTCCAGTAGCTGGTTAATCCTGAGGGTCTGAGGTTCCTACAAACAACAAATGTTTTTTGAACACCTACTATGTGCCATGCACTGTCCTAGGTGCCAGAATAGAACAGTGGGGAAAAAAAACAAATTCCTTGCCCTCTAGAGTTTACATTGTCCTGGGGGCCAGGGGGCAGGCAGGGGGGACAGACCACAAAGCATGTAAAGGAGTAAACTCTGCTGGAGGTCAGTTGATGGTAAGTGCTATGGAGGAAAGAAAAGCAGGGGCAGGGAGCCAGGAAAGCAAAGATGTCTGGGAACTGAACCCTGGGGTGCTCCAGTTAGGGGAGATGAGGAGGAACTGGCAAAGGAGACTGAAGAGGAGCAGCCAGAGAGAAGATCAGGAGAGCCTGGGATGCTCAAGAGAAGGGTATTGAGGAGGAGGAAGTGGGCAGCTGCGTCCAGTGCTGGTCGGATATGACCACAGTGAGCGCTGGGAGCTGGCGCTCGGATTTGCCACGAGGAGCCCGTGGGTGACCTTGCTGAAAGCCGCGGCGTGCAGTGATGGGGCCAGGAGTCTGATTGGCCTGAGCCCCAAAGAGAATGGAAGGAGGGGAGTTGCAGCCGCAAGGACAGACAAAGGAGCCGAGGAGGTGGGCAGAAGCTGGTGGCCCTCATCCCTCTGTTCCACTGCTCTACCCTGCAGCCGATCAACCATCTTCGTGCGTCTCCACACCAACGGGAATCAGGAGCTGCAGTACCAGCCTGGGGACCACCTGGGCGTCTTCCCCGGCAACCACGAGGACCTCGTGAATGCCCTGATCGAGCGGCTGGAGGACGCACCCCCGGTCAACCAGCTGGTGAAGGTGGAGCTGCTAGAGGAGCGAAACACGGCTTTGGGTAACTATGGCTGGGCTACACCCAAGGGTGCTTCCCTTCTCCAGGGAGTCCCAAAGGCAGTGGGTATCTGGGGAAGAGGAGACTTGTCTTCTCAATCACCATTCCAGGTAGGAGAGTGGGTCTCTGTCACCCCCAGCTTACGAGACTGAAGACTCCTCCTTTCTCATGGTTAAATAACCTTGGCCCAACTGGCTAAGCAAATGAATGTCCATGAAGCCAGGACGCTGATGGTTCATCTTCGAGCCAAAGGGGCTTCTACCTTCCTTCATCAGCTAGACACTGATCTTAGCAGAGGCTACCCGTCTAACTTCCTTCATCACCCCTGCCTCACTGCCACCAAGTAAAGAGCAACTGGAGTCCGCCCATGCCTCCTCTTAGGATCCAAAGGCACCCTATAAAGCTCAGTGGTCCGTTGGGATTGAACCATATTTCTGACCAAATTAGATCAGGTCCCAACCTGTTTCAGGGACCATCCTTGACATTCCTATTAAATAACTTTCCAAGGTAAATGGGTCTCCGTGCTTCATCTCAGTAGCCGCAGGTGAGCTCAGAACTCAGGTACAAGGAACTGCAGTGACCATACATGGTAGCCCGGGCTACAGTGACACATCCCCTCTGCCAGGGAGCTAGGACACAAAGTCAGGGCAGAATGTGAAAACAGTTTGTAGCCAAAGCCTTATTGAAAATCCCTTAGGAAGGTACCACTTTAGAGAGACAAACCTTCTCTTAATAAATCCAACCCAGACAGTTCTTTCTCCATGTTGGAACAGTATTTTTTATCTTGAAGTAGAGGCTTGTGTGTAGGGGCTGTACTGGAGTAAAGTAAATAGAAGCAGTATTGCATAGTAGTTAAAACATGGTCTGGAGCAATACTGTCTGACTTTATGCATTTGTGCTGTGTGACCTTGGGCAAATTCCTTAACCTTTCTGTGCTTCCATTTTTCTCAACTGCAAAATGGAGATAATAATAGCACCCACCACATAGGATTGTGATGAGGATTAAATGAGTTAATAATATCGATTGATTTTGGACAAGCTCCTTGCATACAGGAGGTGATCACAGGGTCCCCAGGACCCTGGGTATAGATGAGGGACACGGGAGGTGGACAGCCGAGGGGTTACTTGGCTCTGGGGCAGTCCGGCTCTCCAGACCCCATCCTCAGTCCCAGAAGCAGGTCTGGCCTCCCTAACTTGGACCTAAGCCCTCGGAGCCCAGACTCTCCTCCCCGACCCGTCTCTCACCTTCTCTGTGCCTCCACAGGGGTTATCAGTAACTGGACCGATGAGCATCGCCTCCCACCCTGCACCATCTTCCAGGCCTTCAAGTACTACTTGGATATCACCACGCCTCCAACGCCACTGCAGCTGCAGCAGTTTGCCTCTCTGGCCACCAGTGAGAAAGAGAAGCAGCGTCTGCTGGTCCTCAGCAAGGTGGGTCCCTGGCCACATACATACAACCTTACCTCCTCCTCGTTGGAGAATTGTATAGTTATTGCAACAGTTGTCCAGCAGATGGCAGTCCTTGAGCGAGGGCTGCCATAGTCTAGTTTGCAGGTCACCACACTGGCTAGTCCATTTTGGCTAATCTTGCCCATCTCCCTTCCTTCTAACTAAGGTCTAAAAGAACGAGAGAGCGACCCCGTTGAATCTCAGAGTTCTCTGGCAACAGTCGAAATTACTGTTCTAACTCTTTTTCCTCCTGCCTTTGGAACCCTTGAGCCTCCATTAGTTCCATCAGAGCCCATGCTTAGAAGAAAAAGAACTTGAGAGAATCCCCCAGTGCCCTGTTTTAAAAGTCAGCTTTTTCAGTGCTGAAGAGCTATAGGTATGACTTCAAGATAGAAGAGACCTCTGATGGTAAGGTAAACCCAAAAGCACAGCTTCTACCGCCCTCGCTTAGACACAAAGCTGCAAAAACAATCCTAGCTGGGGGGCTTCCCTGGTGGTGCAGTGGTTGAGAGTCCGCCTGCCGATGCAGGGGACATGGGTTCGTGCCCCGGTCCGGGAGGATCCCACATGCCGTGGAGCGGCTGGGCCCGTGAGCCATGGCCGCTGAGCCTGCACGTCCGGAGCCTGTGCTCCGCGGCGGGAGAGGCCACAACAGTGAGAGGCCCGCGTACCGCAAAAAAAAAAAAAAAAAAAAAAAATTCCTAGCTGGGAGGACCACTCAGATTTCTCCCAGTGGGGCTCCTCCCCAGTAAGCAAGCCACCAGAAAATGATGGTTTCGCTTTCTTCTGCTGTGCAGGAGAGGGCATCAAATGGTGGCACAGGAAGTGCTGTTTTTAATTCAGGGAGTGCATCTTACTTAGAAATATGAAAATAAGCACCAGAAAAAAACACTTAAAAGAACTGTACGTGGTTACCTCTAGGGAGTTGGAGAGCATTATCTTTAATCGTAAGTTTTGAAGAGTTATTTAACTTTTTAAACTCTGTACACACATAACTTTGTTTTAAAATGTTAAGTAACGGAAGGGGGATAATCTGAAGAGGGAACAGAGCTTGCGCTCTTTGCACAGGATTATTTAAAGTCAAATTTGATGTAGCTGTATGTATTAATCCGCTTCTTCCAAAAAGCGCAAACTCCATTAAAAGAGCGGGGATATTTTTATTAGGGGAAACACCTGAGTGAGAGAAAATGGAAACAGAGTCAGATAAGACTGAGAGAACCATCAGACCTCAAAACAAGCCTGACCCCAAGTGAAGGAGAGGGCAGAAAGTTTGAGTGGAAGCGTGTAGGATCAGATCCGTGTCAGTTTTCAGGGGATGTCAGTTTCAGTGAGCAGCTGCTGGGGCTTTTGGTCAATTGAGCCCCAGCAGCTCGAAGTCAATGAGGCTGGGGGTCTGGAAAGCACGTTCTCCAGAATGCCATACCCTATCAGTAGAGCAAGGATGGGTTTTAGGAACATGGGGAAAAGCTTGGTTATACAATGCACTGGTAATAGGCTTTACCCCTCCTTAAAATCTGAGCCTCCTATAAGCTAAGGGCAGCTTCTAAGATGTAGGAAAAATAACTCCAGAGCCCCAGAGAGTTCCTGTGCTCCCTAGTAACACCTGGGCTTTGCTGTCAACATGCCCCTGAACATGGTCCTCCACACCCCAACCTGTTCCTTCGGGGCTGTCTTTTACCATCTTGCGTGTGACCCATACGCTCCGAGGATACACCTCCAGCCTTGCAGACCCACAAATCACACGCCTGCAAGTCATGACTCCCTTCACAGCGCATTTCTCTTGACCTTCGCAAATGGCAGGAGAGTCTAATACTAGGACCACAGATTCTGGAGCCAGACTGCCTAGAACAGGGGTCAGCAAACTTTTTCTGTAGAAGTCCAGGTAGTAAATATTTTAGACTCATGCTCTATGTGTCTCTGTTGCAACCATTCAACTCTGCCATTGTAGCACGACAGCATAGACAATCCTTAAATGAGTGGGCGTGGCTGGGTTCCAATCAAACTTTATTTGTGGACACCAAAATTTGAATTTCATGTCATAGCCTAGGGTCATGAAATAGTATTGTTCTTTTGATGCCCCCCTCGTACCCCCAACCATTTAAACATGTAAAAACAACTCTTAGGTCACGGGCCGCACGAGCAGGTGGTGAGCCAGATCTGGTTTTCGGGCTGAAGTCTGCCACCACCTTGTAGCCATTGGACCTCTACATCCCTCAGTTTCCTCATCAATAAAATAGGGATAACAGTCAGACTTATAAGGTCCTTGCAAAAATGAAAACCTGGCCCAGAGTAATTCCTAGGCACGAGTTAACTGTAATTATTTGTTAATTGGCCTTCTTCCCTGGACCTCCTCAAGCGTTCCTTGGAAGTTTGCTCCAGGGTCCGGCTGCGAGTTCTTTTCTGCCCCTCTCCTTGGTGCAGGGTTTGCAGGAGTACGAGGAATGGAAATGGGGCAGGAACCCGAACATCGTGGAGGTGCTGGAGGAGTTCCCATCCATCCAGATGCCCGCCACCCTGCTCCTGACCCAGCTGTCGCTGCTGCAACCTCGCTACTATTCCATCAGCTCCTCCCCGGACATGTACCCCGACGAGGTGCACCTCACCGTGGCCGTTGTCTCCTACCGCACCCGAGGTGGGCAGAGGCGCTGGGAGAGCCCCCGGGTCTGCGTTTCCCCCCACCCTCCAGGGGCCTCTGCACACCTGCCTAAGCTTCTGCCACGTCCCAAATCCTGGGGAGGTGACCCACCCCCCAAGACCAGGAAACTTGGAAAAGAAGTAGAGCAGCAAACCGTCCCCTTAGGCAGAGCCAGCTCTGTGCAGAATTAGGGAGGAAATGAGATGTGCATCTGGAGGCTCTCCGAAAGCCTGAGACCTCCTTCTACTCCCTTCCTCCCCTCATACCCCCAACGCAGCAGCTAGAACAAGCCACCACCACCCCTTCCCTCCGAGGGGGGAGCCCTCTGCTGCCTGATATCCAGCTGGCTGTAGGTCAGCCGGATAACCTGACCTCTGCACCCGTGTTTTCCTCCTTGGTTATAGCAATTAAAATGCACGGTGCCTGGGAATTCCCAGGCGGTCCAGTGGCTAGGACTTGGTGCTCTCACTGCTGGGGCCCGGGTTCAATACCTGATTGGGGAACTAAGATCCTGCAAGCTGTGCAGTGTGGCCAAAAAAAAAACACACAAACAAAGAAACAAACAAAAAACGCATGGTGCCTGAAAGAGCTCTGAGACCACGGTCCTGACAGGCCACCGAGAGCACATCGATCAAGGCCCTTTCAGTGGGCACGATTGGAATACCAGCCACCCCTAACCACCAGTTTCACGGCCATGAGCCCACCCCAGCTTTACCATTTCCTCTTCCCCGTCAGAGGAAGGGATCTACACGGGGAACTCCAAGGCAGAAACTTGGTGTCGGGGCTGTGAGCCTTCTGCACTGGAGGATGGGGGGAAGCTGGGGCCGGGGGGAGCATGAGGGACAGTAAATGAGCCAGATCACCTCGGTTATCCTGTTAGATGGAGAAGGACCAATTCACCACGGCGTGTGCTCCTCCTGGCTCAACCGGATCCAGGCTGACGAAGTGGTACCCTGTTTCGTGAGAGGGTGAGTGGCACGTGAAAAGAAGCAGCATCCCAGATCTGCATCCTCATGTCCTGAGATGGGGCGGGTGGACCAGTCTGAAGGGTTCTAGAGAGATGGCTGAGTCCGATGGGATTGAGATCAACGCTCAGCATCGCTCCAAGCTGTTAAGGAAACAGGATCGTGGGGGCAGAGCAACATAGCAGAAGCTAAGCAAGTCCTCTAGTCAAGTTCAGGTCAGTGCATCAGATATTTATCAAGTGCATGTCCTATGCAAGATGGGGCTACAGTAGACGACCAGGCAAAATGCAGTTTCAGCCTTCATGGAATTTGCAGACTAGTGAAACTTCTATCCACAGTCTGCTGGCCACCCCATGTGTTCCCAGTTTCTTAGAGACTGGGAAGATTTAATTCCCTTCCCTGTCAACCATCTTCCCCTTCCAAACTCAGTTTTAAAGGATATTTCTGCCCATAGCTAACAATACCGTATTGTGCTCTTTAAAGTGTGTTAAGAGGATAGGTTTCACGTTAAACACATTTTTAATCGGAGATGTATTACGGCCAGAGGTGTTAGTTTGTGTAAAAATCCCCTGGTCAATATGTGTTAAGTGTTCCTACCTCAATCAGTCAATCAAATAAAATAATATAGCTTTAAAAACATAAAAATAAAAAAATAAGGGATATGTCTGAGCTTAGGCCCACTGTAGTTACCTTCTTTATCAACTGATAACTTCCCTACCTAAATGGTGGGCTCGGCCAGCCATTTTTCTCAGCTGTTAAGGGTAGAATGGTCATGATACGGTCCACGTACCATCAGCATCAGAATCCCGTGGGGTGCTTCAAAAATGCCGAGTCCTGAGCCTAGACTTACCGCATTGCCCAGGAATCTACACCCTCTTTGAACGTCCCCACATGATTCTTTTGTACATTGAAGTTTGCAACTCCCTGATTTGGGAAGATCTCATGGACGGTTAATTCAGTGGTTCTCAACCTGGGGTGATTTTGCCCCCCAGGGGCCCTTGGCAATGTCTGGGGATATTTTTGGTTGTCACAGCTGGAGGGTGCTCCTGGCATCTAATAGATAGAGGCCTGGGTACTACTCAGCATCCTGCAATGCACAGGACAGCCCTCATCACCGAGAGATATGCTGCCCCCACTGTCAGGAGTGCTGAGGCAGGGAAACTCTGGGTTAAATCAATCCCACACCCTTTGTGGCTTAGCTCAGCAATGGGGATAGTTGGGAAATGGAGTGATAGCCAGACCCTGAGGACCCAGATTAATGGGACCTCCCACCCTGATAAGGGCCACCTGACCCCAGCTGAAGAGCTTTAAGCCCCGTTGTAGGTCTACCCAAGACGGCCATCTGGTTTACCTAAGACCCAATAGTTCTTGATCAGATTTGAGCTCAGCAAGGCTTCTGACTCTCTCTTCCTTGTCCAGAGCGCCCAGCTTCCACCTGCCCCGAAATCCCCAAGTGCCCTGTATCCTGGTCGGCCCGGGCACAGGCATTGCCCCTTTCCGAAGCTTCTGGCAGCAACGGCAATTCGATATCCAGCACAAAGGTGAGTCATGGTCTAGCAGGCACACGGTTTCTACCCCCTGGACCTGGGGAGGCCCACCTGTGTCCCAGCATCCCGGAGGCATGGTGATGTTTTCTCTGCTTTGTGTCACTACCCGGGGACGGAGGGGGAGCATAGTAGTGACCAGACCCATGGGTGAAGTTTACAGTGTAATTCAAAGGACCTGTCCAAACAAATGGTCCACACAGCTTGTTCCAAGGCCCGAATTCCATCCCCAGAAGACATTTCTTGGACTGTTAAGATAAGACCCCCATCTTAAAATGTAAGCAGCCCTAGAAGGGGTAAGCGTTAAGCCTTATCCAACGGCTGTGTGTTCACGGGATGGTTCCAAAGACTGTCATTCAGGAGCAGGGTTTGCTGTGTGAGAAACATAACAGATCAGCTTTGGGAGGAGAGAGAGAAAGAAACCCACATTTCTGACATGCATTTAACAGGGATTTACTGAGCATCTCATGAATGCCAAACACTATTGTAGGCACTAGAGGCGCAGCAATGAACAAGACAGAGAAACAATTTAAAAAAAAAAACTTGCTCCGGTGGAACTGTCATTCTAGTGGAATAGCTAACATTTACAAAGTACAGTTGACCCTTGAACGACATGGGTTTGAACTGCATGGTCCACTTATACGCAAGCTTTTTTCATTAAATACATATGTATAGTACTACACCATCCGAGGCTGGTTGAGAATCCGCAGATGTGGAACCTTGGATACAGAGGACTCGCGGATACAGGGGGCCAACTATAGAGGACTCGAGCATCAGTGGATTTTGGTATCCAGGGCGGGTCCTGGAACTGATGCCCTAGGATACCGAGGGACAAGTGTACTCACTGTGTACCAGGCACAGGTCTAATGTTTTCCATTTTCTTCTTACAATAACCCTATGAGGTTAGACACTATTATTATTTCCATTTTGTACTTGGGGACACGGAGACATAGAAGTTATGTAAGTTCCTCAGCTTCACACAGAAGCTGGAATCTGAATCCAGGCAGTCTAGTTTCAGAGCTTGGGGGTTTAGCAGTACCCAGTGGTGGGGGCTTTCCCAGAGGAAAGACTGAGACCCAGAGAAGAGAGGTCTGCTGAAGTCTGAACACACTTCACCTACTCCCCTCAGCGTGTGCGCATGTGCGTGTGTGTGTGTGCGAGTACCTATACCGCCTGCCCCAGGGTCCGTGCACCTCTACCCCTGTAGCACGTGCTAAGGTTCTGAGCACCCCTGGCACCACCAGCCACCCCCGAAATCAGGCATCAGAGCTGTCGGTGACAGGAGGTCTTCCCGGTCCCCAGGAATGAGTCCCTGCCCCATGGTCCTGGTCTTCGGGTGCCGGCAGTCCAAGATAGACCACATCTACAGGGAGGAGACCCTACAGGCCAAGAGCAAGGGGGTCTTCAGAGAACTGTACACAGCCTACTCCCGGGAGCCAGACAAACCAAAGGTAACCCCCAGCCTGTTCATGGCCCCCCCACCCCAGCCCAGCACACACACGCGCTCGTCCACCCATGCAAATCCCGTTCCCAGAAACCCCTCACCCTTTCTGCATTCCCCTCCGTGACATTGCTCTGAACTTCAGGAAGGCTGGAGCCTAAACATTTGACTTAAAATATTGAACAGCCCACGTTCTATGATGCCACTTCCATGAAATAGCCACAACAGCCAACTCCATAGAGACAGAAGAGCTGATGCGTGGTTGCCAGGGGCTGTGGGAAGGGGGGATGCGGAGGGTACGGGGTTCCTTCTGGGGGTGATGAAAAGGTGCTGGAACCAGGTAGAGGGGATGGTTGCACAGCACCGTGAATGTGCTTGGTGCCCCTGCGCTGTATTATACACTTGAAAACACGCATCTGTTTTATGTTATGTGTGTTTTATCACAATAGAAAGGATTTTAAAAATTAAACAGGGAATTCCCTGGCGGTTCAGTGGTTAGGACTCCGCACTCCCATTGCCGAGGGCCCAGGTTCAATCCCTGGTCGGGGAACTAAGATCCCACAAGGCATGTAGAGCAGCCAAAAAAAAAAAAAAAATTAAACAGCCCATGAGAGGCACTCCAAGTCAGAATGGGCACAGGCCGCAGGACTGGAGCATGCCCCTGCTGGATCTTGGGGTTCTCAACTGGACCCCCAGGGGTGTCCCAGGAAAGGAGCCAGGATAGCAGGGAGGGGGGCACTCAGAGGGTCTGGGCAGCAGCTACGTGACCTCTGGCATGGAAGTTCATCAGTGTTTCGGTAGCAGGTACAGCTGTTGAACGTACCAGCTGAATGTCGGGCTCGCCTGGGGGGAAGCTTCCTGGACAAACCAAATTCCCTGGAGGCTGCATTGTACACTCCTTGTGTCCACCTGACATTCTCTTAGCCCCCCTGTTATTCCAGCAATTCCTGCAGCAGCTGGCTTGGCCCAGGTGTAACCTGACAGCCCCTTCCTGACCCCCATTTCTTGCTGTCTGTCCTGGGGCTTCTCTGGCACCCCGGCATAGTACGCCTGCAGTACCAGCCCCGCACCTAGAAGTGTACGGGAGTTAACACCCCCTGGGTGACCACAGGCCATCGAAGAGAGGAGCGGGGAGACGATGCCCCCCTCTACACCCCTCCAGGGGATGGCTCTGGGGGGCGTGCTGCATGATTCCAAAGAGGGTTCTCAGCAGAGGTGAGCTCCAGAGTGGGGAGCAACTCGTCACACCCTCTGATCGGCTTTCCCTCCTCTCGTGCTTCACTCTTCCCAGTGCCCTGCGTCACTGCACAAAACATAGACCTGCACACGAGCCCCTGTGTCTGACTCGGCTCCTGGGGTAGTGGGGCCCGGGAGGGAGCTACACAGGATTGTCCTGCAGCCCAGCTCCTTCTCACTGGTCCCCCTTCTCCCTGCAGAAGTACGTGCAGGACATCCTACAGGAGCAGCTGGCAGAACCCGTGTACCGAGCCCTGAAGGAGCAAGGGGGCCACATTTACGTCTGCGGGGACGTCACCATGGCGGCCGATGTCCTCAAAGCCATGCAGCGCATCATGACCCAGCAGGGGAAGCTCTCGGTGGAGGACGCCGGCATGTTCATCAGCAGGCTGAGGGTGAGTGATGGGCCAGCTCCTGGGATTCCTCTTCTGGCATCCAGCTTCCTGTCTCCTCTTCCTCACCCTTCCTGTCTCAATGACTAGGGGACCCATGATGACATTCCTGCTCCCATTTTCCCATTTATGACTGGGGGTAGAGGATACAGGTGGTCCCAAACCATAGTTGAGAGAGAAGGAAGGATGGTGGGACATGCAGGTGTGTGTATTAAATATAGTAGGGAGCTATGATGTGTGAAAATAACAAGTGGGTGGACCAGTGGGTAGCTAGATAGAAACCATCCTAACCCAACTTTTCCCGTCCCCAGAAACAAGCTGCAGCACTGCTCTGTGCAGTTGTGCAGGTTGGGCACTGCACAAAAAGGTTTGTCCAAGGTGGGCAAGCGGGGGATGAAAGCAACCCCATGCTTGGCTTCCCAAGCAGTGCACCTTGGGAGGAGGGTTGCCTTTTCCTAATTTGCACAAAGGCTAGTAGCAGCCCAGTAAGCAAAGTCCTAACTGTGGCCAACTGCCCCAAATAGAATAAACTGAGTCCCAGGCCTCCGCAGAGCTCCAGGGGTGATCCCATTCTTCTCCCTGCTTCCCTAAATGAACAGCAATCAAACATGTTTGCAGAAGAAGCCCTTGCTCTAATTCTGATAATAAACCCTACTAGGTTAAAAACAACAACAACAACTTTCTGGTAGAAACGCCAGAGCTCCAAGGAGAGCTGCAGAGCCCTCACCACTCTGTCTCTTTGGTATGAGTCTTGAGAGACGCTTTCATAGATTCTGCAAAACTCTACAGAATGAGGTTGAAAACCACCCCAACTTAAAATGAATCCACTCTACAGATGGGCAACTTTCTTCAAAACCTTTGGGACCAAGGATGCCAGAACTTAACTCTTCTGCATGCGTGTTCCCCAACCACTGCCTCTCCTCAGCAGGGAGGTACCTTTTCCCCTTGTTTAATGCTCAGCGACACTGCCCTCTGGGATAGTCTTAATGCCCATCCCTCAGTCCTGCCTCAGGAGCTCCAATGGCTCCAGAAACTCCCAGATGCCACAAGTTCATCCTCACTCGTGCTGTTTCTTGAGTTGTCTTTTTTGTTTGTCTGTTTCTGGGAAAGGCTGAGCTAAGATGCTCGCCGTCAGAAGAACTCCTCTGTTCAGAGAAGTCTCCACTTTGCCAACCATGGTATTCCCTGAGTGCTAAGTGGGCACTTTGTCTTTTCTCCCATCTCTGCTGGTCTCTACAGGCTGTGATGTTTACACTAAACCCAGCCATGCCCAGATCTGAACTTGCAGGAACAAGGAGGAGGGAGGAAAGGGGGAAATGGAGAAGTTTCCACTGGACCCCCTCAGCTCTTCTATCCTGAGAATCCACAAAGCAGCAGCATGGTTCTGGATGGGAACAAAAGGGTTCTTTGCCAACTGGGCTTAGAGGCCCTGCGCCCTAGAAGGCAGAGGGTCTTGCTGAAACAGAGTCTTGGAGACCAAAGGGGTCTCTGGGGGCCCTGCGTTACACCTCGTTTCTTTTTCCTTTCTTTCTTTTTCTGGCCGCGCCGCAGGGCCTGCAGGATCTCTTAGTCCCCCGACCAGGGATTGAACCCAGGGCTACGGCAGTTAAAGCACCGAGCCCTAACCACTGGGCCGCCAGGGAACTCCCTACACCTCGTTTCTTAAGGAACCGTCTTCTCTAGGAATATTCCATTCCAGGGTATCAACGTGTCTGCCCTTCTCCGTGCCCTGGGCTGGCATTTGAGGTCTGTTTCCTGGTTGTTTCTGTCCCCTAGGATGACAACCGGTACCATGAGGATATTTTCGGGGTCACCCTGCGCACATATGAAGTGACCAACCGCCTTAGATCTGAATCCATTGCCTTCATTGAGGAGAGCAAAAAGGGCACTGATGAGTAAGCTGTCTCCACCCCATGGGCGGGGTGGGCAGAGCCCTGACAAGCAGGGATGTCTGATTTCATTGACCATGGCTTTCCCACAGTGGGGTCCCCAGACCAGCAGCATAAGCACTTCCTGGGAACGTGTTAGAAATGCAGATTCCCAGGCCGCCCCAGCCCTGATGAATCTGAAGCTCTGGGGTCAGGGCACCGAATGGTTTGTGTTTTTATGACCCCTGGAGGGGATTCTGAGTTCCCCTCAAGTGTGGGTACCCCAGCTTTGGATGTTAACTTCCGCCGGGGTGCCCCCAGTTGAGTGATGGCTCTCACCACCGCAACATTTGTATTCCTATTCACCGTTCCTAGCATTTACACCACCTCCCTCACCCACAGAGCGCCGCTAGCATTCTCACTGACACAAATTCCGATTGCTATTAATTTGACAATTCCACTTGTCCTCTAGAAATTGCTGGAAATGGTCTGAGGTACCACAAAACTGGGACTGAGTCTCACTATTTTAACCTTACATTAATGCCATGACATGTCACCCTTGATTGTGATCTCACTCCCCCCATTCTCTGCCACAGAGCATCTCGAAACCACCACCGTGTGCCCCTTAAATTAGGTGGGAATTCAGCTGCTTCGTTTTTGGTAGCCTAGGGCACACACACTCCATTTCTTAAGCATCCCCATTTTTTTTCCCCTTACGACAACACAGCGGTCTCGGAAACATACTTGGTGTCCAGCAGGCTGACATTATTGCCTCGAAGATCACATCTCGTCCTGGTTTGTTGTGTGGGTGAGCAAGCGTTCATTCATCTGTTCATTCATTCACTCAAGATGAGCCAGGTCCTGTCCAAGGCACTGGGGCTGACGAGGAAGTGAAAGAGACAAAGCCCAGAGCTCAGGTGCTTTTCCCTGGGTCTGTGTAAGGAAACAGAGCAGCCTTTGCTCCTCTGGCACTAACTCCCTCCCCACTTCTCCTCCTACAGGGTTTTCAGCTCCTAACTGGACCCTCTTGCCCAGGTGGATGGCAGGGTGACCACACCACTGCACTCGGCCAGGATGGCTGCAGGTTTTGTAAGCACGGACACTGCTGAACCTTTCCTTGGGGCCCGCACATGGCCCCCGCTCTGCCTCTTGTCCTGTCTCACGTCTCAGTGGTTTCCTGGCCCTCTTGGGTTTTCTCCTTGAGTTTTCCTGCTGCAGTGCAATGCCTTCATAATCCGCAGTGGCTCTTACAAAACTGTTTCCCTCTCTCTCTCTTTCTGACAAGGGCAAATCACCGCTGCATGAAACCACTGGAACATGGCTGTGGTTCGTGTTAGGGTGTTTTCTGGGGTTTGCCCTGGAGAGGCTGCAGGGACCAGACGGAGGAGTTTTTTGAGCTGGTCCCTCAGCCGTTCAAATGCCCCTTGTCCTTTTCTATGATGACGTTCTGGTTGTGTATGTGTGAACGTGTGTTGGGCCTGGGTCTCCCTCCGTCCTCTTGCTCATGCAGGCATGTCGCCTGCAGACCCTCCGTGCCAAGAAATGTGCCCCAGCCCCTACTGGGGCCTCACACATCCATAATTAAGGGTCTGTGCTAGCACGCCTGAAACGCTTGGAAGCATCCTAACTGTCCTGGTTATATAGGGTCAGGGCACGGAGATGGGGCGTGATGATCAAGGGGGAAATCTCCAATGAAAGGGGAAATCACTGAATTAGATGCATTTAGATGCTGGCCCCAGTTAGTGGAGCCCTTACTGGGAAATTAACCCATCTGATGGATTGGGCAAACCTGCTCCCCAACCCCACGCACCCCAGGATCCAATCAGGATCGCCTGATTTGGCACTCCCACCCATAAGACCAGAAGTAATGTCGTCCAAGGGAATGAGCTGGAAATAAGAATCTTCCCGTCTTTGCCACTGGCTAACCTTGGACAACATCACTTGTCCTTAGTTTCCACTAATTGTAATGTTATGAAGCCAAAAAGTATGAATGGATCAAACTTTAAAGTTGTGTAGATTGAAAACGGTATCAAGGAAGAATATCACTGTTATTTTTTTATTCCCCCAAATGGGGCTTACTGCTTCACCCCTGGGCATACAGTAATGGAAGCCGCTGAAAGCAGATTAGGTTGGGGAGGGACTCCGTCATGAGGTATCTCACGGCTTCCTCTACAGGACCCCAGCCAGGGTGCGGAGTACCTGCCTTCGTGCATTTTGTCTTCTAAAAGGGATCCCCCCAATTTTTAACCTGATAAGATAATTCTGACAAATAAATTATCCTCAACTCAGATCAAAAACAGGCAGGAAAGTCTTTGGTAGGAATCAGGGCAGGTACAGTTTCTCCCAGGCAGACCTGAGAGAGTTCGTCTTCTCAGAGGCAATGGGGTGGAAGGGTCCCTTTCTACACTTAAGTGCTAAAAATCAATGGTGAGCAGCGCCCAGAGGGAGCAAAGAAGTTCCACTGACCCCCCCAGGAACCGCCTTCCCGGTGTTGAAAGGCAATCAGCCAGTTCTGATCTTCCGTCTTGTTTCGTTTTGTCTTGTCTGATGGAAAGACAGCTTTTTCTTTCTGTACAGCACACGGGCATTTCTTTCTTGATGCTCAGTTTGGAGGCCTGCCAAAGGGAGAGAGCCCTGGCTCTCTCTGGAAGGGCCTTAGATAGGGGGTGCCAAAGAGGTGTCCCCAGGAGGGGACAACCTTAGAGACTCTGAAAGACAAAGGGCAAACTCTATGTCGCCTCTTTCCACCCTTCCCGGCAGCCCCTGCTGGCATCGCATCCCTGGCACTCGGAGTTTGCCTTCATGCCAGTTATGATTTCCCCGCCTGCCTGCCTTTGATCCTGTTTCCTCCATGGAGTCAGGCTTCCATGGCACAGAGACCAAGCCCTTGGCATGCTTGGCCGACCCTCTCTGACCGGGAGGGAAGCCCATTCTAAACCCTTTCTTTCCTGCAAACATGATTCTGGCCAGTAGCTCTCCTCCCAGAGGCTTCCTTTCCAACCCTTTGAGCCTTTTGGACATACCCTCCTCAGATGTCACTAGCTCCCCAGGGACTGAACCACTGTGTCCAACCTCCACCATAGAGGGATTAATCAGTGCTCCGCTTTCCAAATCAAGCTTTATGCATGAATGCTTTTGCATCGCCAAATAAATACTTACGAGCACTTATTCCATGCCAGCCACCTTCTTCATATAGCCCTGCCCTTCTAGTCGCAGGCAGACAGAGAAAAATAGCATCTTCCTTTATCAGGGAGTCTAAAGAAATGATTATATCACCAGGATTCATCTTTCTTCCCGAGAATGATTATTTTGTGTTTTTTAAGTAAACACCTTTCAACCCTCAACAGAAGCTGCTTCATAACTCCTGGCTGGAGGACAGGAGATTGGTCTGATGTGTTTCTCTCATTTGCCAGAATCTCTGATACCAAAAGCCTCGCTGTAATGAACCTATCAAGAGGCAGAGGGAGCGGAGCCCTGATTTCAGGTTCAGCTCTGATCCAGGGTGGCTAAATGCTGCCCTCTTGTGGTGGTTTGTAGTTCAGTCCCAGTAGCCTGCCAATTTTGGTGTAACAGTAGGTGAACAAAAATAGGGTTGCCCGGGCACTTGGGGGGATCGCCTTAGTTGCAGGCCTCTTATTTCTCTTGCGCTCTCTTGAATTGGTCAGCAGTAGCTCCAACTCCGCTTAACAAAGGTGAGTTTGGCCAGGAGGGATGAGACATTCCCTGCCACAGGAAAGCTGGAACAGTCATGTTCTCCTATTGTCACTGTGAATTCTGTTCCTGTACCTTGTGTTGCAAAAGAAGCAGAAGTCGTTAAACTCCCTGAGAGGATACAGGTTTTCCCTTGGTTTCTATGGCGTGAGACAGCCAGGTATCTTTGCTTTGGGGGAATGCTTCAGACCCACCAAAATGGAGTTTTAGAAGCAGACCTGAGTCCAAATGCTTACTCTGCCCCTGTTTCTGTAGACAGCTGTGAGCTGGTGACCTAACCTTTCTGAGCCTACACATCTACCTGTATCACAAGGTGGATTAAATGAGATAATGCCCATAAAATGTCCAGTTACAGTTCCTGGCCCATTATAAACTATCAAATTTTGTTTCACTTAATCTATATCATTTCTTGCCTCTCCAGTATGCAGAAGGCACCGTGGAGTGTACAGAGCAAAACACGTTTCCTCTCTTATAGAAGGTTAGGATCTGGGATGCAGAGCTACAATTCTTAGAATCTACATGCAGGTCTGGGGTTTGAGCAATCGGTGGAATTCCACCAGCAGGTTTGGGGAAAGGAGATTGCCAGGATGTAGGAAGAGAGAGGGGAAAGACACAGACAGGGAGCATGCAGGGTAAATTGGGGCTGGCTTCAGACATGGCCCAGCTTTGGAAGGCTGCGGAAGGTAGGGGTACACTGCGGAGATAGGCAGGGAACAGACAGAATTTTGTCAAGGGATTTTGACTTTATTTGGTAGGCAACACAGAGTCCTTAGGAGTGCTCTTAAAAGGGGAAAATAAGGTGATGTGGGTTATGCTTGGAAAAGAATGTTCTGGCTACAGCACAGAGCCTGGATGGCTGACCTGTTGAACTATTGGTTGGTTATTGCAGAAACCCAAGGCTTGAATGAGGGAAAGGGCAGATGTAGGGATAAAGACATTCCGGGGGTTGAATTACCAGGACCTGGACTCCGACCTGTTGTGGAGGATGAGAACAAAGGGAGAGTCAAGAGTGTTGCCTCTAGGCTGAGAAATGGGTCTCAGGAGAAAAAAAACAGGCTCCAAGTAAAGCTGAGTTTTCAGAACTGACATGATAGCCAGCTTCTCCCCGAGTCAACAGGGTGGGTCCTTCCAAGGTCCAGCCACGCCTAGATGGGCAGAAAGAGAACTGACCCCGGGCCAATAGACATCGGCCTTAGAACACGGGATTTTCTTGCCAAACACACTCTCAGCAGCCCCCTGCTTTGGGCTTCCAAAAGGAGGTCAGGTTTTGCCCTAAGTCAGGTTTGCCACAGGTGAGATTCTCTGACCCAGATCATGGTGCAAACGGCTCCTGCCAGAGTGGGCAAGCTGATGTCTGGACCCCCTTACCACTACAGCACTGGCCCTTTTAATTCATGCCATTAGGGAAAGCATGGACTTAAGATTTTAAGCCGGCCATGTTTCCTTGTATATTTCCATCGCCCCTGCCCCCGATCTCCAGCATGGCACTGTGCCCACCTTACCCTCGAAGTCTTCTGTCTGAATCGGCACGTTAATCTGAGACTGCCTGCCGGTGACAAGGAAAAAGAAATATTAATCTGGGCTTCCCTTGGGACCTGCCCACACTCCCTGTCTTCTCCCAGCCCTCTCCTGCATCCAAATGTGCCATTCGGCTCAAGAATTACAGACCAAGAGCTGGGATGGAGGATAAAGGATCTGAGAGGCTGAGGGAGTGACCGTGCCCCCCAGGGACTCAACACAGATGGTCCCCACACACGTGAATTTGGCCTTTGGGGACTAACGCCAGCCTGGCCTCTCCTCTTCCACAGCCACCCCAACTTTGGTCCACCTGCTGGTCCCCGCCTGGTGGCACAGACACAGTGATATGTCTCAGATGCAAAGACCCACGTAAACTTTCACGCCAGGAAAGCAGGGGCTGTTTGGGGGTGTGGGTGGGGTCTGTTCTCTATTAATACTTGTCAGAGCCGCATGCAGGGGAGGTGATCGGGAGTAAATGCGCCTCGGTGCGTTTCCGAGTTTGTTGTGCCCTAGAACGTCTGAACGGTCTGAGCAAGCGGGGCATGCGTGTCTGGTCCAGAGCAGAGCCCGTTCTTAAAGCAAGTGGCCCTGACAGACAGGAACAGATCTGCCTGAAGATGCATCTTTCCATAGTTTTCTAGAAAGTGACGCCAGGACATCAAAGTGCCCAGACTCGGCTCCTAGGAGACTCTGGTCCAGGGTCCGTCAACCTCAGCACTGTTGGCATTTGGGGCTGGGGAATTCTTTGTGGTGAGGGCTGTCCTGGGCATTGTAGGGTGTTGAGTGGCACCCCTGACCTCCAGCTACTGGATGTCAGTAGCAGTCCCACCCCACCCTCACAAGTCGTGACAACCAACTATGTCTTCGGACGTTGCCAGATGTCCCCTGGGGGCAACAGAATCTCTACCGGTTGCCCCAGGCCTTCTCACCATCCACCTCCTGGAATAGGCAGAGCATTTCTCAGCCCAATGGTTTTCTCTCCATTGTCTGCCGCCAAGAACTTGGAGGATTTCAAAAGGGAATGAAAAAGTGTGGTTCTGCCAACTCCTGCCCAAGACAGAAGGATGACAGCGCCGATTGCATAAGCTACTGTGCCCTTGGCATCCAGTTCTGATGAAGGCCCACGGAGGCCCAGCGCCCTCCCGTGCCCCCCCACCCCATCTCCACCCTGTTTTCCGTGTTGTCGTGTCATCGTTGTGATCGTAAGACCCACTCCGGGCTCAGCAGTGGTTACCTGGGGGGCGCAGGGTGCGGGGAGGGGGTCGCCCTGCGTTGCTGCACCAGTGGTGGTGGGTTTCCGTTCCTTCCGGGGCTGGGGAGCCAGGGAGGTGGGCCAAGCCGGTGTCACCTGTCACTGAACGCGCTGCCAGAAGCTCGGACCTCCCCCTACCTCTGAGCTCTCAATGCTGCTAATCTCCGCCAAGTGTCCCATGCGCTCCAGCACCTTCTCGAAGGACTGACACCCGCCCCATGCTCTCTGCGAGGTTGTCCAGGCTGTGCTCGCCGCATGCTTTTCTGTATAATTCTTATCTTCTAATTTGATGGAATTCAACAAAAGTCTATTTATGCCTGTTTGCATCATGGTCAAAATATTAAAAAGTGGACTTGACTTGACTGACCGTGGTCTTTTGTTTAATTTGCTTGGAATTTCTCTTGTCTTTGCCCACTGCAGTGGGCCGGGTACCAGGAAGCCCAGTCTGAGACAGAGGCAGCAGGAGGCTGAATGGGGGGCAGAGGGGCGCTCTTGGGAAGGCGGGAGGGGAAGCCTGAGCTGCAATGTTGTCTCAACAGAAACTTCAGCCAACGCTGCAGGGAATTCTGAAAATGGCCTTTCAGAGCTGTCCCGATTTGGGACAAGAAGCCCTCGCTCTCTGCAACAGAAGCCAAGCCCCAAGGGCATGAGGGCATTTCCGGCATCCAGAGAAGACCTGTTGACTCCTGACATGGATCTAGAGGGTACTTCTCAGCATCCTGTCCACCCTCCTCCCTGACACCTCTGCCCCCATCACAGCTGCATCCCTAGAAAGGACCCCCAAAGAGACGGAACCACCTTCTCCCTCAGCCCTTCTTCCCTGTACGACAACCCTGAGATCCTGAACCTAGTTCCTGACTGGCTACAGACCCAGTTCCAAAAGGCAGAGACTTCAAAAGCCCTAAAAGGACAGACGAAGAGGAACCGACCCCAAATACCCTGACAGAGTGGCCACTATAAAAGGATCGAGTGGGGCGGTGGGCTTTATCCTGCCCTTCTGGGCGTGGCCATTTAGACGCTGGGGCATTCTGAACTTCACACCTATTTCCTGGTCAGAAAGCACAAAACATTCGATATTCAACCTTTGAAATGACAGAGTTATTTATCCAACAGCAAACACATGGTTCCTGGACACCTCTGCCCCATCCCTGAGCCTCAGGCCCGAGTTCAAACATGAGCTGCAGATCAGAGAGGAAGCAGGGATGCTTCAGCACCTGGACCCACGCTCTCCTACAAAAATGAATGAAAATAATGGCTAACAGGCATCAAACGCCAATCTTTACAAAAATACTTTGACACGTTACCATTGCTCTCCTCAATTTAAAACCTGGGAAACGAAGGCGAAAGCAGGTCAGCACGTCAACATAGCCAGTAAATGTTAGATGTGGAGTTTGAGTCCAGACTGTCCGGCTCTAGAATCTAGAATTTTTAACCACCACCTTGCTGTGGACCCAAAAAAAAAAAAAAATGTCGTCTGCCATTTCAGTAAACAAAGAATGTTCCCTGCCATTCTGGTAAACAACTCATGTTGCCTGCCATCAAGCCATCGGCCTCTGCAGCCCACCCCTCCCCCATGGTATACCTGGAAGGGAAGTCCGGATGGAGAAAAACAAGATGCTGGCCCTGAGAGTTAAGATGTAAATCCAAGGAATAATTTCCATAAGCCCAGACTGTTCCATCTTCCCATACATAGAAAAGCACTAAAACCATTAACTTGAGATAGCTGGGGGTTTTTGTGTGTGTGTGACTAGCAGTAATCTTTTGATATTTGACTACATGTTTGTTTGGGTTTTTTTCAGCAAAAACGCCTATATATCCTGGCTCCTCCCTTACTTCTTTGGAACAGTTCCTCAGAGCTATCCGAGAGGCTGCCTTCCCGGGCTAGAGTGCTCAGTAAGGTTCCACATAAAACATAATTCTCAACTTTTAGGTTGTGCATTTTTCTCCAGTCGACACAGTGCTGCTGCTAAGAGACCGTCACAATTCGAATCCTGGCTCCTCTACTTCCTAGCTGTGCAACTTCGGATAAGTTGCCTAACCTCTCTGTACCTTCACTTCTTCACTGTAAAATAGGCTGTGATCATTTTGACTTCATTGCATTGCGATAGGATTAAATGAGTTAATAGAGGCAACACACATATAACATGATGGAACGGAATGGAATGGAATGGAATAGAATAGGATAGAATCGAAGAGTCCTATACACAAGTAAACTAAGGTTCTAGCTCTGGTTCCTTCCAACTTTCTCAGCCCTTTTCTCTTACTGAAGCTCAAACAGCCCCATCTTGATGCCATTTGTCATTTGATACTTAGGCACTGCGTTTCCCAGACCACCTGCCAACACAGGGGCCACTGGTTTTAAAAGCCAGGTCCTGGCCTCTCCCCACACCTGCTCATTAGCGCTCGCTGGGGATAAGGTCTGACACCGCCCACGTTTTTAACCAGCTCCCTGACGTGATTCATACACACACTGGAGTTTTGACAAGCCCAGCCTCAAAGGTGGCTGGGGACAATTTAACATTTATATGCATCCCGAATGGGGTGGCTTCTGTTGCCTGGCAACCAGGTGAAAAAATCCACGTTTACACCAAAACAGAACCTTCCCAACCACAAATCAAAAGGAGAAGGGGATGGAAAACAAGTAGGGGAGGAGGGAAAAAGGATTTCTGAATCACTGCAGATCATTACAGAATATGGGCTTTGCAGTCAGTTAAATAGTAAAAATGTACGTCTTATTTTTTTCATTGTACCCTTGGCAAAATCGCCAAGGAAGCAAAAACAGGGAAAGTATTTACAATCAATATAGCGCTTAACCCACATCAGTAAAAGGAAATCACTTTCGCAATAGCCTCTTGAGGAAAATAAGATTAAGTTAATCAAATAGCAGAAGATTAAAACCAAAGTAATTAGTAAAGTGATTTTTTTTTAAGTCTCAAATCTTTTGTATTACTAGACCTGGGAACAGGGTGGGAGGACAGGGGTGGGTGGTCTCCTGGCTTCTCGGCATCTTGGTTTTGTCAGCTGGAACTCAGAGTCGAGGTTGGAAGTTGATATCGGGAGCCCCACTCTCTCCTCACTAATTTACTGTTTCCAAGAATTTGGGGATCTTCGAGGGTGATGAGCCCCACAACTCATAAGGATGTGTTGGGGAAAAGAAGCTATTAAATGCGAGAAAGCCTCTGAGACATACTGTCAACTCAAGGTGTAGTGTCTGTGGCATTAATTAAACATTACGCAGTGAGTAATTGAATCACTTTCATTTTGAAGGCTTTAAAGAGTCGCTAATGGAAATGCAGTTATTAGCAGAAAAGCCTCCAGCAAAATCGGCAGGAAGAGAGACACCTGTTTCATGTTCCTCCAAGCTGGTGCTAATAGCATCGCCTTCCTTGAAAAGCACACACTGCCCCCAGATTGCCTTTCCAGAAACATCTCACCTTCGCTCAAAGGCATTCGGGGCCACCAGGGACCAGAGGGGGAAGACCAACCCCTCCGGCCAACACTCAGTGCCCGCTCTGGCCACAAGCAGCCTTTGGGTTTCTGTTTCGGCCACTGCTCCACTCAAAGCTTCACTGATTCGCCCCAAGGTCTCTAAACACAGCTTTTGTTTTCCTTCTGGCTGGCCTTTGCCTCCGGCATACCCCCTACCTAGAAAGCCCACTTTGCCCTCTCACCTCTGCGGATCCCACCTCTGTTGCTGAGAGCCGGACTCAAGCACTGCCCTTTCAGGGAAGCCCTCCTCTACCCACCAACTATACTTCCTGCCTGTACCAATCGCTTGGCATCATGGAGGTACTGCTTTGCAATTGTGTGTGTGTGTGTGTGTGTGTGTGTGTGTGTGTGTGTGTGTGTGTGTGCATTTTACCTGCTTCTATGTAACTGTTAACCTATTGCCACAATAATGCTGAGTGACAAACAGTGACAAAATCTCCCTGGCATACTGCTTTATTGCTGCAGAGGTTGGAGTGATGCTGCTATGAGCCAAGGAATTCAAATAGCCTCTACAAGCTGGGAAAGGCCAAGAACTGATTTTCACCCAGGGCCTCCAGAAGGAACACAGCTCTCCTGATGTCTTGATCTTAGCCTCGTAAGACCCATTTGAGACTTCTGACATCCAGAGCCATAAGATCATACATTTATGTTGTTTTAAGCCCCTAAGTTGTGGTAATCTGTTATGGCAGCAATAGAAAAGTAAAATCTGTGTTTAATCTGTGTTGATTTCTTATTGCTGCTGCTCTAGGGAAGAATCCATTTCCTTATGTTTTCCACCTTTTAGACGCTGCCCACATTTCTTGGCTTATGGCCCAGCATCACTCCAACCTCTGTATCCATCGTCACATCCCCTCTCTCTGACCTTGACTCTCCTGTTTCCCTCTTATAAGGACCCTTGTGATTACACTGAGCCCACAAGATTGTAGAGGATAATCTCTGCATCTCAAGATTTCTAACGTAATTACATCTGCAAAGTCCCTTTTGCCATGTAAGATACCTGTGATATTGTGGTTTATAATAAGAAAGATATATTTGGTCTTGATCCTATTTCTGGCACAGAACTCCTAAAATTCTTGGAATCTCCTGTGATAAGAGTGACAAAGGTGTCTTGTTATTAACAAACCCCTTTCAGCCACGCCTGAGTTTATGTTACTGCAGTGACTTTTGGAAAGCACCTGAGGAAGGGGCTGGTTGCCAGGGGAACCAACCAGGTGATTAGAGGGTTGGAACTTTCAGTCCTATGCCCCTGACCTCCTTGGAGGGGAGAGGGGCTGGAGGTTGAATCGATCGCCAATGCCCAGTGATTTAATCAATCATTCCTATGGAATGAGGCCTCCGTAAAAACCCAAAAGGATGCGGTTTGGAGAGTTTTCAGGTTGGTGAAGATGTGGATATTTAGGGAAAGTGATGGGCTCAGGGAACACAGAAGCTCCACACCCTTTCCCCATACCTTGCCTTGTGCATCTCTTCCATCCAGCTGTTCCTGAGTTATACCTTTTATAGTAAACTGGTGAATCTAGTAAGCAAAACGTTTCTCTGAGTTCCGTGAGCCACTCTAGCAAGTTAATCAAACACAAGGAGGGGCGTCATGGGGAGCTCCGACCTGTAGCCAGACTGGCAGAAGCACAGGTGACAACAGGGACTTGCAATGTGGCTTCTGATGTGGGCGGGGCCGGGGGGGGGAGCAGTCTGGCAGGACTGAACCCTTAACCTGTGGGATCTGTCTCCTGGTCGAGAGTATCAGGTAGATGGTGTCAGCACTGAGTTGAATTGTAGGACACCCAGCTGGTGTCGGAGAATAGCTTGGCAACGTCGGGGGGAAAAAACCCACACATCGTAGTAACCTATTCACAGGTTCTAGCGATTAGAATGTGAACGTCTGTGGGAGCCATTATTCAGCCTACCATAGCCTACTCTCTGGCCCTCAAAGATTCACTTCCACCCCGTATGCAAAATACATCCAGCTCAATTGCTCTGCGCTCACAGGATTAATTCACTCATTCATTAGAAATATAAGGAGGACCTAGTATGTGTCAAGCTCTTTTGTAGACATTGGAGAACAACCAGTAGAGTTCACATTCTACTGGAAGGAGAGAGACATAAGTGGTTTTCTTGAAGAGTATGTTAGATGGTGATAAGAAATTTTAGAGAAAAACGAAGCAGGGCAGAGTGACAGAGGGTTTTAAATGAGGCGGCCAGGCAGGGCTTCCTCAATTAGGTGACTGAGAAGACTTGGGCGGGTGAGGGGAAAAGCCACACACATCCAGGGGTGACCGGGCAGAGCTGTGTCTGTACGATAGCACAAAACCTTCTCATACATCCTAGCAGTACCTTCAGTAAATATTTGAGCAAAATGGGACAGAGGCCCTGCTTTTACGGAGGTTACCTTTTATAGGAAGAAATGTGTTTATCCTCGAATGAATGATAAACTTTGGGTCCCACATCTAAGGCGCCTTCTTTCCTCATTCTACATAAATGCCCTCCTGTTGACTTACAAGTTCATCCTGTGTGTTCCTTTTCTAAAACAGGGCCTCCAGGGAATTCCCTGGCGGTCCAATTGTTAGGACTCCAAATTTGCACTGCCGAGGGCCCAGGTTTGATCCCCGGTTCCCTGCAAGCTGCAGGCATGGCCAAAAAAAATAAAATAAAACAGGGCCTCCAAACAGTAAAGCTTCAGGCCCCTACTGACTGTAAAAAGAAGCACAACCTAAAAGTTTCAAGTCGTGTTTTATTCGGGGACCTTACTGAGGACTCTGGCCTGGGAAGGCAGCCTCTCAGATAGCTCTGGGGAACTGTTCCAAAGTGGAAAGGGAGGAACCAGGATATACAGGAGTTTTTGCTGAAAAAACAAAACATGTAGTCGAACATCAAAAGATTACTGCTAATCACAAAAAAACAGACATCTCAAGTTAATGATTTTAGTGCTTTTCTATATATGAAAATATGCAAGGGTCTGGGCTTATTAAAAATCATTCCTTTGATAAGCATCTTAACTATGTAGGGCCAGTACCCTGTTTTTCTCCATCCTGAATCCCCGTCAGGGTGCACCATCGGGGGCAGCTGATGGCTTGATGGTTCCAGCATTCTTTGTTTACTGAAATGGGAGGCAGCATTCTTTGTCCACACCCCGAAAAATTGGCCCGTGCTGGTGGGTGAATCTGATAATCACACCAAGGTGTGTATTATGACAGTTTGGGAGTGTGTCCTGAATGAATAAAAGGGGTTCTGCAAGGGCAGAGACAGAAGCAGACTTAGTCTGTGGTCAGCAGACGTGTGTTTCTGCAGGCAAGAGCTTGAGTTAGACCTAAAGGATGAGTAGGAGCTGCAGACACTCCAGGAAAGTGGCCCTGGATTAGCAGGTGGGAGGGAGAGTCTAGGGGCTGTATCAGAAGAGAAAGGATGTGTTTGTTTATTTCGAGAACGAGGAAAGCCATAGAAGATGTTGAGGGGGATTGAAATGGTCTCTCTAGTTGGACTGTGGCGATCTCGTGGGAGAGGAACGTCGAAGTCCTCCAGCCAAAGATAACCAGAAATACACCGATGGTCCACAAAGATAGGGTTATTCTTTTGCTACAGCAGGGAGAGGGCACCCAGGAGGAACTCTGGGGAGTCAAGGATTTGGGCTTTTGCTAGGGAATTTTAAACAGGAACTCAGGTAGTGGGGACGAGCTCTGTGTTAAATACAGTCAGCAGTTCAGCGAAAGGGTACATTAAAAACTTAGAATTTTCCCTGTTGCCAAAATGGAAAGAGACACATTCCCTCCTTCCTTTCTTAGAGTATTTCCTTGACAAATTCTGTATGTGTCAATCTTTCCTCTGTCTCTTTGATACAGATGTAAATCTTTTCTGTGGGTGCTATTTTTATTTTTTACTATGGTAAACTGTACATAACAGGAAATTTATGATTTAAATATTTTTAAGTACACAATTCAATGGCATTAAGGGCATTCCTCTTGTGTAACTGTCACCACTATCTCTTTCCAGAACTTTTTCATCACCCTGAACGGAAACTCTGTACCCATTCAGCAATAACCCCCCATTCCCTCCTCCCTCCCAGCCCCTGGTAAACCTCTAATCTACATTCTGTCTCTATGAATTTGCCTATTCTAGATGTTTCACAGAAGTGGGATCATACAATATTTGCCCTTTTGTGTGAGGTTTCTTGTACTTAGCAGCATGTTCTCAAGGTTCATCCATGTTGTAGCACGTGTCAGTGCTTCACTCCTTTTTATGGCTGAATACTACTCCACTGTATGTCTACCGTACATTTTGCAAATCTTTTCAAAGGCTCAATAAGCCTCTTGCCAATGTCACAGCCCAGAAATGTTTCTCTTAAGGGCCTGGGAACCATCTCTTTGAAATGTAAATATCAAGGAAGGTAGTGTCCTTTTCTCCCTGCGATGTGGGAGTCTAAGCACTCCATTTCAGGCTGTAACCACCAGCTTATCACAAAGATGAGCAATTTTATTATTCCTTGAGACAAAGGCAGGTAGTACAATGTGTACCCCATTTGCCAGGTGACCTTAGGATGAACTTGGAAAGAATAAACTAGGGAAAGTGTGATCAGGTCCTCTTACTTTTTAAGTGAATGGTAATTTACAAGCCACCATTAATCTCAGAAGCATGTACACGATGAAATGTTTGGCTGTATACAAAAGGGTGGGATTTCTTTCTGTCTTTGTAATCTCATTAGCAGGTTACCTGCGATGTGCATCACCATCTAGTTTAATGCTTGTTCAACAATAAAACTGTTCTCCTTTCCTAGGGTTTGGAGAGGATTTTCTGGATCGGCAGGAGAGTTTAATTTTAATTTGTCATTGAAAAGAAATCCATAGTCGTTCACAAGAATGTCTTACCAACCACCTGTGCAGCTGTGGGGGTCTGCCTTCCACTTAACGGGCTGCAAACCTTACCGAGGTCTGCGTGTCACCAAGGCTGATATTCACATGGACTGGGACAGTGGCTGAGGAGACAGAGAAGGAGATAGATTTGAGAAATATTAGGAGTGATCTTTTAGAGAAGAGAATTGCTTTCCTGTTCCCACAAAAAAGTTTCTCTGAAGAAACTGAGGCACAGAGAACTTAACCTCTGTTGGGCATTTGAATACAGGTAGTGTTTCCTAGCACACTTTAAGATCTCAACACTTTTTCCAGGCCCTGTGGGATCTTGAAAGCATGCAGTGCTTGAAAGCAGAGACTCTGGAGCTGCCACCTGATTCTAATTCACAGTTGCCCGGCTGAGCCCTTCCCCATTTCCCGACCGACAAAATCAAGAGCACAAAAACAAGGTTCTTTGCAGCTCCTAGGCTTTGGGTTTATTTCTTATGCAGCAACAGGACCTGATGTATATATATTGTTTCATTTAACAGGAAGATCTATTGTTATCCCCATTTTATAGATGTGGAAATGGAGGCTTGGATATGTTATCCTCTATGGGGCATTGGGATACAGAGGGTGAGGAAAAGAGAGGTCGCAAGGATGGCAGCAGGTTCCAGTTTTGCAGGAAGGGAGGGATGGTTGGTCCTTTCCAAGGCAGGAAACTTTGGGAGGGGACAAGGTAAATTACAGGGGGTGGGGATGGGAGAGAGGCGGGGGAGGACTTTGAGCTCCTGGGAGGCAAGGACACTGTCTTATTCACCTCTGTATCCCCAAGGCACACAGCCCAGGGCCTGTCACGAAACTAAACTGAGTTGGAAAAATAAATAAATAGGTGCAGGCACGGAAGTAAGAGAGTGCCCACCCACAGGTGAATGGGAACTCCTGTTTGGAGGATTCAAATCCAGGTTCGACCACTTTTTGTCTCTGTGACTTTCAACTAGTGACTCCCACCTTTATGAGCCAGGTTTTCCTTATCTGTAGAACGTATATAAAATGTGGTACCTATGGCAGAGGGCTCAAGTGAGGCGTCCTTGAAGAACGGATTTAGAGTGCTGGGCAGGGCACCCGCTCATGAATATTAAGTTTGTTATTATTACAGCATACTGTTTAGCATACAGTCAAGCAGAGTCAAGCGGATCTGGATTAGAATCTAGGACAAGGGACTCCCAACAAGTCCATGTATCTCCCTGAACCTCAGTTTCCCCATCTGTAACTTGGGGAGAAGAACAGTTCATAGGGTTATTGGTAAGGGCCGACGAGCTCATTGACAGGAAACGCTCCGCACACATAATAAACATGGATGCCACTATTATTGTCCATTCACAGCTTCCAGGCCCCACCGCGCTGTTATTTTCCAAAACGCATTTCCTTTCCTTGGCCACAGCTCAGCCCTTCGAGAGCAGCTGGGGCCGAGGGGGTGTGGCCACGGGCGTGGGTGGGGCGACCGTGGCGCCCACCCCTCAAGGCGGGTGGGCGGGGCGAAGCGGGGCGCCCTGGCGCGCGCGCGCGCGCGCGGCGACCCCAGGTACGCGGACAAGATGGCGGCGGCAGCGGTCGACAGCGCGATGGAAGTGGTGCCGGCGCTGGCGGAGGAGGCCGCGCCTGAGGCAGCGGGCCTCAGCTGCCTCGTCAACCTGCCCGGCGAGGTGCTGGAGTACATACTGTGCAGCGGCTCGCTGACGGCCGCCGACATCGGCCGCGTCTCCAGCACCTGCCGGCGGCTGCGCGAGCTGTGCCAGAGTAGCGGGAAGGTGTGGAAGGAGCAGTTCCGGGTGAGGTGAGCCCGCCGCCCATGCCTCCCGCGCCCCCTCTCTGCGCCCCCCGGGGCCCGGGCCTGGCCGCCCGGAGCCGCCACCTCCCTGCCCGCGCGCGGACCCCACCTCCGCATCCCACCCCCGGACCCCTTCCCGCGGACAGACAGACAAAGGCCTCCAGGCCGCCGGCCCCTCGGTCCACGCCAGGCGGACCCGCCGGTGTCCAGATTGCGCATTGGGAAGCGCCCAGCAGCCGGCCCCTCCATAAAGGATGACGACCGTGGTATCACGGCTAATCCATCATGCGCGCTTCTTTTGTGCCCGACTCTGTGCTAGAATGTTTACACGGACCGGGTGATGCAGTGCTGCTTACAGCCCTTTGAGGAAGCGGGCGCATCCTCCCCTGGCTGTTGGCTGAGAGCACAGATTTCGGTGTGGGACCCGGGATACAATCTGGCCCTGGCGTACTCGCCGTGCGACCTTAGGGGTAGCGACTTCCCTTTTTTGAGCCTCATTCATCGACTTTAAACGGTGTTGATTAGACCTAGCTTTTACTGTGGTGATTAGATGAGCTGATGTATAGGGAGCACTTACACAGGGCCCGGCTCTTCGGAGGCGCGCAATTAATGTTAACTGTGATTGTCATCACTATGATTGTTGTTGCTCCCACGGTCCGCATTTTATAAACGGGGAGTGGAAACACGGTATTCATACTGCTACGCCAAGGTCACGCCGTAAGCGAGTGCGTGCGTGCCGGGTGGAGATTTGAACTAGGTCCATCGCCAGGGCCCCTCTGACCCCTAAACCCAACCGCTTTCCCTGTTTTCCAAGGCTGCCTTTGATTCGTGTTTGTCTGCCTTTGAGGCTCTCTTAAGCTGAGGGGGTGTTTCTCTCCTTGTAGGTGGCCTTCCCTTATGAAACACTACAGCCCCACCGACTACGTCAATTGGTTGGAGGAGTATAAAGTTCGGCAAAAAGCTGGGTTAGAGGCCCGGAAGATTGTAGCCTCCTTCTCAAAGAGGTTCTTTTCAGAGCACGTAAGGATCTGTTGATGGAGCTCTAAGCATTTGCATGGTAGTGGTGTCTGCGTCTGGGTCTGTAGGCATGAGCTCATCCAGCTCTTTTTGCTATCTCCCTTTTCAGTGCTCTCACAATCCCTTCCTCACTTAGATGGCTGCAAGAGTCATTGTGTCCTTTTCCTGCTATCCAGCAACGTGAAGCCATTTGTCCCTGCCAGCTTTACTTTTCTAAAGCCAGAGAGAATGGGGGGAGAGGGGGAGGGAGAGGGAAGGAGGGACCCGCGGCGCAGTGATCAGCATTGTTTCTCTTTAATTGGGTTAAACATATATTTTGCAGCCTCCACATGATTGGGGGTATTATCCATGATTAAACAGTACAGATTTCACCCAGTTATTTTCCAGAAGCGTTGCCAAAATTAATATGGTTCTTCTCTCTGGCTTTGCAGGTTCTAACCAGTAGTGAACTGCATTATTTGTTAAGGTAACAGAGGATTAAGACATGTCTAAAATCAAGACATCCCTGTAAATCAAGAATTATTACTCCCTCAATTAAATCGTCTTGTATTCATTATCCCTGGAAAGTTATTTTGTTTGTTTGTTTGTTTTTTAATATTGCTGAAGTGCATGGGTTGGTTGGTTGGTTTCCCTTCCACAGAATCTCTCACAGAAGTTTCTGTATCGGGTCCTGATTCTTAACTTTTTGTAAATTCTGGAAAATAGTCCACGCTAATATTTTAAGTTTATTTCTGATCAGAGGTCTAGAAATGGAGCCAGTCTGATTTATTTTACTATCCTGGTTTACTAAAGATTAATTCCTATTTCTGATTTTAATTACTATTGCTTAATGGAGTTCATACGTTTTGAAATGTTTTCAAGGCTTTTCAAGTTTTGAAAGGGAAAATTTGAACTTTGGACAAATTTGAACTTGTTCCCCTATAGAGAATAAAACGAACTATTTCCTAGTGTAATTCATTTCTATAAATGTTTGTTCATGTTAGAATGGTCAGAATTTATGTCCTACTTTGGATAAGCCATACGCTGGCTAAGAGCATTCATCATCACAGGTATTCCATTCTGGTTTCCATGTGTTTGCACATACATATATGTGGGTGCTGGATGTGTTTAATGCACTTGGACATGGGCTGCTAGTTTGCTGTCTCTACTTACAGTCCAGCTGGTTTTGTATGCATACTTAACAGCCTGTGCCTTTGTCTAATAATAATGCATTGTTGTGTTTTTTCCCCAGCTCCCTCTTTCCCTGTACCTCTGCTTGATTAGAAGCGTGTCAAGGACTTTGAACATAACGGGAGTATACTTAGGATTGATCTGTGGGTGGATGATTACTTTGGCTCAGGACCCTTGTATTCCTGTGTTCTCAACATGCACACAGGTTGACAAGAAATTTCCTGGCTACTTTCAAAAAGAAAAGTGGGAGAAGTAATAGAATTTTAAACCAAGGGGAACTTAAAACTCATTGGTACCACCACCTCAATTTACAGAGGAGAAACATGCCCAGTCGGTTAAGAGTTGCCCAAAGCACTGGACTTCTCTCCCTGGCCCTACACTCCTAGTTGAATACAACGTAGACTGCACAGAATAGTTGTTGTGAATTAGGAGATTTTTGTATTTCTAGTCCTCATTTCAGAGCTATTTTTCTTCTCATTTCCGATGTAAGTTATCGCTTTCAGAAATTCCAGTCTTTGAAGATATAATTCATTTACAGCTAACAGTTATGATCTGAACAAATGATTGTTACTCCACATGTTCCTTTGCACCTCTAGTGGGTGGGTGGTGCAAGGTAGTGTGGGAGAGGTGTTAACCACTTCCATAGAAATGAGCAGCTTTGTTTGCAACTCAGATTTGTGTGTGAGAGTGACAACAACATTCTTACTCGTTACTGAGGCCTCTTTGTGTCTCTTCTTCATAGGTCCCTTGTAACGGTTTTAGTGACATTGAGAATCTGGAGGGACCAGAGATATTTTTTGAGGATGAACTGGTGTGTATCCTAAATATGGAAGGGAGGTAAGCTGTAGATTTATCAGGGATTTTGTTTGTTTGTTTGTGTGTTTTAATAATAACCCCAGAATTAATTGCTGTAATTTGTATGTGACTGAACTGTGGTCCATGTATTTCCAAATATTTCATGTTACATTCATGTTGCCATAGTTACATTTTTGAAAAATTCCGTGTATATAAGGTAAATACACCAAGACAATTGATGTTTAAAGAAATGGTGCAAAAATCCTTTTGGGAGAATTAATATTTAGTCCTCCTATGGGTCAAATACTGTGCTCTGGGTACTTGTATCTGTATATCATTTGGGTAGTACAGATTATCTTTTCTTTGTTGTCATCTCTTCATCTACTACCACCAAATTTGCCTGTCATGAGTTGAATTTAAAAAATTTAAAAAATTTCTTACGTATGTCTTAATGTAATGGATAATTTTTTTTTTTTTTTTTTTTTTTTACAATTTCTGAATTCTGGTAAGCAGTAATCTTACTTTGGCGATGAACATTATAGATATTTGGTTGAGCCTTTTTTCTCTCCTGATTAAGAAGAATCCATTCTCTCTTGGTTGTTGCTTAAATTTTTTTATGCCTTATATT
Source organism: Pseudorca crassidens (assembly GCF_039906515.1). Taxonomy (NCBI): domain Eukaryota; kingdom Metazoa; phylum Chordata; class Mammalia; order Artiodactyla; family Delphinidae; genus Pseudorca; species Pseudorca crassidens. The sequence continues at coordinate 80,247,350 of NC_090307.1, read as the reverse complement.
TTCTGCTGTGAAGGTTAATTTCCAGTTTACCTGAAAGATGACTTGGCTTCCAGCTTATCTGGAAAAAGTTAAGCTTAACCTACGAAAAAGATTTTCTGCTCTAAAAGTTCTAGAAACTTTACTAGTGATGGAAGATAAGAGTGCTAGTTTAACATATTCCTTAAGAGAGATTATTGTGAAATGTCTCACAAACAGGGAGCAAGACATTTTTCTTGGTGTTTGCAAGGGGGTTTAGGAGAGAGAAATATCTATCAGTGGAACAGCTGTGGGGAGAGGTAAGATGTGTCACTATTCTAGGCCTTGGATGAGTTCTGATGCAGAGGTCATTTTTCTGTTTCTATTTTGGTTTATCTATAAATGAATTGAAGTGGGATCTAATAGTCAGTATTGTGCAGCCTTAAAAATAAAAGTCGACCTGGCTTTTTTACATACATACACATAAACTTTTAGATACATAAATATTATACATACTCAGTTTATTGGTTGTTTTGGGTTTGGTTTGATGTTTAGTGCAGACTTTTATTTTTTTTCTTATTTATGTTGTTTTTTTCCTTCCTTCTCCCTCCGTTTGCACTGCCCTTCCCAGCCCCCACTCCCGTAATTTATGATGACAACCTAGGTTGTTTGCTTCCATGCTAATATGATATACATGCGGATGGAGGGGGATCGTCACTTTACAAAACTGAGATCAAATAATAGGTACTTTTCAATATCTTTTTTTCCTCATTCAACATTGCCCCGTGGAAATCTATCCTAATCAACGGTAAAAATCAAATTCACTTTTGTTAATGGCTGCATACTGTTTTGTAGTGTATACCATAACTTATTTAATCATCCCCCATTAATGGGTGACCACTTTCTTCTCCATTTTGTTACTAGGGAGGGTGGTGTTCCTAGTGCTTTCATTTCTGAGTATTAGATTCCTGGGGATGGGTTTCCCAGGTCAGACTATAGAATGTTGTTTGAAAAGCATAAGAGATAACATGTCCTTGAATAAGAAGACTTACCATCATGAAAATGTTGATTCTTCCAAAATTAATACATAAACTTAGTGCTTTTCCAGTTAGGATCCAACAAGAGTTTTGGGAGGGGAGAGTTCTGTGTGTTTTGAATGGATAGTATTGTCATAAAACATATACAGAATAGTAAATTCACAGGAGCCAGAAAAAACAATTTTTAAATAATCACAATGGGAAACTTGCATCACTAGATATTAGAACATATTATGATACTACCTGTTATCAAACAATACAATATTTGAATAAAAATAGATAGCTACATCAGTGGCAAAGGATAATTCAAATTCATGTCTCAGCATAACAGATAATTTAATATATTTAAACTCAGAGGGGAGAAGATGGGTTATTTAATGAATGGTATTGGATATAACTGAATATCCATCTGGAAGAAAGTAAAACTTGTATCATATACAAAAATTAAATTCCAAGAGATTAAACAACCTAAAATTTAAAACTGTCACAATGAAAATCCTTCAAGAAAATAGGAGACTTCATGTACAATCTGGGGATACCTCCTTAACCAAGACTGGTAATGCAAAAGCAATAAAAAAAAATAATGACAAATGATTTTGCAATTAAACAAATAGACTTGTATGACCAAAGAAACCATAAACAAAGTCAATAGAATCCTTAAAATTTCTAAAAAGAAATTGAAAAATGTACAAAGGTTAAGAGGACAGCATTCTCAGAAGAGCAAGTCCAAGTGGCTGGCAGTCAAGTAAAAAGACTTTTAAGTTCACTCTTCGAAGAAATATTAAATAACAATGAAATATTGCATTTTTCCTTATCAGATTGGTAAAAAAAAAAAAATAGAGACTAAATGTGCACAGCCACTAAAAGTGTGTATCGTTATAGTCTTCTTAGAAATTATCATAAGTATGTTACCCTTTGGCCTGACGAGTATTTTGAACCTAAAACGGGGTTGTTTTTTAATAATAAGGAATACTCTCATGTTTGTAAGTGTTTGGGGATGACGGTTTTCATGAAGGACCCTCTTTGTATTCATTCCTGGCAAATGCTTGTTGTTTGGATATGGAAAGCATAGGAAGGAAGAAGGGTAGTTGGTGCTAAGGCACCTGTCCCTGGGTATTTAAAAACAGTTTACATTTATGGTGTTCTATGTGGTCTTAAAAGAAGAGTACATCCTACAAATAAAGATTTGAAGCAACATATTAAAAGGGCATACACTATATCTGGGAATATTGACCCAGAATGACCAGCACTGAGACATATTTCAGTAAAACTACTAGATTTTAAAGACAGAAAAGTCCTTTGAGGATCCAGGCAAAAAAGACAAAGCCACTTATAAGGGAGAACAAATCAGAAATCATTAAACTTTTCAACAGCAGTACTCTCTGCCAGAGAAAAAAAAGAGTAACACATTTAAGATACCCAAGGATGGAAAATGTCAGCCAAGTATTTTTATATCCAGCCAAACTGACTTCCAAGTGTAAGGGCTGTGGAAAAACTCATCCACTTGAAAGAACTCAGGGACTTCTTAGCCCTACCTGAAAAATATGCTAGAAAATGAGCTTCAGACAACCAAAATAACTAAAGAGACCCTGATGCAAGAACTAGTGGTGAACATTAAATACATATTTACTTGTAGAATTAAATCCAAGTGACAGGTGGTAGGGGAAAAAGTATTGTATGTGATGGCTGTAAGCCCTGACAGTGTAGATACAACACAGCTGTCCAGAAGAAATGAGCAGAGGACGGGGGAGATTGTGAACAAAATACTTAGGTGTTTTCAGGAATCATCAAGGTGATAAGAATATTGGTCTTGTTATTCTGAGGCTGGTGTGTGTGTGTGTATAGAAGAGAGCGAGGTAGAATAAAGCAAATGAGTGATGATGTGGCATTCTAGCTCATCACTGGCATCCTGAAGAAGCAGGATTCTCCTGGAGGAAAAAAAGATACAGACACAAAACAGAAGAATAGTTCTGAATTTGAATTAGATGTGTCAGTATGAATTCATGAGATATTTTATGTTTAAATACGTGTAGGTATATGTGTGTGTGTGTGGGTACACACCCTTATACACTAGACTTCGTATCTGCCCACTGAAAAGGTCTAGAAACAATAACCAACCTAGTAGAAATGATCATCCCTAGCACTCAGATTGTGGTCTTCATACTACTCCCCATCAAAAGCAGCCAGGGTGTTTGGAGAAACGCCTGATTCTAGGTCCAGAGCAGGAAATGTAAAAGATGACCCTGGAAGCATCTGGGAAGCCTAGAACCAGGTAGCGAGAAAAGTAACAATATTTCATGTCAGAAGTATTCAGGGGCCAACGTGAAGAGGCTTCCTTTGGCCAAAGATGTAGCGATTTGAGCATCAGTGTGGACAGTAACTAGAATGGGTGGAAATACAGCAAATATGTTTAGCTCCATGAGTTCATAATAATACTTAACAACAACTAATTGGTCACCTTTGGAGGATAATAACAACCCAAATTATTATTTTGGAAAACGATAAAGGGAAAGAAGTGAATATTTATCCTGCCTTTTCCTACATACTATGCCACTGGGGGACCAAATAGTAGGTGAGGGGAAATTATTCTTTATAGAAGTATTCCAGCTAATAATTAAAAGGGATGGCTGCATTAGAACATCACCACTTCATGGCCTCTAATGAATTAACAGACCTGGGCCTTTGAGTAGCAATGGCTGCTGACATCACAGAAAGAGACAACCAAGGCATGATTGCCTCCTTGTGGAACTCACTACCGCCTATGAAGTCGTCTTGCCAAGTAAATGGAATCTGAATCTGATCAAGCCTCTACGTCCAATTTACAGGAATTTAGAAGACAGAAGAACATGTTATGCTACACCATGTGGATGCAGTCAACAAATTCCAGACTATGGGAAAGTACAGGTCAAACAACCAGGTTTCTTCAACCAATAAAATACAAGGGGAAAGAAGATGAAGGGGGATCCTGTGAATTAAGAGACTTGAAAGCGTGTGAACAGACTAGTCTGGAGTGTTAGGGACACACATTTGCAAACTCTAGAGGAAAGCAAGGTAGTGATGACCACTGAGGTGTGGTTGTGATCATTGTCACGGGGCGGGGAGAGGGCCCATGGGGAGCTTCTGGGTTTTCTGCAGAGTTCTATTTCCTGGCCTAAGTGGTGGGTACAAGGGTGTTTCCCTTATAATAATTCATTAGGCTGTTCGTTTGTTTCATGTGATTTTCTAGATTGGTATACTTTACAGCTCAAAGGTTAAAAAGCTAGTAAAACCTAGGTCTGCTCATTTTCTCTTACTCCCTGAAGATTGGAGAGTCCTTTATTTATGAAGCCAGGCCAATAAGTTAATCATTGATTGTCTCCCTCCTACTTCCCATAATCCCTGTGCATATTTGGGAGATCTGATGAAGAGTTTCACTCATTCAGCAAGTATTTATTGAGCATCTGCTGTGTGTCAGACACCATTCTAGGAGCTGAGGATACAGCAGTGAGCAACGCTTAAAAAAAAAAAAAAAACCTTGCCTTCATGGAGCTCACAGTCTAGTGGAGAAGAGAGATGCTTAACAAAGTTAAGATATTAATTATATTAGAAAATGAGAAGTGCTATAGAGAAATATTAACCAGGGGAGAGGGTAAGGGAACGATGGGGGGGGTACAATTTTAAATAGAATGGTGGGAGAAAGCCTTACTCAAAGCGACATTTCAGTCAAAACCTGCAAGGAGATGAGGGCACAGATTGCAGATCCCCAGGGAAGGAATGTTCTAGTCAGGAGGAATTGAGTGTTAAGGCCTAAGGTGAACTCCAGCCAGGTGTGAGGAAGGAACGGCCAGGAAACCAGCATTGCTGGCGGCTGGACTGGGTGGGGAGGGTGATACAGGAACTGAGGGCAGACAGGTAACGGGGCGAGAGTTTAAAGGACCTTTTAGGTCATCATTAGGACTTGGGCTTTTATATACTTTGATCGAGGTGGAAAACCATTGGAGAATTTGGGGCAGAGGATTTTTGTGCTATGACTTACCATGTCACCTGGCGCCCTCTGGCTGCCATGTCGAATGTAGACTGTGAGGGGCAAGGATCAAAGCAGGAAGCTGCTATGATACAGACAAAAGAGGACGGTGGTTTAGATGAGTTGGACGTGCTCACATTTCTGATATATTTTGACGATAGGACTAAGAGCATAGGTGGATGGATTGAATATGGCTGTGAGAGAAAGCAAGGAGTCAAGGATGGCTCCGAGGGTGTCCTAACTGGATGGTGGAGTTGCCTTTATCTGAGATGGGCATGACTCTAGGAGGGGAAGAAAGTTAAGGTCTCATCAGATACTGAAGTGGGATGTGGTTGTAGCAGTTGGATATACAGGTGTGGAGTTTAGGGGAAAAACCTGTTCTGGAGAATAAATTGGGGGGTGTCAGTATGGATGGTGTCTGAAACCTTGAGACTGGATGAGATGGCAGTGAGTGTAGAAGGAGAAAAGCAGCAGCCCAAGGTCCGAGCGGCCAGAAAGCTTCCAAATGCCTTTCTCCTGTCTCCTGAGACTCACCCAGCTCCCCTGACTTTTCAGGTTTCTCTTTCATTTCCTGTTAGTAAATCTGAAGCCAAATGGATAACTGTTTCTTGAATTTCAGCACAGCTAATTTAGTGTTAAATTACAAATGCCAAACCCTAAATTGTGCTGTCTGCTTCCATGATAAGTACTATATGCTTGTGAGCCAATTATACTTTTCTTGTTAAGTAGACTCTTAACGTGGTATGATTAGTGTGAAGTAAAAAAATGGATAATTGAGAATTTTAATATCTTAATTCTTATTGACTCATTGCTTGTTTGTTTGTTTATTTGTTTTTTCCAGAAAAGCTTTGACCTGGAAATACTACGCCAAAAAAATTCTTTATTACCTACGACAACAGAAAATTTTAAATAATCTTAAGGCTTTTCTTCAGCAGCCTGATGACTATGAATCATATCTTGAAGGTGAGACTTTAACACTGATATTTTGATAGGCAGCTGAGTTGTCCTTAAGAGCAGCAGTGAAAGTGGCCCTGATGGAAAAGCAGTGGAAAAGTAAACTGTGCTACATGGGCCTCTGGAGGTTGGGTTGTATGGTCTGATCAATTAGGTAGGCAGAACGATTAAATTCAGAGCTAAGATCTGGTCAGAATCTTTAGCTTCAGCTAAAGAGACAGTGTTTATAAAGATGCACCATCGGGCTTCCCTGGTGGCGCAGTGGTTAAGAATCCGCCTGCCAGTGCAGGAGACATGGGTTCGAGCCCTGGTCCGGGAAGATCCCACATGCTGCGGAGCAGCTAAGCCCGTGCACCACACCTACTGAGCCTGCGCTCTAGAGCCCGTGAGCCACAACTACTGAAGCCCACGCGCCTACAGCCCGTGCTCTGCAACAAGAGAAGCCACCACAATGAGAAGCCCGCGCACCGCAACGAAGAGTAGTCCCCACTCGCCGCTACTAGAGAAAGCCTGTGCACAGCAACAAAGACCCAACGCAGCCATAAATAAATAAATAAATAAATTTAAAGATGCATCATCGGTTCAAAGCATGAGGCTGACATTTTAACTAATGAGGTTAATTCCCTGTCTCTCTAAGCTTTGAAACCTCACTTCAAATCAGAAATAAATGTGTCCAGTTTTGTCTCCATGTGACCTCGAGCAAATCCCTTAACCTCTCTAGTTGGAGTTTAATGAGGACAAAATGTTCTTGCGTGTCAGTGAGTCTCATTGTCCATAATGAGAACTGAGTGGAAAGAAGTCCAGTGGACAGGCAGGATGAAGGGAAGAACTTTCTGTTCCTACTGAGTTGAGCAAGAACAAAATGTGACTTCATTTTTTAAAAACTATTTTAAATTCCTAGCATATTACACAAACACTCCCACAAATTATGGTTATGAAATACAGATATGACTCTTCCTTCACTTTCATTCCCTACTCCCAGCGACTTACCCAATTCATTGATTCTTCTTCCTTTCCAGCGTTTCTCATAGTCGTGTCTCCGTTCTGTTCTTGGTCTCACGCAGGCTGTTGCCACCTCTCCCAGCAGCAGCTTTCTAAGTGATACTTGCTTTCATGGGCATCACGCCCTCCTGCTCTCAAGTCAGCCGGCGTGCAGTGCCGGCCTAGTCTGAAACCCAGCCTTTTCAGCACTCCATGTGAGCCTGCGACATGGCCAGCTGATTTCCTTTGTAAAATTAAATCTCTGCCTGCTTTCAGTGCCCTCCATAATTCAGTCAGGCCTTTCCCCATCACTCTCTAAAATGTCCCATTTGCTCCAGCCAGGCCACTATCCTCGCTGGCGCCATACACATACACCTGGCTTCACTTCCTCATTCGAGGTATCCCTCTTCCTTAGGATTCCCTCCTAAATCCTACTCACCCTCCGAGTTCATTTCAGGTTTCACTTGCATGAAGTTTCCCTGATACCTGCAACACTTGCAGATTTTACTGCCTCAGACCTGCAGTAGCGGTGGCTAGTAAACCCTGTCCATCCTCTCTGTTTCCTGTGTGTACAGGTTGTTTCTTTAACAGTCACTGTTTCTTGTGTTCCTTGTCCTCCACAGTGTGTAGTGCAGATTCTTATTGATTGATCTTGTTGATTATACCATCCAGAAGGACATGAAGTATCTGCTTCAGTTCATTAAAATAAAATATCCTCACCACCCTGGAATCTTCACATATGCATCCCGGAGTTAAGAGGCATCTTGTGTTTATTCCACAGTCAGGAATAACTTGACAAGCTTTATTTATGAAAACAATGACTTCTCTTTCATCTTTCAAATATTAAGTAATATTATAATTTTCAGCAGCTCGTTCACATCAGTGCTGTGGACATTGGGTAGCTGTTGAAGGTTTTTAACTAGTTGAGTGAATAGAAATTGGCTCCAGGGTTTTGATCCTTGGTGACCAACTAGAACCATCTGATGCCGTTGACGAAGGCTAAGAAGCAGCAGTCAGATAGAACAGGCTGCGGAGCTGTGCAGCATAAAGCCCTTCAGCCGACAGGTGGGGGAACTGAGTCCCGAGGAGACCCAGGAGCTATTCCCTGGCTGGTGGCAGAACTGGGGCTGGTGTCCAGGTCTCTTGATACCCACTGGGGTGTAAGTAGGGGATCCAGGTCCTGAGCTGGTTTGAGACCTTGAATTTAAAGTGACTCTACAGCTTCCCGAGTGAAAACGTCCTATAGCAGATGAGCAGGTTAGCCCACTGGGTCTCGGGTTAAAAAGTAACCTAAGGTGGTGAAGAGTAGTGATTTTTGAGAGACAGTATCTCTGGTGTGCTCTGTACAACTTATTAGCTGTGGGTTTCCTGAGTGTAACTATTTAATTTCAAAGTCCAGTTATCTCCAAAGTCCATTTACTGGCTCACCTTTCAGAGGAATAATTTGTTGAAATGGTATATCTGACATTGAGGGCTTTCAACTATTTTTTTTTAAGTCTCAATGAACTGTCTTATAAGTTTTCAGAGTTGTTGGATTTTGAACTGTAAGAAAATTAGGGACAGAGAAGTAGCTTGAAAAGATCTCCTTTATGGTATTTATTTCTCTTCCTAGTAGACTGTGGAGATACGGCATGTATCACACAGTTCTTTTGAGTCCATGACCTCTGAGAGAGTTTTGGTATATTAAAAAAATAATAACGAAATGTAATCTTCTTTGTTGTAAGAATGTTGCTCCTTCTCAGTGTATTAGCAGCAGCCAGACCTGACATCCGCGATAGGAGCCACATCTGGAGGAGTGGCGTAAAGAGCTGTGGCCCCAGGAGTCTGGGGTGAATGACCACTGATAAGAGAAGGTGGAAGGAGGAATTTATTCAGTAATTCTTGTTCATTTCAGGTGCAGTGTATATTGACCAGTACTGCAATCCTCTCTCCGACATCAGCCTCAGAGACATTCAGGCCCAGATTGACAGCATCGTGGAGCTTGTTTGCAAAACCCTCCGGGGCATAAATAGTCGCCACCCCAGCTTGGCCTTCAAGGCAGGTGTGGAACTGCTTTGAATACAGCTGTATTTGCAAAAGAAAACGTAGAGTAATTGATTAATTTGGGGAATTCTGCAGTGCATTCCCATTATGTCCCAAAAAATCGACTGATGATACAACCACATGTACACCTGGATGATGTAAAAGACCTCAAATACGTATTGTCTTTTCCACCCTGGGTTGGTAACACCTGATGTATAGTCTTAGGACATTGCCAGTGTCTGCATGTTAAAGGTTATTTGGGACACTGGTCACAACGTTATTTGTGCTTGTGTCCTCAGAGTAGGTCTCTGTATTTCAGGTGAATCCTCCATGATAATGGAAATAGAACTCCAGAGCCAAGTGCTGGATGCCATGAACTACGTCCTTTATGACCAACTGAAGTTCAAGGGGAACCGAATGGATTACTATAATGCCCTAAACTTATATATGCACCAGGTAAATATGTGTGTGATAGAAAATATACTAATTATATATATATTAAGCTTATCTCTGATAAACTGTACAGTTACTGAGGGCAAGTAATAGATTTTGTTCATCTCTCAGTGCCCGGTGAAACTCATTTTTGCCTCTACTGTGAGGATATTGCTGTGGCTTTTACCTGCTTCATCACAGAGCATCCTCTGAAAACCCTTGAAGTAAATTCCTGACTAGAAATAGGACTTCTCCGACTCAGTGTGATCAGTTTGCATCTTGTGAACACTAAACTATGAAACTAACCTTTTTGCACTGGCTTCCAGGAAGACTGGAGGAAATACATGACCAGCTACGTCATTGATGCTTGTTTTTTATTTGCTTCCTACTTGTCTCTGTTTTCGTATCTGTTCTGTTGCTCTCTATGAGACTTGTATTTTCTTTTGTCATATCTTACACACGTTATCTGAAATGGCCTTACGTTCTTCCTAGAAGAAGGAGGGCCTAAATCACAGGTCTGCACACTTTTTCTGTGAAGGGCCAGACAGTGATTCTCCTTGGCTCTGCAGGCCACGTACCCTCTGTCCTAACCACTCGGTTCTGCCATGGTCAAGCGAAAGAAGGCACAAACCATACAGAAACAAAGGCATGTGGCTGTGTTCCAGTAGAATGTCGTATGTGGACATGGACATCTGAATTTCATACAGTTCTCATGTTTCATGAAATAGTATTCTTTTGACTTTTTTAAACATAAAGAAATATTAAAACTCTTCTTATGCAAGCCATCCAAAAACAGTTGGTGGGCCCGATTTGGCCCATGGACTGTAGTCCGAGAGCCCTGATCTAAGTAAATGAAATATTCATCCACTTAAGCCTGAAAACCTGTCCTCTCACCTGATGCACAGTAGGTGGCCACTGAGAAGGTGTGGGGAAGGGGTGAGAAGGTGTGATTCATCTCTGTGAAGCTAAAGCCTTCTTTTCTCTGCTAGGTTTTAATCCGCAGAACTGGAATCCCAATCAGCATGTCTCTGCTCTACCTGACCATTGCCCGGCAGTTGGGGGTCCCACTGGAGCCTGTCAACTTCCCCAGTCACTTCTTACTAAGGTGGTGCCAAGGTGCAGAAGGGTGAGCCATCCGTGACACATCGTGATTGCCCTGAGGATTCATTTCCACTGTGCTGAGAGGAGATGTAACAACAGAGGTTAAAAGGGGGCCTAGGGTGGTGATGGAACTGGTTTGCTCTTGACTGTATCCACGTCCGCGATCTGCTCGTGGGAGAAGTGCGCTCTGGATCTTTGTCTTATTTCTCAGAACTGCATGTGAATCTCCAATTACCTCAGAGAAAACATTTAATTTTAAAGAACAGGACTAAGAGTTCAGGATCTTATGTGAATCTCAGAGTCCCTTTGTTCCGAAGCAAATCAGTACAAAGAGTTCTTAAAGAAACTGTTACTTCCCAGTCTTCCGTAAAAATCTCCCCCCAGAAGAGAGGGAAGGAGGGAGGGAGAAGCAAGGGAGAGGGAACTGGGCCCAAGTTCTTCATCCATGTGCAAAAGCAGATATTCAGGTTCTCAGCAGTGGCACTCCTTTTAGGCAAGGTTGGTGACCTGAGGCGCATTTTGCAGACCAGGTTAATGAGTTCTATTTTGTTCTCTTGTTTGGGACCTGGTGTCCTATTGGACATAAAGCTCCTTTTCAGCTATAGTCTAGAGAGACGGGTCTCTTTAAAAGTGCCATCTAGAGGGAAAAGAAACATAGTTATTTAATTACATCCTGTTACTTCAAACTACTTCTTAATGACTGGCTGTGGTACTGTTCGGTGAAGTGATGAGTGGAATGATAGAAAGTAGCTGAGCTTTGAAGTTTGAATTTAGACCTCGGTTTCCTCTGAGCCTCAGTTTCTTCCTGTGTAAAATGGGGCTAATGTTTTTCATAAAGTGGTTTGGAGGGTTAAATGAGAGAACCCAGTGCTTTACACGCCTGGTGGAATTTCTCATGCTGGTCTCTATATTTCCACCTCCGGGTTTAGGAAATAAAACTTGTCTGTAAGTTGGCGGCTCCTCGGTATTCTTCCTTATCCCTTTCCCTCCTCTTCTCTCTAGAGGTAACCGCCAGTTAGTTTGAAAGTATTTGTTATTTCCATGCAAATTTTAATATTTCGTTACATGTGTATGTTTCCTTGAATAGCGAGTACAGGCTTCCCTTGTTTCCCAGATATAATCTGTTCCTTAAAATGTATTGGATGGTTTCTCTTTTGGATAGCAGGCACCCATTTTCCATTATTTTAAATGAGAAAAGTGCTTTTTCAGCTCATTCCCTCTCCCTGAATAACCCAACCAATTTCCCCCAATATCTCTAAAATATTCTTAAATGCTTATATAATGGTCCACCAAGGATTTCTGCGTGATATAAAGCACTTAAAACACCAATTACCGGACTTCCCTGGTGGCACAGTGGTTAAGAGTCTGCCTGCCAATGCAGGGGACACAGGTTCGAGCCCTGGTCCGGGAAGATACCACATGCCGAGAAGCAACACAAGAAGCCACTGCAATGAGTAGCCCGAAGACTGCAACGAAAAGTAGCCCCCACTCTCTGCAACTAGAGAAAGCCAGGGCGCAGCAGTGAAGACCCAACACAGTGAAGAATAAAAAAGTAAATTGATAAAAAATTAAAAAAAATAAAATATCTTTAAAAAAAAAAAAAAAAAAAACACCAATTACCATGTTACTTACCACAGTGACCTATTGCCGGGCACATTTGTGTGTGGTAACAGGATTGTTTTTCCTTCTTTAGGCTACAGTGAGCATACACCACAATGCAGATGAACAGTGAAGTGGTTTGGTAGCACCCCAAGCACCTGGCAGACACAAACACTGAGACCCATAAAGGGCTGGCCCGCTGGGGAGAGGCCGGGAGGTTGGCGGGAGAGTGCACAGCTGCTGGGCTGCAGGCCCTCTGCGTCCTGACTGGACTGCTCCTCGGGCCCGTGGTCTCTGTCTGCACCAAGACCATAGTGTCGCGTTGACTGTGGCATTATCGTTAGTCCTAATGACTGGTGGGGCGAGGCCCCCACGGGGTCCTTTAGAATTGCCCTGGCTCCTCTTAGCCTGGTGTCCATGTGCAGCTTTAGAATCCGTTTGTCAGGCGCCTCGAAGCTCTGGTATGGTAGCTGGGCCCAGAGCTCCTCTGGATTCGTGGATTCACGTGAGGCGTATGGCCTGCTTGCGCTTCCCTGCTCAGTCTGTCTGTCTGTAAACACATCTCCTTGCACGTTTAAGTCATCTTTAATGTCCTTAAAAATATTTTATTGTTTTCTACATCCAGCTCTTTGATATATTGCTAGATTTATTCCTGGGTGCCTTAACTTTTTGTTGCTATTGTAAATGGTAATTGTTTAAATTACGCTGTCTGTGTATTGGTGGTGCACAGGGACATGGTTGATGACTTAGATCTGGGTCTGATTATCAGCACCTCTGTTGGATCAATTATTAGTGCTAATAATTTGCTAGGTCTTTCAGCGTTTCTATGTAGACCGTCATATTGTCTGAACTGCGACAGTTTTATTTCCTCTTTTTTTTTCCAGCTGTTGTATGTTTGTGTCTCTTTTACTTATTCTGCTGGCTGGGTCCTCTTGGACACAGTGAATAGAAACAGTGATAGCAGGCACTCTGCCTTGGGTATGACTTTAAAATTTCATCTCAAACATGATGTTTGGGAGCAGTACCTTCCATTGAGATGATCAAAGCTGCCTTCTGAAGTTGTAATTTGGGACTTCCCTGGCGGTCCAGTGGTTAGGACTCCACGCTTCCACTGCAGGGGGCACGGGTTCCATCCCTGGTCGGGGAACTAAGAGCCTGCATGCCGCATGGTGCGGTTAAAAAAAAAGGAAAAAACAATAATAAAGTCGTAATTTGCTAAGAGTTTTATTAATAACTAGGATTTTTCCCCCCAAATTTCTTTTCTGTGTCTACAGATAGGATGTGGTTTTTCTCCTTTAGTCTGCATGTGGTGAAATGTTTTAGCGTTCAGTCCTCCTTTCATTCTTAAGGAGCATCTGACTTACTCATGTGGATTTTTATACATTCGCTGTGTTTGATTTGCTCATATTTTGTTTAGGATTTTTGCCTGTAAACTTGTGTGCATTTGTGTGGTTCTCCTAGACCCAAAAAAAGGGTTGAAGAGCATTCCTTATTTCTGGAACAATTATATATGTCTTGCTAAAGGCAGGCTATTAATACGACTGAGAAGAAATCTGACTGGGCTTTTAGCTGCCGAAGAGAAAGTCTCTATCAAAGTGAAACAGTTGCTCAAAGAAAAAAAACACAGCTATCCCTGAAACAAAGTCCCACCTCAATCCCTCAGGAGTCCTCGTAGGGTGAATGCAGTATCGTTAGAGGTCCTGAGGTGAGAACCTGCTTATGTGACCGCCTACCAGCCCGGCTCGGCGTGGGCCACCCCTACGTGCGAGAGCTCGGGTCGTGGAGGGCGGTTCCATGGGAGGAGTGGGAGGTGGAGGCCAGGGATGCAGCTCTCCGGGGTCTGGAGCAGGGTCCCAGCCTGAGCCTCCCGAGCGCATCTGCAGAGCTGAGGCCAGAATCCTTGTGGCCCCAGGCCCCATAACTGTCATCACAGCCTCAAGGGGCCCGGGATCCGCAGACGTTAACTGCTGCTACTCTGTGAAATTAATAGACTGGCTCAGGCATTCCAGAAATATTTCTCTCAACCAGACTTCTGATAGATAGGCCTGGCAGTGAGTTTTAGAGTTAATCTCTCTAAAAAACTATATTAAATGGCATAAACCAGTGCTATTTCTCAAGTATCAGTGTACTGCAATCTTAATACAGCAGAGTGTGTATAGAGGTCAGATTTCAGACTTTGGGCAAGGCCTTGATATTTTCAGTAGAAATGCCACTGTGTTAACACTCATTCTCTGATTTGAGCTACTTATTATGGGGTTTTAAATATTGACCTGTTCAGCTCTGATCTGAGATACGACTCACTACGTGTGCTCTTTGGATAGGGCAACCCTGGACATCTTTGACTACATCTACATAGATGCCTTTGGGAAAGGCAAGCAGCTGACAGTGAAAGAATGTGAATACCTGATCGGCCAGCATGTGACTGCAGCGCTGTATGGGGTGGTGAACGTAAAGAAGGTGTTACAGCGAATGGTGGGAAACCTTTTAAGCCTGGGAAAGCGGTAAGGTTTTCTTGGTTTTCCAGTACTTCCGCGGCGTGTGCGTCTTTGGAGGTGCAAATTACTTACAGAGAATTTTATTTAATGAGCCTACCTGTGATACAGAGAAGCAGCGGATGCTTTGTGGCACAGTTGGGACAGCTGCAGCTATCTACCCACCATGGGAAAAAACTAGTTCCCTTGATGTAATGCTATCCAGACTTAGGATGTGCTGAGTGACTTTTCTTTGAGATCTTTGCAGTGGACTTGGGCGAGTTCTCTTTTATAAATGCTGAAAGCATTCTCCAGTAACAAGAATATTTTAGACTGGCAACAATTATTTTTCACCTCCTAGTGCTTTGCTGTCTTGGAATTTATACCTTTCTATCACTTAGGTAAGAGGACAAACAGAAGTATGAAACAGTCTTGCTTCTGAGTCCAAGGAAAATTGTCTTACAGGGAAAATAGAAATTTATAGATTGGAGTATTAGTTTTCTGCCTAATGGCAGAATTTCTTTTTAAATAAACTTTATTTTTTTAAGAACAGTTTTAGGTTCACAGCAAAACTGAGCAGCAAGTACAGAGAGTTCCCGTTTACCCCCTGCCTCTGGACACACACGGCCTCCCTCATTTCAACAACCCCCCTCCCGGGAGGAGGGTGTTCGTTACAGTTGATGAACCTACCTTGGCACGTCATTATCGCTCCAAGTCCATAGTTTACATTGGGTTTGCTGTTGATGGTGTACATTCTGTGGATTTTGACGAGCAGGTAATGACGTGTACCCACCGCTGTAGTGTCATCTAGAAGAGTTTCACTGACCTAATAGTCCTCCACCTATTCAGAGTCCATTTTTAATTTATGTACAGTGTTATCAAGGTGGCTCTGTAAGGAAAACGGTTACGATTTTAACTTAGTGGAGTACGAAATTTCTATTTCTTGTGTATCTTTTTTTGTTAAGAGTGTTGTAACTTTGCTGAAGAGAGGAAGTATCAGAATCAGAGAACGTGTGGGATTTGTGTCCATTACTTTTAAGATCTGGGCCTTGAAAAAGAGGGTCTTAGCTCAGAAGCAAACAGGATAAAACACAGATTTCTTTCCCCACAGGGAAGGCATCGACCAGTCGTACCAGCTCCTGAGGGACTCCCTGGATCTGTACCTGGCGATGTACCCGGACCAGGTGCAGCTCCTCCTTCTCCAAGCCAGGCTCTACTTCCACCTGGGCATCTGGCCAGAGAAGGTAATTATTTTACTTTGATGCTTTGCACCTGCCTTAGAGAGGGAAATCCTAGCTGAGAGGCAGCGCTTACAAGTTTATCCTTGTATTAACCTGGAGGATAAACACAGATTTATTCACAGTCTCCTGGTGTTGACCCATTGATTTAACTTTTTGTCTCCTTTTATTCTACTAAAAATTAGTTATCCTGCCAGGAATTGCCCATTCTCTCTGTGATCAGTGCCTTAAACTCCCAGAACCACAAGGCCTCGGCCCTACCTCTCACCCACTGGTGCCCCAAAGATGTATTTTCCCAAAGCCACCCTTCTCAAGGGGAAGCAGAAGTTTCCATATTCATCCTCCAGCTGTGCTGTTAGCAACTAAATTGACCGCATGTAAATAGCCCTGCATGGCGTAGGAAAGTGAGATCTTAGATGTGTTCAGGTCCAGCTGCTGGATGCTTTTAGGACTGCTTATGCCTTTGGAAACTGTTGGGTTTTACTGTTCCACTTGGCTCTCTCAGGTTTGTGACGCCCCCTTCGGCCAGCAGGAAGCCCTGTCAGAGGCCACCATGTTTGGGGTCGGCACCACTGCTCAAGAGCTGCGGGTGCAGCACATGTATGCTTCCAGCCATGCAGCACAGTGCAGGAGCAGCTGCTCGTCCCCATCATGCCCTTGCTTGGCCATGGGAATATGTTAATAGTCCACTTTGTTTAGACAGCCGGGTGAGAGACTTGAATTCTAAGCTCTCACAGGAACATCACCATAAAATCATCAGCCCTGTCACTAGAGAGTGGTAAAATCTTCCTTGAGAAAGTAAATAACCTCAGTGACTCACCGTTGCTTAGATTTACATTGCCTCATTTATTCACAGTGTCAAAGATCTACCGTAGTTCTAGGAAAGGATGCGTCAGTAGGAAAATCCCTGAGCCCCTGTCTTCAGATGTCATCTACAGCCCAGGCAGTGGCTGTCCTCCCAGTACACCCATGTGATGCGATAGAAGAGTTACTGGAACACTAGGCTCTCTACCAAGGTCACCACCTGCTTCCCACGACCTTGTCCAGAATTGAATAGTTTACTTTTATTTTTTACTTGATTTATTTTTGATACCAGGATATACATAACTAATTCCTTTCACTTTTTACTGTACATTAGTTCAGGAATTTCATGATAATTTGTAAAATGCATGGTTCCTCATAAGTAGATTCTGTACTTAAATTACACATCAGCCTTAGGAGGAGTAGGGTTGACATCGCCTTTGGGAGGAACGTCTGTAGAAGCCCTGGCATCCTTCCCTTTGATGACAGGCTCAGTTTAGGGCTCCTGTGCTATCTCTGGGGGAATTTCCTTGGCATCCTCCTCAGATGGTCAGGATTGCCTTCCTTCCAAGCAGATGTCACTGGAACAAGTTCCAAAATTGTCACACGCAGAACATTTTTCCCCATGATGACCATTCATGGGCTGCTGGGGTCAGGCACCTAGACGCTCCCTGCATCTAAGCTCAGGAAGGGAAAGTGGCTCCTTCCCCACGTGTGGCAACTGTCTCGCCTCCATGAACTGTGCTGTAACTGCAGGAAGGACCCCATGACAGTGGAGGAGAGCTGGGGCCCAAAGCGAGGAAGGCTCCAGGGGATGCGGAAGCAGTTAGAAAAGGGTCCTTTCCGGAGAAAGGGTTTGAGGTGGCCCTAGAAGGCCGGGGAGCGATTTCAGAGCACAGGGAAGTAGGTTCCTCCAGTGGTGGGGACGGCTGGGAGAGCTCAGTGCTGCACACCTCCAGTACCTTCTGCCAGCCCTTTGGGGTGGCTACTTTTGTTTTGTTTTTTGCCCTTTTACAAACAATGAAACCGAGGCACCGAGAAAAGTTAAGTAGTTTGCCAAGGTCTCCCGCACAGAACTTGATGGCATCAGGCGTTCAGATTCACAGCCCACCCACACGCTTCACCCCTGTGGACCAGGGCCAAGGCGAGATTGTTTCTGAAGAAACCAACAGAAGGGCACTTTCTACTCCTGCTGCTAAACCTACATCCTTGTTCCGAACTGTAGTTATCCCTTCCCTCCATTTTCCACATTCAGTGGAAAAGATGTCCCTCAGTCTTCCAAGGCAAAACTCCATGTGCTCTGGATCCAACCTGCTGCCTGTCCTTGGACTACTAAGTTTTCCTTTATTTCTTCTTCTGTATCTGCAGCTCCCTGTCAGCATTAAACATACTCAGGTCTCCCTCATCTTTGAAAAAAGAGAAGGAGAAGCCTCCGACGACAGCCCCCGGCTTTGCCCATGGCTCCATCTTACCTCTCTCTCCCAGCCTGGCCAGGGTCCTTGTGATGGCCTCCCCCTCGCCTCCCCCGCACTGCGCAGAGCATGGGGCTCCATTCCCAGCCCTCCCCCACGTGAACTGGAAGCCCATGATGCCTTCTTGCTAAACCTTTCTCTTTGTTGCCAAATCCAGTGGACACTTGTCTTTCCTTATCTTTCTTGATCGCTTGGAGGTCATCCCCCCACTCAAAACACTGTTCCTTTGATTCTGGTCCCCTCTTCCCAGGCTCTCGCTAGTTGCTGTCCTTTGTCTCTCCCTTTAAGGCTGTACACTGTGGGGTAGTTTCTAGACTTCTTTCTACTGTGCACAGTTCCCCTCAGTGATCTCACCAGCTCTCCTTACCTCAGTTACCATCTGTAGGTCAGCAGCTCCCGAATCTCTGATCTCCTGCCTCTGAAACCCCTCCCTGCCCCTCTGCACCATGACGGCCCTGAGCTCGCCCTTCCACAAAGCTTGTGCGGAGTGTCTCGCAGCTGCTTAACCATCCTTCCGCACGAGACCGTGCTCTTTAAGGTCAGGGACCATGTCTTGTTCTTTACTGTAGCTATTCCCCTTGCTCTCAACA
Source organism: Pseudorca crassidens (assembly GCF_039906515.1). Lineage (NCBI taxonomy): Eukaryota > Metazoa > Chordata > Mammalia > Artiodactyla > Delphinidae > Pseudorca > Pseudorca crassidens. The sequence continues at coordinate 80,228,694 of NC_090307.1, read as the reverse complement.
CAATTCCTGCCACCCAGTAGGTACAACATTTTATTTGAATGAATGATTAAGAAATGACAGAAATTCGTTAGCTGTGAACAAGGAAGGAGGCTCGAAGAGAATATCCCAGTTTTCCAATAAGGGAGGCCACTTTAAAAGTTGAAGTGTGTGGGGAACTGACCTGTTTCGGGGTAGGAGACAGTGTTCCGTCTGGGATATGCTGAGTTTGATTGGCATGACCTGGAGCCATGGAGTACCGCGCTTGGTGGGCGCTCTTGGCATCAGCATCTAGTAGCTGAAGTCCCAAAAGTAGAAGAGCCCACAGAAGTGGACGTCCAGAGGTTGGAGCCAAGAGCTTCAGAGAGATGTCGGGGGAAACCTGCAGTTAAGAGGACAGAGCAGGGTCCGCAGACTCTGGCCCCTGGGCCCAGAGCCGCCTGGCTTTGTGAATACGTTTTGTCAGCACACGGCTGTGTCCATTTGCGGACTGTCTCTGGCTGCTTTTCAGCCACAGCGGCAGAGGGGAGTAGTTGAGTCAGAGACCGTCCGGCCCACAAAGCCTAAAATATTTACTTTCGGGCCCTTTACAGAGCAAGTTGCCAGTCATGTGCAGTAGTCGCCCCTGTTCCAAGATCTCTACTCTGAAGGTTGTGGGCTCTTGGGATTCTAGGCCTAGGCATTTAGCTGTAGACGTCATGGTGCCCCACCGTCAGCACGGCTTTTGGAAACACACTGGGCACATCTCATGGTGTCTTCTCCGTTTCTGCCCTCTCCCTTCACCCTATCATCCACACACCAAGGGAAAGACGGGAGTAGTCATCCCTGAACCTTATCTCCTCCTCTGATACTCTGAGTTCAAGACTTCCTTTATGCTTTGAAGATTCCGCGTTATGTTTCTTTCACTTATCTGGTGGGAAGGGGCTGCCAGGAACAAAGGGGAAGCTGTGTCTATAGAAAAGTTGTCAGCAGTAACTAGTTGGAACTGCAGAGGGGAACACAAGAAGCTTACTGTGAAATCAGATGCTTTTAGCTACAAGGGACAACTGTTGTTAGTGTCCCCTACATTACAAGGCCACTGGGGGGGGGGTGGCAAGTGGATGGGATTGGCTCCTGGCTGGTACTGGTTGAAGCTGGGTCTGCTACTTGGGGTTATACCACTCTGTCCATTTTTTATGTGTTTGAAAATTTTCCTAACAGTCAATTAAAATACTCCTCTTCCTGCTTTGATGTGAAGGTGACTGAGACCTGGGGTTGCGAGTCAGCCCTGGGTCCACATCCTCACTGCACGTCTTCATAACCTCATGACCTCAGGCAAGTTGCTTAACTAGTGTGGAGGGCTTTAATTGAATAAGGGATGTGGTTTTCAGTAAAATATTTTCTAGTCAGATTAAGTCTAAGAGGGAGGATGCTGATTTTTGGCTTACGATAGGTTTAGGTAGGGAGGTAAACGGTGCATGATAGTGGGGAAGTACCCTAAAAGCATAGAAAACGTGAGGATATTTGAGGGGTAAATAAAGTTTAAGTCTTGTGCGTTAAGGTTAATTGCAAGTGCTAGTACAAAGCCCAGGATGGTCACTGTAAAGGCAGTTAATTTTAGGTATGGGGGCGTGGTTATTAGGGGGACTGTTGTTGGGGGGATGTTGTTGGAGATAATAAATCCTGCAAAAACACAATTAGTAGGAAGTTTGATGGAGTTAATTAGGAGTGGGCTGTTTTCATTGATCGAGGTTAAGGGAGAGAAGTGAGGGGGTCCTAGCAGTGCGCAGAAGGGGATGTGAGCACTTGGGACGGCTGGGAGGGAGGTGGCGACTGGAGTTATTAGCAGGGCTCAGGCAGTGGTATAAGATGTGTTAGCAGCTTCAGTGATCAGGCCTTTAGGAGCCGGTGAGGAAAGGCATTCCTGTCAGTGCTAAACTTCCAATAATAAGGGCTGTTGTGGTGAAAGGTATAGCTTTGAATAGGCCTCCTATTTTTCGAATATCTTGTTCGTTGTTCAGGCTGTGAATAATAGATCCGGAGCATATGAATAGTATGGCCTTAAAAAAGCGTGTGTGAACATGTGCAAGAATGCTATATAGGGTCGGTTGATGCCAATTGTTACCATTATTAGGCCTAATTGTCTGGAAGTGGAGAAGGCGACAATTTTTTTAATGTCGTTTTGGGTGAGGGCACATATTGCCGGGAATAGGGTGGTAAGGGCTCCTAAGCATAGTGCTACTGTTTGAATAAGTTGGTTGTTTTCTGTTAAAGGGTAAAATCGAATAAGCAAGAAGATACCTGCCACGACTACTGTGCTTGAGTGGAGTAAGGCTGAGACAGGAGCAGGGCCTTCTATTGCTGAGGGGGGGTCAGGGTGAAGTCCAGGATGAGCAGATTTTCCGGCTGCAGCTAGTACGAGTCTTTCAAGGGGGAGATTTGAGTGATTTAGGTCGAGTATAAAAATTTGTTGCAGGTCTCATGTGTTCAGGTTGAATAGGAATCATGCTGTTGATGTAAATCCAATGTCCTGATGCGGTTATATAGGTTGGCCTGGAGAGCGGCTCTGTTTGCGTCTGATTCCTCTTGAAATTGGCAGTGATTGGACTGCTGACCTTCAAGTTGGGAGGATTAAATGAAGTAAAAAATGTGACAGGCTTGGCACAGTGACCAGCAGAGAATAAGTATTCAGCAAATATTGAGATCCTGCAAATCTCATTCTGGAAGACAAGATTGGCTTTTAAAATAATACGTTACATTGCATAAAGCTGTGGTTTTCACGACACTTTTATAGGCTCACAATGTATCAGGAAATAGGGCAGTTACTAATCATTATTTGATAAGTGAATAAACTAATTCAAGGGTAAAAACAGCAAGTTTGACTGATCCGGGGCTAGAGTCCGGCTGCTGTGTCTGCTCAGCATCCGTAAGTGGGAGGAGACCCGTGTCACAGACCGGCTGAGCTGTGAGCGAGCGGGGCTTGCTCATTGTTCATGTGTGTTAGCCTTCCTCGAGCTTGTGTTTTTCCGTAGAGGCACTGGGTGCAGTAGAAAGAGCAGAGCCTTGGGGTCAGGCAGTGCTTCTCTGCCAGCTAGTCACATTAGTTGCGGGGAGACGGGGTTTCCCCCTGTCCACCTGAACGCTGAATTCCACTGTGAGTTAAAGTCACTGAAGCGACCTGTAGGATTTCAGAACCCTGCCCCGCACATCTTCATTCTTCACAGATAGCATCATAAATGAACTGTGCTGATTTGCGTCTGTCACTCCAGTGCCCTCCCTGTGACCCCTTCCCCTCTCCTGCAGCACCGAGGCCAGTCTGTCACTCAGCCTCTTGACCTCGATTGAAGCAGTTTCACATTTCTCTTTCCTCTCAATTCATGAGTGGCAGGTTGAAAATGTTTCCTGTCCGTATGTAAGAAATTGAGTCCCCCCACTCACCAAGAATGTTGGAAGCTGTTAGAGTTCAGCTAGTCCGACAGGCCCTCGCGTCCCCATCCTGTGCGGACCCCGGTCCCCGTGTTTCCAAAGAGTTCCTCCCGCTCACGCTGGCTCCATTTGGATGCCGGGGCCAGTCCCCAGCACGTGAAGTGACTCTGGGCGTACAAAGCGCCGACAGGGTGAGAGCCTGTGGAGTAACGGGCCGTCAGCCCACCTCGCCTCGCTGCCCTTCCTCAGGTTACATAGGTCTAAATCCCTTGCCAGGAAAAAGAAAAGGCCTAAATGAAAATATTATCTCCTAGTCTTTCTGTCTTGTCTTGAAGGTGCTTGACATCCTCCAGCACATCCAAACCCTAGACCCCGGGCAGCACGGGGCGGTGGGCTATCTGGTGCAGCACACGCTGGAGCACATTGAGCGGAAGAAGGAGGAGGTGGGCGTGGAGGTGAAGCTCCGCTCCCACGAGAAGCACAGAGACGTCTGCTATGCCATTGGGCTCATTATGAAGCATAAGAGGTGAGTGCCCCGGCGCCCGCCCCCGGCGCGGCTGCAGAGGACACAGCGCCGTGAGCCCCGCTTCTCGGAGCAGCGGGGGTGCACCTGGAGGGGACCTGACCCGATGCAGCAGCGACCGAGGCCCATCGCAGCGAGGACCGAAGGCCGAACCATATCTTTAACCTTTTTGTTTTTTAAGAAGCAACTTGCTTTCCTGACGGCGAGCTCTTCTACTGTGTGTAGTGACCCTTCTCCGTGGGGGATGGAAGCCCTGTCAGCCTCGTTCTTCCTCTCCTCTCTTCGTCGTCCTCACTCTCTCCAGTGGTCTCGCTCTCCTTGGATCTGAGGGTGGTAGGGACTTGCTGGGTCCTGGGGTTTGGACACGGCTGATTGATGAGGCAAAATTAAACTGCCTCCAGAGCAGCTGTACCTACCTATTTACATCCCACCAGCAGGCCAGGACCTGAGAGGTTTGATTCTCGCCAACTTGTGTTAGTGCCAGACCTTTAAAAATGCACTTATGTGGTAACTGGCAAATGGCATTTCATTGTGGTTTTAATTTGCATTTCCTTGGTTACCACCCAGATTGAGGTTCTTTCCCTGCATTTACTAGCCATTCAGGTTCCTCTGATTAAGTGCCTCTTCGGGTATTTTGCTTTTCATTTGAGTTGTTAGTCTTACTGATTTGCAGTTTCTTTATTCTGTGTATTAGTCTCTATATGCAGATAAGTTGCAAATATCTTTTCTTAGTTTTTGGCTAGTGTTTTCCATTCTTTTATTACATTCTTTTTTTTTTTAACTTTGTTGTGGAAGTTTCAAGCATATGTAAGAGTAGAGAGAGGAGTATTACGAACCAGGTGATGTTCCCATGTCCAGCTTCAACAGTTATCATACAGTTTGTTTCACCCCCTCCCCCTCCTCCCTGGAGCAAATACCAGAGGTCCTTTTCCTCTGTAGCTATTTCGGTAGGTAACACTGAACGGTAAGGGCTCACTTTTTAAGAAAGACACCTTTACCATTCTGTTGTCATATCTAAGAAAATCATCAGTTCGTTAACCTCATCAAATATCTGGTGAGAGTTTGTGTTTCCTCAATTGTCCTACCATGGATGGATGGATGGATGGATGGATGGATGGATAGATAGATAATCAGAGGGGTTTATAAAGAGAGGCAGGAGTAAAATTGATTTAGCATGGAGTAAAAGCAGGTGTATCTCTAAGAATGTAAGTTTCAGAGAAGCCAAGCCATTATCTCTATATTTCATAGCTGCCATGACAGGGCCCCAGGGAGCTGATCTGCCACTGCTCTTATGTTAATTAGGTATGGCTATAACTGTGTCATCTATGGCTGGGACCCCACCTGCATGATGGGACATGAGTGGATTCGAAACATGAACGTCCACAGCCTGCCTCACGGCCATCATCAGCCTTTCTATAATGTGCTGGTGGAGGACGGGTCCTGTAGATATGCCGCCCAAGGTAAGTAGCTGGTGCTGTCTGTGCTTGAAGCACACATTTGAGCACTCAGATTCTGCAGGCACAGGCTGTCAGTCTGTTCAGAGTTGACAGGTGTCCCATGGCTGTTAACCTCATCAGAGCTGGTACTCAGCTAAACGTGGGTGGGTATGCATTGGTGCGGCCATACCACGAGTTACCCAGTCACCACCCCAGGGTCTCCCCCTCAGTCACCACCACAGCCAGGACCGTGTTCCACGCTGTTGCCGACCTCTGTTTTGATTGGTCATTGCCTCTGCCAGTCAAAGTCCTGCTTCCCAGGCACTGCCATTGGCTTCCTGCAGGCAAGGAGGGTCAGCTTGTGCCCTGCTCATACTGCCTGTCTGAACTGGAGGGCACCGATTGGCACTGTTGGGGGAGCCACCCGAGCGCTGAGACTGGCAGCCGGTTAGCTGTGCTCCCCCCAGAGACGCCCCCAGTGGCCACTGTGGGAACTGCAGTTCACAGCACTGGCTCTGAGGGCACCTGGGAGAGGCAACAACAGGTAGGTGCTTGGTAGGTGTTTGGGGTCACTGCCAGCCCTGACAGGTGCTCGCCCAGGCTCTCCTCTTCTTTGTCCCTCCATTTAGTGAGGTGAATTTATCGCATGCCTGCCTGTCAAGGCATTCACAGTGTTCATTTTATTAATAAAAATGCTAACATAGTGCTGCTCTGTGACAGCAGCCTTCTAATGTACATTAGCTCCGTTTGAGAACTGTAGTTACCATCATCATCATCATCATCGTGCGCATTTGATACCCAGGGAAACTGAAGCGCATGGAGATGTTTAAATGTTAACTTCCGGAGCGTGCGGCCAGGCGGCTCGGCAAAGAGCCGCCATAGCCACCGTGCTGCCCCTTTGTGCGTGTCACCTGAAGCATCACGTTTGGCCTAAGTTGACATTGTGTTCTGGTAAATCCAGCAATAGAAATGTTGGATGCACAAACATCTCAGAAGTACCGAAAAGACTAGAAAAAGTTTCATATTAATTACTGTTAATTCATTAGAAGCTGGGAGAGGATCGTATACAAGAGAAATTCCCTTTATTGAGACCACAGCTCACCTAACCTCCGTCAGTACAAGGGGAGTTATCAGAGGGGGCGATGTGCACCCCCGTCAGATGAAGGCACTGACAGGGATTTTATTTAACTTAAAAAGCTTTGTCAGATAAAAAAAAATTATACTACAGATTTTAAAAATCAAGTTATTTGGAAATTGCTGAGTGATTCTCGGACTGTTTGCACCCGCCACTGATCACTCAGTGAACATTTCCCACTGCGCGTCACAGGGCAAGTCACGAGCACAGAGGAAATTGTCTTGTTGTCAACACTGGGGTCCGTGTCTACACCTTCACCTTGTACACTCATCGCCCGTTACGTGGAGTTGATATCAAGACTTTGAGTATCTGATATTTGGGTTTCTAGAAACATTTATATTAACTTTAAAATGGGCTTCTTAGAGTAGGTGAAGCTGGGTATTTGGTTTTAAGGTGTTCTGAACTTGTCCAGTGTCTGCGTAGAAGATTCAGGAATTCATCCTAATCTTACCTTAGGTCAACATGAGCTGTAAGGTTTACAGTCAGAATACTGTAATGACTTTGTTTAAAAAAAAAAAAGAAAAATCTGCTTGTCAGTTTCACACTCTAAAACTGATTTGAAAGAATATCGCAGATAACATGACCTAAATACTTAATCATACATCTTCTAAGAATAAGGACATTTCTCTGCATTACCACAGGTACAACATTACACCCAACAAATAAAAATGATTTCATAATATCTAACATTCAATCAATATTCAAATTTCTCAATTCTCACAAGAGTAACTTTATAGGTTCGTGTTTATTCATTTTTAAATCATGATCCAGACAAGATTCACGCACTGTGTTTAGTTATTATGTCTCTGTAGTTTCTTTTAGTAAAGAACCGTTCCTCATTTCTCATCTTTTTTTCCCTTTTTCACAAGACTGACTTTTTGAAGAGTCCGGGCTGGTTGTCCTGTAAATTGTCTAACGTTCTGCATTTGTCTTACTGTTTCTTTGTCTGTGTATTGTCTGTAAACTGGAAGTTAGGCCCGGGTTTGGTTAGATCAGGTTGCTGGTTTTGGCTGGCGCGCTTACTCTCAGGTGCTGTGTGCGTCACGTTGCATCTCGTCCAGAGACCGTGGGGTTCCGTGTCCCACTGTTAGTGAGGCAGAGTGTGGTCATTGGCTAAGATGGTGACTTGCTGTAAGGGACAGTTTTCCCTCTGAAGTTAACAGGAAATCCATGGGGTCAAACTGGGGCATCCTGGGTATACCCTGTTCCCCAGTAACCTTTATCCTTATGTTTGTTTTAGCACCTATTGGCTCTTCTTGCCTAAATCATGATGTGAGAATTGCAAAATGGTGGTTTTCTACTGCGGGTATTCCCTCGAGTTCTGCAAACAAGAGCTTTGCCCTCCTTCCCCCTCTTCCTCCCCCTCTTCCTCTCTCTTTTCTCCTCCCCCACCCTCGCCTCTCTCTCCTCTCCTCCTCTCTCCCTCGCTCTCTCCCCCTCTCTCCTTCCCCTCTCCTCCCATAGATTCCTGGATTTTTTATTTAGTCAATGTGTTACAATCATTTGGAACAATTTTATTCTCAAATTAGCCCACATTTAGCCAGTGAGCGACCTTGAGAGGGTAAATTTTAAAAGCACTAATTTAAATATGTTTTTGAACATTTCTGGGTTAACATATTTGCATTAAGTTATTTTGCTTTTAAACTATTTCGTGATCTAAATTTTCAGCCTCTGGCTCCAGTGATCCTAGTAATCTGGGCAGAGCCCATTGATGAATGCTTTTCTGTTTTTTCGCTCTCCACAGAGAGTTGAAGAGTGAATTATAAACCACACACCTGCATGCCATCCTCAAATACTTTGAGTCTGCACAATTCAGTTTTTCCTCAATATGTGAACGGGCTATACAGCATCTTGCATGTTTGTAATTTTTGTTCCCACTAGGGGGCGTGCTTTAGTATTAATATTTTCTTGGTACCAGAAACTCCTGTCTCAACTTCCCTGCGTACTTCCTAGTACTGAAGAAAACGACTGTCACAGATGCTCTGAATTTAAGCCAGCTGCCCATAGTGGAAGGTCAGGAATTCAGCTGTGGTGTGAAAACCTGGCTTTTACATGTCTTCCGTGTATGATGGTAAAGCACCTGGTTGAACACTTGGGCCGTGGCGTGCCCTCACCCAGTGTCAGTTTCCTTCTCCATAATTGGTCTTCCACTTCCAAACTAAGTTTCCACCATCCCCCCCCTCCCCCCCAGCACGCGCACACACAGTCTGTGGTGGTCTGCACGTGCTGGCAAGGGTGTGAGGACTCCCCGCGTCAGGGTTGCAGTGTAAATTTTCAGCCGTCTCAGAGGGCAGTTTGGCTCCCTCTTAAATTGTCAAAATCTCAAGTGCTCTTTCTCCTCTGACCTGGCACTTCTCCCCTCGGTTCCTCCACTGGAGACGCACTGACACAGGGGGCCTGTGGTCCCTTCATTATGACAGCAAAGCCGTGTCATTCATGGGACTTGTCTGTTAAGTGGGGGTATATGCAAACTTCGGGAAGCTGAGCTGCAACCTAATAAACCAGTTGCAGGTAAATGCTTACGGTATGTTTGATAGGAATAAGCACACGTAAGGCAGCACAGGATTCTCTTTGAGTGCATATAATTATATTTAGCTACTTGTGTGTATGTTCATAAAAGAAGGACTGGAAAAACTCACAGTCATAGTGGCTTCCTCTGGGGAGGGGCCGACAGGCGCCCCCAGAGGACTCATGGGTACTGTTTCCAGACTTCTACAGGAATGTATTCGTGTATTTTGGGGTAGCTGAAATTTTTAGATAAAATAAGCAGACACATTTCTCTGAAAATTTTAGGGGAATCAAATTCTTCCCAAGATTTTTCCAGGACTTTTAAGTAGTCCCTGTTTAATATTTTGCTCTTTATTAAGTTTTGTATCACTTAGATTTCTTATTCCTCTTCAAAATTTTTTTAAACTTATTTAGTGGATTGGGAATTATTTTCCCCTCATAATACTTAGTTGTCAACTAAAGTGTTTTATTTTTTCCTAAAAAAATTTCCTTTATGAGTACATTTTTCTTGTTTTGCTGGGAGTCCAGGTAGATAAACACTGAATTCAGTCCATGTTCCTGGCTAACAGCCAAGAGCGGGGCTGTGAGCTCCCTCATAGACTGTCACTACCCCTTTCCTGGCTTCCCCAGCGTTCTCTCCGTACTCTTCATGCCTCTTTGTTTGGGACCCACGTTCAGAATTCTCTGCAGCAGCTGCCCAGTCGTGCTGTCCTTACAGACACGTGATCATGACCTGAGTGTGACCTTTCTGCCCTCCTGCCAACACTCAGGTGCCAAGCATTAGCTGACACCAAGCTGCTGCTTAAGGATACATAGAGAGAAAAAGAGAGGGAGAGAGGTGATGCGGAAACGTGTGTCTGGCTTTCTTCAGAGCAGGCTCTGGGCACATTTTGGTTCAGACAGCTGTGTGTTGGGGGGTGTCCTGTGCATTGATTTAGAGGCACCCTGGCCCCTGCCCCCACAATGCCGGCAGCAGCCCCCAATCATGACAACCAGAAATGTCTTCAGACGTTGCCGAGCATCCTGTCAGAAGCAGAATGGCCCCCGGATGAGGGCCAAACAGACTTTTATCTCTCGGGGGTAATCCCAGGTTCTTTGCCCTCCGTCGAACATCTCTGGGGCAAGAACAGCCGACGGGAAGGCAGTTGGCCGGGTTCAGGCCCCAGGCCGTGGTTGCATCCCCCTGTGCCTCCCCAAGGCAGGTATGCCCGTGACTCATCGCTCCCTGGGGGAGGGGGCAAGACGGCGGATTTTCTCAGCCAGTGGCATTTTAAAGCATCCAACTTTCTGGTTTTTTTGTTTTTCAACATTTGTTGAAAATAAATGGAAGGAAGGAAGTAGAACCATCCCCAGAGCTCTGGTGGTAACAGTAGGGAGAGGTCAGAGCTCACAGAGCACCGTCCCCACAGCCTGCCTTCTGAGGCAGCCGTGGCCCGCCCCTCTGGTCTATCCCAGCCCCTCCTCCCTGACCTCTGCTGGCGGGACAGTGCACGGGGACGCTTCTCTTCAGCTGCTTCCCTAGCCCTGGAACTGGGCCGTCTGGGTTTGAGCCCCGGCTGAATCCTTGGGCAGGGTCCTCACTCCTACTGCTGTCAGCTCGGCCGCAAGAGGGCGTGTGACCAGAGCTCTTCGTGGAGCCTTGTGAGCTGGAGGCTGTGCACGTCCCGCGGTGCCTGGCGCGCTGTACGTGCCCAGCTTAAGGGAGTTCACGTAAAATGTGTAGCTGTATGTGCATGTCACGTAGCAACGCAGGTATGTGGCCTTCCTGGCTTTTTATAAGTGATAATGTGTTTTTCCTCCCACTTCCCCCATCGCGTCTTGAAAACAGGTTGCTCGTTTTCCTGGCTGTCTAGGATTTTGCTGAATTAATGTGCCGTCATTTATTTACACAGTGACCTGCAGTTGGACATTTAGATTGTTGCTACATTTTTTGCTCTCCTGAGCGATGCTGAGGTAATGTCTGAACGTTCATCTTTGCTCGTGATTGGTATGTGATGTCCATAAAGGTGGTGTTTTCTCAAACTGATACATCCCCAATTGTAGTCTGAATAAACAGCCTAAAGCAGCTACAAGCACAAAAGTTCTTTAAATCCTCCCATCGTGTAGAAAAGTTACAGATTGGATTACAGAGTCTTTCCCCCTCTCTTGAAAGACAAACATCTGTTACAGGCAGGCTTCCGAAAGGCGCTTGTGTTTATCCTGTGTACTCTGGGTGGAGGGCACTGAAGGTCCTGAACAAGCATTTCAGGATGTTTAACGAGCTGTTGAAGAGATAACCTGCTGCACCATTGGTGTTAGTTAGCCCATCAGCTAGGCTCGCGCAGAGACTCCCTGAATTGATTTTGGCAATAGGCGCTAAGTACGGTTCATACGGATCTGGGACACAGTCAGAGCGGGGAGGCCTGCCTGGGCAGCTCCTTTCTGGTCCAGGACATGGAGGGTGGGGGTGGCCTTTCCTGACTGGGGGCCACACGCAATCTAGGACCAGGGCTCTATGGCCAGTGAGGAAGGGCCCACGAGACACTGTCCTTTCCTTGGTCCCATGGAGGAGCCGTTTTTCAAATAGCCTGGGGAGGGAGAGGCCATCTGAGAGGATTTCAGGCTTTAAAATACCTGGTATAATACCAGGTATTATCGCCCCTTTTTTTCTCATTCCGTTTTAAAGGAGTCTTATTTTCTATTGCTTTCTCTAGTGGCAAAACGGGGAACACGGAAGGGAGGTAGTGTGGTTTTCCTAAGAGATGATAGAGGTGCCACAGCCCATATCCCTGTAGGGTCTAGAGGTACGAGCCATTTTTCATTCCTCCTCTCGGACCCCAAGCCAGCCCTGTGAGCCGGGTCCTCGCCCTTGGAAACACTGAAGGGTGCTGGGGTGGTGGGAGGGCGGTTCCCAGTAGCAGACTGGGAGGAGGAGGACGACAGGGAGAGACGTGCGAGCGCTGCTCAGGCGGCTTCAGCAGCTTCACCGCTGGCAAGAACCGAGCAGGCTAGGCCACCCTCGGCCCACACGTGTGGCTTTTTGTCGGATCAGGTCAGAGAAGCCTGCTGAGCCCCTAGGGTGCGGACCCCGAGGGACTGCTGGAGTTTTGCTCTGAGAGAAGGAAAACACTTGTGTTCCTTGCGGAGCTGGAGGAGGACCCCGAGCTCCCTCCCTCCATCCTCCAGTGGCCTCGCCGTGCCGCCTCTTCCTGTTTCCTCCTCCGACTTCTATAAACGTCTGTCTTTTCTTCCCCCCCCTCAAAAATGCACTCAGAACGGGTGATAGGAGGGTCTCTGGATAAAAGATGCTGCAGACATCAGCTTTAATGAGAATATCCGTGTGCCTCTCTGCCAACAGAGAACTTGGAGTACAACGTGGAGCCTCAGGAGATCTCACACCCTGACGTCGGACGCTATTTCTCCGAGTTCACGGGCACTCACTACATCCCGAACGCAGAGCTAGAAATCCGGTACCCAGAGGATCTGGAGTCTGTCTATGAAACGGTGCAGAATATTTACAGTGCAAAGAAAGAGAATGTGGAGTAAAGTCTAGGGGGACATTGTACCTTTGCTGCTGCTGCTATTTTCCAAGAGAACAGGATTCCGGACGGAGATGTCTCCACGGATCCCTCTGGATTCACACCACCGGGAAAGCCACTTAACAAGTAGTGCTGATTGCCTCCTACTAAGTTTAAATCACGTGTGCTCTCCTCCAGCTGCAAAGACAATGTTGCTCTCCGCCTACACTAGTGATTCATTGAAAGGCACTGTGTTCAGTGGCATGGCTTGTATGCTTGTCCTGTGGTGACAGTTCGTGACATGCTGTCTTCATGACGTCTCACAGTCGACACTCTTATAACCGTTCTTTTTCTTCACTTCCCATTGTGTCTGTCTACATCGTCTCAGAACGTTTCATTTGCTGGACAGATGGGGTTGTCCGTTTGCAGTCATTTCTCTCTGATTTCTCTGTGGAATATGTGCACTCCTCAGTCAGGATCATCTGTCTTTTTACCCTGAATTTAGTGCCGATCCAGGGCTGAAGCTCTAGGTGATCTTGGCAGCATCTTAGCTCTGGAGTCGTTAACAAACTAATGGTAATCAGAAGCATTGGAATTTATTTTTTTCTAATTCTTGAAACAGATTTCAGGCATTTATCCTTTTCTTTATTTGAATTGAGAGAATGACACAGTTTTGCCTTCCGGATTCGTCTCTTGGATTTACGCTCATATCTCTACGAATTATTAGTTTTCTATTTTATTACATAAAATTCTTTGAGAAAATGCATAATTAATAATAGCCTTTGTGAATGGGGTTTTCCACATTCATCTGCTCTTCCTCCCTTTAAAATAAGTGGGGTTTTTTAAAAAATCTACTCCAGTATTGTAAGTAGATCTTAAATCAGTGATGAGTTTTCTTTGTAGTAGGAAGTACAATCTGCTGTTAAAATGTCTGCTTTTAGAAACCGTACTCCGTGGTCTCCAAAGGCCTGAAAATGAGGTTTCACTTTTATAACCAGAAAAAAGAAGAGATAATGAAACTTAGAAATTAAAAAGGAAAGGGGAGTTTTCGTGCTCCCTGTCCTTCCTTAGAATCACTTCAGGACCTTTTTGAATGTGGCGGGGTAGAAATAAACGGAATATTTCCAATTTTAAGAGCGTGTGCCCTGTGGGAAAGGAGACGTGAGTGTGGCCCGTGTTCTCGAGTTACCGTTGCTGTGAAAGCACCGGGAGGAAGTCTGTGCTCAAGCCGCTGGGGAGTCCGGCTGCATAGCCAGGCTCTGCTGGCACCTGTCCTTTCCATGTTCGTGGTACCTGAGCGTGAAGGTACCGAGTCTTAACTCGGCTCCGGACTCCCACCGTTCTCGACCTGTCCCTTCTCCAGCGGGCTGACCTTGTAGTTAACCAGTAGCAGCTAACTTCTGGAGTTAGGACCTAGTTACTTTACTCTAAGTTTAAAAGATTCCAGTTGCTCTAGTGAATGAGACTTTCGGGGGCTGTGATCCAGCCACGCCTCGCTGCCTGTCTGACCATTTGCATGCAGTATTGTCACACCATGTTTGATGACTGCCTCTCGTTTACCCTTTGGAAACCCTGGGTTGACCAAGGTTTGGGGAAGCCACCTGAGACCACTTACTAGCAAGTGACAGCTATTGGGCAGTTATGGGAAAGAGATGGGGATTTGGCTAGCCAGCCCCCATCAGCTCCGGTCCAGGACCCGTGTTCCTCATCTGTCCAATCCAAAGTCAGATGATCTGGACTTGCATTTGAAATTGTGACCACTCACAACACCCGGCCCGTCTGAGGCTGGGGGGTTTACACTACTCTCATTTAAAGGTGAAAATTAGATACTGTGGCATTAATATTAATGAGCTGCATTACTAAGAATCTGTGGCATGCTGAGAGTTACAGTTGTTGGTTTTCTGGTTTGATTTCCTTTTTTCTTAGAGTAACATCGAAGCCAAGAAAGACGGTTTTACCTTTACTGACCCCCTGTAAATATGTATCTAGACTGTTTCTAAAAGTGTTTCTTCATGAATGCTTCATTTGGCTCCAGGAAGCCTGTGTCACCTGTGTGAGTTGGTCTTTGGGCACTTTATATTTTTCTAAAAATGTGTTTTGGATCCTGTACTCTAATAAATCATAAGTTTCTTTTTAAAATTTTTCGAAACGTTATCTCCACTTTAAAAACCCCTGTTATAAAAGTAGAACTTTCACAATGTTGAAATATTAAATATTTGGATATAGTAACTTCTTTTCTCTTCAAATGAATGCCAAGATTTTTTTGTACAATGATTAATAAATGGAACTTATCCAGAGAAACCACACAAATGGCCTGCCGGGTTTCGTTCCAGAACAGAAAGCCCAGCCGTGACAGCAGCAGAATCTCTCTCAGTTCTCATTCTGATTGAAATATGCAAAAATTGGCTCTACTGAATTTCTCTTTACATCAGCGAGCGGACAGAGCACCTTTATATTATGATTTCCCTGCCAAACGTTAATTTTTCGAGCTGGCTAGTCATCTTGAGAGTGTCCGGTTGTAACGCAAAGATTGCAGCGTTTTGATTATGTCGAGTTACGTGTTGTAAAGTGAGAGTTGCAGTGAGAGTTGGTGTGTCGTTAATGCTGACCCGATAGCTGCACGCACGCGGCGTTTTCCACAGCGTCCCGCTGAGCGCCGCTCCCCAGCGCTGTCACACGTGTGCTGTCACACACGACACGGAAAGGGATGGTCACAGCTGAGCCGTCACCAGTTTCGTGCACTGCGGTGTTTCTCAGAGCCTTTCACATGCTGTTGTACTTTGTGACTTTCCAGGAGGGGAGTGTAGTGGTGTCTTCCCAACTTCTAAGGCCCTAGAACTTTCCTCCCCCAGCACACCTGCATGTGCACAGCATCCCCGAGGCCCAGGGTTTGCAGAGCTGCTTTGGGAAACACAGTCTCAGCGAGACGTCAGTTATGCCCAAACCTAGTCCGCGTCACCAGCAGACCAGTCTTGCGAAGCGTCTCATTTGAAAACATGATCCATCTAATCGGATTTTGAAAGGCTGGCTTCGTGGTGTCTCTGTCCGAGCCTCGTAATAGCTCTCCGTCAGAAGTGCGTTTACATTGCAAAGTCATGTTATTTCAAAAACCAGCATCAATACTCTTGCTCAATCCGTTTTACATTTTCTAATATCCACTTAAAGTCTCGTTCTACGTTTAAAACGTCTGAGTCTTTCTTAAGGTATTAAACCGAGTCACGCTTTCATGTCCTGGACTCTCATCCGCTACCACCAGGCCCCTTTGCTGTAAAGGGGGGGACATGTCTTTCCCTTCGTTCACGTTCCAAGGGAGTGAAGTTGGATTGCCAGCAGCCTTTTCATGCTAAAGCGTCTTGTGGCCGTGATAATCAAGCTGTAACTCTTCATGGTTTTTGTTTGATTTTTGGAGGGAAGGAGAGACTGTTCACCTAGAAGGAATGCAGAATTTGGCTCTGTGACAGTCTGGTTTTGGAGACATTAACAGCTGTACTGCAGGTATTACCTTGCGTTGCGTGCTCACTTTAAGCCAGGCACCAGCCTCAACTGCTTATAATCCTCACGGCAACCCTGCAAGACGCGGGCCGGGCGGTGAATGTGTTTGCAGGCCGTGTAAGGTCTCTGTCACGTATTCTTCTTCGGTTTGAAAAATGTAAAAAACATTCTTAGCTAGAGGGCTGTGAAGAAACAGTCCACAGGCTGGATGGGGCCGGCTGGCCCGTGGGCTGCAGTCTGCTGACCCCTGCTGAGGTGTAGGCCCGCCTAAGTTCCCTGAGCGGACTGCTCGCAGGTGGGGAGCCTGGCTGTGAACCCAGGGACCTGACCTCTGAGCCCCAGCTCCCCGCACCCAGACTGCCGACAACCTCAGCAACTACCTCGCAAGTGTCTTTACCCTTTGCCTGGCTGCAACCTTAACTTCTCGCGTTTCAGTTCTGAAAATTTATAGAGTCTTGGGAGAAAAGAACATTCCTTTGGTGACTAAAACTTATGTGCAATTACAGAAGAAATGTATTACGGCCATTTAGCAATGATTGTATTAGGGTAATGTTAGTTCTGTAATAAATAGACCCGAAAATGTATGATGTCTTGAACACAGAAGAATTTTCTTGTTCACGTAACACAGGGCAGGGGAGTGGGCTGGCGGGCGGCCCTCATGCAGTCACCTGGAGACCCAGGCCCAGCGGGTGTGGCTTCCCAGAGCACCGTGGGCCACCTGCTGTGCAGCAGGAGGGCGGGAGCGTGGAGGGACATGTCTGGAGGGCTCTGGGGCTGGGGGCAGCGCTCCCCACTCCCCCTCACCTTCCTCCAGGGAGGCCAGGGTGGAGGAGAGGGGGCAGAGGGGGTCAGGCGGTGTGCCTTTCTCCTGCAGGGCACGCTCCCTCCCAGGGAGCCAGCGTCTGAAGTCAGGCTGGCGGGGCTTCCAGGCACCAGGCTGTGGGCAGCTCAGTTCAGAAACGTCTTGCTGGCTCCTGCCACAGCACGACCACCAGCAGCGGGGGTCCCTGCAGGCCACGCTGCCACCGCAACCGGTTCTCCCCGCAACAGATAGCCTTGGCGGGTCGGGGGGGCGTGGAGACCTCACAGGGGTGAGCCGCACCCGTAGGTACTTCTGCCTCAGTAGCCGGAACTGAAGTCACCGGCTCGCACCCTAACTCCAGAGGAGGCTGGGCGGTGGCCTCCTGTGTGCCAGGTGGGGAAAGTGAAAGGTTTGGGGTCCCCACCTTGTCTGTGCCTCTCACCCACTTCCTGCCCAGCTGGGCCGTCCTCCCCATCAGTCCATAATCCCCCTCCCAGTTCCCACTCACTGGTGAGGCAGGGAAATGCAATGAAAACTCCCGCTTGGAAAAAGAACACGACACACAGTAGGCCCTGGGCGCTGGCTGATGAAATACTGCGGGGCAGGTGGGCGTCGTGAAGCCGCCTCCCTGTGGGGCATGGGGGAGGTTGAGTGTGCTCTGTGGGAGGGACTCCCTCGTCCACTGCTCCTCGCACCCCATCCGGCCCTCTAGGGCCCGTTCTGGTCGCCTCACAAGTGGGTGCTGCGGGTGCACCCTCCCTGCAAGCTGTGTAGCTTTCACAGCCCCAATCCAAGACTTTGTTTCGTTTTTCAAGCTTCTGATCCCTCTGGCAACAATTCCCTCAAAAACTTAGCAAGCTACTACCTGCACAGGTAATCATACCCAGAGTTCTTTTCCGGAACTCCCAAGTCCACTTTATTTCCTAGCTTCTCTGCCTGGTGCGTGTCCCTTCCTGACCTAGTGGCGGCCGCCTGACTCTGCAATTAGTCAAAGCCGAGTCTCGCTGTTGAACGGGCAAGTGTCTAAGGGGCCTTCGTTGCTCAAACTGATTTCCATCCTTATCTTTTGCTGTGGTGTCCAGAAGCAGTGCCTTTCCCAACTTAGGAAGCCTGGCATTTCTGACTCTGCTGTTTTAGTTCTAAACCAGCACGTTTTTGTCTGAGCGTCCGTCTCTCAGGTATCTTGTTATCAGCTGCTGCAAAGAGCAGCCGGTACCCTGTATTCTGTATCTTTGACAGCTTCTAGACTCGCTACAGTGCCCGAGGCTCCACCTTGCAAATTATAAGCAGCAATTTAACCAAGTATAACCCCAGACACCCTTCAACCTCCTAGCCACCCGCCTGCTAAGCTGACACCGTAGAGTTTAGGGTTTGTCACAGCAGTTCTTGCAGGGGTGGTTGTTTCGTTTTGGGGGTTTTTTTTGGTTTGGTTTTTAAGTTCAAAGTGGGCTGATTTTTCCATAGGAAGCGCCATTTCCTGTTTCGCTGTGCAAAAAACAAACAAAACAAAAACTGGGGACAGTGATGTCAGTGTCTTCTGGGGAGTAGAAGGAGCTACAGCAGGTTGTTTCCTGAACTTAGGAAAAGAAGTTGTACAGAATAAAGAAAAATGTGGAGGGGAGAACCAGTTCATTCTAGACTCCTTGTGTGGTTAGATCGAATTTCCATCTACTTCTCTTAAAATGACAGAATTCTTTTTTTTTTTTTTTTTTTGAGTAAAGTAGAAAAGAATAGCTTTATTGCTTTGCCAGGCAAAGGGGGCCACAGTGGGCTCCTGCCCCAAAACACTGTGAAAATGACAGAATTCTTAATGGAAATGTTCTTATTGAAGTCGTTGAATCTGGGGAAAATTAAGAGAGCACTTTGAATGAGAGTTTTGAGTTTCTCCTATTTCTAGAACACCATCTTCTCAGGTTTGTGGAAATCTTTCATAATCTACCGTCACAATGTGCTGATGGTCTGTCCTGGCTGTTCCCGTGCAGAAGGCTTTTCCCACAGTATGTTTTACCTGTCTCCACCCCGGTCCTTCTCAGCCTTTTTTCCAGTAACACCCCCCACCACTCCAGGACCCTTTTAAGATAATTTTTTCCTAAGAGCCCTCACCCCATGAAATTGTTTTGATCTTTTTTTTAATTGAGGTGAAATTCATAGAACATAAAATTCATCATTTTAAAGTGTACAGTCAGTGGCATTTAGCGCGTTCACAATATTGGGCAACCACCGCCTTTATCTAGATGAAAACGTTTTACTGTCCCCAAATAACTCTGTCCCCATGAAGCAGGAAGCAGTCGCTCCTCGTTTCAAGCCTCCCCCCACCCCCGTCCCAGTCTGCTTTCTATCTCTATGGGTTTGTCTATTCTAGACATTTCATGTAAAGGGAATCATACAATATATGGCATTTGGGGACTGGCTGCTTTCACTTAGCATCATGTTTTCAAGGTCCATTCACTTCGTAGTATGAATCAGTACCTAATTCCTTTCTATGGCCAAGTAATAATTTATGCATAGACCACATTTCGTTTATCCATTCAGCTATTGATGGACATGTGCGTTGTGTTCACCTTTTAGCACTTGTGAATAGAGGTGCTGCGAACTGCCGTGAAATTTTAATACCTCACTGTATATCCCCTGAGGCATTGTATGTGTATCTGTGCCTTACATATCAAGAGAGTAATCGTTTTTTCACTCCCCCCAACAATTAGTTTTGCCCCACTGAGAATTCAAGCCCCACCTGGGAGGCAGCTTTGGAAAGAGCTGCTGTCTTTTCCTTCCTACTGGTTGACCACTGCTGTCCTATCTTGGAGTGTCTTTTAACGTGCCCACGTTTGTGCCAGGAGCTGTAGTGAATACATAAGTACACTTTTGTCACCTGCAGGTGCTAAAATGTTATTCCAAAGACCTGTTTAGATGGGTGTTGCTTTGTCTTCCCTTAATTGACTTGACCCCAGAATCTCCTAGAACCGGTTCCTTTAAAGAAAAAAAAAAACCTGATTAGAGAGTTACTTACCTCTTATAAAAGTAGGATTTTTTTTAAGTGTGGTTATAAGACTTTCTGGGTAGTGGCTACCTTCGTATGAAACCGTTTCCACAGAGAATTTGAAAGCTAACAGACCCCTTAAGAATCAGCTGCTAGAGCCCTGGTTCCTGTTATTTTACAAAGAGAAATAATGAGGCTCATCGAGGTTAAAGTGACTTGATCTGGCATGGGTCTCAGAGCAGAGACTAGAGCCTGAGCCTTTGGACTTGACCTCAGAAAATATCTTGCCAGTAATATCATCCCTCATTATTTGGGATTTAGAACGTTATTTCTTCACCGACTGTGCTGTGACAACCACCTGACCACCTTCAACCACTCTATTTCACTCACATTGACTTTGTTGAGGGAAAATGAGGACGTGTTATCCCTCCCCATCCCAGCAGTTTGCACTCTTGAAGTTTGGGGAAACCCTATTCCAAGGCTGCAAAGACTCTTTATTTATTTATTTTATTTATTTATTTTTGCCTGTGTTGGGTCTTCGTTGGCACGCGCGGGCTTTTCATAGCTGCAGTGAGCAGGGGCTGCTCTTCATTGAGGTGTGCGGGCTTCTCATTGCGGTGGCTTCTCTTGTTGCGAAGCACGGGCTCTAGGCGCGTGGGCTTCATTAGTTGCAGCATGTGGGCTCAGTAGTTGTGGCTCACAGGCTTAGTTGCTCCACAGCATGTGGGATCTTCCTGGGCCAGGGGTCGAACCCGTGTCGCCTGCATTGGCAGGTGGATTCTTGTGCCACCAGGGAAGCCCGAAGGCTGCAAAGACTTTTTAAAGGAAGTTGCTTTTCCCTCCTCTAGCTTTATTGAGGTATAATCGGTATATATTAAAAACTGCGTATAGGGCTTCCCTGGTGGCGCAGTGGTTAAGAATCCACCTGCCAATGCAGCGGACACGGGTTCAAGCCCTGGCCCGGGAAGGTCCCACATGCCACGGAGCAACTAAGCCCATGCGCCACAACT
Organism: Pseudorca crassidens; assembly: GCF_039906515.1. Lineage (NCBI taxonomy): Eukaryota > Metazoa > Chordata > Mammalia > Artiodactyla > Delphinidae > Pseudorca > Pseudorca crassidens. The sequence continues at coordinate 80,207,933 of NC_090307.1, read as the reverse complement.
ACTGAGCCTGTGCTCTAGAGCCCATGAGCCACAACTGCTGAGCCTGCGTGCTGCAACTACTGAAACCTGCGTGCCTAGAGCCTGTGCTCCACAACAAGAGAAGACAACGCAATGAGAAGCCCGTGCACCACAATGAAGAGTAGCCCCTGCTCACCGCAACTAGAGAAAGCCCGCGTGCAGCAGTGAAGACCCAGTGCAGCCAAAAGTAAATAAATAAATAAAAACTGCGTATAATTCATGTATACAACTTGGTGAGTTTGGATATATGCATAGACTTGTGTTCCCCTCACCACAGTCCAGGTGATAAACGTGTCCATTTCCAAAAGTTTCCCTGTGTCCCTTTGGGGTTTTAGGTTTTTGTTCCCCAAAACGTCAGCTTTGCTCATACGCATGTTACTGAACCACACTCGGGTCCACTCGCCCGCGCAATAAAGCCCATCTACAGACAGCAGGTTGTGGTGAAGGAAAGTGCAGTGTTTATTTGTAGGTACCAAGCAAGGACTTCAGGACAGCTAATGCCCCCAAACCCCAAACTCTCTGATGGGGTTCAGGAAACTATTTATAAAGGCCAGGTGATGGAGGGGCGACCCAGGGTCTGTGATCAGCTCATGCACAATTCTCTGATTGGGTGATGGTGAGGTAATGGGGCGATGTCACAGGAGTTTTAACTATCAGTCCTTAGGCTCCAGGAGACCTGGGGGCTCTGTGCTCATGGTCATCAAGTAGTTGACATCTTCCATCTGGTGGGAGTTTTAGCATCTGTAAAACAGCTCAGGGAATGTGCATCAGACACTGTTATCCAGGTACTTCCGAGAGGAGCTTCAGCAGAGGAGATGGGGGAGGGGTCTGACCTGGGAAGGCCCCATAGCGTCCTGCTCGGTTACACACATTTGAATCCAGTTGGGCAGGTTGTCTGTTAGCACCTGGGGCTGAGGTGCTCCATCCTGGCGAACCCGTTCACCCTCTGCTTTCAGGACCTGGACCTCATAATATGGAAAACGTAGTCAGCCAAGACTTAGACCCAAACAGGACTGTCCTCTCAAGCCTTGGATAGCCCAGTTCCATGTGTGGGTGATTGACACCCGAGGCGGCCATAGGTGTAATGTCGTGGCTGTTTAGCCCCAGGTGTGAGCAGGAGCTCGTGCACCCCAGGCTGGCTGGCATCTTCCGTTCCGTTGTGCAACAAGGCAGATTTTCCTTCCACTTTCAGGGAGACCTTACGAGGTCAGTGTTCGCACCTGCTCCTTTCTGGGTTCACAGGGGCTGACACAGAAGAGGCAGACAAATGCTTCTAGAATGTTAGATGGAGTCACTGCACCTTCCTGTGATAGGACACGCTCCCCAAAAGCGCAAACATTCCACACTGGGTCAGAGCTCACACTCTGCTGAGCCTTTATTCTCTGCTAGTCCTGGGGGTATTAGGAATATTCCCAGTTTTACACGGGGAAACTAAGGCTCAGAGAAGTTGAGTAGCTTGCCCAAGATGACACAGCTACGAAGGAACAGGGCCCAGATCCCAGCCCATCTCTGCCTGACTCCAAGCTGCTCTTTATAGCCGCTATAGACTGACTGTTGGCATGTCACCCCCCCCACCCCTGCCCCTACAATTCATGTGTTGAAACCTAACCCCCAGGTGATGGTATTAGGAGGTGGGGCCTTTGGGAGGTGATTAGGTCATGAGGGTGGAGCCTTCGTGATAGGATTAGTGCCCTTATAAAAGAGATCTCAGACTGTTCCCTCACCCCCTCCATCATGTGAGGACACAGCAAGACTATTCCCTCACCCCCTCCATCATGTGAGGACACAGCAAGAAGCTGGCTACCTACAAACCAGGACACATGCCCTTCACCAGACACCAGATCTGCCAGCACCAGATCTTGGCCTTCCCAGCCTCCAGAACAGTGAGAAATATGCATTTGTTGTTTAAGCCACCCAGTCTATGGTGTTTTTGCTAAAGCAGCCCAAACTAAGATAACAAGTCTCCTGGTGGAGTTTACCTCCTTATCCTCCTGGAGACAGAATAAGGCACCCCTCCCATTAAAGATGTTGACAGTTTTCAGTGATGTTGCTTGTGAGAAAGTTTCAGTGAGAACACGTGGGTGGAGTTAGTGAAAGTCAGAAGGGTAGACTCAGGGCACACGCTCTATGACCTCCTGGCAAAGCATGATTTCTTTGTGTGCTCATCGTCCTTTTCCCTTTCCAGGGATTAGCAGCTGCCAGCCAGAGATGTTCAGAGGACCACCTGTTGAGTCCTTGGTTTCTCAGGATGGTGACTCGGTCACACGTTTATGTGGGTGTGTTATTTATCAACGGCTCCATTTCCTCCATGTGTGTTAAGTCTTCCACCTAACTTTTCTCTTAATTAGAAAGCGTCCAAGCACCATTTATCATTTGTTGCTTATTCTACTTCGGTTTTGCCCTCTGCTTGGAGCTGGGGGGCGGGGGTGGAAGGGGGGACAGAGGGCTGGTTCCAGGGCTGAGATGCATATTCTGATGTGTGGAGCTGCAGTTCCCCCGCTCTGAGCCCCGTAGGAGGGGAGGCGGAAATCTCCTTCCCAGTAGCATAGACATGTGGTAATAGAGACAAACAGATGGTTCTGGGGTGAGGGGGCTGGGGCAAATGTTCTGTAGTTTCCTCTGGGAGTGACAGACTCTGCTAAGTGTCACTGTCTGGGCAAGGTCCATTCAGCATGTCACCGCCGGTCAGGCTGCACAGCTCCCCAAAACCAGCTGCATCACTAGCCTTAAGAGCTCATTAGGCTCCGGCACCGTGTGACCTGCCAGGAGGCGACGCAGAATGGGCGCACGCAGAGAGCCAGAATAGAGCGGCCGCCGCGCAAGATGGCCCAGGGATCCTGCCAGCTGGCTGCACGCCCCAGGCTCGGCTGTCCCCTCCGAGGAACTCGTGTCCCATTTGGGAAAGAGAGAGAGAGGTAATTTTCCATTTTCCTCCCCCGGGTGACTCAGAAGAAAGCAAAATCCATTCCCAGCTTGTTTTACTACTACTGTCATTTCTCTTGCTGAGCAGCACAGATTGAAGGCTGGGGGAGATTAGTCCACACCCACTGCACCTCCTGATCCGGAGATCTTTCTGCGATCAGCTCTCTCTCCACCTGCAGAAGCCTTGCATCTGCGGGGGACCTGCTTGTTTGCCTGGAGACGCTGCCTCGCTGTCATCGTTTTATTTTAAATGGAAGTGCCCCTCCCCCTCGGTGGCCCAGGGATGGGCGGGGTTCAGACGGCTCGGATTCGGCCATACATTGCTGCCTTGTGGAATGTGCCACAAATCCACCAGAACAGAACAGGCTGGGAAAGTCACAGGAGAGAGGCTGTGTCTTCCGACACCCTCTCTTTGAGATAGTGTTTGCTGAACAAACCTGGTCTTCCTTGGCTCCAGTAAGTGACTCAGAGAACGAGGACATGGTTCCTCGCCCGCACAGACCAGGACAGGCTATGCCTCCCTTGGGCCTAGAACCATCCAGGTCTCGGGAACGCCCTGCCATCTCCCCATCGGTGGCAGTGTCAGGCCAAAGAGGAGACAGTAGACTCACTGGGTGAATCAGAGGGGTCTTAGGAGGGAAATCGGCTGTGTGGCCTCCCACCCTGTGCTGGGGAAGTGTCCGGAGGGAAACGGGGACCCCCCCCTCGGGAGGGGTCTGCTGAATCCCGAAATTGAATGAAGGGCTCATCACCCCTTCTTTTACTCCTCATGTTTCATCCACCACCAGGTCCTGCAGAGGGTACCTGGGTGCATCCCCGCTGCCACCAGCCTGGTGCAGGCCCCTGCTGCCTCCTGCCTTGAAAGTTCAGCCGCATCCAAGGTGATCTTTCTAAAGTACGTATCCCTTCCAGTTAATCCCTTGCTTGATGGGAGTTGCAAGGATAAAGCCCACACTCCTGAGGGCAGCTTTCCGCCCTCTAGCACACAACCTCTGCGTCAGCCCCGGATCACAGGCTCCCTCATTTCTCCACACACGCCCACCTCTGGGCCACCGCATGGGCTGTTCCCTCTGCAGGGACACCCTACCTCCCACATCGCGGCCATGCCCTCGGCAGCTTCAACCTCCTCACTTCGCCAGCCTGACCCCGCTCCCTTAGCATCTTAAGCTTAACCCTATCAGAGCACTTGTCGCTTGGGACGTTCATTTCTTGCCTGTGTCCCCCAGAACACTTCGAGCAACTTAAGGGCAGATTCAGGGGCTGGATCTCCGTGACGTGTGTACTTCCTGCACCTAGCGTGGCGCCTTGGCATTTGCCAAACGCAATGGAAAGTGTCCTCAGGCAGCACTGGGTAGAAGAAATAATTTTAGAAGGAAAAGAGAACTAGCCATCCAGTTCCAGAGCTGACCCCCAAACTTCCACACATACAGACTCTAGTCATGGGTGTATCTATTGTTTTCTCTTTTTTGTGCATGTCATCTTCCCAGCCAGAGTATTGCCAACCTGAGAGCAGACCCCCCTCTGTCTTTTAAATAGTGGGGCTTATCACGGTAAGGACGAGATAGAAAAACTTTTTCTATAAAGAGCCAGATGGTAAATATTTTGGGCTTTGCAGGCCAGTCTCTGTTGCAACTCCTCAGCTCTGCATACTGAATACTATCGAAAGACATTGCAGCCGTGAGGGGAAGGCCCAAAGAATGATAGAAATGCCAGCCCAGACTCCAACTTTGCTGAGCTTCTGTGCCAGCCTTGGAAATGCTCATCTCCAACTTCTGGATGAAAGGGAGAGGACCTGTCTGTGATATTTACAACAAGCACTCTTCACTCACAGTCTAACAGATCCTAAATAACCTAAATAATGCTGTATTATTGCATTATCATATAAATAAATGCTCATTAGCACAAAGAGAAGGCAGCTTAATACGTTTCCTCCTGCTGTGGCTTCCCAGTCTTCCCTGTTCGCTTTCCAACCAACTGTGCAGAATCCTCGAGAAGTTTTGTGGTAAAAACCTAGACTCCAGGGAGCCAGGGGTCTGAGGAACCCCAGCTGGGGAGCGCCATCTGTCTCCTCACATCCATCTTAGAGAAGCCCGTGTGCTGTCTTCTGCATTTTAGACCCAGGAACTAGCTGGACACAGTACAGCATGAGTGAGGGGTGAAATGGCAGAAGCTTCTTGCACAAGAACAGTCAGGGAAGAAAACTCCAGTGTTGCCTTGACATTGGCCCTCTGGCCGGCATGCACACATGGCCCATCTCGTTGCCCCTTGCCGCCTCCCAGTACGGTGGGTCTGATTATCCCCGTCCTGCAGCAGGGGCTTGTGCTCTGAACCCACCAACGGCTGTGCTCTGAATCCTTCATTGCCTTTCAGTTCACTCAAAATTCAACAGAGAGCATCTCACATGCCTACAAGCCACAGCTGCGGGCACCAGGAGCACAGAGCATCTTCAGTTGCCCCACCTTCGTGGAGAAAGCAAACCCCGAGAGCCAGGTGCTTCTTGTGAGGCTGCCTGGAGCAATAACGACCAAGCTTTGGTTGTCCGCAGTAAATGGGGAAGGGGCAGTCCCCGTTGTTGCCATCAGTATTTCTTGAGCACCTACTATGTGCACAGCCCTATGCTGGGAGGATGGAGGCCATAAAAGGCACCCGGGCTATGAGGCCATGTCAGGATTTGAGCAGTATAATACAATCATCTCTCCCACACACTGCGAGCCCACCGTGGGCCAGCCCTGCCTGCACGTCTCTCTGACCCTCACGGCAACCCTGCAGGGTAAGTGCCCTTGTGTTATTCTCGTGCTGGAGCCAGGGGAATTAAGGTCCAAAGGACAGTGATAACTAGCGAAGGCCACACAGCTGACGATGGTAATGCCTGGCCTCTGTTCTAGTGCAGCGGGTGTCAAAGTCTGGTCCCCGGTCCCCCAGCATCAGCATCACCTGGGAACTCATTAGAAATGCAGGATCTTGGGCCCCAGACCCGCTGAATCAGGACCTCTGGGGAGGAGCCCACGATCTGTATTTGAACAAGTCCTCCAGGCTTCAAATTTGGGAACCACTGAGTCGTGAGGTATTTTATGTATAAATGGTTTGAAGGCTGTAAAGCACTTATTTGTCAGCAGGGGGTTTTTTGGTGCCTGAAAGGGCTTTTTGTGTAAGATTATTCAGGGAACTCTGTTGGTTTTTTCCAGTTAATGTTCTATCTATGACAAGTACAGATTTGAAACACCAGTTCTTAAGATTTTGTGTAGAATTTTTGAATCTTACTATTTTGCTTATAAATTGACTATATTTTACAATAACTTTTGTTTTTGTAAAAAACCAGTTAAATTCCCTTAGGTATTTTAAGTGCACCAATGCATTTAATAAATTTGATTTCTCCTTAAGCACTTTTCAAAACCTTCCCAAGTGTACCATAAATTCTCATACATCTACAAAGTTGAACTTTTAAATATGGCAAGTCTTGGGGCTTCCCTGGTGGCACAGTGGTTGAGAGTCCGCCTGCCGATGCAGGGGACACAGGTTCGTGCCCCGGTCTGGGAAGATCCCACATGCCGCGGAGCGGCTGAGCCCATGAGCCATGGCCGCTGAGCCTGCGCGTCCGGGGCCTGTGCTCCGCAACGGGAGAGGCCACAACAGTGAGAGGCCCGCGTACCGCAAAAAAGAAAAAAAAAAAGAAAATATGGCAAGTCTTAACTTCACAGTAGCATACTGTTTGCAGATGCAGTAAAATTCTCTTATAACTTTCAAGGTAAAGATCTATCCAATACAGCAATGTGAATGCACTTGTACTCAACGGTGCATTTGAAACTGGTTAGAGATGGTCAGTTTTAATGTTATGTGTATTTTACCACAATTGGAAAAATAATCTGGCGGTAACTGATTACCCAGTTCATATAAAATGGAATCACGAAGCCTTTCTCTTAGATGATTTCAAATTCTTGCAAACGTTTCAAAGGCTTAAAACACAAACTATATGTGGATTACTTTCCAGTATGATACAGGATCAAAACACATAACTTTGCTTTACTTCATCATCTCTGTACTAAATACTAACTCCTCTGGGGTGAGTATTGTGCCACCCTAGCAAGCCTGTGCTCCCCCACCCCCAAGTGCAGAATGCTGCAAAGTGCTGTCTGGCCAGGAATTGATGTTTCCAGGGACCTCAGCTGAACCCTAGTTGTAGTCACTCTGCTGACAGAAGATTCCAAGTCCCCTTCACCCCCAACACTGGGTAGTGGTCTCAAAGCCCAGATTCCCTGGGTCTGATGACAAATATCCTAATCCGTCCCCAATTTGAATGTCCAGCCCCAGGTTTTCTCAGAGCTGCACACTGAACTGTGTCATCTGTCTGCACTGCTTCCTTCCTGGCTGAATTCTCGCTACCTGCCAGGCTCAAGACTCTTACAGAGAACTTGCAGTGCACCCCACTGGTTCTGCATCCCGGCTCCTGTTACCCTCACTCTGTAGCTTTCCAGAGAGGGAAGTGGGCAGTGCGAGGTGAGGACAGGGAAGGAGGACTTCCCAGAAAGGAGAGTTTAGGACTGGTCGCTGGGTGATGCACCAGCAGGAGATGGGAAAACTTGTGAGGTGAGGGGAATTCATTCTAGTCCAGCAAGTAAGTTAGCAGCTGGGCACACTGTTCCCTCTCCCCCAACCCCCTGAGCAGCTTCAACCCCTATTGGGAGCATCACATTTGAGACGCTCCGCTTCCATCATCTTTGCAGGGTGTGATGAGGCCAGAAATGGAGTGAGGAGCCCCCTTGATAACTGGGAACCGCCAGACTGGAGGGGCCGGGAAGAGGCTGCACCCTGGGGGTCGTGTCTCTGTGCTTTCTCTGGTCCTCACTCCCTCCTGGAGCCAGCAATAGGCACTGGCCCTGCAGTGAGTTCAACCAAGTGTGGTCTCCCCTCGCAGATGTGAAAGAAATGTGGGAAACGCCTGGATCCAGTCCTCAGATGGTGCTTCACCACACTCGGGTTATTCCATAATGTTTATGGGGTTGGGGGCTAGGGGAGTAGGTGGAGGTCAGCGTCATTCTGATTCTCCTGGACACCTCCCCCTGGTGAGGACATCAGCCGAGCCTCAGCGTCCGAGGGAGACGTTCATGCAGCCAAACAACCAGCGTGAGTCCCCAGAGGATCTGTGCCGAAGATGATACCCCAAGAGGTCGGTGGGGAGACCCAGGAAAAGATGTGAGCGTTCCCAGCCTTGGCACATCTTGGACATCACTTGGTCTTGGAGGGGGCTGCCTCATCCAGGGGGCTGAAGGTGGCCCCCCACCCTGGTGGGGCCAGTAGGAGAAGGTGAGGGACCGTGCCTTCAGAAAAGCCATGTCATTTAATCCTCATGCTACTCTTCAAAGTGGATGCCGTTATCATCAACCCGCTTTACAGATGAAGAAACTGAGGCTCAGCGACGGGGCACTCCAGGTCTCAAGGGGGAAAGAAACAGATGGCAGAGGAAGATGGCCATCCCCCCCACCGGGGGGGGATGGAGTGGGCTGATTTTCGTTGGGTCACAGGTTCAGAGAGGCTGGGAGCCCCACGGGCCTGGATGGTGTCTGATTCCACCCCCGCATGCCCTAGGGGGCAGCAGAGCGTCATAAGTGCCCGCGCTTTGCAGTGGACCAGACTCAGGTTCAAGCTAAGCTGCTGTTACTAACCAGCGTGGGCTGGTCATTTAACCTGGAGGCGGGGGCCTCCGTTTCCTGTGGTTGGACGGAGAGACGAGGACGTCCGCGGAGCGTGCCTGCTCATCACTACGTCAGGAGCAGCGCAGACCCTGGAAGGCTCATCTGCGCTGCTCCAAGACCCTGTTTAAGGTCTAGTCACCTTCACAGCAGCGCAGCATCCTCGAATCTGTGGGTATCCTGGTTAGCCAGAGGCAAAGAGAAGCAGAGTGACTTCCTCGTGCTCACGTGACCTGTAAGCGGCAGAGGCAGGATTTGAACCCAGGTCTTTCAGCTGCACTGTGACCACGGCACTGTACCTGCCTCCGAAATCACTCACACACAGCTCGACACACACAATGCACGCCCCTGTTTGCTGTTAGTAGTGAAGGGCTGCGCGCAGGTTCAATCGATGGAAGTGATCATTGCTGATATTACATTATCTACAAGTTTCCCTGGGGCGGAAGGAGCGCCCACCCCAGAGACTCTTCGAACATTCTGCCTACAAGAAAGAAGTATTTAACCAGCGTCCGGCAGGCTGTGAGTTTATAAGTGATTTATAAAAAGCCTGCTGAAGTCTAGAGACTTCTAACAGGCGGAGGTGTGTTCTCCAGACTAAGAATAGCTGCTGAGGCCTGACGGGAGATGCTTTCTGGTGACATAAGAGCAGAGCAGCTTGGGGGGATGTGGGTTTTCTCGAGCTCGGTAACAGCTGCCGGTACAGCGTCACCGCCTTTCCCCCTCAGAGGGATGCACTGAGCCGAAGGAATTCGTTGAAGGTGTAGGAACGGGGCCAGGTGACCCCCAAGGTGGGGTTTCTGATCTGTTACTTCTCCATCGGCTCACCACCCCCAGTTTTCTGGACGCTGGACGCCGGACCAGTAAGATGGGGATAGAGAGCAGGGGTCAGCAGGGGAGAGGGCGGACGGTCCCTGGCCAGCTCTGGATTTAGATGCTCCCGGGCAGTGAGAGGGCACAGGTGCCTCCGTCCTGCTGGCCCCGGCCTCACCGGCACCTGAGGGGCCTCTGACACATGCAGACCCCAGCCCACTGCACCAGTCGCTCTGGGGGACTCTTATACACACCCGAGTGTGGGAACTCCTGCCGTTTAAGGGAAGCAGAACTCCGGTCCAGAACTTGCTCCGAGTCCCGGCAGGTAACTGCTGACTTTTTCTGAAATTAATAAATTCTGGGGAGAGATTAAGTACAAAGATTAGGTCAACCTAAGGTTAAATTATGGTTCCCCACCAGGAGCTGTGAGCTTTTAGTGGAAGTATTGGAGGGATTGGGGCGAGGGGAGGAGAAAGAAAAGGAAAAGGAACAGTTTAAACTTAAAATACTCTTTAAAATGATGTCTTGCCATACTTAGGCGCTCGTGCGCGGTTTCTTACTGGACGTTTGCATCTTTAGATGTTATGCGTATGTCCTGCACAGGGTTGTGTGCATAAACCTGTAAGGACCAGACTTTATGGTCACTAGGGGATTTTTGAGGATGACTGCGGCTGCGCGTGATGTTGACCTTGCACCCTGGCTCCACGAGACAGCCCCCCAAGAGGGGAGGGGCCTGTGCTGTCAGGCAACCCTCAGGCCTCACCACGCACCTCCCGGGGGTCCTGACTCCTCAGCCCTGGAGTGCGCAGCGCAGGAACTGAGCCCGCGCGGCTCCCCGTGGATTTCAGGGCAGCCCCAGTGCTGTCTCACTTGTGCCCTCGCCTTCTGCCCTGGCCTCTCGGGTCCCCTGGGAGGGATGCCTCCTTCTGGAAGCCCCTGCTCCTGAGCCCCGCCCCCAGCACAGACTCTCCTGTCCCCACCTGCCTCCCTCTCCCCAGAAATCCACAGGCCTCCGCTCACCCTGTGACATCTGGTGGCTGGGCTTGAGGTCCAGGGCCCTCTCTATGCTCCTTCCCTCTTTGGGGTTTAGACCTATGTGACCTTGACCCTCCTCCCTGGTGAAAATGAGAGGGTCGAGCCTGCCAATTCCAAGGGGCTCTTTAATCCCCCCCGAGCCCCCCAACTTGGCTCCCGCCCACTGCAATGTGGGGAGGGAGGGGGGCTCCTCTTCCCCAGTTTCTCCCCCCAGCAGTCCCTCTGCCAGATCAAAACACTAAACCCTGTCCAGGATTTTCACCTGCCTCTACATGCAGTGGAGGACCCAGAAGCCCCAAAGCACCTTTCTCTCCCCCCACCCCACGCTGGAGTCTCTTGGGCAGAGGAGATGTTTCCTCTGTGTAAAGAGCCTTGAAAGAGCAGCTGGGAACCTGTCATTCCTTCACATCCACATCTTTCTCCATGAAGGGTAGAGCTGGATCTGGTTCCCATCTCGGCTGTCCACAGCCAGCCCTGGGAGGGTTGCGGAGACAGCTGAGGGTGGACAACTGGGAAGCGTGCCCAGTCAGCGGGAGCGGCCCGGGCACTGCCAAGTCAGCACAGCCTCGGGAGGGGGGCGCGCGGTGGGGCACCTGGGCCCACCTCTTACCTCCGCCCTCACCCCGACCCCGCCCCAGCCTGCCTTTGCCCTCCGTCTGCCCCAGCTGGCCCAGATGGTACGTGCCTGCTGCATCCTGTCACAAATAAGCCCCAAATTATCGGCTGTGCTGACTCTGAACCCCAGCATATATTTATCACCCTGCCTCCCAGGCCCTCAGCCGGGTCCCACTGGTACTTGCAGCCATCTCAGGAGGGAGGGGAGGCAGGGAGGGAGGGAGGAGGTGGCTGTGCCTGCCCCCACTCCCACACCCTGGCTGCGGAGGTGCTAAGATGAACCAGGTGGCAGGATCCCAGCCAGTGGTACTGCCCTGCTGGGTAGTTCATGGTCCTGCAGGTGGCCAGCTCATCATCCAATCCCAGCCCTGTCACCTCCTAGCCATTTCACCCTTGCTGAATCATCTCTGTAAAGATGGGATTATGGACCCATTATACAGATGAGGACATCAAGGTTCAGAGCTTCAAAGGAACCAGCCCAAGGCCACACCACCCGGGGAGTGGCAGAGCTGGGACGCAACTTAGATCTGAATCCGTCTCCTGCAGCACACCATCACCCAAGGTTAGCTTCAAAGATCAGGGTGCCTCGGGTGAGAAAGGATTGTTTAAAAGATAACCAAAAGCAGTATAGAAAACCCAGAGATAAACCCACACACATGTGGTCACCTTATCTTTGATAAAGGAGGCAAGAATATACAATGGAGAAAAGACAGTCTCTTCAATAAGTGGTTCTGGGAAGACTGGACAGCTGCATGTAAAAGAATGAAATTAGAACACTCCTAACACTGTACACAAAAATAAACTCAAAATGGACTAAAGACCTAAATGTAAGGCCAGACACTATCAAACTCTTAGAGGAAAATATAGGCAGAACACTGACATAAATCACAGCAAGATCCTTTCTGCCCCATCTCCTAGAGAAATGGAAATAACAAAAATAAACAAATGGGACCTAATGAAACTTAAAAGCTTTTGCACAGCAAAGGAAACCATAAACAAGACGAAAAGGCAACCCTCAGAATGGGAGAAAATATTTGCAAACGAAGCAGCTGACAAAGGATTAATCTCCAAAATATACAAGTAGCTCATGCAGCTCAATATCAAAAAAACAACCCAATCCAAAAATGGGCAGAAGACCTAAATAGACGTTTCTCCAAAGAAGACATACAGATTGCCAACAAACACATGAAAGGTTGCTCAACATCACTAATCATTAGAGAAATGCAAATCAAAACTACAATGAGGTATCATCTCACCTCAGTCAGAATGGCCATCATCAAAAAAATCTACAAACAATAAATGCTGGAGAGGGTGTGGAGAAAAGGGAACCCTCTTGCACTGTTGGTGGGAATGTAAATTGATACAGCCACTGTGGAGAACAGTATGGAGGTTCCGTAAAAAACTAAAAATAGAACTACCATACGACCCAGCAATCCCACTACTGGGCATATACCCTGAGAAAACCATAATTCAAAAAGAGTCATGTACCACAGTGTGCACTGCAGCTCTATTTACAATAGCCAGGACATGGACGCAACCTAAGTATCCATTGACAGATGAATGGATAAAGAAGATGTGGCACATATATACAATGGAATATTACTCAGCCATAAAAAGAAACAAAACTGAGTTATTTGTAGTGAGGTGGATAGACCTAGAGTCTGTCGTACAGAGTGAAGTAAGTCAGAAAGAGAACAACAAATACTGTATGCTAACATATATATGAAATGTGAAAAAAAATGGTTTTGAAGAACCTAGGGGCAGGGCAGGAATAAAGACACAGACGTAGAGAATGGACTTGACACAGGGAGGGGGAAGGGTAAACTGGGACGAAGTGAGAGAGTGGCATGGACATATATACACTACCAAATGTAAAACAGATAGCTAGTGGGAAGCAGCCACATAGCACAGGGAGGTGCTTTGTGACCGCCTAGAGGGGTGGGATAGGGAGGGTGGGAGGGAGACGCAAGAGGGAGGGGATATGGGGATATATGTATACGTATAGCTGATTCCATTTGTTATACAGCAGAAAGTAACACAACATTGTAAAGCAATTATACTCCAATAAAGATGTTAAAAAATATATTAGCAACAAAAAAATAAATAAAACAAATAAAAGATAACCAAAAGGACACCTTTAATTCAAAATTCAAATTGGGCATGATTCTTCTCTGATTCCATTCACACTGAAACCAAGAGACCAAGACATATGAGACCAGCATAAGGAGCTTAAGTGAGCTTAAGAGAAAAGCTGTTTCAGAGTCAAGACACTGGTGTAGCCATTTCTGGGGCTTCCCTCCTTGGACCTTATTTACAAGAGCAGCACTGATCCTCACCTGTTTGAAGTGGTTAGGTGTGTCTGCTCTAAGTCAAAGGCCAAGCAAGATGGCACTCGGAATCCCTGTAACTTTCATAGGGTCAGTGGTCCCCAAATTAAGAAAAGTGTTTTGTTGCTCCCAGAACATTGCCAACCCTTCGGAGACGCCCCCCCCCGCCCCAAGCTAAGTGATCAGAGGGCCAGGAGAGCAATACGGGTGAACTGCCATTTACACAACTGCATGTGTGTACTCTGATTCTGGTTTACCATCCATTCTGAACACCTTGGTTTTCCCATCAATAAAATGGGCAGGACTTCCCTGGTCCAGGGCACAGTGGTTAGGAGTCCACCTGCCAGTGCGGGTGACACAGGTTCGAACCCTGGTCCTGGAGGATCCCACATGCTGCAAAGCAGCTGGGCCCGTGCGCCACAACTGCTGAGCCTGCGCTCTGGAGCCTGTGAGTCACAACTACTGAAGTCCGCGTGCCCGGAGCCTGTGCTCCGCGGCAGGAGAAGCCACCGCAATGAGAAGCCTGCACACCGCAACGAAGAGTAGCCCCCGCTCACTGCAACTTGAGAAAGCCCACGTGCAGCAACGAAGACCCAACGCAGCCAAAAATAAATAAATAAATTTATTTTAAAAATTAAAAAAATATAAAATGGGCATGTATTGGGTACCCAGTAGTGTACGCACTAATGATGGTCTGTTCCTATCTTTTTCCTTCCAGACTCTGAGGTCAGAGACTACCTCACTGTAGTATCTGAATTCCTGGCACTCAGTAGTGAATGAGTGGACAAATGAACATATGAATCATAATAACAGCCTACTGTGTAGTGGTGTGCTGAATTGTCTCAGACCAGCTTGCAAGAACAAATGATTAAACATTCAGGAATTTTGCAAGCCCATTGTTCAATTATTGGTACCTTGAAATTGACCATGGTGGGAGTATCTACAACAGGGAAATGGGCAACGTTGCAAGGTAGAGCTTTTCCTCTGTTTTCTCAGGGCCTGTTTACCTGCACCCCACTGGATAGCACTTCCTGTGTCAGGCACTGTTTTAAGCCCTTTAGATATATGAATCCACATTTAACCCTCATAAACATCATGAAGAAGGCACCATTGTTATTCCCACTTTACAGACGGGAAACTGAGGCCCAGGGAGGCAAAGCCACTGGCCCAAGTGTGGTTCGGTAGTCTGTTTCCCTTAGACGAATGAAGACCATCCTCACCATCTCTGGGCTCAGCTGCCCTTGGTGGCCTCACAGGTACCAGCCATTCTCACTGCAGCCACTGTTTGTAATCAGCTCCTCTGGGAGAAGAGAGGCAGTTGCCTGGTGACCAAAGTGTTCCCTAGCTCTCCGAAGGTCACACTGAGTGAGGGGGAGAATAAAGATCACCACACAGGGTGCCCCCTCTTCCAGGGCTCCAGACAACAGATCCAATCAGCCCAGCCAGACCCCACGCAGCGCTCCAGACCTCCTTGGTGCTCTGACGCCATTAGCAGGATTGAATTAAAGGCCTGATGTCCTGGAACAGGGGCAGCAGGCTTTGTGTGCAGAGAGCCCTGCCGTGTGTGTGCATCATTGCCAGAGAAGGAGGCAAAGCCCAGGCAGAGGGTGGGTGACCGCAGGGCCCCCAAACCTCACAGGTACTTCTGTCCAGCCAGTAGTTGCCTCTGGCATGTCCCTTTGGGACCACAGTTTGGGACAGTCATGGACTCCCCAAAGCTCAGCTTAGGGGTTAACAGTCTCTCCAGCGGCCATTCCAGCTTGAACATTCCAGATCTCTGCGGGGCCTTGTTTACCCCGCTGCGTTGTCACCTCCTGTGTGTCTGTCTCCCACTCCTCCAGGACTCCCGTAAGAGCAGAAGTGTGGCTCCAGGCCCCAGGCAGGCCCCTGTACACAGCAGACCTTCGATAAATGGGCGATGAATCAATGAATGAACAAGCAAGCCCGCATATTCCTGCTGCCACAAGGAGCTCCCACTTCTTTCTCCAAGCCCTGCCGCCAGGAACAAATTCCCTGTGCTCATCACACCCAGCCTTCCAGCTCCCGCTGGCTGGAGAAGGCGGCCTGTACGGCAGCAGACCCAGGAGAGCGGATGGGGGCCCTGAGAAGGACTCTCCAAGGAGGTGATGTTTATGCTGAGATCTGAGGAGCCCCGATCACGGGAAAATGGAGAGCAGCGGAGTTCCTGGCAGAAGGGACCAGCACAAATGCTAGTCTAGAAACTGACCGTGGCCAGCGGAGCTTGAGATGAAGTTGACTGGGTAGACAGACGATGGAGCAAAGACCACCTCCCTTCACCCCATACACTGGGAGTCTCTCCGCGATCACCCGAGGGGCAGAGCCAGGCCACGTGCCTCCTGCCTGCCCCAGGGCAATGTCCCAGGGCTTTTACCCCTGCCCACCTGTACTGTACCAGCTCTGAGAGCAGCCATGCCAAAGGGGAGGAGATGTAGCCGTGAGAACGTCATTTTCTATCTCCCCAGCAAAAAGCCCCAGCATTTAATCCTTGGATAATTTAATATAATAAAATTCCAGGAACAGATATTTTAAGTCGGAACAAAATTGTGTCCAGCAGTTGTGGGTAATTCCCAACGGGCCCAGGGCCCCATTTCTTGATCCAGAGGCCAGTTTGGGTTTCTAGAGTCCTTCTGACCTGACATGCAGTCTCCCAGGCGGCTTTCCAGTTTGCTTGGACCAGCTGATGCCCCCACAGCCAACATTTCCCCGGCTTGGCTAGGTCTCAGAACCGCCCGCGAGCTTTGCAAAGGCACATTCCAGGTGCCGCCCCAGCTCTGTGAGTGTCCTGACAGAGGGTAAAGGGGAGCTGGATTTTCAACCAGGAGGGGGCTGACTCTGCTGCTCTGGCAGGTTTCAGGAGGCCCCTGGTGACTCTGAACGGCATCCTTGTCCCTGGAAAGGGCTATAACCCTCAGCTTGGACCTGTGGCCTGCAGGTATGGGCACCTGGTTCTCAGCACTCCCTCCCCAGCGCTCTGTGATGCGGATGTAGGTGAGCCGGATCAAGTCTCCATGACCGCCGCCCCCCAGCGCTGTCAGCGGAGCATGGCACCCAGGACAGACCCTGAATACATGCCAATCCTTGATGGCCACGTCACCAGGCACGTGGAGCACAATGGCCTGGGCTTGAGACAGGGAAAGTGTTGACTTTGAATTGATGCCCTGGCTATGTGACCCTTCTGAGAACCAGTTCCTCTGTTGTAAAGTGGACATGCTTCCACAGCGGCTGTCTCGCGCTGTGTCCCAGGCCAGGCCTTTCTGATCTATGTCTCATTAACTATTATTATCCCCATCTTAAGGAGAAGGAATCATGGTTAGATAGGTGGCAGGACTGGCCGGGGTCACCCAACCTGGTTACGGAACCCAACTCCTTCAGTCAGCTTCAGGCAAAACTTCTCCCAGAAGGATGGCATTCTCTGGTAGTTTGAAATGCAGCCTCCTGGGCCCTGCCTGAGTCAGAATCCCTGAACCTGAAGACTGAGAACGTCCCCACCCTAAGCAACTAGGCTGAGTAGCTAGGACAGGCCAGTCTTGTACGTGGGTGTGCCCACTTCATCAGGGTGGGCTTTCCTGGAATAAACCAACGAAAGCCCACCACTTGTGCATTCAGGTTCGATTATGATTATTATATTATCTTTATTGCTGTTCACCATAGAGATAATTAATGCTGTCCTTCTCCATTGTTCCCAGGGAGTTTCCCTCCTGACATCTGGGAGGGTGGCGGAGGGCATGGAACCTCCGTGGGGTCTGATGCCTCCTACCTATACCCCCAACTCTGCTCACACCTTCTTCCCACAGCCGGCAGGGGTGCGGAAGGGGTGAGGCGCGACGAGCACGGCCGCGGTTGTGGGGAATGGGGAACCTGGGTCCCCCTCCTCTCCTCACCCCTCTCCCCGCCGTTTCCGGCCCGGGGCGGGGCGCTCCCCACTCCCGGCAATGCGCGAAGCCGGAGCGCACTAGGACCGTGACGCTCCGCCCGCCGCCGCTATAAGAGGCCGCGCTCGCACCCCACGCGGAACCCGCGGCTCAGACCAGTTCCTGGCGTCCCGACCTGTGTCGGACCCGAGGCCGGACCCGCCGCTGCGCAGCCGACGCCAGCACAGGGCCTGGGAGGGACGAGCGCCCCCGGGCCCCCGCCGCGGGCACCATGGGCGCTACCCACTCCGCGTCCGAGGAGGTGCGGGAGCTCGAGGGCAAGACAGGCTGTGAGTATCCCGCGGGGGACGGTGACGGGGACCGCGACCGCCGGCCGGCTGGCACGGGGGCTCCCAGCCTACGGCCACCCGCTGGGCTTCGGGCCACCGCGCTGTGTGACCTTGGACTAGTAGCTGGCTCTCTCTGCGCCTCAGTCTCCCCCTCCTTCAAATGGGTCCCCGCCGGCCACTTTGCAGGCTGCGGTGATGCTGAGTAAGTGTCGCGGCAGCTCTGCCTCGGTGCTCTCGGAGTTGGCTGGGAACCCCTGAACCTGGGACTGCGGACCCGGGAGGGAGCGGTGTCCGGGCTCCCGGGCCGGGAAAGCTGGCGCCCATGGACGCTCAGCTGTTGTACGCGACCCGCACCTGAAAGTCGTTTGGATTCAGGATTACGCAGGGGGAGGAAAGTTTTTCAGTCGGCGGGAGCTGGGTGGGAGCCCGGCCCCGCGACCTTAGCGCGGGTGAGCGGGTCTCTGAGCCTCCCGTCTGTAAAATGGTTTCAGGCGGGTCCCCCGCTACCCCACCATGGGTAACTGGGAGGATTAAGCGAGGCAGCGCCCGAAGAGCACTTTGCTGGAGCCCGGCGACCTTCGTGGAGCTCGCCCGGACTCCCGGGCCCGCAGAGGCTGTGCGCCCCGTATCCGCCTGGGGCAGGGCGCACCGCACCGGGAGGCCGGGCTGCGGGCCGAGCTGACCGCAGGGAAGTGATGGCGGAAGCGCCTGACCGCCCAAGTCCAGCCGGGCTGGGAACTTGACCCTGGCACCCGGTTCTATTACGGGCTGTGAAGGGGGGTGTGGACTGAAGACCGAGAGAGGCCAGGTGAGTGGGCAGACTGGCTTCGGCAATGGGCAGACCGGGTGTCAACCCCGCCAGCGCTACTTCCTGGCCGTGTGTCCTTGGGCTAGTCACTTTACCTCTCTCTGTCTCTGTTTCCTTCCTTCTAGAATGGGATTTCTGCTAGTATTTTGTAGATAAATGCTCAAGAAAACGGTAGCTGCAGCGGTTATTTCCAGTCAGGAGCTGGCTCCTGGTGCCTGCTTCGAGTTTAGTGCAGACAGTCAGCGGCCATGGTGGATCAGCTGGAGGGAGCGGCCCCGCCATTTGTGCGTGAGCTGAAAAATGACCCCTCCTGACTCCCAATCTAAACACCTGATTCCCAATCTAAACACTTCTTTCCAGGAGAATTGGGTGAAAATTACAGAAAGCCCTTAATAACTGGTGTCTGCGTCTACACATGCATACATACACAGACATGTATGCGGACACCTTCCTGTGTACAAATATAGAGCTATCTTCAACTGGAGAAAAAAAAAGTTGTGGTTCATATATATCATATGGAACCCCTTTTTTTTTTGAAGAGGGGGAGTAAGAGTATATTTTTGTAACTTTTATTTGCATCAAGGAATTAAGAATAATACTTATTGGGGATTTGGTAGAAAAGATGAAGGGGGGTGAGCTTTTCACTGTTAACTTTTTTATGTTTTCATTTTGAACCATGTGTGACTTTCACTTATTCAAAAAGTTTTATAAAGTCTAGTTCAACAAGGCGCACGTGAGAGAGGAGGTAGGATTCCTGTCACCTGAGTTTCTTGGATTTCCCCTGTTTTTATTATTGCTTGAGTGCCCTCTGGCAGCCTTAAATCTGCCTGGTTAGAAATGGGGGTTCTCTGAGGCTGGTATCTCTGCAGGAAGGGTGGGCTGGCCACAGTCTCTCAGGCAGCCCCTCGTGGCAGGCAGTCTGGGGGAATTCCATCTGGTTGTGGGTTTGACAGATGATGGGGCTGCAGAGCATGCTGGGAATCTTGTCAGTTTCCTGGGCCCAGCCTCCGACCCGGATGATAGAAGCTGAGGGTCCCGTGCTTTGTTGCTTTCCTAGAGGTGGCTGATGTGACTTCCCTTTTTGCTGCTCAGAACTCAGATTTCACACCCCAAAGAGGGAGGGGAGACAGAGGAGGTCAGGGAAGGAGTTCTGAGGTCAGACTAGAGTGGAGGATAATGCCTTCCGTTATCTGAACTTCAAGTAAGTGGAAACTTCCCCCTAGCTCTGTGAAAGGGGTTGGCACAGTCTGAGCACTTTTATCCATTCAGACCCAGAGAGGTTGATTTCCCGAGGGGAGATGCACAGCATAAACAGATCAACCCACTGGTGTCAAGTTCCGTGAAGAAGATACAATCCGACGGCATGAGAGTTGGGGGAGGGGCAAGGAAACATTTCTTTCGAGGGGACCAGGAGGGCTTCTCGGGGGAGGTGATAATGGAATAGACCCAAGTAAGAAGGAGCCAGCTGCGTGAAGACCAGTCGGAAGTGCATTTGGAGCAGAGGGCACAGCGAATGCAAAGGTCCTTTGGCAGGAACAAGTTGAGGACAATGAATGAGGTTTGTATGAGATGAGGACGTGGACATGGGGCTCAGGTTGGGATGGGAACCTGATTTAAGGGGTCTTGATAGGTATGCAGCCTTGGGCAAGTCATTTACGCCCTGAGTGCCTCAGTTTCATGCACTATAAAATCGGGATAAAAGTGGTACCTTCTTCTGAGTTGTTGGGAAGGATTAAGTGAGTGAATTCACCTGAAGTATTTAGAACAGGCACAAGTGTTTAGTATTATCAGCCATGCTTTGAATACCTTGAGAGGTCCTGGTTGCTCTGAGCCACAAGTAAGAGTTAAGTCGGTGCCGCTTCTTCACAGCTGCATGACCTTAAGCAAGTCGTTTTACCTCTCTGAGCGTTAGTGCTCCCACCTGGATCGTGGGGTGGCGGTATAGATTCAACAAGAGGGTGTATGTATGTGTGGCAGTGCTTGACTTGGTATGGGAACGTCAGCTCCCAGCATCCTGCGGGCTGGGTGGAGTGTTCCTATAAGAACCCTTGGGAAGCATCCCTGAGAAGGGGGAAGAGCCCTAGGTCCCGGGCAGCCAGAGAACAGGCTGTGCCCACAGGGTTGCTAGGCTTCCCCCGCCTCTCTGAGGACCAGGGTGATCCCTTTGCATGCACTCTCTTGGAAGCCTCATGGTAGTCCTCCAGGGAAGGTGGTACTGTGGCCATTTTACAGAGGCTCAGAGGAGTAAAAGCAACTTGCCTCCCGTCCCGCAGCTCATAAGCGGAGGAGTAGGGATCTCAGGATGCCCAGGCTCACTGTCCTGCTACTGCTGTGCTTTCACTGTGTTTCGTTGCCCCTCAGATTTCTAGGAACCGAGAAGGGGTAGGAACAGCCTGCCCGTATATTTTTCTCACCACCAGGCCTTTGTACAATCGGTTCCCTGTGCCTGGAGCACTCTTCCCATCTCACATAATGCGGCGTTTGCATATGGCCGTACTTCTGTAACCACCACCCAGGTGAAGATTGCGCACGTTTCCTCTTTGCCCCGTCTCTCTCTCTCTTTTTTTTTTTTTTGGGCGGTACGCAGGCCTCTCACTGCTGTGGCCTCTCCCGTTGCAGAGCACAGGCTCCGGACGCGCAGGCCCAGCGGCCATGGCTCATGGGCCCAGCCGCTCCGCGGCATGTGGGATCCTCCCGGACCGGGCACGAACCCGTGTCCCCTGCATCGGCAGGCGGACTCTCAACCACTGCGCCACCAGGGAAGCCCTGCCTCATCTCTTTATGAAACTCATGGTCTTCCTCGTTCAGAGCTCAGCTTAGCTATTGTTTCCTTCCAGAAAGCCATCCCTGGCTACCCTCCTTCCTACCTTTGTGTGTTAAATGCCCATCGTCAGCACTCCTGCAGCCCCTGCATTCCCTCCCGTAATAGCTCACATCACACCCTGTTATAATTGTCAGCTTCGTCGCCTGCCACCCCCTTGAAACTTGGAGCTGCCTGAGAGTGGGGAGTACTCAGTACCTTTGTACTCAGTGAGAACACAAGAGGTTCACGTTGAAGGGGTGAAGGCCCTGGGGACTTTATAACCCAGGGAGTATTGCCCAGGAGCCAGTGTCCGGTATAAAATCTAGTGCCTCACCAGCAGCTGGCCTCGGCCACGTCAGCCCTGCCAAAAATAGGCCTGAGCGCAAGCTCGCTCACGCAGGGCATCCTTGGGTCTGCACGCCCACCTCGCCTTGCCTGTCAGAGTCTCATCGACTGATTTAAAACATAGACAAGTACTCCCAAACATCTTTTCTGCGCCAGGAAAGCTGACTACCTAGACTGTTAAAATTCATATTAGAAACCCGAGCGAAGGCATTCTAGTCGTGTGTCCGAGTGGTGAGCTGGCCTTTCTCCGTGGCAGGCGTGGTGTCCAGCCCAGTGTGTGTCCCAAGGTGTGACGTGGACGCTGGACAGGAAGAAAGGAGTCACTCACTGTAGCGTGTTCCCTGTCCCCACCTTGAGCTGGCCTGGAGGTGGCACCCGCTTCCTGTCCCCCCAACCCCGTGTCTGCTTCTGGAATTGGAAAGGAAAGAATGCGAGGAGGAATCTGGGAAAAGTGGAGGGGTCTATTTTTTCCTTCGGGCTCCAGGGCAGCTCCACAGCTAATGTTTATCGGGCGCCTGTCACCTGCCAAACACTGTGCTGAGCTATGAAGTTTCCCCGCGGTGGCTCATGGAATCCTCCCAGGAACACTGTGGCCTTCCCATTCCAGAGATGGGGAAGTCAAGGTTGAAGAGAGGACGTGACTGCCACAGGCCTCTGGGAAGCAGAGGCGGGATTCAAGTCCTGGTCTGACCCCCGGACCTCATCCTTTGGGGAGGGAACCAGAGATGCGGGAGGCCTGTGTGGCCTGGGCTGCATTTTCCACTGGAATCTCCTGGCTGGGCAGTACTCCTGGGTTATAAAGTCTTCAAGCAGCCCCAGACCACAGCCTCAGCCCCTTCACCACATGCCACATGCCCTGGTGGCATGTCACCTCCCCTGCCTTCCTGAAGCTCGGGGCCTTGAGGGGTAAGGGCGGACCGGCCGGTTCCACTGTGTTCATTCCTGTTGTCACCAAGGCTTGTGAAGCTGAATGGCCAACAAGACCTATTGGCTCCCTTTCCGTTTCCTCTGGGGTGGACTGTGGTTTTAACTTGGGGTCCTTGGGGAGTCTCTGAAACCCATAAAGTGGGGTGCAGAATTGTGTACGTGGGGCCCTGGGAGCTGTAGACCCTCAACTTTCCTGAGATTCTTAAAACAGTGACGATGCATTCCACAGTATGTAAATCAGATCCCAAATAGAAAGTAATAATAAGAGCACTTAAAGCTCTTGAGAAGAATGAATAATGGTGGCTCCCTGCTGAGGGAGGAGCAAACATATCTGGGAGGACTGGTCCCCAAAGGCTGAGCTCTCAGGGGCCCATGACCACAGCAGGGAGGGCCAAGTGACCCCAGCCCTCTGGAACCTTTTCTGCCTTGGTCGGGTGGGTTGTCCAGACCTCTGCCCACTCCCTGGGTGCTCCCAGTGTGGAAACGTGTGGGAAAGGGCTGGGTAGCAAGTGAACTAATTCCTGGGCACCCAGAAGCACCCCCTGCCCTGGCCCGTTTTGCACTCTGTGCACCTGGATCCGGTCGTCCCGTGTTAGCAGTAGCTGCAGAATAGGGCTCGGAGGCCGGCGATCATCGGGCTTGCCCCACGCGGCAGTGCTGGGACGCCTGCTCCAGGCCCAGCCCTCTCTGAGCCGCCGTCTCCACCCCTTTGAAGACGTGGCAGTCAACGAGACCGTCTAGAGCTGTGGATGAGGTAACAGCTGCTCTTTCTTGGGCCTTTTCCATCCATCATCTCATCCTCCTGAGAGCCCAGTGGGACTTCTGTTACTCGTTTACAGATGAGGAAACTGAGGCTCAGACATGCAGGTGACTGCTCAGGGTCACTTAGATGCATACGTGTAACTGAATCACTGCTGTACACCTGCAGCTAACACGATTTTGATGTTATAAATCAATTATACTTCAATAAAAACAAAGAAAATATAATTAAAATAAAGGTCACTTAGATGTGGTGTGTGGAACCCAAATTCAAAACAAGGCCTCTTTAATGGTATAGATGATCTCACTTGCACAGCAGAAGTAGACACGGGTAGAGAACAAATGTATGGATGCCAAGGGGGAAAGGGGTGGGGTGGGAGGAACTCGGAGACTGGGATTGACACATATATATTATTGATACTATGTATAAAATGGACAGCTGATGGGAACGTGCTGTATAGGACGGGGAAGGCACCTAATGCCCTGTGGTAGCCTAAATGGGAGGGAAGTCCAAAAGGGAGGGGGCATCTGTATGTGTATGTATGGCGGATTCATCTTGTTGTGCAGTGGAGGCTAACACAGCATTGTAAAGCAACCATACTCAATAAAAATAAATTTAGGAATACACTGTAAAAAAAAAAAAAAACTCTTTTGGGTGCAAGGAGAAACTGCCTCTCCCATGTGACAACATAGGTGGAGAGTGTGAGTGACCCCAAGTCGTATTATCTGTGAGAGTCAACACTGCTGCCCCATGACCTTGTTAACAGTGTTCCACACACTTGTTTGCCCAGCTGGCAAGGGGAGAATCGGACCTCAAGGCAGATAGGATTAGCTCTGGGTGATGTGGAAAGTTCTAGAAGTGTGGGCTATGCCCCCCAAACCCCCAGGGAGGGCAAGCTTGGTGATGAGCAGTGTGAGGGGTGTGGGGAGGGCTAAGAAGAAGAGACCCCCTCCATTTCCTGGGTCTGACTGTGTGGCTCACGTCTGTTTCAGAAGTTGTGTTTTCTCTGCGTGAAAGCAACCGCAATCCACTCCAAGACTTCTCAGCTCCACGGATTAGTAGTAATTAGATCCCTCATGCATCTTTCTTTCTCGCCTCCCCCATCCCCACGCTGGCAGGGTAATTTTTCTGTGAGTTAATGGTCCCCAGAATGTAGCATGGCATTTAATCACTGCTCAGATATGCCATACGGCCCAATCCTACAGAAAAAACGCCGCGATAAGATGCTTCTACTTTTGCAAAGCACTTTAGTATCTGCTATCTCAAGCCCGGGGAACAAGGCGTTTTTGGCTCAGGAGTGCCCACTGCTTTGGGAAGATAAGGCAGGGCCTCCTTTTTCCAGCCTGGAGAGGCTGGGCAAGGTGACGAGGAGGAGCCTGGCACCCTGGTCCTGCCAGCCATCCTGTCGCCGGCTCCATCTTTATTATTAATTCATAAAACCAGAAGGTCAAGTGGGTGATTTCTGCCAGTGGTGGAAATCACCTTAAGCGTGAGGACAAAAAGGCCCTTTGTTGTCCCAACAGTGTGACCTTTGTGGACGGGCAGGCTGTCAGAAGTGGGCCTTCTGTTCTCAGCACAGCTCCCTGGGAGGTGAAAGGGAGCAGTTAGGTCTCAGGGCCCAGGTACCTCTGGGAGGGAGGGCGGGTGGCCAGGCAGGAGACAGCAGCACGGTTGGTGTGGCTGAGTTATACAACGATGGAAAGAGAAAGCGGGGGGGTGGGGGGTGGGGGGGGGCCCTTCCCAGCTCCTGAGCACCCATGCCAGGGTCTCAGTGATCAGAGAACCCCAGGTGAGCACCCGGCACTTCACAGGCCTTACCCACCTGGTAGTTCTCAGGAGTTCCCTTATCTTGTCCTCTCCTGCATCTCCAAGGCCTCAGCCAGAGTCCCACGTGGACACAGACTAGCCTTCCACCACCTTGACCTTTAGCAGCAGGTAGATGTGGGTTTGAATCACGACGCTGCTGTTTACTGTCTAAGCAAGAAACTTCGCCTCCCTGAGTCTTAGTTTCCTCATCTGTATGATGGGAATGTGTCCCAGGGCTGCTGTGAGGATTGAATGAGAATTTGAGTAAAGCTCTTCACACGTCGTAAGTGTTCAGTAGTTGTTGGCAGGTACAGATCGTTTCGATTGTAAACCTTTCAGAGGCTGGCCATATATCTCCTTTTTAAGGGTATTCTGTAACTTCCTTCAGTAATTCATATCACTTGTGACACACCTGCCATCTTTGACATGCGTCAAGTTTGTCATTTTCTTGATGTTGTGCTAAGGATCAGGGACCTTAGCATGCTTTAATTTGTATCACTCTGTAGTATTTTTTCTTTAATTTAAAAACCTACATATTGGTTTTTGTTTTATGCAGACTCTTAATTTTTGCAACCATTCTTCCTTATAGGTTCAGGGTTTTTTTTAATAGTTATTTATTTTGGCTGTATGAGGTCTTAGTTGTGGCATGCAGGATCTTTGTTGCGGCATGCAGGATCCTTTTTTAGTTGGGGCGTGCGAGCTTCTTAGTTGTTGCATGCAAACTCTTAGTCACAGCATGCATACGGGATCTAGTTCCCCAACCAGGGATCGAACCCGGGCCCCCTGCCTTGGGAGCACAGAGTCCTACCCACTGGACCACCAGGGAAGTCCCCAAATTCAGTTTCTTCTTATGTAACACACCTTTCCATGGAGTTTGCAACAAGTGTCTGTGAGTTGTCAGCTTGGTCTGAAAATGTCTTTATTTTGCCAGGCTGCAGGAATGATCATTTGGCTGGGTATAAAATTCGAGGTTGCTGCATGTTTTCTCTCAGCACTGAGTTTTTGGTCTCTTCTTGCTGTTGAAAAGTCATCTCTTTTGTCTGATTGATGTTTCTTTGTAGAAATCTGCTTTTTCCCCTCTGTTTAAAAATATTTGTTGGTGGTGTTTTTTTTAGGTGCTTTGTGTAGGTGTGGATTTAATTTATCCTGCCTGGGAATGGTTTATGCTGTATTATTATAAATTGACTGATATCTTCCATAATGAAGATATTACCTCTCCCCTTTCTCCTAATCTTTTTCCTCAGTAATTACTTTGGAAGGGGATGAACCGTGTCATCCTGTCCTGAATGCCTCTTTACTTTTCTTGCATATTTCCTATCTTTTTGTTGCTCTGTGCTGAATTTTGATTTGTTTCCTTAGGTCTGTCTTCCAATTCACTAATTCTCTCTTTAGCTATTACAGCTTTGCTGCCTTAACCCAACTTAGTTTTTTAAATTCCATAGACTTAAAAAAAAACATTTTGTAAGTTCTGTAAGGTTTTCAGATTCACTGCTTTTATCACAGGGCACTGTTCTTATATTATTCGTAATAATTTAAAGCTTACTGCATAGTTTCTGCTGTCTCATCTTCTTGGGGGTCCATTCCATTTATTAACTGTGTCTGCTGATTATCCCATATGGTGGTCATTTGCTGTGTAGTTTGGTTTTTCATTCGGAGCTCATCTTTGGGCTGGCTCCCCCCTGGTTTTCAGTCATCTCCAGATTCATGCTGAGGCCACACCAAGTAGAGGTGGGCTTAGCTGAAGTACCTCTCCCATGAGAGTACCCTGTGCCCTGGGCTATAGAAGTACCTCACACAGTGCTTTGCATTTGTTGTTCTGGGTACCTTAGGGCTTTCGCTGGTCTGGAAACACTTTTTACGTTAATTCCTCAATTTGGCTTTCCTGTGCCACAGAGGTTTGGATTTTGCTCTTGTGAATGACACAGGCCTGGAGTTTTGATTCATCATAGAGTCCCCCTCCTCTCCTCTGCACCCTGCCACCTCTTCTGCAGAGTCAGCTTCCTTGTTGATTCTCTGGGCCAGCAGGGAACATTTTTCTGTCCCACCTTATATGGAGAGGCAGTCCTCTGTGCTCTAGCTTTTGATAGGAGTCTCACTTCTAACTCGTATGGACCCAAGGCCACTGCTGTCACTCAGTGGGCTAGAAGCCACACCTTTGCTGTGAGAGCCTGGAAATATTCTGGTACCCCTGGGCCACCTCACTTGCTGGGTCTGAGTCCCCTCCTTGCTTCTGGCACCTGGGGATTTCCCTTTCTTTCAAGCTTAGTGATGTCTTAAATTCTTTTTCTAATTTTGTGCAGTGCTTCACAGGTTCATAGTGGAATGCAAAGTCTGTGTTAGCTCCTTGTAGAAGGAACTGGAGGTTTTTTTTGTTTTTTTAATATTTTTTGGCCATGCTGTGTGGCATGTGGGATCTTAGTTCCCCAGTCAGGGGTCTACCCCACGCCCCCTGCTTTGGAAGCGTGGAGTCTTAACCACTGGACCACCAGGGAAGTCCTGATACTGGAGTTCTTTACCTAAATGTCCTACCATAATAAGCCCTCATGCTTTTGGTAAATCTGGAGCTGAAGATAGTTCCGGAAGAATGTGAAAACCAGTTTCCTAGAGACTCTGAAAAGTGCCCAAATCTCCACTGATTAACTGTTGCTTTTCTCCCTTCCTCATCTTACTCTTTTCATTAAAATGGAGGCGTCTCTCTTTGTTTAGTGATGTAAATGGTATGTATTCATTGTCCCAGTCGCTTCTTAGTTTTGGCAGACAGCACAGCAGATGGTCATGAGAACAGATTCCGGAGTCACAGACCTGGGTTCAAATCCCAGTTCTGCCGCTCATATCCGTGTGACCTTCAGCGAGTCACTTACCCTCTCTGAGAGTCAGTTTCCATATCTGTAAAATGGGTGTGATAACCCCCAGGAGAGGCAGGCACTGTGATGAGGACTAAGTAAGATCATGTGTGTCAAGTGTTTGGCTTAGTTCCTGCCTCTGAGTAAGTGCTGACACTTGGTGGTTATTATTACTGCTCTAAGGCAAATGGGAAAGAACAGAGGCTAGCCGTAGGAAGGTGAGCGCGGATGAGCAGAGCATGGTCTGTGCGATTTTGAGTCATGCTCACCCACTCTGACAGCTTCCTGAGTTGTCTCGTTGCTCATGAGGGGAGAATGTTTTCTAAAATCATGTCCCTCCAGTCTGTCCCAGAGTCCCCTCCAGTCCTCAGATTTGGAGGATTCATTCTGTGCAGCAAACAAAACAAAAGGAAATATCCTAACAAGACCCTCGGTACCTAAAATAAATGCCGTCCTCAGGCTGGCATGGGCCTGGGGCAGCTCTTCCTGGGAACCCCTCAGCTTTTGCACTTACAAAGCGGGTTGACGTTTTCGAGCAAAGGGTTGAAAGCTGCCGGAGGAAGGCCAGCAATTAATCTTCTTGTCGTTGCTTCTGCTTTGGAATAGAATTGAGTTTGATAACTTCATTCTCAAGACCGAGGGCACCCAGGCGCATCTTTGGATTACTTTAAATTCCCAGCAGTGAGGTGTGGTCTGGCATGTGTACACACCCAGCACATGGCTTGCAAGGGGCAGGCAGGTGGAGGAGAGGAACAGGGCATCCGGCACCGTGAAGCATCGTGTGGGTGCCAGGCATGTGGGGGAGGGTCCCTTCCAGGCTGTGGAGGCCGGTCCCTCGCTCTCCCTGCCCAGGCCCCGGCTTAGTCATTGCTTGGGCTGTAATTCCAGGAGGGGCACAAGTTCTCTCTCCCCTGGGATCCTGGAGGCAGCTGAAGAGCCGCATAGGTACCATGAGATTATTGCTTTGGGGACATAATACTAGCAAGCATGGCGGCTCCAGGATCTTACGCTCTTCCGGCCAGGTTCAGTGCTCAGTGTGTATATCATTTTTTTTTCAATGGAGGCAAAATTCACATAACATGAAATTTACCATCGTAACCATTTTATTTTTATTATTTATTTATTTATTTTGGCCGCACCGTGCGGCTTGCAGGATCTTAGTTTCCCAGCCAGGGATTGAACCTGGGCCCCCAACCGTGGAAGCATGGAGTCCTAACCACTGGACCGACAGGGAAGCATACAGTTCAGTGTCATTAAGCACATTCACGATGCTGTGCCGCCGTCGCCACTGTATTTCCCGACCATCTTCATCACCCCACAAAGAAGCTTCAGCAGTCACTCTAATCTCCCAACTCGTAGCCCCTGGCAACCACTAACCTACTTTCTGTCTCTATGGACTTGCTTACTTTGGGAGATTCATATAAAAGGAAGCATACAGTAGTGGCCTTGCGTGTCTGGCTTCTTAATGTCATGTTTTCAAGGTTCATCCAGGTTGTATCAAGCGTCACTGCTTCATTCTGTCTCGTGGTGGAATAATGTTCCATTGGATGGAGATGCCGCATTTTGTTCATCTGTTCACAAGTAGATGGACATTTGGGTTCCCACGTTTTGACGATTATGCATGTTGTTTATGTGATTTGATTGTTTTTCGTGGTATGAACAGCCACGTGTAGGCAGTGCTATTATTATCTCTGAATTACGGAGGAGGAAGTTAACAGTCTTGGGGAGAAGGTTTAGTAAGACGAGAAGCTGGGGGTTGAACCTGCAGCTCTTGGAAGCGATGGGGTTAGCTCACCTTTCCGTCTGGCTGGGCGCATCTCTGTGTTGCAGGACCTCAGCCAATGCCTGGGTTGAGTACTGGCCAGTCTCTCGGGACACAGCCAGCAGGAGAGCTTTGGGGGTCCTGGAAGCCACCAAGCCCTTCCCAGTGATGCCACTTGGAGTCCCAGAGCCTGCATCCAGGCTGGCACTGCAGGGGGAAGCGGAGGGAGGCAGGGTGGCTTTGGGGTGCCCCTGGAGACAGCAGCCAGCATGCTCTCAACCACCCTCGCTTCTCTCAGCTGTGTCTTGAGCGCCCTTCCCTACCTCGACTGCTCCAGCTGCCCGCCTCTCAGTGGGTACCCAGCCCCATCGTCTGCATCAGCCCTCCGTTCGGTTACCGGGCACATGGGATGTGGTTCTGTAGCTTAGCACCCTCCGGAAACTCAGGGTGAAGTCTGAGTGCCTTAGTGTGACGTGTGCGCCCCCCACTCCTGTGCCCCTGTTCCTAGTCTGCCTCCCACCCGTGCTAAAGGGCTTGGAGCTCCCCGAGTTCTTCCCACTCTGCCTGCGCCAGCCCTCAGCCCCTGGGATCCCACTGGGCATCACCTCCCACCCCATCCCCATGGACCGGAAGCCCTACTCCAACCTTGGTGCTCCTTGGCAAGCGGACACTGCACTTAGGACCCTGGATCCCAGCGAGGTGAGGGCTCTGCCTCTTGTGTCTGCATCCTTGGTATCTGGCAGGTGCCCAGCAAACCAGAGGCACTCAGTAAATATCTCTTAATGAGTGGTGGGGGCACCTGTCAGAGGGTTGAGCAGATACAGGTGTGCCACGGAGGAGTCCGTCTGGCCCTCACACCCCTGAGGGCAGCCCAGATTCTGGGAGGAAGAAGCAAGTGGTATTCTATATGCCCCTCGCCACCAGGCTCAAATAGTCCTGACCGCCCCGTAGCGGACATGGGTAAATGGGGATCTTCGGTTTCCTCGCAAGTCATGTGAGGGAGGCTGGACCTCGTGGGAGATTTTGGGTGCCTAGTCTCCTCCCGCCCTCCTTCCTGAGTGTTGTCTCTGACCCCTGGTCCGTACGACTCTCCTTCCCCAGTGACTCCTTGCTTAGCATACCAGGGCGGCAGCCTGACCGTTGGGGCCAGGGCCAGGCAGAGACCCCATATCCATTAGCACCCCACTCACGCACTTTCTGTGTCCGTAGATTTGCCTGTTCTGGGCATTTCACATCAGTGGAATCACACACTATGTGGCCTTCTGTGTCTGGTTTCTTTGCCTCAGCAGAATGTGTTCCAGGTTCATCCACGTCGTAGCAGGTGTCAGTTACTCCATCCTTTTTTATGGCCAAATAATATTCCATTGTATGGATAGAACACTTTTTTATTAAGTCAATTTTTAATCAAATATTGTTCTTTGTTTCCTTAAATATGTAGTTTTTAGTAAACAAGCAAACTGAATATGGGAGGAATAAACTATTTGTGCTGCCGGCCTTTTTTCTTCTTCCAGTTTTACTGAGATATAATTGACATACAGCACTCTATAAGTTTAAGGTGTGCAGCATAATGATTTGACTTACATACATCACGAAGTGATGATCGCAATAAGTTTAGTGAACATCCATCATTTCATATAGATACAAAATTAAAGAAATAGAAAAAAACCTTTTTTTCTTGTGATGAGAACTCTTAGGATTTTCTCTCAGTAACTTTCATATATAACATACGGCAGTGTTAATTATATTTACCATGTACATTACACCCCTAGTACTTATTTTTTAAATTTAATTTTAAATTTCTATTGGAGTATAGTTGATTTACAATGTTGTGTTAGTTTCAGGTGTACAGCAAAGTGATTCAGTTATACATATACTTATATCCATTCTTTTTCAGATTCTTTTCCCATATAGGTTATTACAGAACACTGAGTAGAGTTCCCTGTGCTATACAGTAGGTCCTTGTTGATTATCGGTTTTAGATGTAGTAGTTTGTTTATGTTCATCCCTAACTCCTGATTTATCCCTCCCCTCCATCTTTCCCCTTTGGTAACCATAAGTTTGTTTTTGAAGTCTGTGAGTCTGTTTCTGTTTTGTAAGTAAGTCCATTTGTATCATTTTTTAAAATTCCACTTATAAGTGATATCATATGATACTTATCTTTCTCTTTCTGACTTACTTCACTCAGTATGACAATCTCTAGGTCCATCCATGTTGCTGCAAATGGCATTATTTCATTCTTTTTTATGGCTGAGCAATATTCCATTGTATATATGTACCCCATCTTCTTTATCCATACCTCTTTCGGTGGACATTTACGTTGCTTCCATGTCCTGGCTATTGTAAGAGTGCTTCAGTGAACATTGGGGTGCATGTATCTTTCAAATTAGTTTTCTCCAGATATATGCCCAGTAGTGGGATTGCTGGGTCGTATGGTAGTACTATTTTCAGTTTTTTAAGGAACCTCCATACTGTTCTCCACAGTGGCTGTATGCATTTACATTCCCACCAACAGTGCAAGAGGGTCCCCTTTTCTCCACACCCTCCCCAGCGTTTGTTTGTAGACTTTTTTTTTTGAACATCTTTATTAGAGTATAATTGCTTTACAATGGTGTGTTAGTTTCTGCTTTATAGCAAAGTGAATCAGTTATACATATACATATGTTCCCATATCTCTTCCCTCTTGCGTCTTCCTCCCTCCCACCCTCCCTATCCCACCCCTCTAGGTGGTCACAAAGCACCTAGAGGGGTGGGCTTCCCTGGGCTATGCGGCTGCTTCCCACTAGCTATCTGTTTTACGTTTGGTAGTGTGTATATGTCCACGCCACTCTCTTACTTTGTCCCAGCTTACCCTTCCCCCTCCCCATATCCTCAAGTCCATTCTCTAGTGGGTCTGCATCTTTATTCCCATCTTGCCCCTAGGTTCTTCTGACTTTTTTTTCCTTCTTTTTTTAGATTCCATATATATGTGTTAGCATACAGTATTTGTTTTTCTTTTTCTGACTTACTTCACTCTGTATGACAGACTCTAGGTCTATCCACCTCACTACAAATAACTCAGTTTTCGTTCCTTTTTATGGCTGAGTAATATTCCATTGTATATATCTGCCACATCTTCTTTATCCATTCATCTGTTGATGGACACTTAGGTTACTTCCATGTAAGAATGCTCAACATCATTAATCATTAGAGAAATGCAAATCCAAACTGCAATGAGATATCATCTCACACGGTCAGAATGGTCATCATCAAAAAATCTACAAACAGTACTGCTGGAGAGGGTGTGGAGAAAAGGGAACCCTCTTGCACTGTTGGTGGGAATGTAAATTGATACAGCCACTATGGAGAACAGTATGGAAGTTCCTTCAAAAACTAAAAATAGAACTACCATATGACCCAGCAATCCCACTACTGGGCATCTACCCTGAGAAAACCATAATTCAAAAAGAGTCATGTACCAAGATGTTCATTGCAGCTCTGTTTGTCGACTTTTTGATGACGGCCATTCTGACCAGTATGAGGTGATACCTCATTGTAGTTTTGATTTGCATTTCTCTGATAATTAGTGATGTTGAGCGTCTTTTCATGTGCTCTTTGCCCATCTGTGTGTCTTCTTCGGAGAAATGTCTGTTTAGATCTTCCACCCGTTTTTTGACTGGGTTTTTTTTTGATATTGAGCTGCATGAGCTGCTTGCTTAATCCAGTCACCTGTTGATGGACATCTGGGTTGTTTCTACCTTTTGGCTGTTATGCATCGTAGTGCTGTGAACATTCATTTATGGGTTTTTCTGTGGGCGTATGTTTTCATTTATCTTGGTTATATACTTAGGAGCAGAATTTCTGGATTGTGTGGTAAATCTATGTTTAATTTATTGAGGAGTCACCAAACTCTTTTCCACAGCAGCTGCACAATTTTCCATTCCCACCAGCAACGTCTGAGGGGTCCAGTTTCTCCACAGTGTCACCAGCGCTAGGTATTTTCTGTTTTACTTTTCATTATAGCTGTTGAAGTTAAAATTTTTTTAATTTAAATAAGATGACACACGTAATCCCTATTAATTGCAGAAAAGTTAAAGGACAGGTAAGCAAAGATAAGGAGCTAGAGGAGGGAAATGTCCTGTCATTCTACCTTCTGGAACAATTTACTATTTTGTTGTGAACCTTTCCTAATTTTTCTTGCGCACACACTTGTATAACAATATGAACTTGGATGTAAATGAGATCTTTGTTGCCTGTTGGTTTTTCCATGTCATGATATTCCATGAACATTTTCCGATGTCCCGCGATATTTTAAACATATTTTCTCAGGCCGTCTAGGATGCGTCAGGATTTATTTAACCCGTTTCCCGTGGCCCGGCATTGCCCCCATTTTTTACTGTTTGAAACAGGCAACGATGATTACTCTTATCTGTTTATCTTTGTACATATGTCTCGGTTACTCAGGATTCATTCCTAGGGATCAAGTTCCTGCTTCAGAGCGCGTGTACCAAGCACTCTCCAGCACAAATATAATGCAAGGTGGAATAATTCTAAATTTTCAACGAGCAATAGATGGAATGTAATTCCCGATTTTCTAGTAGCCACATTAAAAAAAAAAAAGTAAAGAAACAGGTGAAGTTAGTTTAATAATATATTTAACCCATTGTAACTAAAATATTATTTCAAATATAATTAATATAAAAATTATTAAGACAGTTTATGTTTTTTTCGTACTAGGTCTTTTAAAGCCAGTATTTTTTTTTTACACTTCAGCACATTTCAGTAGCCACATGTGGCTCTGTATTGGACAGTACAGGCGTATACTTTTTTGTTTAAACTTTTGATACAAAATGACAAGTCACTCCGCCCTGCCCCCCCCCCCCCCCCCCCCCCCCCGCAAAATTGGGCAGATTAAACTCCCACCAGCCCCATGGAAGGGTGTATATTTCCCTCAGGTTGAAATCTGATACCCAAAATAATGAGGTGAGATGCCAGGCTCAAGGTGTCTCTGCCTCCCGTTCCCATGGCAGCTGTGACCTCACAGGGGCCTGGAGAGAGGGCTCAGAGCGAGGAGCAGGGAAACTGGAAAAGCTTCCGTCCAGGGAACCCTTGAGGGGACAACAGACAGGGCCTTCCAGGGTGTGACATGGGCACCTGTGTATCAGGCGCTCACGGGACAGACCTTATAGGGGGCCCAGGGTCAGCCTGGGGGGCCAGAGTTGAGGGCAGAGGAGCTTAGCTGAGGGCTGAGCTCTTGGCTCTGAGGATTTGAGTGCCAAAAAGATGGAACCAGAATTGGGGAGTTTGTCCTCCTAATTCCTCTGCTTTCAATCAAGCAGGACAGAGAGGTGCGTGTGTCACGTGTGCATGCACTTTGGATGCAATTAGCTGGAAACTCTTCGAGAAATCTGGTCTGAGATGGTTCCTGGTTTACACAGTGCTTCCCGTCTGTGTGACCTTGGGCAGGTCTCAGTGTTCCCATCTCTAGGTTGGGGAGAAAACTGTGCCTACCTGATAGGATTGATTGAGAGTTATGTGGGCCAAGGCTTGTCGAGAGTAAAGTCGAACACAGTGCCCAGGACACAGCTCGACGAATGCCTATTTTTAATTAATGCCTATTGTTGTCATGATTATGCACTAACTTCTTTCTTAATGTCCTTATTGAGATATAACTCACATCCCCTGCATTTCACCCATTTAAAGTGTCCACAGTTGAGGGCTTCCCTGGTGGCGCAGTGGTTGAGAGTCCGCCCGCCGATGCAGGG
Source organism: Pseudorca crassidens (assembly GCF_039906515.1). Lineage (NCBI taxonomy): Eukaryota > Metazoa > Chordata > Mammalia > Artiodactyla > Delphinidae > Pseudorca > Pseudorca crassidens. Next base: position 80,172,502 of record NC_090307.1, on the reverse strand, counting down.
GACACGGGTTCGTGACCCGGTCCGGGAGGATCCCACGTGCCGCGGAGTGGCTGGGCCCGTGAGCCATGGCCGCTGAGCCTGCGCGTCCGGAGCCCGTGCTCCGCAACGGGAGAGGCCACAACAGTGAGAGGCTCGTGTACCGCAAAAAATAAAAAAAAATAAAGTGTCCTCAGTTTGTCGTGTAATCACAGGGTTGTGTAACAGTCTAATTTTGGAACATTTTCATCCCCGTCAAAGAAACTCCTTTGCTATTAGCAGTGATTCCCTCTCTCTTTCCACAGCCCCAGGCAACCACTGGTCTACTTTCTGTCTCTATGGCTCTGCCTCTCTGAGTGTTTCGTATAAATGGAAACCCGCCAGGCATGGCTTTGTGACGGGCCCCTCTCACTTGTTTTTCATGGAGGTGGTTTAGGAGCGTGTGGTTGGCGTTAATTTCTGATCATTATTTCGCAACACATCAGTGTGTTTTTTAAAAATTACTGAAATATAATTGATTTACGATGTGTTAGTTTCAGGTATATAGCAAAATGACTCAGTTATACATATATATATTCTTTTTTAGATTCTTTTCCATTATAGGTCATTATAAGATATTGAGTATAGTTCTCTGCTATACAGTAGCACCTTGTTGTTCATCTATTTTATATATAGTAGTGTGTGTATGTTAATCCCAAACGCCTCGTTTATCCCTCCCTCCCCCCTTTCCCCTTTGGTAAACATAAGTTTGTTTTCTATGTCTGTAAGTCTATTTCTGCTTTGTAAATCAGTTCATTTGTATCATTTTTTAAGATTCCACATATAAGCAATATCATATGATAATTTGTCTTTCTCCGACTTACTTCACTTAGTATGGTGATCTCTAGGTCCGTCCATGTTGCTGCAAATGGCATCAGTGTAAGTTTTTATGATTTGTGAGTTAGAGCTGAGAACTCTAATTGACCAGTGTAATCTGATCACCTAAAGCGAGGCAGTGTGGGGTGTCAGTTAGAAAGAAAACCTAAACTAAACCACACATGTTCTGCCAGACAAACTAAGTTAAAATCCTGGGTCTGCCTCTTTGAAGTTTAGTGACCTTGAGCAGGTTACTGATCTGTGTGTCTGTAAAATGGGAATCGTCTGTCTTTTGGTCATTGGGTCACGGAGATGATGAAATAAGCACACACGTGCCCAGGATGCAGTACTTGCCAATGAATGATTCACCACTAACAATATTTTTGAGATCCCTCGGCTGTCTCACATGGGGCCATATTGGGTGCTTAAAATATTCATTACATGACTAATAAATATATAGTCTCTTGTCTCTTGTCTCTTGTATAAGAGACGGTTTGGAAAATATAGATGAATCAAAGCAAAACAAACATAGTCTTTAATCCCAGCCTTGAGAGATAATTGCTATTATTATTTGGGGAAAACAGGTTGATTTTCTTTCCTTACTTATATACATTTGTATATATTTAGATGTTTTCCCAATGGGCGTTCGTGCTGTTTTCATAGCGTTGTTTTTAGACAACATTATGTTGGAATGTATGTTCACATTCAGTACACAACTGTCACTTTTAAACACAGCATCTTTTTTAAAAAATTGGCTGAACCTACCGTAAAGTATTTAACTGATCTGCTCTTGGTGGGCCCTGAGGTTGAGTCGTTTTTACACTGTTGTAGAGAATGTAACGGTGAACAGTTATGTACTCATCTTGTTGTACCCGTTGGATTTATTCTTTCAGGATAAATCCCCGCCGAGTAGAATTGCTGAGCTTCTTAAGTAAATGTTTTATTGCGATATCGTATACAGAAGAGTGCATCACTAGTGAGCATGCAGATCCCCAAACTTTCTGAGAACACATCTGTGTAACCTGCAGCTGGATCAAGAATTAAACGCTTCCAGTTCCCAGAAACCCTCTCAAGCCCCATTCAAATGACTGCCCCATCAAGGGCAACTTCTATCCTAACTTTTTAAAAAATTAAGACGTTATTATGAGCCATTTTAGGTTAACCGCAAAATTCAGGGGAAGGTACAGAGATTACTCATGGCCCCCTGCCCCCCCACACACACACAGCCTCGCCCACTGTCAGCATCCCCCACCAGAGAGGACATTTGTTACAATTGATGGACCTCCATTGATACATCATCACCCAGAGTCCACGGTTTACATGAGGGTTCCCTCTTGGCGTCCTACATCCTGTGGGTTTGGACAAATGTATAATGACGTGTATCCGTAATTATAGTATCATACAGAGTAGGTTCACTGCCTTAAAAATTCTCTGTGCTTCGCCAACTCATCGCTCCCCTGGTAACCACTGACCTCGTTGCCGTCTCGGTAGTTTTGCCTCTTCCAGAATGTCATGTAGTTGGAATCGTACCATATGTAGCCTTCCTATCCTGCCTTAACACTGCAGATGAGTGTTGCCCGTTTTTGAGCTTTATGTAAATGGAGTCATAAAGTAGGTACTCTTCCATGTCTGGCTTCTTCCGCTTGTTGTTATGTTTTGGAACTCACCCAAGTTATTGTCCGTACTGTTTGTTCATTTTCACTGCTGTATCCTATTCCATTCCTTGCATATACCACACACTTTACTCTGCCATTGCAGGGCGTTTGGATAATTTCCAGTTTAGGGCTCTTCAGATCGTACTGCCATGAACTCCTTCTACACATCTTCTGATGTGTGCAAATATGCATTTCTGTTGGGTATGTACTTAATTTAAGAGTGGAATGGCCAGACCATGGAATACACGAATGTCCGTGCTAACACACATATGATGTAAATGGCTGTATTTTCCTCCAGAAAGGTGATAACTGTCCCCAAGGGTTACCTGACCTTTCCGACTGTCAGTTTCTACATCTGTAACATGGGATGCAGCCTCCTGCCAGGGCGTCATGAGGAACAGATGAGCTAATGTGTGGAGATGAGCGCCATTCCCCCAGCACATAGCAGGCCTTCGGGATGGGTTGGTCATTGTAAAGAATATTTTCTAGCCAACAACAGCTTCTAGAAAGGCTTGAGAATTCTGAGTTGCATATTCTTTTTTATTTCGAATATTTATTTATTTATTTACTTTGGCTGCACCGGGTCTTAGTTGCTGCACGCGGGATCTTCATTGCGGTATGCGGGATCTTTTTTTTTTTTTAGTTGCTGGCATGCGGGATCTTTTAGTTGTGGCATGCGGACTTCTTAGTTGCGGCGTACACGCGGGATCTAGGTCCCAGACCAGGGATCGAACCCAGGCCCCCTGCATTCGTAGCGTGGAGTCTTACCCACTGGACCACCAGGGAAGTCCCCTGAGTTGCAGATTCTTGAAGAGATCACAGCTCGAGCCTGAGGCTAAAAAAAAACATGAAGTAAAGTAAGGTGACCAGTTGGCCCCAGAAATTAGCTACCTCTGGAACAGGAAGAGAAAAGATGCTTAAGGGATGAGAAATGCCAAGAGTCTGGTGTGGGGAGAGAGCCCTTCCCCAGCCCAGCCACCATTTCGGAAAGTTTTTTTTAATTTATTTATTTTATGTTAATTTTTTTTTTTTTTTTTTTTGGGTGCGTTGGGTCTTCGTTGCTGCACGCAGACTTTCTCTAGTTGTGGTGAGCGGGGGCTGCTCTGCATTGCAGTGCGCAGGCTTCTCATTGCGGTGGCTTCTCGTTGCGGAGCGTGGGCCTTAGCCATGCGGGCTTCAGTAGTTGTGGCTCGCGGGCTCTAGAGCGCAGGCTCAGTAGTTGTGACGCACGGGCTTAGTTGCTCTGCAGCATGTGTGATCTTCCCCGACCAGGGCTCGAACCTGTGCCCCCTGCATTGGCAGGCGGATTCTTAACCACTGTGCCACCAGGGAAGCCCCATTTCAGAAAGTTTTGCCGGAACTGTCCATAGTCCCCAGGCACCAGGCCTAAGGGCCTCAAACACTAGGATATTCTGGGAAAAGAGGTGATGTTGTGTAGCGGTTAAGGGTGGGCTGTGCAGCTGGGGAGATGTGAGGTTGAATCCCAGTTCCACCAATCACAGTTGTGTGATCATAGCACCCTCTGAGCTGCACTTTTCCAGTGATACAACAGAGGGAAAAAGTATCTATTCACAGGGTTGTTTTGAGGAGGAAGTGAGAAGGTACACATAAGGGTTTAATATTGTGCGTTTCATAAAATAAGCACCGACACGTGGGTGGAAGCCTTCCAAAGCTTGGAACCCACCAGGCCCAGTCTTAGCTGTGGAATAAACAGGGTCTACCCACCAAAAATGGTAATAAAAAAAAAAACTGTATGTAGGTTTTCTAAAACAATTGGGGGTGGGGAGAGGGGGGACTTGGATGACGGCAGTCAGAGGTTACGATCTTGCACTTATAAGATAAATCAGCACTAGGGATGTGATGTACCACATGATAAATAGAACGAACGTTGCCGTATGTTATACATGAAAGTTGTTAGGAAAGTAAATCCTAACAGTTCTCATCACATGGAAAAAAATAGTTTTTTCCTTTTTTTTTTAATTAACTTTTATTGGAGTACAGTTGATTTCCAATGTTGTGTTCATTTCAGGTGTACAGCAAAGAGATTCAGTTATGCATATACATATTTTCATTCGTTTTCAGATCCTTTTCTCATATAGGTTATCACAGAGTATTGAGTAGAGTTCCCTGAGCTGTATAGTACGTCCTTGTTTGTTATCTATCTTATATACAGTAGGGTGTGTGTGTCAATCCCAAACTCCTGATTTAGCCCTCCCCCCAGCTTTTCCCCCTTGGTAACCATAAGTTTGTTTTTGATATCTGTAAGTCTGTTTCCGTTTTGTAAATAAGTTCATTTGTATCATTTTTTAAAATTAGATTCCACATATGAATGATATATTTGTCTTTGTCTGACTTCACTTAGTATAATTTCTAGTTGCATCCACGTTGCTGCAAATGGCATGATTTTCTTCTTTTTTTTGGCTAAGTAATATTCCATTGTATACATGTACCACATCTTTATCCATTCCTCTGTCAGTGGACATTTAGGTTGCTTCCATGTCCTGGCTATTGTAATAGCGCTGCAGTGAACATTGAGGTGCATGTATCTTTTTAAATTATAGTTTTCTCCAGATATGTGCCCAGGAGTAGGATTGCTAGATCATATGGTACTTCTGTTTTTAGCTTTTTAAGGAACCTCCATACTGTTCTCTATAGCGGCTGTACCAATTTACATTCCTACCAACAGTGTAGGAGGGTTCCCTTTTCTCCACACCCTCTGCAGCATTTATTGTTTGTAGACTTTTTGATGATGGCCATTCTGACTGGTGTGAGGTGATACCTCACTGTAGTTTTGATTTGCATTTCTCTGATAATTAGTGATGTCAAGCATGTTTTCATGTGCTTTAGGCTATCTTTATGACTTTTTTGGAGAAATGTCTACTTAGATCTTCTGCCCTTTTTTTGATTGGGTTGTTTGTTTTTTGATATAAGAGCTGCATGAGCTGTTTGTATATTTTGGAGATTAATCAATCCCTTGTTGATTGCTTCGTTTGCAAACATTTTCTGCCATTCTGTGGGTTGTCTTTTTGTTTTGTTTATGGTTTTCTTTGCTGTGCAGAAGCTTTTAAGTTTAATTTGGTCTCATTTGTTTATTTTTGTTTTTATTTTCATTACTCTAGGAGGTGAATCAAAGAAGTTATTGCTGCAATTTATGTCAGAGAGTGTTCTGCCTATGTTTTCCTCTAAGAGTTTTATAGTGTCTGGCCTTACATTTAGGTCATTAATCCATTTTTTTAAACTTATTTATTTGGCTGCATTGGGTCTTCGTTGCTGCGCGCAGGCTTTCTCTAGTTGCGGCGAGCAGGGGCTACTCTTTGTTGTGGGGCACGGGCTTCTCATTGCAGTGGCTTCTCTTGTTGCGGAGCGCGGGCTCTAGGCACACAAGCTCAGTAGTTGTGGCTCGCAGGGTCTAGAGTGCAGGCTCAGTAGTTGTGGCGCACGGGCTTAGTTGCTCCACAGCATGTGGGATCTTCCCAGACCAGGGCTCAAATCCGCATTGGCAGGCAGATTCTTAACCACTGCACCACCAGCGTAGTCCCCATTTAATCCATTTTGTTTATTTTTGTGTATGATGTTAGTGTTCTAATTTCATTCTTCTACATGTAGCTGTCCAGGTTTCCCCAGCACCACTTATTGAAGAGACTGTCTTTTCTCCATTGTATATTCTTGCCTCCTTTGTCATAGATTCATTGACCATAGCTTTGTGGGTTTATTTCTGGGCTTTCTATCCTGTGCCATTGATCTATATTTCTGTTTTTGTGCCAGTACCATACTGCTTCAATTACTGTAGCTTTGTAGTATAGTCTGAAGTCAGGGAGCCTGATTCCTCCAGCTCCATTTTTCTTTCTCAGGATTGCTTTGGCTATTTGGGGTCTTTTGTATTTCCATACAAATTAAAAAAATTTTTTTGTTCTAGTTCTGTGAAAAACGCCATTGGTAACTTGATAGGGATTGCATTGAATCTGTAGATTGCCTTGGGTAGTATAGTCTTTTTGACAGTATTGATTCTTCCAGTTCAATAACGTGGTATATGTCTCTATCTGTTTGTGTCTTTTATTTCTTTCATCATATCTTATAGTTTCCTAAGTACAAGTCTTTTGCCTCCTTAGGTAGGTTTATTCCTAGGTGTTTTATTCTTTTTGCTGCGATGGTAAATAGATTATTTCCTTGATTTCTCTTTCTGATCTTCCGTTGTTAGTGTATAGGAATGAAGAGATTTCTGTGTATTAATTTTGTATCCTACAACTTTACTGAATTCATTGATGAGCTCTAGTAGTCTCCTGGTAGCATCTTTAGGATTTTCTGTGTATAGTGTCATGTCATCTGCAAACAGTGACAGTTTTACTTCTTTTCCAGTTTGGGTTCCTTTTGTTTCTTCTTCTTCTCTGTTTGCCATGACTAGAATTTCCAAAACTGTGTTGCATATAAGTGGTGACATTGGACATCCTTGTCTTGTTCCTGATCTTAGAGGGAATACTTTCAGCTTTTCACCATTGAGAGTGATGTTAGCTGTGGGTTTGTCATATGTGGCCTTTATTATTTTGAGGTAAGTTCTCTCTATACTCACTTTCTGGAGAGTTTTTATCATAGATGGGTGTTGAATTTTGTCAAAAGCTTTTCCTGCATCTGTTGAGATGATTATATGGTTTCTTTTCTTCAGTTTGTTACTGTGGTTTATCACACCGATTGATTTGCAGATACTGAAGAATCCTTGCATCCCTGGGATAAATCCCACTTGATCATGGTGTATGATCCTTTTAATGTGTTGTTGGATTTGGTTTGCTAGTATTTTGTTTAGGATTTTTGCATCTATGTTGATCAGTTTTATTGGTCTGTAATTTTCTTTCTTTGTGTGGTACCTTTGTCTGGTTTTCATATCAGGGTGATGGTGGCCTCATAGAATGAGTTTGAAAGTGTTCCTTCCTCTGCAATTTTTGGAAGAGTTTAAGAAGGATAGGTGTTAATAACTCTTCTCTAAATGTTCGATAGAATTCACCTGTGAAGCCATCTGGTCCTGGACTTTTGTTTGTTGGAAGTTTTTTAATCACTGTTTCAATTTCAGTACTTGTAATTGGTGTTCATATTTTCTATTTCTTCCTGGTTCAGTCTTGGAAGGTTGTACCTTTCTAAGAATTTGTCCATTTCTCCTAGGTTCTCCATTTTATTGACGTATCGTTGTTTGTAGTAGTCTCTTATGATCCTTTATATTTCTGTGGTGTCTGTTTAACTTCTCCTTTTTTCATTTCCAATTTGATTGATTCGAGTCCTCTCCCTTTTTTTCTTGATGAGTCTGGCTAAAGGTTTATTAATTTTGTTTATCTTTACAAAGAACCAGCTTTTAGTTTCATTGATTTTTCCTGTTGTTTTCTTTGTCTCTATTTCATTTTTTTCTGCTCTGATCTTTATGATTTCTTTCATTCTACTAACATTGGGTTCTATTTGTTCTTCTTTCTCTTGTTGCTTTAGGTATAAGGTTAGGTTGTTTATTTGAGATTTTTCTTGTTTCCTGAGGTAAGATTGTATAGCTATAAACTTCCCTCTTAGAACTGCTTTTGCTGCATCCCATAGGTTTTGGATCATTGTGTTTTCATTGTCATTTGCCTCTAGGTAATTTTTTTTGGTTCCTCTTTGATTTCTTCAGTGATTTATTAAATTTTGCATATGAGATGATGGACATTCACTAAACTTACTGTGGTCATCGTTTCATGGTGTATGTGACTCAAATCATTATGCGGTACACCTTAAACTTACACAGTGCTATACATCAATTATATCTCAATCAAACTGGAAGAAAGAAAATGAAACAATTGAGGTTATCTAAATACATTGCCCACAACAGCAATGATCAAAATTCTATTTCTTTTCCTTCCACTTCTCTTGCTTTACCAGATTCTCTGTACATTTCTTACTACGGGTCTCCCAAATCACTTCCGGCACCAGCCTGAACCACTTTCCCCCTTCCCTCCTCCTCTGTCTCTTTTAATGTGACACACGAAGCCCCTTTTTCAGTGGGGAAAATGCCCATCTCCAGGAGTGGGAGGGGAGGAAGTCAGACAAGCAGATACCATCTCTTTAATGAGCTGAGGAAAGAGAGGGTGACCTGGTTCACGTTTGTCCTGTCCCACGAGCTGTTATTAGTAGTAATTGTCTTATTGCTAAAGGGGCAGAGCTAATAATAATAACCCCAGAGCTGTGTTGCCAGGAGGAATGGCAAACCCGTTCTCTGCTTCTTCATCCTGAGCTTCGTTTTGCCTTGGTAGGAGATGGCGAGAGGATGAATGGAACAGGAGGGTGAGGGTGAGACTCCAGCCTGCCTCCCGTAACTCCGAGTTCACAGGTCAATGACGCCTTTCTCACTTCCTTTTTTTCTTTTTTCTCCTACTTCTTAGTCTCGTCTGACCAGATCGAGCAGCTCCACCGGAGATTTAAGCACCTGAGTGGAGACCAGCCCACCATTCGGTAAGATCAGCAGCTGGGTTTGGGTGTCGGACAGGGCCGTGACCTTCAGGGATGTCCCTTTCCATTTATCTCTTCCCCTGAGTGCTGTCTGGCTCTCCCAGAGCCCCTGGGTAGCCCCATTTCCTGAGACAAAGTTGTAGTTGTCGTAATGCTTTTGGTTCCTTCTAGACAAGATGTCCTCAGCCGGGAGGAAAAGAATCTCATCTGTTTCTACTGGGATCAGAAAATTATAACTGGAGTGAAAACAAGGGGTTGGGGACAAAGAGCTGGTCAGCCACCCCTACCTCACCTTGCCTTCCCTGGAGCCCCAGACACACATGACGGGCCTGTTGAGTGCCAGGATCACTCCCAGTGCTGGGCACCCCAAAGATGATCAGTTGTGGTGCGGCTCAGTTCAGGGGCTTGAATGCTGTCACGAGGCCCCGGCTGTTGACCCCGCTTCCTCTGGTTGGTAGTTCCAGCCTCAGATTTCTGTCAGGGAAAATCACCATTTCACATTGCGTTATTTAATGTGAATCTTGTAGAAGCTGGTGGGTTACCTTTCTGTGAGGAGGAACGCCTTGGACTGTTTGCCGCCTTCTTCTATGAGAGTGTGTTCAGTCTTAGGTGGTGGTTGTTATTTAGAGCTAAGTTAGTGAGAAGTCCGAGTCAATGAGTCGAGCACAAAGTTGATGAGGAAGCTTCGAGTTGAACTAAAGCAAGCAGTTTCCAATGTAAAATGAGTACTGTTCTACCACAAACTTTCTAGCAGATGTAGTTTCCTAAAATAGACATTCAGAGTCTCAAGGTTACAGTCTTGGAACTTTAAAATAAACCTTTAAATAGTCCAGGGAAGCATGTTTTTTTCTTAGTAAATGGACTTAAAATTTAACCAAATTTTTATGGAAAGCAACATGTAAAAACTATCCACTTTCTCTCGTCTGTCTAAACAAAGGCATGTTGTTAATCCAGTGCGTTATATTCTCAGAGCATCCGTTTCCAAAGCTCAGAGTCTGGTGGGCTCAAGGTTCTGATGGCCTCTGGTCTCAATTTGATTATATCCAGGGCGGGAGTAAATTAAATCAGGACTGACTTCTTGAATTCTACACATCTCACTCACTCAGCCCAGTGAAGAGCCCAGCAAAAGTTCCTCTGGCTTCTCATTGGCTCTGATGGGGTCACATGCCCAGCGCTGAGCCAGTCACCATAGCCAGGGGTTGGAAATGCAAATTGTTTTTTTCCCAGAGCTGTGAGTGAGCAGGGCTGGGTCTTCTGCCAAGGGCAGGGGTGGAGGGTGGAGTGATTTCCAAGGGCTTCCTTGGACCAGGGGCTGAGGAATGGGTGCAGGTCTCAGGGGAGGTGACACATGTGCACCTGGATTTTGGAACATGGAGGTGTGAAGGGCAGCCTTCATTCCTTTAGAAGTTCATGGGCACATGCTCTGTGCCAGGTGGGCAATATCTGTGCTGGCTGGCGGGACCACCATGCAGCTCACAATTGGGGGGGGATGAAGGCGGGGCCCCGTTCCTCAAGATAATTTTCCACCAAGCTGTGCCCCCAGCCCTATCATAAGCTGCCTTGGGCTTCTCATTATTATGGGTCTGGGGTCCGTGGGTCTTGGCTTGGTGAGAGGTCTCAGGTTCAAATTCCACATGTGTTTTCAGACTTGGGGGAAGCAGAGGCAAAACCCAGACTTGGGAAACATACCATATTTGGATCATCCATATCCCTGGCTGTGTGACTTTGGGTTAATTGTTCTGTTTCTCTGAGCCTGTCTCCTCCGTAAAGTGAATGTGGTCATTTGGGATTTGATTTAAGCATTAAAGATGAGCACATGCAGGATGCTTCTGCTCCGAGCTGGGTTCCTTGGCATTTGGCAAACAGGACTGTCATCATTCGACCGTTGGTGAGGTCGTGAGGACCCACCTTGAGATGTCCGAGCAGTGGCCGTTGATTATCGGGCTGGAGTGGAGGTGGGGAGCACAGGTGCTGTGTGAGCAGGAGGTGGCAGTGCTGGTGGAGGCCCCTCCCACTTTGAGATTCCAGCATCCGAGCCCTGACTGTGTCGCCCAGCGGCCCCTCATGGGCTTTTGCAAGGATGTACTGAAACGTTGAGCTCTACACTGTTTTTTTGTGTTTTTTTTTTAATGTTATTGAAGTATAGCTGATTTACAATGTTCTGTTAATTTCTGCTGTACAGCAAAGTGATTCAGCTGTACATATATATATTCTTTTTCATTATGGTTTATTACAGGGTATTGAATGTAGTTCCCTGTGCTATACAGTAGGACCTTGTTGTTTATCCATTATTTTTTTAATTGAAGTATAGTTGGTTTACAAAGTTGTGTTAATTTCTGCTGTATGGCAAAGTGACCCAATTATACACATATATACAGACTTTTTTTAAGTTATTTTCTGATCTTTTTAAAATTTTATTTTATTATTTGGTTGCACAGGAGGGATCCATAGTTGCGGCCCACGGGCTCCTTAGCTGTGGCATGTGAACTCCTAGTTGCAGCATATATGTGGGACCTAGTTCCCTGACCAGGATCAGACCCGGGCCCCCTGCATTGGGATCGTGGAGTCTTAACCACTGCGCCACCAGGGAAGTCCCTACATTCTTTTTCATATTCTTTTCCATTATGGTTTATCTAGGAGATTGGATATAGTTCCCTGTGCTATACAGTAGGATCTTGTTGTTTATCCATCCTGTATATACTAGTTTGCATCTGCTAACCCCAAACTCCCAATCCTTCCCTCTCCCTCGGCACCCACAAGTCTGTTCTCTATGTCTGTGAGTCAGTTTCTGTTTTGTAGATAGGTTCATTTGTGTCATATTTTAGATTCCACATATAAGTGATATCATATGGTATTTGTCTTTCTCTTTCTGACTGACTTCACTTAGTATGGTAATCTCTAGGTCCATCCATGTTGCTGCAAATGGCATCATTTCATTCTTTTATATGGCTGAGTAATATCCCAGTGTATATATGTACCACATCTTCTTTATCCATTCATCTGTTGATGGACATTTAGGTTGTTTCCATGTCTTGGCTATTGTGAACAGTGCTGCTATGAACATAGGGGTGTATGTATCTTTTTGAATTATAGTTTTGTCCAGGTACATGCCCAGTAGTGGGATTGCTGGATCATATTGTAATTCTGTTTTTAGTTTTCTGAGAAACCTCCATACTGTTTTCCATAGTGGCTGCACCAACGTACATTCCTGCCAACAGTGTAGGAGGGTTCCCTTTTCTCCACACCCTCTCCAGCATTTGTTGTTTGTATATTTTCTGAGGATGCCCATTCTAACTGGTGTGAGGTGATACCTCATTGTACTTTTGATTTGCATTCTCTAATAATTAGTGATGTTGAGCAGCTTTTCATGTAACTACTAGCCATGTGTATGTCTTCTTTGGAGAAATGTCTGTTTAGGTCTTCTGCCCATTTTTGGAGTGGGTTGTTTGGTTTTTTGTTGTTGAGTTGTATGAGCTGTTTGTATATTTTGGAGATTAAGCCCTTGTCGGTCACATCATTTGCAAGTATTTTCTCCCATTCCGTAGGTTGTCTTTTCATTTTTTTTTAAATGATTTTCTTTGCTGTGAAAAAGTTTGTAAGTTTGATTAGTTCCTATTTGTTTATTTTTGTTTTATTTCTATTGCATTGGGAGACTGACCTAAGAAAACATTAGTATGATTTATGTCAGAGAATGTTTTGCCTATGCTCTCTTCTAGTCTTATGGTGTCATGTCTTATGTTTAAGTCTTCAGGCCATTTTTTAGTTTATTTTTGTGCATGGTGTGAGGGTGTATTCTAACTTCATTGATTTACATGCAGCTGTCCAACTTTTCCAGCACCACTTGCTGAAGAGACTTTTTTCCATTTTATATTCTTGCATCCTTTGTTGAAGATTAATTGACCATAGGCGTGTGGGTTTATTTCTGATTCTCTATTCTGTTTTGTTGATCTGTTTGTCTGTTTTTGTATCAATACCAAACCGTTTTGATTACTGTAGCTTTGTAGTATTGTCTGAAGTCTGCGAGAGTTATGCCTCCTGGTTGTTGTTTTTTTTCCCTCAGGATTGCTTTGGCAATTCTGTGTCTTTTATGGTTCCAAGTAAATTTTTGGATTATTCTAGTTCTGTGAAAAATGTCATGGGTAATTTGATAGGGGTTACATTAAACCTGTAGATTGCTTTGGGTAGTATTGGTCTTTTAACAATATTAATTCTTCCACTCCAAGAGCATGGGCTATCTTTCCATTTCTTTGAATCTTCTTTAATTTCTTTTATTAATGTTTTATAGTTCTCAGCGTATAAGTCTTTCCACCTCCTTGGTCAGGTTTATTCCTAGGTTTTTTTTGTTTGTTTGTTGTTTTTGGTGTGATTTTAAAAGGTATTATTTTTTTACATTCCCTTTCTAATGATATTTCATTGTTAGTGTAAAGAAATGCAACTGATTTCTGAATGTTAATCTTGTATCCTGCTAGTTTGCTGAATTCATTTATCAGATCTACTAATTTTTGTGTGGAGTCCTTAGGGTTTTCTATATATAGTATCATGTCATCTGCATATAGTGACAGCTTTACCTCTTCCCTTGCAATCATTCTGTATATAATAGTTTACATCTGCTAATCCCAAACTCCCAATCCCTCCCTCTCCCAACCCCCTCGCCCTTGGCAACCACGAGTCTGTGCTCTATGTCTGTGTGTCTGTTTCTGTTTCATAGATAGGTATATTTGTGTCATGTTTTAGATTCCACGTATAAGTGATATCATATGGTATTTGTCTTTTTCTGACTTACTTCGCTTAATATGATAATCTCTAGGTCCACCCATGTTGCTGCAAATGGCATTATCTCATTCATTTTTATGGTTGAGTAGTATTCATTGTGTATAGACCACATCTTCTTTATCCATTCATCTGTTGATGGACATTTAGGCTGTTTCCATGTCTTGCTATTGTGAATAGTCTACACTGGTTCTTTCCCAGCATGCGTGTACGTGCAAATCACCCGGGTATCTTGCTAAAACACAGGTTTTGATTCACGGGACCGTAGTGGGGCCTGGGACTCTGCATTTTTACCTGTCATGGGCAGTCTTGGTGAGGTGCCTAGAATCTGGGGGTGGCACCCTGTTTGCCCTCCAGGCTTGGCTAGGTGCTGCTGTCCACCCCCAGGTGCTGAGAGGTCCATGTGCAGCCTCCTATTTCCCATGCCTCGTAGGTCAAGCCAGGACTTGGGAAGGTTTGAGCTGGTGACTGTGCCCGCCACCCTGCACCCCACTTACGTATCTCCTGCACACCCACCCCTGGGAGCACCATATGCATTGCCCTTTCCACCCCTGCCCTCAAGCAAGCCCTGATTATATCTACCTGGACCCAGGGAGCAGCCCCTGCTCCTGAGCCCTCGGGGGCTCCCCAGTCAATGTCATGTCCATGCCCTTTAGCTGGGGTCCACCAGGGTCTTCAGCTGCTGGGTTTTGCTTTGCTGAGGTCTCAGTGTGGACACCACCTCCTCCAAGACACCCTCCTGCCTCCTAACCCCCACAGATTCCTCCTGGGGGTGCCCCAGCCCAGAGTTGTAACTGCTCCCCTTCCAGCCACCCATCCCCTGCAACAGACTATCGGCCCCTTGCGGGGCAGGAACTGGGTCTGTTCCCCTGGCTCTAGTGCTGAGTCCAGGGCTTGTAACAGGGTCGATGCTCTGGGAGGAGTTGATTGATTGAACGAATGAATGAATGAGAGAGCAAAGGAGTGAGGAACAAGTGAGTGAGCGTATTGACTAGAGGAGTTCTCTGTAGTCCATCGAGCATGGTATAGATGAGACCTGTTGTTGTTTGTAGTCTTTCCCTCACAGGGTTTATATATTCCGGGTAGAAGAATTTATCTGGGGGCCCGGCACATGGGGACTGTTCACAGGTAGAAGCTATTGTTTCAGCACATTTTATGCTGCACAGCCTGTTACTTCCGCCTTATACAACCCCACAGGTAGTGGTAGGAACACCTGTTCTCCCCGTTGGACACGTGAAGGTGAGGCTCGGGGAGGTCACGTACCTGGCTCCTGGTCACACAGCTCATAAGTGGAGGAGCTGATTTGAAGCCGGTGCTGAGATCCTTCTGTAAGGAAGCTGGGGGCATGGCTTTGACTTGCGAGTGTCCCGTGAGGGCCTCGGTCTCCCTGTTCTGCTCTCTGAGGACCCTCCGCCCTTACTGTCCTGGGATGCGGGGTATCATTCCCAACACCACAGCGCCTGCTGCAGTGGCTGCAGTCTCTGCTGGGCAGGTAGTGTCAGCTATACACAGTGATAGCCTGGCCCAGCGTGCAGGAAGGAGGTAACACCACTCGACTGCAGCGCTTATGCAAACAGGTCTGCAGGAAGGGCCTCTTCCCAGTGCCCTGGAACTGCTTTGCCTAATTCTAGTCCACCCTCCAGGGGCTGGAGAAGGGCGATGGGGCGGTTTTTCCAGTCCTCCTAGGTTTTCCTGCACGTTCTCCCTGGGCAGAAGGGATGAGCGGCCCTGGACTGTGATCTGGTCCCCGTTCTGCAAAGGGTTTCCTGTGTGACCCCAGGCTGGGCCTTCAACCTCTCTGATCCCTGGGCATGTCCAGGGGAACATCCAGGAGTCCCTGGGCCACGCTGTGGTTTTGGAGCATAGAAAAGAGCTTTGTTTCTTTAGTGTCAAGATTTGTGAAAGTCGTTGACTGGGGTCCCCTGAGCAAGGTCCCCAGTACCCCAGTCTGGGAGGGGTGTGGGATGTGGCCCCCTCTGCCCCCCTCCCTCTCAGAGAACAAAGGTGCCCGAGAGGTTACTAGGGTCCCATGGGGGGACTTTGGAATACTTCCAGTGCAGAAAGCCCCTTAAAAGTGACCATTTACACCTGCAGCATTTATACATAGACTAGTAGGACTTGTACGTTGTGTTTAAAAGTTTAATGAAGAATTGGGTTTCTGAATTTATTTATTTTATTTATTTATTTTTGGCTGCACTGGGTCTTCGTTGCTGCGCGTGGGCTTTCTCCAGTTGCGGCGAGCGGGAGCTACTCTTCGTTGTGGCGCGCAGGCTTCTCACTGCAGTTGCCTCTCTTGTTGCAGAGCACGGGCTCTAGGCACACGGGCTTCAGTAGTTGTGGCACGCGGGCTCAGTAGTTGTGGCACGCGGGCTCTAGAGCACAGGCTCAGTAGTTGTGGCGCATGGGCTTAGTTGCTCCACGGCATGTGGGATCTTCCCGGACCAGGGCTCGAACCCGTGTCCCCTTCATTGGCAGGTGGATTCTTAACCACTGCACCACCAGGGAAGCCCAGGTTTCTGAACTTATGACTTCAATAAGTTGAATATAGCTTTTAAAAAAATCCTATGGGGTAAAAATTGCGAAAATTGTTTTTAATTTTAACCCACCACTTCCTACCCATATCTGGTCCTGTCCCCTCTTTTTCTGAAAAATCATGTAAGGACATCCAGGGGTGAGCTTACCCTGAGGCTTTCAAAGCCAGCGCGTCAGGGCCCCACTCTGTATGGGTTCCTTACAAGCACCAGCAACTGACTTTTTGAAGAATTCCTAATGCTGAATTGTTTTTCTTTAAGAGGGTCCCCCAGATTATATGTGTTTCTGGACCCCCCAAACCTGAATCCACCCTGATCACAAAGCACTCTGTTCTGAGGCCTCTTGATGAAAAATGCTTGGATAGAAAATGTTCATCTGACTCATTAATTGAGCACCTAATATGCAGAGACTTCTGTCCTCAAAAGCTTTTCTTCGAACAGGGAAGACCTTCCATAAATAAGCTTGTTAAACGATGCTGATTTTAGGCAGTGAAGAAAATACAGTACTGGTTTCTTGCACTTCTCCTTTCTTTAATGGGGTCCCTTGAGCATCAAATGTTTTAAACAGCAGCCTTTGACTTCCTGATAGTGCCCTGGCAGGCTCTCCAACCCCCAGAAATAGATGCGATGGAATCCTTCAAATCTAGTGATGGGGCCAGGGAGGATGCCTGATTAGATAGAGCTGCATTACAAAAATATTTTTAGCTGCATCGAGCCACCACATGTGGAGTGATTCCCGGGATGAACGCAACCACAGATGTACACGGGGAAGAAAAAGGACGCAGCTGCCCACTGTCCAGCGCCACCAAAGTGCCGAGCAGCATTGTGATGTCAGCAAAAGTCCTGACTCCAGGGCTTGTTTTGCATCCCGCGGCCGTGCCTCTCACGGCTTTATCCAGTGAGAGGTTAGCTGTTAGCTGTGTGGTCTCGAGGGTCTCGGTATGAAGTTCACACCATTACCCCATTTGTCAGATGAAGAAACTGAGGCTAAGAAGGTTAAGGTCCCACAGCAGGGCTGGCTGTTGGAATAGCCAGAGCCCTGAACCACTGTGATCACATCGCTTTTCCCCAAGTGAAGTCACTTTTTAACCCAGTCGCTTTGTTTTTTAACCTGTCAAATAACTGAGGATTTGCTTTTTCTTTTTTTAAGATGTACTCACAACAGTGAAAGAACTGAGGCCCCACCTAGATGGTGAGGCTGTTTCACTGTCAGTATTTAACGTATTCCAGGAGTTCACAAGGACTTCCTTTAAAGCCTCAGCTAGGGTGATACACATTCACTTAAAAAGAAAAACCCGCAGTTACTTGTAAAACTGCCCAGGAAACAGCAGGTGAGAGTGGCCCCGGGGCTCTCACACCTGCTCAGGGGACCGTGTGAGGTCAGATGTGAGACGGGGACCCATGAAGGCATCAGTTTGGTGTGAAAGGGTGCCCAGGTGTCCCCCAGATCAGGAAGAAGCTCCCTAAATGGTCCTAGGTTTAGGGGACTCACATAAAAAAATTTTTTTTAACAGATTCTTTTCCCAGGACTATTAATACTTGACTCAGTCCTTGCTTTACAAAAGCAGGTGTTAAGACCTTCCATGGCAGGTTCTAGTGCCGAGGAGACCGAATGAGAAGTGAGGCTCCCTCTGCCCCTCGGGGGGGGGCTTCTGTTCAGGTGTGTGCGTGTGAGTGTGAGCGAGGTAATTAGCATATAAGCCAGCTTGTTATATACAGTGACGAAGGAAATGGGGCAGAGAGGGTGCATCCCTTGGGACCACCACGTGGAGAAGGACCTTGGGACAGGTGGTCGTGAAGGCCCCCCTGAGGTGGCCGCCCTGAGGCTGAGAGCAGAATGGAAAGAAGGGGCCGGTGTGTGGAGGGAAGAGGGAAGGATGCTCCAGGCGGAGGTGGGACCGAGCTCCATCAGCCCGAGTGATGAGAGGACGGGAGAGTTGGGG
The DNA here is from genome assembly GCF_039906515.1 of Pseudorca crassidens. NCBI lineage: Eukaryota > Metazoa > Chordata > Mammalia > Artiodactyla > Delphinidae > Pseudorca > Pseudorca crassidens. Next base: position 80,154,316 of record NC_090307.1, on the reverse strand, counting down.
GCAGATCACGGAGGCCCGCCTTGGCTGTAGGAAGGACCCGAAATAAAAGACTCAGTGCTGGCTCAACATACCACCTGGATATTAACTGTCTAATTTGTATCTCCGGCCGGGCCATCTCCTCTGAACTCCAGACTCACCTAGCCCCTGCCCGTCCCCTTGATGTCCCAAAGGCATCTCACGCTTAACACATCCCAGGGCAAAGCCCCCGTCGCCCCCCACCCCGGACCTCCCATCCAGGCTGCCATCAGCTCTCACCTGGGTTAGTTATCGTAGCAGCCACACACCCCCAAGACCTCCTGCTCCTGTTCTCCCTGCCCTGCCCTCGTATAGACCCACAGTGATGCATGGTGGGGGGAGACTCCGAAAATGGCAGTCCTCTGCTAAGGCTGCTCCGTCTCGCCGAGGAGAAGAAAGTCAGGGCCGCCTGGTCAGTGCGTGTCCTGCAGAGCCCTGCGCCCACCACCCCTCCGATCTCCTGACCATCTGCCTTTTACTCCTTCTGTTCCAGCCGCGTGGACGTTCTTCCTGTTCCTGCCTCAGGGCTCTAGCACGCACCGTTCCTTCTTTCTAAAATGCTTTTAGAAGCCAGAGTAGGCTTTCCACGGGCGCTTGGAGCTGGGTCACTCTTGTTGGGGTGGGGGGGGGGCCTGTCATGTATGTTGTAGGATGTGGAACCGCATCCCTGGCTGCCTGTAGCACCTTTGCCCAGTGCGACAGCCAGAACTGTCTCCAGACGTTGCCAGGTGTCCCCTGGGGTTGAGCACTCGCCTCCCGCGGGTCTGTGAGGCCGTTCCCAGACCAGCCCACGGAGACTTGCACCAGCTGCCTGCGGTCTCATCCATCCCCGATGTGCTCGATGTGTCTGCGAAGCGCTTCTCACTGCCTGAGATGCTCCGTTTTCTTTTCTTTTTTTTCTTTTTTTTAAAAAGTGTGTTGTTTTCCTTCTTTAGCCAGTGTGACTTTGATACCATTAACTCTTAAGTGTCATTTTCTTTCTTAAGTTTTTGGCCACACCCCACGGCATATGGGATCTGAGTTCCCCAAACAGGGACCGAACCCACGCCTCCTGCACTGGAAGGCAGAGTCTTAACCCCTGGACCACCGGGGAAGTCCCTCCGTTTTCTGTCTCTATCATTTCCCCCACTGGAACCCCAGGAGGGATCATGTCTTTCGCATCGCTGCTGAAGCCAGCACGCAGAACAGGGTCTGCCACCTGGAAGGTGCTGCAGTACCTGTCGCTCCCCCTGTAATGAGTACATGACCGGTATTGGGGTGCGGCCGGGCCGGGCATGGAGCAGCAGTGGGGGGCGGGGCGGGAAGCGCGTGCGGGGAGGAGTCAGGTCGCTGATGCTGCCTCAGCTTTTGGAGGAGGCATTTGTCCGGGGGCGGGGGGACCGCGGCTTTCCTGCCGGAATCTGTCGTGCAAAGGCATGTGGATGAGAGAACCGCCTGGTGCA